>NC_083618.1:28885286-29617786 GCF_963584025.1 Labrus mixtus
GGCACACCAACACCCAGATCCATCACTGAATTCCATGAATTACTGTAAAGCTTTTTCTATTTTAGGCATTGGCTGAAAACAATTTCAGACACCAGCTGTCATCAGAGGGGTTTGAATCTGAAGGAGTACGTCGATTCTAGAGGACACAATATGAAGTCTACTGGGAATGAGCTATCAAAAAAAAAAAGACAAAAAAATGCCAAATTATAGCAAACTGGAAAAAACAAGACGCTGAGAGTAAATAGTACAAGATCCTGAATAAATCACTGTGTGCTGTTTTTAGTAATCATCCTGCTCTTCACACATTAACAGACATCCATACCCTCAGAGACGTGACACTGTTGAAACGGAGCTGAAGGCTCACACCACCACTGTTGTTACTTCCAACTAAATGTGACACCCCCCCCCCCTTGTTTGCTGTCACATGTTATTTTAACTGCCGTTGCTTACATATTAGGAGTGCTGATCAGCACGGTGCTGTAGTGGAGGGAAGGAGTCATTAATAATTCAGGGCTGAGCTGTCCGTCGGCCCACTGGGAACTATCAGATGTAAGAGCAGATGACAACGCCCGGAAGGTATTAAAGATGGTATCTACACCATAAGCGCCTAGTATGCTAGCTAACACTCCGACATGTGTGTGTGTGTGTGTGTGTGTGTGTGTGTGTGTGTGTTGGTGGTGCACACACACACACACATTTCCATGTGGAGTAGGATTACAGATGAAGCAGGTGAGAGGCAGGAGAGATCACAGAGAGGAGCTGGCTTTATCAGCTGTATTAAGAACACTGATAGGAGATAGATAGAGGCTTTTTGTGCTCCCCGGGTGAGGACATGACGATCAGATCCGACACGATGTCTTCAAAGAGCCTCATTGAAATGAGAGGGCTGGCTTTAACTTGACTCACCGCGCTGCGTGTTCCTCTGTCAAGGTGTGATCAGATGCTGTCCTGATACTTCACACAGTACGATGTGGGAGTCTATTTTTTATTTTTTTGGTTTGTAACTCCAGTTCAGTGTCGGGTGAAGATGCACAGAGATCAGTTCTTTCTAAATGAAAAGACATACTTTCATAAAGCTACACACACTAGCATCAGATGCTCTTTAACGCACAGGCTTGCAGTGTCTTCAGCCCTTGGCTTTGGCATGTCAACGGCCAATCAGGCGCCATCAAAAGGTTTTGAATCACACACATTAGCTGGTGACTACTGCAAAAATTATAATACACAACATTAGCTAATAAAACCATTATTTTCAAGCTAGCAGAAGCTTTAACTTTCAGGACTTTTTTTTCAGAAGTGAGGGATTTTCAGGTGTTTTTGCAAACAATGATTTGAACATATCGGTTACATTATCGCGGGTGCAGCAGCAGCAGCCACCATCACTGCGCGCGACCTGACGAGATTTAAAAACCCATCCCCGTTCGTTGTGCATTGAGAGCTGAGTGCACGCTGTACTGGGAAAGATAGCGACACATTCGAGGCTAGCTGCGCGACTTTTTCACATCTTTTCTCCCTCACGAGGTCATAATCATGCATTTAAAGAAAACGATGGTATATGGTTCCGTAAATAAACCTTGTGGAGTACTCTTTTGTTTGAAAGAGTCATATGTTGAAGTTAAAGAGTGACCAGCTGCTAGGAGTGTGTGCGCCTCTGATTCACAACTTTTCCTGCAGGCTGAGAGCTCAACTACCGTACTGTAGCTAGTAGGAGTGCAAACTCCCAAAAGTGAAAACAAAGGGAACTAAACGAGCGACACAGCTGCACAGAAACTACATGTTGTAGACTTTGCTGAACACAAAAGAAAGCGTCATGCAGGAAGACAGTTTACACTTTTTTCTCTCTCTGAGAACCCTCCAAAAATAAGGTGTGGTGCTTCTTATATTCCAGACTTTACATTAGGTGTTTAATGTTGTGTTTACTGATTGGACAGCTTGTTTTATACTATTCGTCCCTGTCTATTAATGGGGTTAAGAATTTATTTTGTCGTGGCATATCGTAAGAAGAGAAGTGCACTTTGAATTTGTTGTGAGCCTCATTAAAGAAAGTGGCAAAGGTTTAGTTAAACAATAATGAACAGGAGATTGCTGCATAAGAAAAGGAGAGTGACATTCTCCCTACATGAGAAAGGAGTGGTTTGATGCAGGTTTCTCATCTTGACTGTCATGTATCAATTATGACACCCAAGTTATTTATTTCCCCTCGGAAAGGTGGGGGGCGACGGACCAGAATGTCCTATTTGCCTATATGACTGACATTTGAAGGGCAAGCTTAGCAAAGCTTACCTCACATTGAAGAAACTGGACCCTATAGGATGGGACCAGAGAGGGAGTGAGCTGATGTGAAAATGATCAGGGGCGTAGCCTCATCTCCAATCTGTAATCATGCTACGCTGAGAATGTATCATATGTTGTGAATACAGGCTGCTATGAATCAAATCATCATTCATTTTTTGTTGCTTCAGTTTTGAGACAAAGCCATGGCTCGTCAGGTGATTAACTAGTAATGCGTTGCCACGGTTGCCTGCAATAGGATTGTTAATCAAAGATAATTGTTTCCTGAAGCCAGCACAGAAATTAGAAACAGCGTGTAGTTTATATATTGAATTTTATCAATTTGTAGTGATTCACCATGAACATCGGATCATTAAATATACCAGTTTGCTTTTTTAAATGTGTATGAAGTTATAAAGTCTGAAATAGAAAAAAAGAATAATGTAGAGTAATAATTCACTTTCTGACATTGCACTATAAAACTTGAAAACCTGAAAAAAAATGGAAAGCCAGCAAATGATATGATCTCAAAGACTCTTCAACAGTTAGGTTGAAGGAGCTCTCAGGCCGTCAGTACAGTCAGTAACTCTCCGCTCAGGCAGAGGAGCTCCTCATCTGACCGGCCGGCACAGCGTTCAGCGATAAGAGAGGACACTTAATATTGGGAACGGACAAAACTACAAACAGCCCTGTCTGAAACTTGTCATCTGGTATTAATATTTAGTAGTTTTTTACTCTTGAATGGTAAAACATGCACCTTATTATTTTAGAATGTTCAACCACAAATGGGTAGCGTTCTGTTCAAGATGACCTTAAAGCAACAATATATAGGAATTTGGTTTCCTGCACTTTGGCGCCCACTGAAGGTCTCTGCGTGCAACTGCACTGTTGTAAAACACACATAGTGCTGTTACACCTACCCCTCTCTTCACAACGTGCATTTGTTAACAAGCGGGGGTGGCAAAGGCTGCAAAGACGTTTTGAAAAGCCAGACAAAAAAGTCGACTGACAAGGTTCAGTAATATTACCGGATTTTGAACAAATATGACTCTGCAAGCGTCTACAACCTGTTTTTTGAAAACTGTTTGCATGTGGAGAATGTGTTTGTTTGTTTTATTTGGATCCCCATTAGCTTCAGCATAGCGAGAAGCTATTCTTCCTGGGGTCCGCAGTTTAAATTGTGACAATACATTTTACAAATTCATTATATATTATTATTTTCACACTACACAAACAGTATGTGTATTCAACTGCTACTTTATCATGCTAGTTGATATAGGTTTGTTATATTCCAAACTGGGTTAGCTAAAGCTAATTTGAAGATCGACAAGGAAAGAGATAATTTTCTAACGTAAAATGCATGAATTTATTTATTTGTCAGCAATCTTGAGACATATCTCGGGTTGGATTACTTTTTGTACCTGTAAAGCTGCTAAACATGAGAAAACGATTACACCGATAAAGATACAGCCAAATCTGTTGTGGATAATATCTGCAGGGGATGTACACTCTGCTCCTTCCTCGGTCACTCTCTATTTTTTTCTCTTCTGAGCTTCCTCTGCCTCTTAGCTCATCTCTGTACAGGTTGATACAATAGCTGAGGCTAAGCGCCTTCTTTTTATTGACCCACGATTGCGCCTAACCAATGAAACTGCATGTTTTGCCACATACAGGCTCAAACTGTAATTTAAAGTGAATAAAACCACAGACAGGATTGCTAAAGACACACATTTTTCTGCCAAGGTTAGATACTTTTCTTTTTTAAACAGAAACCACCACCACTAAACTCTATCCACGCCCACAGAGTCCAAAAACACAATATACCTTGCAGAACAAGTGTTGCTGGTCTACAGGTTCCTAGACCAGTTTTTTTTTTTACTCAGCCAACTTTGTTTTTCAAGCACAACATGAATTTAGTTTCTAAAGTAGTCTGCAAAAAGTAATAAGCTTCTGCAGCCTTCAGGTGCCCACAGCAGAGTATATGTAATATATCTTACATCATGAATCTAGTCTAGATAGACTCAGGACCTCAGAATCGTATTTCAGTTCTTCAGCAAATGCATTTATTACCTTTACACCTCAGTTTTATCCACACAATGTTTTATAGAATCCTACATCTCTGAATGCCGTACGGGGACTATTCTCACAATCCCTTATTCACAAAAAATGATATTAAAATATAAGAAAAGAAGTGTGATATTATTCACAGAGACACATAATGCATGCATTGCAACCCTGAAAGCTGACGTGTCAAAAAATTCAGTACAATTTCTGGGGGTAAAAGGATTACTTTGAGAATGGATGTTCCTGCAGGAGACCAATCTGAGCGTTGGGGCCGGTGTTCATACAGATCTGCCCATTCCAAAAGTCATTTTCACTTCCAGCGCAGGATGCATAATGTATGACAGGGGGTGCTTTTCATTATTTCCAACGCATCTCCTCGCTTCCCTCTCTGGCGTCTTAACTCCTCCCAGCGAGGATGTGAGAGTAAAAGATTTGAGGAAGAGATGGGAAGGACAGCTGAAGCAGCCGAATGAGAAATGCGAGGTGTTCTAGATTCTTATGTTACGTTCCTATGTATGATGTTGCAGTTTAGAACCATCAATGTTTCCAGATATGGGATCGGGTACTTTTGCTAAATATTTTAAATAAACAGCATGAAAACTAATCAGCCGCTTAAGCAGGCCCTAGTCAAAAAGATGAGTGGGTTGCACCCCAATACGATTCAGGACGGACGTGTTACAGTACAATGTCCTTCCATGTTTCTCTACAAAGCATGTGATAGTCAAAAGATCCTAGTAACAAAGGAACAAAGTTGACAGGAGGGCTAGAAGAAAGAGCATAAATAAGGAATCGACTGATTGTTCTCTCAAAGATTCTTATGAAAGAATCATAAGTACGAGATGTTATGAAATTATCTCAAGACGTCAATACCAAGTTCACTCTGAAGGTAAAACACCTCAGAGACCTCAACCTGTCTCAAAGTGGACATTTGTTCAAAATGTATAAAGACTGTGTTCCCTCCAGGCATTCCTGAGATCCCGTGTTCAGGACAAAGGGACAGGAATAATGTTAAGAAAATGTTTTTACAGGACGTTGTGATATTGTTTTACTGGTTAACAGATTCCATCAATTCTGCAGCTCCACGACCAGATCCCTTCTGCACATGTCTTGGCTCCAAATGACAACACAGGCTCAAAGTGTCAGCGCCTTTTGTGAGGGTTTTTTGGCTTTAATTTGAATACACCAGAACGAGATGTGACGTCCATATGTATACACAATTTATATTCCAAGCAGACTCTCGTCAAATAATAAAAAATAAAGAAACGTATCAGGCGCTTTTAGGATATAATATTCACATGAATGAACAAAAAGCAGCTTTGTGTTCATGTGATGCCGGAACATATCATTAGAAGGGGATTTTATTGAGTTTGATGTAAAAGATGTATCACTCATCAAGTGATGCCGCATTGCAATGCATCTCATTGCGTAACTGTGGCTCTGATATTACCTCTAGATCAGCGGTTCCCAGTAGTCTAGCCTCAGGACCCACATGCTCTCTTTAATGAGAAATTGCAGCTGAAATGTCTGATATTTTTCCAACCATTCAGATTTATTCAGTGCCATTTTTTGTGCAGTTCGGACCTCAGATAGTAGTTAAAAGGTTACAGAATAAAACAAACATGTTCAAAAAGCACCTCTTTGACACTGTTTTTTTCCGAACAGGAACACATTCACAACCCACTAAAAATGTCTCCACAACAAACTTTTGGGTATTGACACACCAGTTGTGAACCACTGCTCTCAGATCACTACATATTACAGACTATGGGCTGTAATAATGAAGCATGTGAATAAAGAAACTCTCTGACTTCCATGTTGGATAAATCTGTTTCCTCACTTTTATCACCTCCCTCTCCTGTCCTCTCCTCACGCTACATTCAAAGGACTGGCAGATCATTCCTGGTGGCACACTTTCCCGGTCAGGAGAGGGGGAAAAGGACGCGAGGAAACACAAGTTAGCTGAATGAAAAGCAACCACTGTTAATCAACTTGAGACAAGACAGTGAGGGAGTGATTCGGCTAGAAGAGCCTGCCCTCTGTAGGCCAACTTCCCTCAATTCATCACCATTCATCAGGGCCTTTCCCTCCATATTTTACCAGGATCTCCTGCTTTTTCCACTTCCAAAGTGTAATCCTGCCACCTCCTTTCTTCACAAACTATCCTCCCCCTTCAAAAATGGGTGCCTTGTTTTTTACACGGGAAACCCCAGCAGCCATCAATCTTAATATTCCTCCACAATGACAAAAACATTTTTGTTGTCTAAGTCAATTAATCTGCCATTCATCTTCCCCGCAGAGCTGTGACATTTATGTGTGTACGAATACAAGCTAGCACAATCCATGTACAGTATTTGTGTGGGCGGCTTTATCCCTCATCATTGTCTTCATTACCTCTGATCAATACCACCCACACCAACACAAGCCCGCCCTGCCCACACACACATACAAAAACACACACCGTAAATGCACTCACTCAGAGGCACTCCCCATCATCTTTAAATATACTTTTGGAGTGTAGATGTTTACTCAGTGCTGGAGAGGGGAAAAAGCAGTCGAAAAAGAAATCAGCTTTATTGTTTATGACTACACATCATCCTCCTCAGACTGCTACAGGGGAGCAGAAACGGAGAGATACAGGTGAAGCCGCTCACACACACAACCACACACTGAGAAAAAGAACTGAGGAAAAAGAAAGATAGCCAGGCTGGGAACTGGAATTGATCTGACATTGGGCCCTGGGGCCACGTTATGACGAGGTTTTGCAGTAGCTGGGAGAGGTTTGATGGGGAAAGGGGGGGATGTTCATCACAGCAGAAGTAGACGCCATCATCCTCCTGGAAGGAGAACTGTTACATTACTGTCTGCCTACACTGTCTGTAAGTAAAGCTGTTACCGCGCTAATGAGCCCAAGAATAGTTGCACTCCCATGGACCGAAAAACTTTAATATTCTTCCTTGCTCTGCAAAGCAAACAGCGCGGTTGATGGTGGAGGAGACGCGAAGAAACTCACCGCTGGCAAACATCTTTAGATGTCAAACCTCTGAGGGTGGAAATGTGTCTTTAAGAGATGTAATAGTTACTAGAAAAGATATGAATGAGGACTGTGACTGTAGATGGAGTAAACAATTCTGCACCTTCTAAACAGCCTTAAAGATGGCTGTCATTTACCGATCAAAACAGCTTTCTTCAGCTTACGTTCGACGTGTTCTTCAACATTTCGGAATCTATTATGATGTATAGAAAATACGTCGGACAGCATCATCGCTTTTTTAACAAAGACAATTTACTTTTGAACCTGGCAGGTTTCACTTTGAGTCAGTCTTTCAGACACATTGACCCAAAACCACCCCAAAACTTGTAGGTTCCTCTGGATTGTTGGTGAGGACGGCCTGTCGCTATGGACCCCTCCCCCATTCCTTGCCAGAAGCCCAGGAGTCCTTGTCCCGGCAGCAGAAGCCAGGTAGACGGAGCTCCCCCAACCTTCAGCGAGGTGATCTGGCACTATTACCACCCGATGTCCCTGACACCACCACCATAGGACTTTGTCATCCCAACTACCACTTGACGCCCAGGCACCACCATCAGACTGTGTCATCCCTAAACCACCACCCGACACCAGCAACCACCATCGGACTGTGTCATCCCACAACAACTGCTTGACCCCCAGCCACCGCCATCAGACTGTGTTGTTGGACAACCACTGCTTGACCCCCAGCCACCACCATCAGACTGTGTCATCCCACAACAACCGCTTGACCCCCAGCCACCACCATCGGACTGTGTCATCCCACAACAACCGCTTGACCCCCAGCCACCACCATCGGACTGTGTCATCCCACAACAACTGCTTGACCCCCAGCCACCACCATCGGACTGTGTCATCCCACAACAACCGCTTGACCCCCAGCCACTACTATCAGACTTTGTCATCCCAACACTTGACGCCCAGGCACCACCATCAGACTGTGTCATCCCTAAACCACCACCCGACACCAGCAACCACCATTGGACTGTGTTGTCCAACAACCACCGCCTGACGCCAAGCCACCACCACTGAACTGTGTCGTCCCAACCACCGCCGTCCTCATTCATGCACGGCCTGCTCGGACCTCCACTTCAGCAACAAGGAAGTGTGGACAACAGGAATGCTAAGAATACAAAGGAGAAATCATTCCTGCATTTTATCCCTTATGCTCTTTTGTAAAGCGTCTCGAGATAACACTTGTTATGAATTGGCGCTAAACAACTAATGATTGATTGTTTGATATGTTTACAAAGCAACGACCTGAAATGGAGAAGTTCAGAAAAAGCTTTGTATTAACTTCACGAGTTGTACTTTCACCAAAGTAAGAGGTGAACACACTGTACAGCTTGTTAGACAAACAATACATTGTGTTTCGGTGTTTACATTTTTATACTGCACCACCCTGGCCATGTAGCCTGAAACCATTTGGGGAAATAAACAGTGAAGCTCAGAAAAGTTGCGCGACCTGTTCTTTGTGTGTTACCATGTGAACCATGTTGAAGCGGGTCGGACACATAGTCTCCTTGATACCAATTAGCAGCTGCAGGCAGGTCAGGAGAGAGATACAGGAACACCTGGGCTCTGCCAATACAAGACAGGAACGCACCGAACACACAATCATACAAAAAAACACACATACGAGGTAAAGCCCACACCACACACAAAAAAACAAATAGCTGTGTGTACAGTCTGGCTGCTTTTTTGTTTTTTCATCATTCCTTTCAGGCACTCGAACATTTGTTCAGAGATCCTCGCTGAGTCGGGGATGCAGCCAAACAGACAGTCAGACATTTAGAGCAGAGCAGACGGGTCCACCACCGTTTGACTACTCGTCGAAAACATTCATCTGTATAAAAAATATACTCTCCTCATTTATGGTGCACTGATTCAGAAAAACAAAACAGCTGTGTGTCCTATCATTTCTTCATAAAGGAATTCATAAAATATGGTGACACTGGGACTTTAGATAACCTGTGGTAGATAAGTAAATGAGATCCTCAAAAGGGACATTTTTGTCTTTTTTAGCACCTCAGCACTAGTTAATTTATCATCAAATACATTTAAAGAATCCATCGTTTTCACTTTACAAAGTTCAATTAAATAGATTTTTTTCTTAAGTTAAGACATGCTGAGTTAGTTTGTTAAAATCTCTAACATAGTCAATGCTAAGAGGACAGTTGTGTCATTGGTCAGAAGTTGGTGGCCTGATAGCTGATTGAATACAGCTGAAATGATCAGCACATCAAGTTGCCAAGTCTGTTGCCATGACACCTGTCACTCGGAAGAGGCTGAAACAGTGCTTGTGCTGTAAAAAATTAACCCATTCAGAGATATAACATGTCTATCTTAGTGTGGATTCACCCTCGGCTCCACCAAAATTTGAAACTGTTGTAAGTCATTAAAAAAATTATGTTGTCATCTTTATCTTATAACAAAGGGAGGACTTAGCCCTGATAGCCCATTCATACCAGCTGTCCCTGTTTCTATATCTATTCTACTTCCTCAAGCAGCTTGAATGAAGCATTGACTGGTTGCTGGTGTTCCTGAAGGACCAACCAAACCAAACGATTAGGGCGCAGATAGCCTAGCAGTTCGGTCATGGAGGCTGAAGTCCTCTAAGCAGGGGGGGGGGGCTGGATTAAAGTCCGACCTGGCTCCTTTAACGCATGTCATTCCTCACTCTCCCTCCCCAATTTCATACAGTACACTATGCAAGGCCTCCGTGGGGCACAACATAAATGATTGGCCATTTTTTATGATTCCCTGCCAGTGTTCATTTTGTAAATGTTAAATTTGACAATAACAATAAAGATCACTTTTGTTTTCCATTTAAACCAATTATTTATCTGCAACACGTTTGCCAGTTTAAGTAAGCCAAGATGAATAAAAAGAAAAGTATGATATACTAACTTCTGACTGGAAGATTAACAGCTAGGAGAAATATTGTCATGTAAAATTGTTTAAGGTATCATAAAACTAAAGTCTACTTTAATGTAAACCAAAACATCGACTTAAATCAGAGTCAAATGAAAACTGACTGGTCCTAGTGGGGCTAAGTCTTTCTTAGTCAGGGGGGCTCCAAGGAAAAAAAAAAGTTGGAAACTATTACTCTAATGGATTTTAGATTAAATATTTTTACTTAAAGCAACAATATATCAATTTTCAAACAAGTCTATCTAATAGTACAATAACTTCAAACAGGGAGCACCTTGGTCGTTTATTTTCAGCACTATGTAACTTCAGCAGCGGGCCGAGCTTCTCTCCAGAGAAGTGCATACGTATTTCACACACAAAAAAAGATCAGCTTGCCCGTCTCGGTACAGAGACCTTTAGTCGGTGCCAAAGGGCACCAAACCGAATTCCTCAATACTGTTGCTTAAGCCTCCATAAGTATCATTGGATGTTCTCAGCTCAAACGTTTTCTTATCTGAGAAATGACAGCTGAAATGCAAAATTAAGAATGAATACCTTACCAGTCAGTTTACACCACTAGCAGGCATCTGAAGTTAAACTAAGGCTCCTTTTGTGTCCTCTTTTAATTGGTGTAGTCCTTTAGACATAAATGAGGACAACATTGGGAGTTTGACTTCACTGCCTTGTCCAGGTCACCTGTAGTTAACATCTTCTTCATGTTTAATTCCAGTGTAATTAGAGTAAAAAATGAGGTGTGACCTGTCGTGTTACCCAGAGCTCTGTGCTGCCCTCAAACTGTCTGGCCGGAGTAAATAGCCGGTCCCAGGATGATGATGATGTTGCTGATGACCTGTGGCGCCTGCTGACGGGAAGCAGGCTTTTTAGCATGGAAAGTCATTACAGTGTTCTGACCTTCCTTCTAATGACACTGACACTGTAACCTCACACCGCTGTGTCGCCCGACTCATTTACATGCGTCCAGGGTGAGCGGGTGACACGGGGTCAGGGAGAACACGAGGAGCTGCCAGCACGCCGGTGCTCCACCAGCTGCTGACCCGAGTTAATGGCTGCACGGCCCAAGCCCCACCGCCAGGACGGGCAGCAGCAGATGGGTGGAGCTCATGCGACACCAACACTGCAGTCACTTCAGAAGATTCTGAGTAGCAACATCTGGCTCTGTTACGGAGGGATAATTAGGAATCAGCTGTGCACAAATAATAACTGCCAGTCTAAACACAGACAAGCATGTCTTTAAATAGTGCCTGCGGTGTGGGAGATCACTCACTAATGCTCTGTATTACTCACATACATTGTAACAGAGTAGTAGTAGATGTTTGTCTCTCAAATACAAGGATGTAAAAATACAATACTCCAGGTTGAACTATCAGTGCATGGAGAGATACTGTGGTGACTGTTTCCTGGATAACTAGCTTACTTATGATAGAAAATGCTTTTGCAGAGTACTTAAAAAACATGGAGTAGACATGGATTGAGAGAATATGGGAAAACGAGTGCAAACAAAGCCCAAATCACCAATTTGTAGTGATCAATACAATTTAGAAGAAAATCTCAAACCATAAAACAGAGCATTTAATCTAAACTAATTACACAATTGTTGTTATATACATGACTCTGATTGGCCAATTATGCATAGAAACTGTCTGCTGTCCGCTGAGAGCAGACAGTTGCTATAAGAAGAACAAACTGTTACTAAGAAAAGCCAATGGTTGCCAGGGATGCAGCTCTCATTAAAATACACTCTTTAGGACTTAAAGGCAGGGTTGGTAATTTTCTCCAGACACACTTTTGTTAAGATTTTGGTTGAAATTGTCTTCAGGTCCTGACAAAAATTAAGTGAAGGGCGTGGCTTTTAAGGGAGCACTGAGGGGAGGGGGTTGGTGTAGACGCTCAGCTAGGCGGGGTGCAAATACGCTCTTGCGTATGGAATGGGCTTGACATCGGCATGCAGCGCCCACCGCGTCCTATCTGAAAGGCCCTTAATAAGTGGGATGATATGTAAGGGCTAATAGATAGATCGATAAATACTTTATTCATCCCCTGGGGGAAATTCAGAAAATTATGTATATTTATAATGTATAGCGAGCTAGTTGTTATCACGGGTGTAGCTATATACAGAGAGTCATACGAACATAATTGTTCAGAGGAGCACTTGGTAAAATGACTGTGTTCCTCATGTGGGACGCATGAAGACCCCCCCCTCCCCCCCTCCATTGTCAGCATTACTTGACGAACAGTGCAGTGAGTTCACAGCTGCACAGAGAGGTCACTACACTGGAACATTTGTGAGTCGATGACCTTTGTAAGAAACATTTCTCTCTGATAGAAAAACCGCAGAGCCATTATTCTTCAGGCTGCTGCTATTACGGAAAAAAAAAAAAAAAGTAATTACACTGGCTGTTTCAGCACACTTCTTATTAATGACAAAGCTTTCAGTCATTTAACATTGCGGCTCTCCACTGTCAACAGCGAGGACTCTGTTTTTCATTTATTTCACTTAATTTTTGCGAGGGGGCCCTGCTTGTCTAAACAAAGCCTAATGAAAAATCATCAAGCATCAAGCCAAAGTCAAATTGCAGATCCACGAGATCCATTACTTATGACAGATGTATAAATGTGTTTTCAGTTAGGCACTGATGGATGGGAAGGAGACTTCAAAAAATACACTGGCAGAGTGTGTTGGGCCAGCAGACAGATAATGCACTCAGACAAAGCAAACAAACATGCTTGTTTTGGATTTTCCATATGTGATGTGTATTGACTTTGACATCTGTGAGGATCTATACACAATTATTTTTTGTACTGAATTGCTGTAATCACAGCAGCAAAATGAGTATGATACTGCCAATGACGTCACTGAATCTTATGTCAAAGCAAATTATCAAGAAGTCAGAGATCTTTAGTCGCTCAGTTGAGAACAGGAATCCTTCCTCTGGCTCTTGAGGTCCGCAGATTTATAAACATCCCATAGGAACACAGTCTGTGTGAATTATGTGTTATTGGAGAAGTGGAAAATTAATCTCGTTTTCTTTTGTTTTGTCCTTTTTATGATGAGTTAAGAACACTTTTGATTAATGAAATGTATGCTCAGAATCCTGAAATGTTTTGGAGCTCTGATAACGACAGGATGGAGAGGTTGTTTCATTCCTATGTTTATAAGTCGGCCATGTTTGTCTCCAAAGCCGGGAAGAAACGTCAGGATGGTTTGCCATGTTTGCTATTATTATGAAGTGTCTACTTTTGGTCTTTGGCCTCTAATGGTGTCTTGTGAGCCTGTTTTGGGCAGGGCATGTTGTTTATGCTTGACACAATAATCAAATCAAATCAACAGAAACTTATATGAAAAGTAGCCTAAAGAAAGTACGATGGCCGACAGGGGCAAAGTGTTCACTTCTCTGTCTCCTTCACTCTTCAGTAAACCGTTAACAGTTCTATCGAGCGCCCCAACAAGGCGTGCAGCACTGCCAATACGTGTTCACAATTTTTCAGCGTTTCTGATTTTGCAGCTGTTTTTCTGAATTTGTCATCAGAAAGTGATGTAAATGGTTTGGACAGTTGCATAGCGTCTTAGTCGGCCACCGTAAGAGACAACAATGACAATTTAGCATTGTGAATTCATTTCCAATTAATGGGCTTGCAAATCACATGAACGTGTACATCAGACAACTTTCACTGTTACATGATTTAAGTTAGGCTCTACTTTGTATCTGGACGTTTTGCACACACATTGTTTTAGAATTTTGATCTTCTGACACCTTCTACAACAAAATTGAACTTTTAAAACAGTCGATGGAAATGAGGACGATGGCTCTGACAGACTCCACCACATTCTTTGAACGACACTGAACCCCGAATTGCTCCTGCTGCTTCGTCTATGGTGTATGAATGTGTATGAATGGGATTAGTTACTTCAAATGGTCACTTAAAGGCTTTGTATGCGATTTTTTGATCCAGCAGATGTCGCCCTTGAGCACCAGCATGAAACCAAAACAACTCGCGCTGCATTGTTGTGTTAGCATGCTAATGCTAGCGATCTTTATTCTGCTCGTATCTTCACACTGCATGTAAATTTACCTGAAATGAGCGTGATCTAGAAACACAGTTAAGCAGTGAGTACAGTATGTTATTCTTCTTTTCTCTAGTCCCTCAATTAAACAACTTTTATACGTGAGGGGAGGAGTCAGCCGGCCGTCCCGGCGATGTAAACAAAGTGAAGATAGGACTCTGAAAACTCTGAAAACATCACAGACAGTGGGACTCGGGTGTTACACCCATTGTAGACAGTCATGACTCACAGAGTTATTTTCAGAGGATATACTTGATTTCTATTATATTTAAGTGGGAAAAAATTGCATATAAAGACTTTAACATAGCAGCATCTGCCATCAGTGTGTGGGGCTGGGGATTGAACCCCAGACCATCCGGTTGATAGACGACCGACTCTACCAACTGAGCCACAGCTGACCCTGTAAGTTCTGGTTACTTTTGTGGATTTGTGTTACCGTGTTTCAAACGAGCACCCGGGTGAGGTTTTACCCACACCATCCTGAGTTAACTGTGCTCAAACTGGACAGAAGAACGGATGATGAGCCTCTCGCGCTGCCTCTTCCATTTATAATTGTATTTCATTTGCACGTCTGTCTTTTGACAAATGAGAGATGACTGTAGATGAGAGGTCTTTGAGGTTTGTTTTTTTCCTTGTTCTGCTGTCATATCTGGGCTCACTATAGTACATATTAAATGTCCCAAAGCTTTTTCCTTCTTTGTGTTGTCAAATGCTGCCACCAAACCGGCTCCGGCATTGAAGAGCCCTTCCTTTCTGCCTCTCCACTGCCCTATTATCTGCCAAATAATAGTTGAATGAACAAATGTTACTCTTTAATTTGGTATCACAAATCCCCAGGTCTATGATCAGCTTATCACAGGCATGCATGCAGTAAAGGCTTAGCACTCGCAGCATCTATTTTGCCCGGTAGAGGCGTTATACTCCACTTTACTGCCAAAACGACCAACCAGCAGACTGAAAGGAGGCTGTGGAAGAGTTTCTGTTTGGCGTCCAAAACAACAAGATATCCTCCATGTTTGGTTGGGTCGCAAAGATTTATCACCAGCGCAGGTTGACAAGTGCACAGACGTGTGCACAGACACACACACACACACACACACACACACACACACAAGGATGAGAATGTGTGTAGAGCAAACAGAGACTTTGTTCTACCGACAACAAAGTTTGCAGATGCAGCCCGAGCCGCACTGTTTACGTGGAAAAAAAGTGCGCACAAATGGGGCTTCAAAGGTAAATAATTCAAATGATGTTTTGTTACCCTGCGTCTCCCAGATGCTCATGTTTTTCTGGGTGGATATCAAAGACTCCTCTTTATTCTGCCACTTGAAAAGAAACAACAAAATCGAGAAGATAAAGAGAGAGAGAAAAAAAAATAAAAAATCAATAAAAAAAGTTGCTTCATTACCGAGCTCCAGTCTGAAAAAGTTGCACCGTTCTAACACTTTGAAAAAAAAAAAGAAAAAAAAGTGTTGGATTAATTGGCAACAGACAGTTCACGCACAAAGAGATGAATTATTGACAGCGTTTTTTTTTTTTTTTTTTAAAGAGATATTGTGCATTACTGACGATCCAGCATCACTTTGAAATCCACACTTGCCATTTTCGAATCGTGTGAAGAGGCGAGTGTCAGAATTGCCATTGCTCTGCTCTCGTAATGAAAAGGGATTAGTTAGTGTTACACAGCACTGAGACTGAAGAACAGGGAAGACAGTCTGTGTTCTGAAAAACACCTGGCCCTCTGCAAGGATTCATTGTCATGAGTCGTTCATGAAGAGAGACACAGAAACACTTTTTAGAGAGCGCTTTTGTGTAGAACTGGAAAAGCCCTTTTCCAGTTCTACCTTTCATTAAAAACCGGGTGAACATCTAAATAAGGAAACTGTGTGTCAGGCGTAGCGATAACTTGAACCTAGCTTTGTAGTCTGTGTCTAGCAGACGTATATCTGCATTCTCTCATATGGCCAGAATGAAATCTCCAGTGGGTGCAAAAGGTTCAGATGTATTGCAGCATATGAGATAATGACTTCATTTATTTCCTCTGGATTTCTTCTAATGAGTTCATGGTTTTTAATGGATTCATGTTAGTGCAGTACATGTGATATAGATTAGAAACTGTAAGTGAAACGACTGGTGCAGCTCCCCTGGATGTGTCTTAGGGCGCACTCACACAATAGGTTAAGTTGCCCTGTACCATGCCCATACCACGCTGACTAGACCCTTCTCCTCTGTCGCCCCCCGGTGGTGGAATGAACTTCCAAACTCCATTCGATCTGCAGAGTCCCTCTGCACCTTTAAGAAAAAGCTAAAGACCCAGCTCTTTCATGAATACCTACTAACTTAATGATGATGGTCTCCATATTATTGATGATGATGATGGTATTGACGATGGTTTTTGTTTGATAACGACGACTTATAAGATGGTTTCTATACTGATTAGAGCTCTCAAGAACTGCCCTCAATGTTGTGCTTTGCCTCTGGTCACTTCCTGTCAGCACCTGTGTGTCCAATCAGACTCAAAGCTGATCGTTTGCTCTTACTGACATTGTTCCCTTTTTTCTAGATCCTTGCTTGTGTTGTACTTACTCTCTGATGTACGTTGCTTTGGATAAAAGCGTCTGCTAAGTGAACTGTAGATTTGTAGATACGTCCCTCCAACACTTCTGGTTTTCTTGTTTATGCAAGGCACGGATTGATTATATGCCATGTCCATGTTGCTTACCCGTGCTTGTGCTTGTGCCAAGCTACCCCACCGCACAGACGTCCGCCTTCTCCAACCGTGCCAGGGCCAAGGAAGTGTGTCGATCCAGAGCACTTACACTAGTCACACAAACAGGACTTTGGGGGGGTCAAACGTGCTTGGGCACAGTATGGATTGCCAAGTTTTCATGCGCCCTTAATCTACCCAGAGACAACAGCAGAGGATAAAACTTCAGATAGTCTAGGATTAAACAGCTTCATGCTAACAATGGCATTCATCTGAAAATTGATCGAGTAGTTCTCTGCCAATCCAGCCTTTGATGAGTCAGTTTGTGTGTCAGGAGGAAAGAAAGTGAAGACTGTTTTTTTTTACGACCAGAAAAAGAGCTCCAACAGGAGTACAGGTGGCAAGTCGTTAAACTTCAGCAGGGACATTAAAAGAAAAGTTTGGAGCCCTCTGGTGATCCGAGTTATGACCCTCAACTTCACTCATAAAAACCCCCTAATTACACGCTGATGTAGTCTTTTTAATTAATGCTACACACCCAGTCTGTCCAACAGGAGCAGTGCTAGTATTTCAATGCTTGAACTTCACTGAAATGGGGGCAGTGGTGGTCTTAAGGTTAAAGAATCTGGTTTTATTCAGTAACGTTTTGGGATCAGCATCATCCGAAAAGAGTGTCTGCACATAATGCGGAGACACACTTGTATCTCCAAATTTCTCGAGAAGCACAACATATTATGAGTTGGTGTGACTTCTCCTCTTGACCTATCTTAGCTGACCTTTTACGGCAGCCGTTGTGCACTTGGCCACATACAAATGTGGCTAGAGGATGGAAGAAGAATAAATCATATTTAAGTCTACTTGCAGGAAAAAACAAACTAAAACTGCCTGGTTGTCTTGCAATATTTTTAAACTTACTTTTTGTGAAGAAATTGTTAATTTGCAAAAGATCTGCTTCTTAAATCTGCATATGGATCCTTTTTTTGTCTTTTTTTGCTTTTTGTGCCTGTTTGTTATAGAGATAGGACTGTGGATAGAATCAGAAATCAGGGAGGAAGAGAGAGTGGGGAATGACACGCGGGAAAGGAACCACAGGCTGGATCCGAACCCGGGCCGCCTGCCTGGATATGTGATATTCAGGAGATAAAAAATAATATGTTTCTAATGTACAAAGAGAAATGGTCTGTGGATATATGGTGTAAACCAAAACTAAGAACGTATTGTCTCATAAAGGATTGCTACAGCGTAGAAGCCTGTGCTAAATTTAATTTAACCAAAAGACAAAGATCCCTCTGCGCTCAACTACGTTCAGGAACGTTGCTTTTCGCTTTAGAGACCGGCAGGTTTAATGCCATTCCAGAGGAAGACCGAGTTCGTTTGTTGTGTGAGTTAGTAGAAATTGAAAACGAGACTCACTTTTTGTTTTACTGCCCGATGTACGCTGACATCAAGGATGTTCTTTTTAAAAGAATGTCTTCAATTTATGTTGATTTCTTTTGGCTAGACGATTATGAAAAACTTGAGTTGTGTTTTAAAAAAGGAACCTTTGCACCCCCTGAACATGGATACGAAGCCGGTCACACAAAACTGGGACAAAAATACAAAAACGTACTTAGGATGTAAGGACAAGTATAAGAAGCATCCTATGTCCATTAAAGAGTCAAGAATAGTTTATATAACTATGATTATGATCTTTTGAGAGCTCTTAAGAAAACATCCAAGTTGTCTGCAGTAAACAAGAGCTCGGCTTAATGTGACCTCATCGGGATCTCCACTTCCCCTCCTTTAGATGTCTTAACATTGTCAACTACCCATCATCTGCAGGAGTTATGAAGATAAATTGGCGCTCCTTTACAAATGATAAAAACATTTTTTGAATCTGATCAGTCAGAAACAAAAATAAATGAATAAACATTCAAATCAAGCGCCTCATGTGAGAAAATGAAGCCTATACTGTCCTTGCAATGAGTTGCTTATCTTCAGAGCTAGACAGTTAGCTAACAAGTGTAAGTCCTCCAAAAAATTACAAGGCGTAACTTTTCTCGTTATTTATTGAAGAATTCACAGTATTTCCAATTTTATTTACTTTCTTTCTTGTAAAACTGTAATAAAGCACAAATTGCAAAGTACATTAGAGACTAACAAACAGAAAATAGGGCAATTGTCTTAGCTAACCTTACAGTACATGCTTAGTCATGCTGCGAGCTTACTGCTCTGCTAACTATCAATTTATTAAAATCTAATAATCTTAAGAAACAACTTAAACACTTACATTCTGCCTCTGTACACCAAAGAAGACAAAATAATAAATACTTACGGACAATTAGTGTCCAAGGCAACAATGTGGAAGGTAATTTTGCAGGAGGTGAAGAGACTGCTGTCTGCACTCTCCACAGCACTTGAAGGTCTGGTGGTAATTAACACCTCACATGCTCAATACCTGGTTCACTAAAACAACCAGTGTAAAAACAAAACTTAACTCAAACAATATTAAACGCCCTTCACAAAGGGCACAACAAAGCCAAAGTGGAAAAAAAAAATACTCCCATAACATACCGAAGGAATAATCAAGAAACATAAACCGACCTCGCAGATTGTGCAAAGCATAACTCACAAAATGTCATCGGGAAGGCCCAATATAGAATCATCTATAGACACTAAAGTAATTGTAGAATCGCATTCTTTGCTAAGTTCCTGTTTGTGTGTTTGGTTCCAGTCATCTGAAGAGTCAGAACAGTTTGCAGTTCATAGGTGTGACCCGAGTATGACTGAAAAGAGCGGAGGATATTTCCTGCCACATGCATTGAAATGAGTCACCCATGTTCAGACAGCTTAGGAGGTTAAGTGCTAAGAACATTGAATTATTCATCCTCACATGGGTTAGCATTGATACAAGAAGTGCAGAGACTTTATGATGATACTTCAATCTCCCACGCAGTATCAGGAAGGTGGAGGTATCCTGCCTTTGTCCTTCCTACACACATTAACACATGCACATTATATCATGCTGCTCTGTAATTAGGAGGTAAATATGCAGGCGTAAAAGCAAGGACATCATAACACCGCGCTGGAACTTCACTTACAACTTCTGCTTCTCGTTTAGCGATGCAATCAGGACAATATATGCAAACATGACACCTCGCTTGCATCCATTAATGCCTTTGTTCTTCATCAGATTTTCAAGGTCACTCACTGAATCACTAACGGGCTCCGTGCACTTGAGGAAGAAAGAGCTAATGCTGCATATCGTATAAACACATCCGTCTAGGTGACTGATTTTACTTTAAAGGTCAAAGAAAATAAGCAAAGCATAGTTTCAGGGCTTATGTTGTTTTTCTCTTAAGCTATGAATAAACATAACTGTAAATGAGTAAATTAACACACACCGAGTAAAATAAACACTAGCAGGTAACGCATGAGAGTGTAAATTGAAGTCAAGTATATAAGCTGAAAATGTAAATAAAATGCAATCATTCACACCCAGTACAAATTTACTGACAAGCTATTCATCATGTGAAAACAGTGGAACAAATGCACCCCGAAAAGCCCCCGATGGTGTTTGTTTGTGCAGCACAGGAAGCAGATCTGTTATTGTTCACAATCAAGTTCACCAACTGTCAGTCATCTAACAAAGAGAGAGATGCCTCTTTCCTCCAACCCTCCATGTTGTATTGTTGTTCAGTTGTATTGTTTCCATGTGCTATAGGAGCACTTGCAGCCAGTTCCAGTCCTTCAAAAACGGGTTGGCAGAGGCCCATTTTTTGACAAAAAAAGATGCTTTTATTCACTAGATACTTTGAAACAGAGCCCCTCTTGTGATTAAAACAAGCCACAGGATACAGTACGTGTGATAGGGCAGGACACAAAGCCAAGACTGCTGCAAAGAACGCGACTGGGTTTGCCAAGTGTGGCTATCGTTAGCGATGCTAGCACTGCCAGCCTTCCTGGCAGGTCAACATCCATATGTCTGTGCTGAATGTGGTCGGGCATTGCTCCAGTAAATGGATTTGAGTTTGTAACGCACTTCTGACTCCTCAAAGCGCTTTTACACCGCAGGTCACACCTACACATTCACAAACTGATGGCAGAGGCTGCTTTGTAAAGTGAGCATCAGAAGTTACTAATCCCATTCACACACTCTCAAAGGGTTAAGCGCTGCTTCTAAGAGATGCTATCCTTTGACTGTGCTTGTTTTTTGTGCTTTGTTTACATCAGGGTCACAGTCAGTCTAATTGAACTGCATTGTAAAAATATTTATATGCGATTTCTTCATCCAGCAGATGTCGCCCTTGAGCACCAGCATGAAACCAAAACAACTCGCGGTGCATTGTTGTGTTAGCATGCTAATGCTAGTGATCTTTATTATGCTCGTATCTTCACACTGCATGTAAATTTACCTGAAATGAGCGTGATCTAGAAACACAGTTAAGCAGTGAGTACAGTATGTTATTCTTCTTTTCTCTAGTCCCTCAATTAAACAACTTTTATACACGAGGGGAGGAGTCAGCCGGCCGTCCTGACGATGTAAACAAAGTGAAGATAGGACTCTGAAAACTCTGAAAACATCACAGACAGTGGGACTCGGGTGTTACACCCATTGTAGACAGTCATGACTCAGAGTTATTTTCAGAGGATATACTTGATTTCTATTATATTTAAGTGTGAAAAATCACATTTCAAGCCATTAATCAACTAGCAGTGATGATGTTTTACCGTTTAGTTGACTAAAAACAAACATCACTAGTTAGAACATTGTATCACAACTGTGTTATGGGGGGGGGGGGGGGGGCATTTATGGTTTTCTTACATACAATGGAACTAAATCAAGTAACTACAGGTATTGGTCATACTGCACTATATTATATTATATTATACTACATTATATTATATAACTACACTCTGCATCTTGCTGCTATTTATCACACAGAGTCACTTTAATCACAGTCACTTTATCTTGTCATTCTCTGTAAATACTGTCTCAATTCTCAATTCCCCCCTGCTAACTTCATTTTGTACTTGTATATACCCCTTGTTTTTTATTTTTTATTTTATTTTTTATTTATTTTTTATTTTTTTATTCCTATTTTTATTTTATTTTATTTTTATTTATTCTGTTTAATGTGTATTTTGTATTTTCGAGCTTCTTGTCTGTGCTGCTGTAACACCCGAATTTCCCCTCTGGGGATCAATAAAGTATTATCCTATCCTATCCTACAGGTCATAAGAAGAACTGAAATTGTTTTTGATTTTCCTTGGAGTCATCTTCACACCGAGGTCCTGAATGCACCTGCATGGTTGTATCTAGAAGTGTTATAAAATGTAAGACAAAGCGCTCCTTCGCTTCAGTGAGCAGTTGTCAAACATTTGATTTTAACTGCAGTGAACAAGAAACACTCTTTGTTGGATCGCACACAGGAGAGATGGGAGTTTACATAAAAGCTGTTGCTGTTTCATTGTCCTTCATTTGTCCTCCTGGAACACCTGTCCCACAGGAAACATCTGACAATCAATGGACTTATGTGGGATTAGTTGTGAAGCTTTTCTGCATTCTCATGTGAACCTTGTAGCGAAACAGCAATCACATGACAGGTGTAGTGATTTCTAAAGAAGCGAAATATGGAAATGGATGGACAAAAGGCCCGGTCCACAGCCACTTCCATCAGCATCTGCTCACGCTGAAAGCAAAAAAAGAAAGACTCCTCTTTGCTGAATGAGTCAACACAATTGACAGAGCGGGCTGGCTCGCTGGTGTGACTAACTACCAGGCCGGCGGGCAGAGGAGTAAGAGAGACTGGGTGAGAGGGCTGGAGCCACGGTAGACAGATTGCAGGCTCTCTGCACACTGACACTATCAAAAGGACTCAATAACCCGGGGTCTTTCTACTCGGCCGAATCTCCCTGCTGGTGACAGTTGACAAAGATGCTGCACAGACAGCTCACTCACTGTCTAGTTGATGATAGGAAGCCACAGAACATGGCCGTCTGTCTTCAACAACCCTGGACAGGGAGGTTAAAAGTACAGCTGTGAGCCAGTCCACTGTAGACTCTAAAGATTAAATCAAATACATACTCCAAGTTAAAGGCTTTATATGCGGCTTATATATATTTTTCACACTTGAATATAATATAAATCAAGTATATCCTCTGAAAATAACTCTGTGAGTCATGACTGTCTACAATGGGTGTAACACCCGAGTCCCACTGTCTGTGATGTTTTCAGAGTTTTCAGAGTCCTATCTTCAGTTTGTTTACATCGCCCGGACGGCCGGCTGACTCCTCCCCTCACGTATAAAAGTTGTTTAATTGAGGGACTAGAGAAAAGAAGAATAACATACTGTACTCACTGCTTAACTGTGTTTCTAGATCACGCTCATTTCAGGTAAATTTACATGCAGTGTGAAGATACAAGCGTAATAAAGATCGCTAGCATTAGCATGCTAACACAACAATGCAGCGCGAGTTGTTTCGGTTTCATGCTGGTGCTCAAGGCCGACATCTGCTGGATCAAAAAAATCACATATAAAGCGTTTAATATACATCGGTAATCAAAGGTGCAGTACAATCTTCTCAATCTTGACATTTGAACTCATTAGCTTAACAAATATCTCCCCCCTTTAGTGATGCTGCAGAAGCTTTGACCCCCCAAAATACATGTTACTAAGCAGCAAGTGCAAAAAAAACTGCAGTTCCTCATGTGTCCACTTGAGGCTGGCTGCAAAAGCAGAGGAATCCAAAAATACCCTTTTTTAAAAAGTAATTTTGTGGGTCTGTTCTGACTTTGATTGGACAGCTGAATTAGAGACAGGAAACGTTGGGAGGAAAGAGTGGGGGATGACATGCAGCAAAGTGCCGAGGCCAGAATGGAACCCACGGCCTCTGTGATGAGAACTATATGATTGGTACGCTAGGCTATCCGGCTCTTCAAAAGGCCCATTTTTACAGCAGAAATAATCATGTTTACAGGTTAAAAAAAATATGTATTTGGTATCTAAAGGTCATTCCTTTATTGGTACACTGTATGGGTGGATGAGTGTTTTTGTTTAAATTCATTTGCTTTGATTTTTTTATGACATACATTTTTATATTAAGGGGCGTGGTTGAGGGGAATGACAAGTGGGCGTGTTTTTCGCAGTTTGCCTGGAGGCTAAAGGCCCGCCTCAGCTCCACCTCTTACTCTGTTCCAAGACAGATCAAAAGTTACGTCATTGAACTTTTTCCCCAAGGAGTGACTCCCTTTTACTGTAAACAGCTGAGAAGTCATGAGAAGGAAATGGATGGTTGGTGTTACATTTGAGAGCTCCGTCTCTCATGTTGTTAGATTTGGTCCAGAATTGACAAACATGACGCTTTTTGTACAATATCAAAAAATGTAAAGCTGCTGTTGAAGCCAAGGAGAGAAAATGTTTCTTTTTTCTTATACTTGCCCGCCATCGTTCCCTAACCATAAGAGAGTACATTTGTCTGTGAGATGATATGTTTCCAGACAGTGCATCAGTGGTTCTCTGCACAGACAGTGCTGATGCGGCCTAAAACAGCACTAGTACTTTGAAATGCTTCATATGATCACCGAAAGCTGTCAAGTCTCCTTTATTCAAGCTGCGTGTCTGCCTGTGAGCATGTGAATGTCAAAGCCAGTTAGCTGTGAGCCAGCTGCACAGCGGTTCCAGTTGTAGCCATCAGACGGAGAGTTAAGCCCAAAAGCTTCGCTGGGAGACAAGTCAGTGAAGAAGAAGCCAGATCTCGGCGAGAGAAAAAGAAGGTCATAAAAGCAGCAGGGGCTCCTCCCATGATACTCCGCTGACAGGCTGCAGATGGGCAACTCAAAGAGAGACTCATTTTTCTTCTGCAACATGCAGACTAATGTTCTGACAAGAGTTAATGGAACCAAAAATACAATGAAACCAAAGACCATTAATATTCTCACATTTTGTGTAAAAAGACATTTTCGAAGAACTGCACGAGGAAATCTGGCAGAGAGCTCAAAGTGAATTGTAAAGGCTGAAGACTTCATGTTAAAATGCCATAAAATCACCATGTTTGGCCTCGGTCTGTGCAGTGTGGGCGAGCTGGCCAGCCGAAAAAATATTCTAATATTCCCTCGGTTACATAAATTGCACTCCTGGGTGACCGATGGTGGTTCAAGAAGCGTTTTAGCTTGTTCCTTAGATGTAGGGGTGGGGTTATAAGTTGTGAAAAAAAGAAAGCACAGTGAGAAAGAATGAAGACACTGGATCTAAATGGCTCCATCCAGGACACCAGCTGTCTATTCTATTGGATGTTCAATGTTCATCTCATATGAGGGAACATTTGTAATGTTACTTTTTTGAAGTTTTCTGGGGTTGGCACTGTCTTACGCATATTTCAGTGCCGCACATTTTTTCCAACCAGGCAATGTGCCTCTGTTTGAGGTGCTGGACTGAATTAGTCTCACTGCTCAAGGTCAAGTTGTCACTGACCTCAGACAAAGCGGTCAGTGGATAGTGGACAGTAACCCTTTTCACACATACAGAAATCTCCTGAAAACCTCTGGAGATTAGTCTACCCGGAGGTTCTTTAGGCTATGTGTGAACGCAAACAGCTGCATTTTTCACGTGAAAACGGCTAGTGAGAGATCATTCTTATAAAACTTAAAGCTCCTGTGAGGAGTTTTAGCTGGTTATGGAACAGACTAAAATGAATACTGATGCCTCAATATGACATACTGAACAAAAACCAGCCCTACCAAAGATTAATAACTTCTACATAGTAACTTTAAATGGGTAGAACAATTGCTGCAGGGTAGCTGTCAGACCGAGTGAGTTAGAGCACGCTGCAGGAACAGTCTTTGTTGATATTGTCCATGGCAAAGATAGTCAGTGAGTGTGATACATTTCCATTTTTAAAGACAGCAGGATGGTGTTTTTTTCATAAGAAAACCCTCTTTATACATCTACAGGACTAGATCAGCAGAGATAAGAGGTACGACTGTCTCCACAGGGGGGTGCCAAAGTCGACATTCAACCCGTTTTTTAAGAAAACTCTCAAGTTAGAAAGTTACAAGTGTTTAGGAATATGATGTTTTGATTCATATCTAGAAAATCCAAGTGAAATTGGAAATCTTCTTTGAGTGACAAAAGTATTTATTCCTCGTTTTAACATGTAAACATACGCTTTGGCCTGCACACTCACTGAATCTGAACCCACTCGTCAACACCTGTGATTTTGAAATGATGTGTTATACTGCACTCGTCGCATCCATCATAAAAGCAGTGACTGCCTAATTGAATTTGTCCGTCGTGCACGTCTTCATCTAAAGGCACACCCACGCAGATGTTTTCAATTACTCTGGCAGATTAGATTCCACTCGGGTTGACGCTGGGTGAAGCTATTCTTAGCATTACGTGATGTCACATTCAATTCAGTGGATCAGTGGGAAAATGATAACAAGGTATTTGTCCTCACCAAACGAGCGATGATGCAATCAAGAGGAAAGTCGGGAAAATCCAATCGAGTTAAGGGTAAATGGTTACAATATACCGTCTAGTTTGCTGCACAAATAAACCTTGTGCAGAAAATGAAGCAGGCAAGACAATTTTGGGTAAACATTCAAATAACTTCAGATTTAAATGCATATATTTTCTGTGACATGAACTAATAGAAATACAGACTGACTGGTTTGCCTTACAAAAGGGTTTGAAAATTAATATCGCAGAAATCAAAGTGATTTGTACAAATTCCATACCACATGCATGAACTGTGAAAGTGAAACGGGCTAGCCTATAGGCTGGGGCGAGGTATAACAGGCTGCACAGGGTAGGGTGACATGGAAGCAGACAGTCGCAGCCCTATGTTCCAGTCTGGTTGAGATATTTTCTACAGTGTATAGAGTAGGAAACCAGAGGAGAGACTGGTTAATGACATGCGGGTAAGGAGCCACAGGCGGTGCCACCCCCGCTAGGAGGACGGCAGCCTCTGTACATGGGACGTGACCTAACTGCTAGGCCATCTGTGTCCCCAACACCATTCTAATTGTAAAGCAACAATATGTTACTTTTCAACCTTAAAAGAGTAGTTTCAAAGTCGATCTGATAGGACAAAAACTTTCCACAGGGAGAATGGTGTTCCTCCCATTTCCGGAGCATGCCACTCACCTGTTTTCAGCACAATGTAACTTTGACAGCGGGTTGCAGGGCGCATGACTTTACGGCTCTAGTTCACAAAAAGAAGCCAGCTCGTCTCTTTGATACAACAGCTGAAGCTAAGAGGAGAAAAAGAGAGAGTGACCGGCCGAGAAGCAGGACTAAAGTCAATATTTGACCTTGTCCGTCAACATGGATCTAAGGCTTCCCACAGCTTCTTTGCTGGTGCTACCATAGCGTCCCCTATCAAACGACGCTCCCAGTACAGAATCACTTTAAAACACAACTGATGCTGCATTTGCATTGTAAGGAAACATGAAGTGTGAAGTGTGTTTTACGACAGATTCCTATGTAATTTTGCTTTAAGGGTTCCCAAATGTGTTATCTGAGACATATTGAAGACAGTGTGACCTTTTTACAGACAGCATTAACAGAAGCAAAACCTCTGAACAAACTGAATTCCTGTTAAACTTTTAAAATTTGAACCCCCTTGCTTTTTATGCCATCCACAATTTGACTTCCAATCATTAAACTGTGCCACATTGTTTTGTCCCCAACCTTCTCTGGACCTGACCTGCACAGAGAAAAAATGTGAGCCACTCCAAAAAAAAAAAACCCCTGGGACAGTAGATATTTGAGCTCCATTTAAGGCTCCCTAAATGTCGGAGAATTGCTCCCTCCGACTATTTTAATAGCAAAGTCCGGCTCATCCGGCCTAATTATCCGCTGCATTGTGCTCTGCGGCTCACACGCAGTCGCTGCTGTGGATTTGTGGGGGCCGATGTTGAAGCGCTCCCAGTCAGCAGGTTCATTATGATGACTAGAATAACCAACATCTAATTTGGGGAGTGCATTACAATGGCTGGTAGTGTTGGGACCCATCAGGAAGCATATTTATTCAAGGTGGCGGCGGTGGCAGACTAATAGAATGAGCGGTATGGGGGCTCATGAATACAGTCATGCCTCTCATTCTCGCTTTCTTCATTTTTTAATCACATCATTATAATTGTCTGTTTAATGAAAAACCCTGCATCCGATGGGACCTCTTGCATTTTCCAATATCTGCTTTAATTTCCACATCTGACTGCGTTCTATACTTTCTCTCCAGCTCGATAAAGAACACCATGCAGCGCCTCTCCAGACGGACAATGATCACATTTTTTTGGACTGAAATGACACTTTGAAGAATTATGTTTAGTGTTAAATATTCATGTCAGCAGCCGTGACAACATTAACGACAGCACAGGTACTTTTACTCAACACAGAGACGCATCACTTTTAATTAAAAGACACGCCAGCAAACAGACATGTACACCACATACCTCGCAAATGAATGGGCGATGTAATGCAATGTAATAATCCTATTGATTTGACATCATGGGCGACGGCAGTTTGATCGAAAGATGTGGTTGTGAATACCCGGCGTTAATTAGCAGAGCAGGAGAAACATAATCACTCGCACGGGGAATGGCGAAACTCACACGAGACAAATGGGTCCCTAAATGAATTCTGAGTGATGTCATGATACTGTGGAGACACTGAAACCCGGGCAATCTGTCACACAGTTCATATTCTACACAGTCAGCCAAAGACCCAAAAGTGAAACCCCTAAGCCTTCACTGAGCAGCCACCAGTAGGGGCCGTTAACTTTCTTCCAGGTTCCTCGCCTCAGATTCTGTTAAAGTTTTAGTACTTCTTCTGAACTTTATGAATTATATAGTCTCATATTGCACTTCCTGAAATAAAATTAGCTCTACTGAGAAATTTAAATTTTACGAGGCTAATCCTTTTTTTTTCTTCTTTCAGTGAACTGAACATGAACGTAACTCATCCATGGTGTACTGGTGCCTGAAGAAGTGGGTATACTCTTAATTTTTACCCAAAATGTTTTTTTTTTAAGTGACCAATCCAGCAGAGTATAAACAGCCTCTGTTATAAACAGTGACATGTAAGACTACTCCAATTAGAGAAAGAGTAGAGAGAGTCATCCCTTCACCATCAGGGGAAAAAAATTGCAGCATACTACTTAATATTGTCAATAAATCAATGGTGTAAATCAGAGGGGATTTAGAAGTGGGTATACCCTATGGAGACTGAAAGATCAGTGCGTACCTGCGTAGACCCTGCACTACACCACTGGGTGTGCCCTCACACAGAGGGGTAATATTTGGGGATGTGAGGACTGCAGCGCATCAGACTTTAGTGAGGTACACCAAATCCCCAAAGGTTAGGGTTCAAAAATGGATTGTGACAGTGCTGGAAAGAAAGGGTTAACGAACTGCGTGTGGCCGCAAACAGTATCTCACACCAGCTGGATCTGAAATCCAGCTTTTCACTCATGGACATCAAGTGACCCACAGCCCCTAGTGCACAGCTCAGGCGGATGGATGATCTCTCTTGTAAATGTCACATTTTCCATATGAGCAAGTCAGAAAATGTTTACTGTCTCTGCAGCACAAAGCAGTGGACATGAAAGGGGGGAGGAGGGGGAGAGACGGGAGGGGAGGGGAGGGGAGGGCTGGATTTATTCAGCCATTGCCACTGGGAATAAATACTTCCAGTTGTGTGACTGCTTTCCATGACAATAGAAGATGGCTCATTTTTGGTCTGTTGGCGAGGTCCGTCCCCCCCCCCCCCCCCCCCCCCCCCCCTTACCAACACAATTTCTCAATTATGCTGAAACGTGGAAAAACAGGAAATAAATAATGTAGCGGTGTAAACAGGCGGCACTCGCCAAGCACATAATGGATGGAGCAGCAAACTCAGTGAGGAGCCAAGTTAGAGTAACAGAGTGAGCCGCTGGCCAGAGAGAAGCCAGCTGTAAAACAACACACTTACTGAGCCATGAATGGATTTTTCAACATTCAATTATTAATGTCTGAAAAATCTGAATTTAGGGCTCATAAATGATAGAGTGACTCACTGAGGTTGATGGTATCACCGTTTAAATACTTTCTATATCCCTCACTGGCTAAACAAGAAGGCCATGAGACGACAGCAGTGTCGACTGGAGGTTTCAGAAGTGCTTTGAACTAAGTGGTAGAGAGAGCGGTAGTGTCAGTATTCATGCTAACATTATTAGAGCTCTACTTACATAAAGATATCATGATTAGCTACAATTCTACAATTCACTTAGCAGACGCTTTTATCCAAAGCGACGTACATCAGAGAGTAAGAACAACACAAGCAAGGATCTAGAAAAAAGGGAACAATGTCAGTAAGAGCAAACGATCAGCTTTGAGTCTGATTGGACACACAGGTGCTGACAGGAAGTGACCAGAGGCAAAGCACAACATTGAGGGCAGTTCTTGAGAGCTCTAATCAGTATAGAAACCATCTTATAAGTCGTCGTTATCAAACAAAAACCATCGTCACTACCATCATCATCATCAATAATATGGAGACCATCATCATTAAGTTAGTAGGTATTCATGAAAGAGCTGGGTCTTTAGCTTTTTCTTAAAGGTGCAGAGGGACTCTGCAGATCAAATGGAGTTTGGAAGTTCATTCCACCACCGGGGGGCGACAGAGGAGAAGAGTCTAGTCAGAGACTTAGGACCCTGTTGTGACAGTTGGATCAGACGCCTTTCATTGGCAGAGCGGCTACGGGTAAAAAGCTGAAAAATGACAAATACACATCAAACTAAAAATAAACTATTATTGTCTTTTAAGGTAAAAAGATTTGATTTAGTGTTTCCAGTTCCAGAAATGGGAAGATTTTCTAGTAAGACTTTACATTTTTGAAAACTAGCATGATTTTGAAAGTAGCATTCCCTCAGTGTTACGTCTGCACCCACCCTCTCCCCTCTGTGCTCCCTTATAAGCCACGCCCCTCGCTTACATTGGCCCGGGTTCTAATCTGACCTGCGACTACTTTCCTGCATGTCATACCACAATCTCTCTCCTGATTTCTTACACTATCCACTGTTCTATCTAACATCAAACATGTCTTAAACAATACTGTGGCCCAGTGTTAATACCACATAACAGACACTTTGTCTCCGTGTGGTTGTTGGGGCAGGTGTTTGTGAATTAGACGCTATTAGCATTGAGGCCAACTTGCATAGAAAGGGGCCAATTTTTCCCTAAATGTCTGCATGACTCATTTAAATTTTAGGGAACTGAATGTCTGCCCAGGGACGCTGTTTGGTCTGCGCCATTTAGGGAGGCATTTAACCCTTTACGTTGTGTGTGTTGTTAATAATAGCGTCTTTTTGACTAATTTGAAGATGTTAGCAGCACATCGGCTGCGCAGTCCTTTTGTGAATCAGCCCCTTTGAGGTTTTTATCTAAAAAAAAAATAGGTATTTTAATACATAAGGCAATATTTCAGTAAAATGTTGTTGGTAATTTATTTTCTACAGAATATCAATACCAAGCTTCAAAAATTGTTCTGAAATTTTCAGTTTGAAAAATTCTTCATGTGTTTATTTAATTACCATAAACCCATCAGACGGCCTGCTTTAGACATTTGGCACTTTGGGGCCACCATACACTACAGAACAAAGAAAAACAACAAAAATCCTTAATTTCCTGCACAAGTTTGTCATTGTCAGGTTGTTGTTATTTTAGATCGGAGCTTCAAATAAGAAAGAGGTGTGAATGTGTAAATTATCTGCTCTGTGTAGAGTCAGATCTACACGACTCATATACAGCTCAGAGGAAATTGAAGGTGGCGGCGCTGACGCACAACTTTGTAGCATCCAGACAGGTATGAATCTCTGGATATCATAAACAGACTGGTGACAGGATGTTTTGCCTCGGGGCAGATAATCGACTGCTGTAGGGTGCTGCGCAGCTTCAGGATGCTGCCTGTGGCCTTTGTTTTATGTTTTTTCATATTCTCAGATATTTTTAGTTCATTTAAAAAAAGAGAGCCTTTTTTTTCCATCTAAAGATGCTTTTTAATATCTTTAACAATAGATCCCTGTATTGATGTTAATGTTTCTTTCTTTCTGCTACATCACTTTAGTCTTGGTATTAATTTAGAAATGGAAACACAAAATTACACACAGTGGGGACACAGTCCAATGCCTCAGTGAGAAAATATTAGAGGACCACAGACATTCATTAATTCACCACTCAGCTTTGTCCTTTATGCCAAAGGTACAGAGTCTCCTGTGTCCCCGTTGCTATTAAATATGTAAATCGGCGAGAACCCTTTCAATCCAACATTATGGAGGAATTCAGTTAGTGTGCTTTGGCGCCCACCTGAGGTCTCTGAGTGCGACTGCACTGACTTTCAGTTTATTGTTTTTGCTTAACTCTCGCCAACGTGTAAAAGTCTGTTCAATATGTACTCTACGTAGTCCAGCTTCTCACTCAGTCCCTCTCTTTTCCTCTTCTAAGCTTCATCCGTCACCGTCTTCCTCTGTCTCTTAGCAACAGTGTCTCCAACTGTACAGGATACCACTACAGGTTAACTGGCTTCTTTTTACCTGAAGGCTGATGTGTGAAGTAGCGCTGTAAAGCCGTAAACACTTCTAACAAGAGAACCGAGGCCTGCTGTCAAGTTGGCATACTGCTAAAAGTGGCTGTGGCACCTGTTGGTTTGACCTGATAACTGGTCTCATATCTGGCAAACTGAGGGGTGTCCAAAACGGCCTACCTTCTCTGGTCCAAACAAATCCAGAGCATTCAGGAGCAGAATCTAAAGTTAGAAGGAGGACATACTGGCTGCTGCATTGTTGTCAGAGAAGCCAACACTTCAACACAGCATGTTTCCTTAATGTCTGATCATATAGTAAGGTCATGAGAGTATTTAAATACAGGGTTCGTAATCTTTGAAAACTAGCGGTAAGTAAACACTAAACTTTATCATGCTACATGTCATTCACCACAGCGGCCAACGACAAACTCACAGTATGAACTCAGTTATCGGTGACGCGCTTTGAGTGTGGGCTAGAGCTCGCAAGGGGTAGAGAACGAACAGGGAGGCGTGTGATTGGTTCATCAGATTGGTACCTCGTGGCAGACATTGGTCGAAGTTTTTACAGGTTTACAAACTGCTACAGATGACGGATTTTCTTCATTCTTTTTTCAGAGAACAGGAGTTATTCATTTCTGTCAGGACCTAAAGACAATTTCAACCAAAATCTTAAAAAGTGGATCTGGAGGAAATGACCAACCCTGCCTTTAATGCAATAGATATGTTAAATAACGGTGCTTGTTTTGTTCTTCTGTTTTCATGATGAATATGTTGCGTTTCATTTGTTTCCATCAGATGTATATGAAATGGACGACTAAAAACCACTGTGGCTGTGACACCTTCCTGTGTACACAGTCTGTAACTCACATAACGTCTCAGTTCAGTGTTTCTGTTTATCCACGATCACGGTCTGTGACAAAAAAAAACCACATCATCAACTTGAACTGAAGCAAACCCACTGAAAGAAAAAAACCACGGGTCAATTTAGCATTACGATGAATGTGACTGGGTTTCACATGGGTCACTTAAGCTGGATGAAATGTATTATCTTTACATGCTATGCTGCTACATTAACTTGACACATCCTCCAAGCTTCTTTACTACACATCCAACTGATGATGGCCTATGGGAGTCATGCTGTCTTGCTGCAATCTCTCAGGCGATCAGTGAAGGGGGCCATTGCCTCCCTGCTTCCATCTTCCCATTCTCCAGCAGTGGTGTGTCAAAACATTAGTCTAATTCAGCAGCAACTGCCTCCGGCTCCACCCAAGCTTAAAGAGTAAAATAATCAGCGCTGTCTCATGTGGTATTCAGCCCCTGATATTAATCAAAGCCAGCACGGGTGGTGTTTTGAGGCAGAGTGTATATCTTTTTTTTTGGAGAATTAGAATTTACAAGGAGCAGAGACGTGGTTAGGGCCTCGTAAATTCATTATTGTTGTTCCCACACATAAACCCACAGTGTGGACACTGTGAATCAAACCGCCAACCAGCGCTGTCATCTGTCGGAAGGGAGCCGGAGAGGAGAGTGATGGCGAGGGAGCAGGGGGGGTGGGGGTGGGGGTGGGGTGGCGGGGACTCAGTCACATCATCGAGGAGCAAAATGAAAACACAAAGAGAAATGCACATACACACTGACAAAGAGGAGGAAATGAGATGGTAACAAGCCCAGCACAGATATACACACAACCTACCAAGAAGCCCTCACAAGTGTGCTGCAACAAAACATTCAAGTATTTCCTTCCTTGAAGGACAAAAAGCTGTTTCCTAGAATAATAAGTGCAGGCAGGCTCACTACGCCAGATACACAATATACATGTTATTAAGAGTAATGATGCTTTTTTTCACTTGGGTATTTTTGGTATGTAATTTGTAACAATGTGCTCCTGCAACAATGAGGATGCAGTGCTTTTGTGGTCATCAGTAAACGGAAGTGTTGTAGAATTTAAACAGAGTTTAAGAGTAATGCTCTTTGGAAACAGAAGATGTCAATAAAACTACAGACTCAGCAGCCATGAACAGTTCTGTCAGGTCGTCATTATAAATAAGTACACAACGAGCGGGCGGCTCTGGTGTTCAAAAGTGAAGCCAATGCAGAAGTGCAAACAGACTGCAGTACCTTGGGTGTCCACTTGGGGGACGCTCCAAAAGCCCTGGAAGTTTCCTTTCATTTTTCTCTGCAATGAAGTCTGAATCCAGCACTCTGCCAGGATCAGGATGATACACATTTGTAGGATCAAATAATTCCTAATCCTTCTGAAAAGAACACAAACTAGAGATTTTATCAGATAACGTAATCTTTTTTCTTCTTCTTTGAAGCAACCTGACTTCCCGGTATGTAGTCACTTCCAGCACAATGATAAAGGACATTGCTGTTTCTTTGAACCGCGAGCATACCTGTAAAGTTTGCTTCCATTCAACTTTAACTTTTTACACATCAATGCAGGCTCGGAGCAAAGAGACCGCCGCTGCTTGTTGTGCAGGCCCTGCAGAGGCTCCACAGGGTGGAATGTATTAAAACAAATGTGCTTTGTTACAAAGGCTCCCTGGGTTCAAGCTGTCCGGCTGCATGTGCTATCTCTCTGTGGCACAGAGGAGGCTGACGAGTTCAGCAGCACATCTGGAGCGGGCCGACGGGAGATGAGCTTTTAATTATAAAACGTAGTCTCTGCTGAAGAAAAAAAAGAGGCCACCCCTCAATCGCCCAGAGAAAATGTCTGGGTGTGTGAAATCACTTTGCATTGTCGTCACATTCAGCCTGTCTGCACACAAACACAAAGCTAAAACATAGCAAGAGACTGTTGCAAAACAATTAGGCTCTTTTTTATAATCTGTAAAAAGGGCTAGCAAAAATCACCCGATATGCAGATGATGAACCGTTTCTTTGCAGCTATGGAAATCTTTGTAAGATTCATGTTTCAAATATTTTCCACTAAAATGTCTGGATTAATTAAGAGTTTGATAAAAGCGTTTTCATGAAAGAGGACGATCAAGAGGAAAACAAAATGAGCCTCTTGAGTTCAGCTCATAGACTGTATATTATGAAGGACGGAGGAACAGTCCGCTGAGAGTGAAGCCAAAATACTCAGAGCTCCCCCTGCTGACTAGCTGCAGTATGGGTCATATGCTTCAAGGGTCAACCTATTAAGTTAAAAAAACAGGTCAAATACATTGTTCTCAAATCCGGATGCTGTCGTGGTGGTTAGATAATATCTAATGATTTATGTCCAAGTTTTCATCTCTCTAAATATTCTTTTTTTTTAACTTGTCACCTGAGATCAAAAAGAGCGGATATAATGACATCATTGACAGCTCTGATGAAAAAAGGTGGCAGTTTGCAGCATTCTCAACTAAATTGGCAGGAAAGTGACAGAAAACACAATAATAACTTTAAATACAGTCTTAGTGCGCACTCACACTAGGCTTCTGCACGATTGTCCCCCCTCCCCATACAACACATGCATGTCTTTATGGGTCATGAAGCGTACTTAGTCTACAAGAGAGGCGGACTCGGAAAAAAAAATAAAGGAGGCGCATCCATACATTGGAGAACAACACAGAGAACATGACAGCTTTTCTTACTTTGTGTCTTATTTTGAGTCATGTTAGTCAGATACAGACAGAACACTGCAGGATTTCTTCATAATAAAGGTTGTCAGGCTCACGGCCAGGGCCAAGGAAGTGTACGAGCAGAGCACTCACACTGGTCAAACGAACTGGACTTTAGGGGTGAAGCGTGCTTAGGAACAGTACATATTGCCTATTGTGAGTGCGCCCTTAAAACTTCCATTAAATATGAGTGTCTGCTCCAAACTGACACGAGAATCTGTTCTTCTGTGCACTGTGCTGTTCTGAGGCATCTCTGATGATTTCTCACTAAGTTTCTTATATGCTGTGGTTATCAGAAGGAGCGCTTGAAACAGGGTTATTCTGGCTTCAATTATGGACAACTGAAGGAGACCGAGACGCACTGTGCATTTTAATACACTCTCAATAGTCCAGCTAAGAAAAGAGTATTTACATTTTTAATACCAATGTCCAAATGATAGAGTCAAGACAAACCACATAGAAATGCAGAACATAGACAAAGTTTTTAAAAGTGAATGTCATTACAAGGATAATAATGATTAAATCGTCATCTTCTTAAATACATTTATCTCATAAGCCCACACCCTTCTTTAAAGCAACAATATGTAACTTTTCCACCTTAAAATAGTAGTATGAAAGTTATCTAATGGTACAGTAACTTTAATCAGGGACAATGGTGTCTATCCCATGTCCACAAAGTGACACCGGTCGTCTTTTTTTCAGCACTATGTAGCTTTGGCAGCGAGAAGTGCGCTCAGATTTACGGCATTAGTTCACACACCAGCTTGTAGCTATAAAGAAGCCAGTTAGCTCGTCTTGGTACTGTTTGATATAACGGCTGAGGCTAAGAGACAGAAGAGGACGATGATGGATGAAGCCAAGAAGAGAAAGAGAGAGCGTGATTGAGCCAGACTAGAATAACTATTGTACAGGCTGGAGAAAGCTTGGCCATACAGTAAGTTGCATGTCCAACACAGAGTGTGTTTTATGACAGTTAAGTTGTACTCAGAGATCTTCAGTGTGCTCCAAAGTGCACCAAAACCAACTCCTCAAACATCATCATAAAAACATTTTTACATTTCAGGTTAATTTGGACCAATAAGCTCCATTAAGATTTATTTAACATCTTAAGGTTAAGTTCTTTGTTTGTTGGCTTACCACTGCAGAGTTATTTTAGAACATTACCTGAAAATACACGTTTATAAGTGTAAAAATATGCAAAGCTATTCTAAGAGAGAAGTTTGTTAACTGAAGCATCATCAAAATATTTTTTAAACAACGGATGAGTTCCACTAAGAGTTCAAATCTTCCAGGCGCAGATGAACTTGATGTTTTTTGTGAATATTGAGTTAAGCGCCAATGAGATGTGTGAGTTATTGATCACAGGGAAGGAAAAGAACAAAGTAGTGTCTATAATGCAACGCGTATGAAAAATGTACGAGTGAAAAAGTCAAACATCAAAGGCATACATTGTGTGAGATGCACACAGAGAAAACGATTCACCGAGGTAAGTGATCCATCAGACGGGAGAGGAATCTTCAAAGCCGACGTGTGGAACGAAACAATAAAGGCTAACATCAACTTTTAATTTGCTGTTGTGATGAAGCTGCCCATTTGAAAGCCTTTTCCTGGTACAACTGCAAAAGATTTGGGATGTTTTTGTTGGGTACATGCTTCAACTTAGGGTTCATGGGATGCTTTCACAAAAATCAATGACCCCTAAATGCACGAGCACGCAGGAAACCAAGTCTTCCTTCTTTCTTATTTTGTTTTGTTTCCCCCTCCGCGTGCATATGCATGATTGATCCGCTCCCTCCCTCTGTGCCTCGTGGGCCTGCTCCTTTCGTGGCCTTTGTAGTTCCTGCTGTCCAGGCTGCAGAAGTGCGCAGTGACAGCTCTGTGGGGGCTCGGCTGAAATCCCGGCCTTACTCCCGAATGGCCAGCGAACAAAGCCAGCCGCAAGCCAGATATGAGTGTAAACACACCAGAGAAGAAGAAGAAAAAAAAATGTCAAGGCTCAGCACTTCCTCAGAGAAAACCGATGACCTGATTTTATTAGTATGGTTGCCGGCATGCAAACATCAGTGATCCATTCACAGCTGTGTGTGCACACCAGGCGGGCCTGTGGGTGAATGGATGAGAATAAGGGGGAATATTGTGATTATTGTTATTTTTTTCATACCACTGGCTGCTGTAGGTGACTTTATGATAAAGCTGTATCGATGATTCTGCTCAGTCAGATAACAGCAACAAATGCACGTTTAATAGAAGACATAGAGCCTGATTCACTAAAAGATTGCACGGTTTTTGCACTCACCAAACCTGTGCAAATAAATAAAAAAAAACCTTCTTATTCTTAAAACACACAACAAGGGTTAAATACACCCCTTGCTGTGCTGAAGAGCAAATATCGTCTTGTGCTGGTGATGCTTGCGGGTATTTAAATTAGCCATTATGTAGTCATTCAGGTTTAAATTCGCTCCTCTCTATGCGTCTTATTCTCTCACACTGGCAGTAACACACAGACTGAGACGTTACCCCCTGCTGAGAGTTGGTGGAGACTGGGGTCATAAAATGAGATATCATGTGCTTTCTTTCCAATGATCAGAGAAACAGTTACGCCTCTGTATGATTTAGGAATAAAAGATCTGTCTGAGAATATGACTTTGACATTACTATTATTGATTCAGGGGTTAAATCAGTGCGCGGCTGTCAGTTCTCCACAATTCATCCACACGTGTGGATCCATGATGAGCCTGCGAGTGTTGCTGTCTTCTTCCAGTTGCCCTTGCTTGCTGCATTAAGAGAGGAATCCTTGATTTAAACAGTGACAAACAGTGACCCTCACATTTTTTTTTGAGTCTGGCATTATAAACTTGAAAAGGTTTCCCGTCCCCTCACAGCTCACCATCTTTCTGTGCACAGAATAGTTCCCCTTCAGACGGTGTGCAGAGTGCAGCCTGGTGCAGAGTTAAGGTCTTTCCACATTCAGACACAAAACAACAGCCCACTGCACGGAGCAGGACAAGTTTTTTGTGTGCAAGTGTGTTTGCATCCCGATTATCCTTAGTGTTGTATACTTTGTGATTTAGACCTAGAGACGGAGATAAGGGAAACGAATGATGCACTAGTTTTGGATCTGTGCCAGCCACAATCCAGATGTAGTGAAACAGGTCTTCAGAATGTAGGCAACAAATTGTAGACAAGGGGTAGAACTATTAAATGTTCTTCTTTCAAATTAAAACCAAAGGAACCCCATGTTGCTGGTGTTTTTGATAGTCTTAATACTGACTAAGGCCAAGCTCAGACTGCAGTTTTATAATGCTGACAAAGTTAAAGTCTATTTTCATCACAGATATTCTATAATTCTTCAATTCACTTAGCAGACGCTTTTATCCAAAGCGATGAACAACACAAGCAAGGATCTAGAGAGGAGGAAACAACGTCAGGAAACTCAAATAAACAGCTTTAAGTCTGATCAGACACACAAAGGCAAAGCACAACACTGACAGCTGTTCTTCTAATCAACATCAATGCTATCCAAAAATCGTTATTGTCATTGTCAAAAAACAAAATCATCATCATCAAATCCTAATCGTCATCATCATCATCATCATTAAGGTCGTAGGTATTCATAAAGAGCTGGGTCTTTAGCTTTTCCTTAAGGGTTCAAAGGGACTCGAATGGAGTTTGGAAGTTGGTTCCACCACCGGGGGGCGACAGAGGAGAAGAGTCTAGTTAGAGATTTGGGGCCTTGTTGTGAAGGTTGGATCAGACGCCTTTCATTGACAGAGCGTAGTGGACGGGAGGGAGTGTAGACCTGGATCAGAGAGTTAAAGTAAGGAGGAGACGTTTTTGTTGCTGTTTTGTATGCGAGCAGGAGAGTTTTAAATTTGATTTGAGACTGCAAGAAGGAGCAACATACTACCTCACATTATGTATGACCTCAAAGGATCTCACAGAAAAACAGAATGAAGAACAATGGAGGATGACAAAGTGCAATTACTCTCTACAGTGAGAGAAGAACTCAATCCTGGGAGAACATGCTTCTTTTAATTTCTTCAGCAAGAACTAAAGTTGAGATTTGATAGTCTGTGTGTTCAAATCTGACCCGTCATTTCATATCCCTCAACCGCTGTCCTATTAGAAAGACACAAAGAAAACCTTTAAAAAAATAAAATAAAAGGTTGTTGCACCCACTTGCTCAAACAAGTTAATGAAAAGTTTAATAATGCTGGAATCTATGAAACCAAAGTAAAATACAGACAACCAAAGTCACAGACATGAGAAGAAGGAAGACCACAGCTAGGGGGCGAGTGGAGGAGCATTTTCTGGAGGCACATGCAGAAGGAACTACTTCTTCTTCTGCTATCTCCGGTAGACCGGTGGGACACCTCAGGGCATGTGAAAATGCTTTTATTACGATTAAAAACGTGATGCATGTATATTCAGCTCTTAATCGGGATCATTTTAGCGAGCGTCCATGTAAACAGGGAAGTTGGAAACCATGAACAGAATCTTTTTAAAGGGGTTGAAGAAATATTGAACATCTAAAAATAGCTAACGCGCGCTCTCCTAATCTCCGGCTTAGCTTCAAAAACCTGAATTCATGCGTCAGAAAATAATTTTCTCTCTCTCTCCTTTGTTATTATTCAGTGTTAAGAACATTAGATGAAGCAGCTGATACTTATCCACATTCATGAGGTGCTTTTGTATTGATGATACAGCTGAATGTAGGCGTGCAGAAGGAGCTTTATTAAGGGGATTTTGTCTGCAGGTTTTTAGACATGCAAATGTTTTATAGAGCCCACCATCTTCATTTTTACAAAAGTAAGCACTACTACTTATTCTCTTGTACGGATTCTAAGCGCTGTTCGAAGAATGACATCCGAGGAGCGGGGAGCAGAAAATAACTTCCCTTTCAGCCCCCCTGACATTGTCCGTGTTGACATCGGCGAGCTGCGAGGGACACTTGAGGGGCTATTTTGAAAATTACTGCTCCAGTAATCAGTGCCTCCGCATCTGCTAATGTGTGTCGTGAGATTGCTGGATGACGAGGGGCAAGCATTGTGTCTTTGCTAATTGCAAAACCCCCCTTTTAACAGACCGCCACTCGCATCCTCGGAAGACAAATATAAAACGCCACTAATTATGCATTTGAATGGGATTACGAGATGTGTAATGCCTTTGGTCTAAGCCTTTGGTCGTAAGAATTCCACAGAGAAAGAAGATATCTAATCAAAGAATGTGTTGTTGTTATGGGGGGGGGAATTGCATGGAAGTATCAGATGGATGTTTAGCCCCCCCGTGTTCTGTATCCTAGAGGGAATTGGACCAGTAGGCATGTTTGTAGGCTGATACAGCTTGTAAAGCCCTCTCTCCAAGTGTGACCTTCAGCAGTGCGGAGCACAGACACTTCGCAATAACACGACGGGGAATAGGATCTTCCGTCACGCAATTTCAGCAATCCCTTGCCATCTGTTTGTTCCATATTGCCGGTGGAGTTAAGTGGCAGGCCTGACGTTGCGTTTACATTCTGTGAAGCACCTTTTTATTGTTCCAGCCTTTTATTAAAGGGCGCCGCCTCCCTCCACATTCCCTTTCATCAAATGTTAAGTTTCAATCTGATTTTTAATAAAGAACATTTTCTTACAACGGAGGTTTTAAAGTAGTTTACACTACATACAGTGGCGATTCTAGAGTCTGTTGGGGCCCGATTCAAAAATGAATTGGGGGCCCATCCAACCAGCGTTCATCACCATTTTGTCTGCCAGTTTCCCGGCATTTACTCGTCTTCCTCTTTCTCTTTCTTCTTTCACTCCCAGGCGCACAACTCCTCTTCATTTCGTTCGGTTACTTTCAATGACAAACGTTGGTTTTAAAAGCAAAAATGCATGCCACACTAAGCAGGGCAACGGGAGGGAAGGGCTGTCAGATGGGGCCCCCTTAGGGAGGTTTCCAACTGTGATTGCAAAATTTGCACATTTTGACACTGCTGTGGTTTAAAGTTTGTGAACCCTAGGGCCCCCGAGCAGTTGCCTGCCTTGCCTGTTGACAAACAGCGCCTCTGATTGCACACACATATGGGGCGGCAGGACCTCAGTCTGTAGGGACTTAGGTTGGGAAACAGAGGGCTGCCGGTTCAAGTCCCGGTGTGGGATAAATATGGAAGTTGGCAGCTGGAGAGGTGCCTTGGCACTTCCAGAGCACTGCCGGGGTGCCCTTGAGCAAGGTACCGAACCCCCAAACAGCTCTGGCGCGCTCCCTGTGTAGCAGTGTGGAGCAGCCCCACTCTGACATCTCTCCACTAATGCATGTCCACACGTCCTGTTTGTGCATGAGTGTATTTGGGGACAATGTGTGCAAACCAGAATTTTCCTTCAGGGATCGATAAAGTATGTAAAGTTTAAAAAAACAACAACTAGCAATACCCAAGATGAATCCCTTCCAATCACCTTTAAGAGAACCACCTAGACAACAAGTGCACGGTAATCAATCAGAACTTTAAGGACCCTTGACTTTTAACAAAATCGGTGTAAAATGTTTTTTTTTTTTTTAGTTTAGTTTGTTGGATTATTTGGAAGGGGCAGTGCACAAAACAACTATTGGGCCACAGTTAGCTATGAAGCTAATTTACATCTCTGCTCCCTGGGCGAGAAGATAAAAAAACGAACAAATAAAACACGTCCTCGAACACAAACCTGATATTCATTTAATATCCTTTTTCTAATCAGGTTTCCGCCTCCAAAGAACAATGTAAATAGACAGATTAAAACCCCCTTCATGTATTTGTGATGGCAACAATTGATTAATGAAAAAAACACACAAATGCCAAATGCATATTCATCCATGCAGCACATTTTGAATCCCAAGGTCATTGCAATCACAGGGAGTAATTGTTTGAAGAACAAATGTAAATCTCATGTTAATGTGCCTACAAAATAATGGATTATCATACGTTTAAAACTGTGACATTGTTTGAGGGAGTCATGAAGGCACGCTCTAAGAAGGGTTCCCCCTCTTGGGAACATGCTTATGCTCTGTATTGTAATTTAAAATGAGGTCATCAGATGGAGATGTTTGGTATTACTGGTTAAAGAGGACATATTATCCCCCTTCTCCACCTATTCAAACAGTCCCCCTGTGGTCTAAATGAAACATCTGTGCTGTGCTGTGGTCAAAATATAACATGAATCAAGCAGCAGAGGAGGTTTGTGACCCTGTATAAACCAGCTCTCTCAGAACGCTCCGTTTTGGTGTGTGTGTCTCTTTAAATGTAATGATCCCCCCTGAGTTTTCCCCGGTAGACGTCACTCCTCTGTAGCGAGAATGAAAATGGCGGACCTGCGCAAAAGTTTTTCTCTTGGCTGGGGGTGGAATCCATGGGTGGAGATACCAGGGGAGGGGAGGGGATTTTTTTAACCAGAATCCCACTGTGACATCACAAGGAGAGCACATTTGTAACGGAGCATTTCTCTCTGTGTTTTAAGACTTATGCAGACTACAAACAAAGGACTGGATGGGTTTATTCCACATTTTGCGGGACAGTAGACACTCAGGTTACCCAGATATATGTTCAAAAACACTGTACCCTTAACCCCTTTAAGGGTTAGGGAGGTCTATACAACACCGGGGCTCATCCTGCAATCAACTTCTTTGTAGTTTCTTAGTTTGAAGGTCTGTTGCTGCAGAAACTAAGGACAAGAAACAACTTTATAACATCAGTCCAATAAAACACTCTCTAACAGATAAATTCCTCATCATCATCTTAGCGACCTCACATGACGTCCCGACCCTGAGGTTGAGAAACTCGGGTTATAAAAATGCGACCTGCAGTAAAGTTAATGCTGAGGGCAATAAGCCAACAATGAACATATAGTAGCAATAAACCGTCGGCTGCTTCATTATCTTCCCACTCACAGTTCCCCTCTGCCTCATGTACACAGCACATTTACATACACATTTACATATCGTAAACAAACACCTCTGAATTAATTCGAGTGCCCTCTTGATGAGAACCGTTTCATTTATTTATTTATTTACGGAGTCTTTCATCTCCGAGATACACATTACATTTCTATGCAAATGAATCAATCCAGAATCCATACCTCTGCGGGAATCTTATCAAACAGTTTACAGGACAGTTGTAGAAAATGTCAAATGTAATTTTAAATTGGACATGACAATAAATTAGAGTCCAGCGAATCACTGTTTCTCATTAACCTCACCTTTTACATTCATCAGTCAATCCGTTTCATTTCCATGCATAGTGTCGAGCACATGTTCAGTGTGTGATTCAGATTGTATATTATCAAGAATATGTTTTAATCTTTGCATGATCTTTGTAAATATAAATAATATAAATGCCAGGTAAAATTTGCTTATTCCAGAAGCTATCCAAGGGGACCTTTAAGCTTCTAATTACGACACATGCATACGTCGAATGCTAGAGAAAAACATTCTCAGCAATGCATAGTGAGACTCTGCAGAATCTTTGGACTGTTTCAAGAAGCAACTCAGAACTCTCCTGTACAGAGGAGCCTTCATGTAACTCTTCTAACCCTTTTTTGTGCTTTTTCCTGATCTTAACTTTGCCCTGCTTCACGTTGTCATTTATTGATGTTATTTTTTTCTCCGTTTGAATTGTTTGATTTCCTTTATCTGTGAAGCACTTTGTAACTGAGTGTTTGTTAGGAAGAATGTGCAACATTTTACACAAATAAATCATAAATCAAGTCTGTAAATGTGTCTCTGAGTCATGACTGTCTACAACGAGTGAGAAGCTCGAGTCCCGCTGGCTGTGTTGTTGTCAGAGCCGTGTTTACATGGACGGGACGGCCGGCTCCTCCCCTTGTGTATAAAAGCTGTTTTAGTCAAGAACTAGAGAAGAAGAAGAAGAACATACTCACTGATTATTTGAATTTCATGTTAGTGTCTTTAGATCTCGGTCATTCTGTGTCAATATATGTGAAATATGAAGCTACGAGCTAACTAAAGTGTGCTAACATTAGCATGTTAACACAACAATGCAGGACACGGGCAAGTGCAGTTTGAGCAAAGGACAAATTTGTCCCCAGCTTGCGCTTAATTATGGTACATTCTAATTTCTACCTCATTCATGTGGAAGTGAGTGGAGAGGGGTTGGAGGTGTGTCTCTGGAGGAGAGCGGAGGCTTCAGAATAGCGGAGGTGTCGACAAACAGCAGTTTGTTTTGGTTTTCATGCTGGTGCCCAAGGGCGACATCTACTGGATCAATAAGACGCACATTCTGCCTTTAAAGTGCAATGTAAATAAAGGTTAACTTACTTACTTATTTGTTATAGTATGCTTAAAAGTTTTGTTTCTAATCAAAAGGAAGCTCTGTGATTGGCTCAACACTTTGAAATATTTGTCTATATGAACCCGTTTAGCAGGTTCGCATGATTTAAGCGGTGCTGAGGGTGCAGCAGAATAACATTACAATTTAAGATTACTCTGCTTTATGGGCTATGTGCATTTACTACAAATATACATGTGGTTTATTGTTCTGTCAGTTTACTAGAGTAGTAATAATGAAGTCATCAATATAAATATTTTTTTCAATAAAGCTGAACTCTGTAAGGTTCATTATCGCAGTACAGATCAGTCCAATGGCACCACTTTTTTTTTTTACAGCTTAACTTCCTCATTTTGCCAAAAACATTCATGAAAAGAGAACAGGTTGGCATCGTGAGAGCAACAGAGACAAGCGAGAGTGAGAGCTCGTGCCATTACACAAATAGATGGAGGGACAAGAAACCTAACCTTTGATTGATCAGGTAACCAGTGGAGTGTGTAAACAATGCAGACTGCAGTGAACAGACCGATGCTAACCAAACAAGCTCCAACATGGATTAAGTGTGCATCATCACTGCTCTGTTTATCATACACTGGTGAGAGGCCATGTGGAAGATTTGTCCTGTATTGAGGTGTAAAATGAGCTGCTGTTAATACTCATCATTAATAATCCTGAACATTTGAATGAATCAATACATTTTAAATATAAGCAGCACATTGAATGATGTCATCATGACCGCCCCTTAGCATGCATTGTCGTCTTCTTAAGTATTTTATTTTGAGGTAACTATAAGTCAGTGGACGTCACACGAAGAGCATAAAAATATGCTTCGAGAGGTGGTTGTCCATCCTTGAAATATAAAAAACTCTGTGTTCAGGCTTTATTTTAAACTGGAATAGTGACAGAAGGTAAAGCATTCTCCCTTTAATGTTCTTCGTTTGGTGTGTTTGTGTGTTTGTTGAAGCAGCAGAGCTTCTCCTCACTATCAAAGACAAATCTCTCAGTGTCACCGTTCTGACTTGAACCATCATTTTACAGATAAGATTAATTTAATGCTATGTAGCTGTAAACTTTTCAGTGCAGTACTCACAGAAGGGAAAAGTGTGACTCCTGCTCCCTGGTGTGAATAAAGACGGGGTGAGTAACAGGGAACGATTGGTGTGTCGCTGCTCTGATCTTCTCTGCGTCTGTGAAGTCAGCTAAACTACTTCTAAAGCTAAACTAGATCGTGTACATAGTTCAACCAACTCTGTCTTTTTCTCAAGTTGCTGTACAACACAGCGTGAACAACATGAACATTTAACACAGGAACACTGGATTAAAACTGGAAAAACGTTTTTTTCATTTCACAGACTTTAAGTCACAGGATACTTTGAGCGGAGCTGCTGTAACGTCTGCGTAACATTGACTGTATACAAGTATGGACAATATTCCTCTGTCATCTTCCATTGTACTAGAGTGAAGCCAAAAGCCACCGGCGCTCACATAATGCAATAGGGATGAAATTTGGAGCCAAGACATGCCAACCAAACTCCTTCCACTAATCACACATTTAACTTCCTAAAAACAAAAAAGTCAAAGATCCCTCACGTCGTTACAGTCCTACGCGGAATAGATTCTTGTTTTGGTTTGAAGCATACCTTCACATTCATAGTTGTTTGACACTGTTGTTAGTTTCCGTTCCATTTTCTCCTCTATACTCCAACAATCTGGTTCAGAACACTTCAAGGAGCCTCATTAGTCAGCAGAGCTGTCGATCATGACGTTACAGCACAACAATTTCCCAGTTTGGGATCAATAAAGTAATAAAGTAATTCTATAAAGTAATTCTATGAAGTAATTCTATCAGCTCTTTTTTTTCATCAGATAATTCAAACAAAACTACTCAGAAAAACGAACAGTAAAGACGTGTATTTTAACGTTATAGTTCGACCAATCTCCCGTCTGTTAACATGGGGGAGGCGGGGTTAATGACCTATACTGCAGCCGGTCAGTAGGGGGAGCTGTAAATCCTTTGTCTTCACTCCCAGGTGGTTGTTGCTCCATTCATCTCAATATAAAGTCGATGACAACAACACACCTCCGCCTCTCAGACCCTCGGCGTATTCTCCGGCTTTTCTTAAGATACTATATGTCAGGCCTTAACAACCAAGAGCGATAATCACAGTGTTTAAAGAGAAGTTTGATTTAAATAATGCAAGAATATTGCCTGAGAGTGGAGGTGTATAGACGAGCGGAGAAATAAGTCTCCCTGGTCCTGAGTTAATCTCAGTGTGGAGGAGTAGTGCGAGGCGAGTGCTGCACTCGAGAAGTTGAGCACAAAGCCAAGAACTGATTATCATTCCAGAAAGAGAAAGGAACATTATTCATACAAATCGACAATAGAAATCATTTCGCAAGGCCTTTTTTTTTTAAAGTCAGGCTGGATGGAAATTATGATTAATAGAGTGAAGTTACGCTTCATCAAAGCACAATGAGAATGCAGAGGATAGAGTCCACAAGACATCATGACCTTCTCCGTCTGCATGGCACGCACACATATTTACAAGTCAACCAGACATCCGTGTAACAAAGGAAATAAAAACACAGCAATCAACCAAACAAATAGAAAGTAAACAAATCCTTCACAGAAGCAGGTCTACAGGTAACCTTCAACAGCTCCTGTCACAGTCCATCCCTTTTATATGTGTAGGGTAAACATCTGCCCATATAGCCTCTCTATCTAGGGCAGCCTCTGCTCTGTTAAAAAAACAGCATCTGTTGCCTGGCAACGAAAAGAAGCTTTAGGAAGTGCTCCATTGAGCGGCAAATGTTTACGTCAAGTCGGAGAGAAACAATGAGACAGACGCTGACTTTGAGAGACAGGGACTGATTCCTCTGCAGATCACTGTCAGGGACGCTGTCTTATACAACACGGGGAGTTTTTTTTATTTACACTGACGGAGAACGGACACAAGGACAAAAGAGTTAGTCTGAGTGTTGGGTTTTTCAATAATGCATTAACCTCTAAATGCTCAGCTGTCTTCACCCTCTACAGACCAGACATTTGACTTCATACTGAATGAACAAGGCCTTCATTTGAAATAAGAAACTAAATGTTATTGCCAGGCTCTATTTTCTAAATCCCAGTGATGATAACTAAAATTAGTAACTAGTTACAGTTACCACTATCAAAAAGAATCTGAGTTACTGCATTATAAAAGTATTCATTCATTTGGTAAGTAATTTAGGATTACTTTTTTTTGGCTTCAATACATACAAACATATACATTATTAAGTGTTGCTATGGCAATGTGAGAGTGAAGTATCTCAATAGCTATTGCTAAAAACTAAGTTGGATATTTTAAGTCTTCCTTTTTGTCCTAACAGCACGTATGTTGCCTATTGGAGTGTCCTAACTGCCTGCAAGCGATGCAGAGCGCCATTTTTCCCCCCCCGACGCCTCGTTTCTATTTTCCTCTCTGTCGCTCACATAGAGGGACGAATAACGAGGAAGGAGCTGGCTCTACATGGACACTGACACTTGCTTTTCTCACTCAACAGAGCTTGTTAGCTTGATGTACAAAGTGGAGATAACGGTGCTTAAATAGTATCCACATTGATGATTGAAAAGTTGGGATTTGACACCGAAGAAAAACTTTTTTCAGCTCACCGCGAGCAGTTTATTGATGGTAATTGTTGTGATGAGTCAATGGCTTGTCAATACAAAGAAACCCCACATCCGTTTGTCCCCCTTCAATACAAAAGCACTAGATGTCATACTGTTTGCAGCAGGAAACTAAAATTCACAGAGCAAAGAATTATATATTTAACGGATGCAGCGTGGACAGCCAGGGTGCGATCATGCGCTATGAAACACGTGTAGAGACAAATTTAAACACATCTAATATTTGTCTCAATAAGTAACTAAGACATGAACTGAGTAACCGGCTTAGACCTAGTGTTCAAAGGCGGAATTGCACTCAAATATTAAATACACATTTTGGCTCCAACATCTAGGCAGAGCCAGTGTTTCCAATATACTGCAGTAACTTCCATCGTTAGGCTTCCTAATGACTCATTAGAAACCGATGGGTGACATCACTGAGACTACGTCCATGTGAAGATGCGGCAGCTGAGATGCAGCAACAGTACACGGCTGCTGGATGTGACCTCAGCTTAGGTGTTAAGACAAAGTCAGGACACTTTTCACCCACACACTTGAATGCAGCTGGGAGACATGAAGTGCATTTAAAATTTCAAGCACAAACACCTGCATCAAGAAAAGATGTCTGCAATAAATAAAACGTTGTATTCTCCTGTCACCAATCAAAAGGGATCTTTCTATCTAGCAGTCTAAGAATAACCATTAAAAACAACGACTGCTATATCCTGTGGCCCTATACATAAAAAAAAAAAAAAAAACCCTCATGAAAACACAAACAAGCATTTTGGCAGTCCTACCCACCTCTCTGTCATTTGGATAGCAGTAACCTTGCTTCGACCCAGACGTAAACAAACACTGTCATAGTCATTTGGGATTTAAAAAACACTGCGAATCCATCCTGTATGGGAGATTACGTGTATTAGCACTTACCTGTTCCAGAGTAAAGCTGATTATTTGAAACTCAAGTCTCGGGTGTTTTGTTGTTTCGTTTTTTTCTACATTTTTAAGTCTGGGAAAATAAGTTATATTCTTAGACTTCTGGAATATATTTGCTATTAAAGTATATTATAGTAGCTGAAGAATGATCTACAAACAAAAGTTATAATTGAAGTTAAGTGTTGACATAGCAGCACAAAGCTGAGGCCAAGTGATCATACTACATATCTCAAAGCTAAATACAGAACGGTAGGATACAGTACAGTCAGTCCCATTAGATATGATACAAAAATACATAGGCTTCATTATCTGCAAGATAAATAAAGCATACAACTCCAATCATTTAGAGTCTCTCAACCTAAAAATAAATATTATTAGCTTTTTTAACTTTTGACTTAAAGATTCAGCATGATTTTTTTTAAAGATTTGGGCTTTTTATGCTTTTATTTGATAAGACAGTGGATAAAGGAAGAAATCAGGAAGAGAGAGAGAGAGAGAAAGTGTTGAATAACATGTGGTAAAGGAGCCACAGGTCGGATTCAAACCAAGGCCAAGCGCTTCGAGGACTATAGCTACCTAACCGCCATAGGCCATCTGCACCTCAAGATTCAGAACATTTTAACGATACAATCAAAACAATACATTACACTACAGTATGTTAGTCTACAGTATGACAGGATACCATTCAAGATGCAGTACCATTGGGTACGATACCATATGACAAGATGCAACGAGACAAGATAAGACAGGATACTTTTTGTTACACTCCAAGTGCTCCTTCATTTAGATGCCTCGACAGAAGTTTAAATTAATACACAAAAAAAACAATAAACACAATCCACATGTAGACAGAGCATAATGAAAACCCCAAACAAAAAGCATATTGCACATTTACTCATATTGCACAACAATCTGAGCCAAACGTACTGAAGCTGATCCTTTATCAGTCACAGCTGAGCCATAAATGATGCTGCTCCGTTAACTCTCATACAAATGACTGTGGCCTTTAAGCTTGCAAAGTAAGATACATTTAATTTAGTTTATTCAGCGATTTACAGGATCATTATCTTTATGGTCATATAATGCTGCTGGTGTGAGCGCAGATTAAAAGCTCATTTAGATCTTCTGAAGATGATGAAGATGTAAGGGTAGTTGACTGTTACACTTTGTATCCCATTTATTGATCAAACTGTTGCCTGCATAACCTGTGCAATTTATTTGATGTAAAAAAGGTCTATCAGATATCTCATAGACATTTTCAGACGTGAGGTGTGACCTAATAGGCTGATTCTCCAATTTAAAGGCAGGGCTGGTCATTTTCGAAAACTAGCATGATTTTAAAAGTAGCATTCCCTCAGTGCTCCGTCTGCACCCACCCCCTCCCCTCTGCGCTCCCTCAAAAGCCACGCCCCTTCACTTACATGCACAAGCCCTATGGGTCCAGAAGCGGACCTCAGCTCATGCTTTAAGTGTGGGCTCGTACATGCATGGCATAGAGAACGAGCAGGGAGACAGGGAGGCGCCTGATTGGTTCATCAGATTGGTACCTCGTGGCAGACATTGGTCAAAGTTTTTACAGACTTACAAACTGATATAGATGACGGATTTTCTTTGTTCCTTTTTCAGAGCACAAGTTATTAATTTCTGTCAGGACCTAAAGACGATTTCAACCAAAATCTTATTTAGTGGATCTGGAGAAAATTACCAACCCTGCCTTTAAGATACTATTCAATGCTTAAAAAGGGTTGGCTGGGTGAACTTAAACAAGCTCAGTTTAGTAGATGTAGGATGTGTAGGTTAGCTGTGGTGGTGTGGATTGTGAAAGGCAGCTACTAACAAAGCTTCATGGGAAAAAAAAAACCAACTGATATATGGAAGGAAACTTCAAAATCAATCGAATCCCTCCATCCAGTCTTATGAAATACCAGAGTGCAACACAAAACCGTACCTCAGATGCACAGGGTTTGTCAGATGTTGAAATACAAACACTTACTTCAAAACCCAAACAGCTGCATCTCAGCGGGCCGACCTTTCAGCTGTAAGAAATGAAAAAGATACGTCCGGGCACCACGGGCTTCCTGTTGACCAGAGCGAAGGACAGCTCCGTCCGCAGGAACACGGCCGAGGCCTTGATGAGATGTTGTCCAAAGCGCAGGGTCGACATGTCCCACTGATTCTCAGGCCTGGAAGAGACAGGGAGACGGCAGGAAGTCAATAACATCAGACTGAACAAAGGATACTGTTCATTGCACACATCCTCAGACAGCTGGAGGCCCTCACAGAAGAACCTAACAGCTATAATGGATGGGACGGAGCAGGTTTCATACCCGCTACACACACTAGTCATAAGTCGATTTCACATGTGCACTTCAAACAAATTTAAGACATTTCAGACAGTCTGCCCCGGGAAATCTCAGAGTGGCCTTGTTCACAAAAGGTAAATGGACTTGAGCTTATAATCTCTCTTTTCCAGCCTTCTGTCTACTCAAAGTGCTTTAACACCGGAGGTCACACCTAAACATTCACATCCATTAACACACTGATGGCAGAGGTTGCTATGGAAAACTGTCCATCAGTGTTAACTAATCCTTCCAGTTGATATGATCGACAAAAATAGAATCAATACATTTGTGTTAATACATAGATGTTTCATGTATATGAGTAGAAATTTCATATCAGTGTATTTGAAGGAAGTATCCGCACCACTAGAGCCTTTTTCTATATATGTTGCTATATCTTTTGTTACGACCCCTGGGTGTAACAACTGCTCAAAATGCAGTATGCAATATGCAATATGCAAACACATGTGAAATATGGAGTATGCCAAAAATTCCCGGATGTAGTACTGATTCAGGAAAAAGTCACAGTATGCATCAGAATAGTCTCTCGCTTACTGTTTCCCACAATGCAAAGCGCCAGTGCAGAGATCGACAGCAATGGCTAACATAACGGGAAATATACACAATCACACCAAACCGCACAACGATACCACCAGAATCATGAAACATCTAAAGGATGTCTGTGTTCACACTGAACTCAAGCAGTAAAAAAAAAAAGAAGCATGGATGTTTCTAGTTTAAAAAGGTAAAAGGCTCAGCATGAGAGCTGCTGAAGGGCACAGCGCTATACTTTTTATACACATTGTTCAACCTTGTGTTAACTCCTCTCTCGGTGAACAAAAATAAATAAATCAATCGCCCTGAAGGTTAGACTACTTAACACATTCTGACCACATTTTAGAAAATGTAACCTTGTTATTTAAAAATGATTAATGCTAACTAAAGAACAATCTGAGAAATGCAATAAGACGTAGAGATTTTTAAAGTGAAGTGAAGATTAGGTTTTCATTTCCTCTTCTGGTAGTGATCGCAGCAGAGGAGGAAAAAGGACATTATTTTGTGCAACGGTTCCTTCATGGTGACTGTCTATACGGTGCAGAGATGAATTCATCTTATCAGACCGTGTCTCTGATAGAAAAGATGGTGTCACATTTGACAAACTTCTCCATCAACTTTTACACGGTTGACATCCTGCTGAGAGAAGCCATTATTGCCACCATATAGCTGAACTCGCCTCAGACACGTCGTGTTTCTGACGACTTTGACGGAGAGAAAAAAGGATCCTGACACAAAAAAAAATGAGAGGCAATCACTGAGCGCATGTTTCAGCATCAAGGATATGCTAATCATATGAGGAGGTTTCATTTGGTATCCAAGAGGTTTTATCTTTCAGATTATCTTTTAGATTATTTTTTATCAAATCAGGTTTCTATGTGTTGTGCTGAACATCCAGACACGGTCCGCTATGCTAAATAGGGCGTGTTTTATTTTGTATATTTTCATTGGTTCCTGCTTTATTTTGTAGTTTTTTTTTTAACTCACCCTTGTCCCTGTCAGTTTCAGATCCTGCTCCTTGTGTGTCAGTCAGCCCGGCCCTGATTACCCACACCTGTGACTCGTTATCCCCTGATCGTCAGTGTATTTACCCAGCATTCACCTGGTGTCCAACACATCGGAAAAGGACCGTGAACAACTTGGAAACTCGGAATACAAGAAGGTGCCCGACATAATCGCCATAACATGGGGGGCAAAATTAGTTTTGTTAATGATACGATAATTTGTATTAATTCATGTATTTTATATCACATTTTACTCAACTATAACTTGTAACAGAGAAATTCCACACATCATCTTCATAGCGTCCACGCTGTTTTATTGTTGTTGTTCCAACAATTCGACTTTCCAAACTGAAATCACATTAAACACACTGAAGTCGGAAGAACGACTTCCCAACTCGGAAAATGATTATTCATCCTCAGGTTTTTCTTGATATCGTTCCTGTGTATGATCTCTGTTTTTGGACACTGCCTCGTTGCCTTTTCCTCTGGTTCTGTTTGCTCATTCTTTTTGCCTCTCTGTGTACAGAACCTTGGACTGCTTTAAACTGCTTGCCTTTTATGAATGCTCCCTTTGATTCTGCGTGTATGTTCCCATTGTGTGCCTATCAATTTTCAATTAAATTCAAATAGCTTTATTGGCATGAATGTGTAAAATATATGGCCAAAGCATATAAAAACAAATAATACAATAATAATGAAAAGTAATAATTAGCAATTAAATATTCTTTAAAAAACAACAACTCTCGAATTTGTACAAAAAAAATGTAATTTATTATTTCATAGTGTTGTGTGTGTATCTCTGTGTCACATCACTGTGTTGATGTTTTATAGATGGGGATGCTGGAGGTCAGCTCGGACGTCATTGTGTTTAAAAAAGGTCATACTTTACACTATGCAACATTCATACTTTGACAACTAGTTTGACTTTCCTTAATCAACTACTTATAAAAGCATTCACTCTTATAACTCCCCTAACAGACAGAGTGAACACTAACGTCACAGCAGAGGCTCGAGCAGAAAAACAACAAGTAGGTGTAGAGGGAGTGAGACAGCCTGAGCACAGAGAGAGACGTGGCCTCTGACTCGTTCACACATATAGAAGAATACAGAGAGGGTTAATGACATGTCATACAGAAGAGAAGAACATACAGAGATACTGATTCATCTAATTATGTTTCAACATTTCAGACAGATGAGACGTCCCTCTCTCTTCCACCCTTAACCCATGAAGTTAACTTAAGCTAACTATTCATACAGCACTTTTGCTTATTTTTCTGCACACGTCATAATAAATAAAACATGATTAAGAAACAGTTCACAAACAATAAATTAAGAGCAGGTAGTTTTCTCTCCCTTTGTCTCTCTGCAAAGTCAGTTGTTAAAAATTTACTTCATGAATCATTTGCTAAATCTTGAGTTTTTAGAGAATCCCACTCGTAGTGTACAGCATGTTTTAAACTTTGCAAAACAAGCAAAACAAAAGATGACAGCGTCACTGTAGAGCAGGTGAATTAACAATACAAATCAAACACACCTGCTGACAGTGACTGGACAGAGAGGTGATTATTCTGACATGAATTATTAAGAAGACATGTTTTACTAAATAATTCATGACTGATCTATTAAAGCATGTCTCCTTCTTATTTTTTAAAATACACAAACATGTTAAATTTAAAGTCAGAATGATTCATTACAGCTTGTTTATATTCAAGAAGAAAAAAAATGGGACTTCACGCGTTTAAACAATGTGGCAACCTGAGGCGTTGAAAAGTGATGCAAATGCAAAAGTGCAGTTCCTCAAGTGTCCACTAGAGGCTGGCTGTAAAAGCCCTAAGAAGCCTCATTTTTACACAAATATTAAAATGGCAATTTCTACAGCGGAAAGATACATGTTTACAGCTTGGTAAAAAACATAACAAAAATGGTCTGAACAGCTCATGTTTACACACAATAAGGGGGTTGAATATATTTATAACTCATGTGTTTTCATCATGTTGAGGATTAGACATACCCATATTTAAGGGCGTGGCTCATGTGACTGACAGGTGGGTTAGTTGTCAGGAGGCTAAAGGCCCACCACAGCTCCACCTCTTTGCCTCTTTCTAAATTCACCGATAGAGACAACATTTCCAATATGGCGACCACTGTTGTTGGGCTTCAAAACTCCACTTCAGAAACCAATCGGTGACATCACTGAGACTACGTCCATGTTGTATATAATCTATGGTTTTGACTGTTTATTAGCTGATTTTTTTTTAATGGTTGACTTTAGTGGGTGCTGCAGCTCCCCCAGAGCTCCCATTTCTTTGTACATCGTATCGTCCATACAGCACGGTCCAGGTAAAATCTAATCCTCTGTGTGTACAGAACAAAACATCCAGAGACATCAAGAAACTGTAACAAAGAAAAGAGAGCTGGGCATGCATGTGAAAGAAAAAGCTGAAATAAAGACAGCATTTGAGTATGGCGGCTAAACTGTGAGGTTTACATGATCTAATCTAAGATGACGTCTTTCACATGAGCCTCACATTGCATGGAAGCAGTGCATGTGCGTTCGAGAACCTCTCTACATGTTACAGCTCAAGTGACACTGCACTTGTGATGCACTTACCAGTTTCCTGTTTGGTCCAGAATGACGCACAAAGTTCTCAGCAGAAAGAGACAGTGAAAAGGATTGTTTGTTATTTGTATGCACTGAAGAGAACTGATGCATTCTGTTATTGATAGCAATAATAAAATGGCCAATTGAATGTAGAAAGAAGGACAGGGCTGGTACAATAGGAGGTCAGGTTGAGGTAGACAGTGTGGCCTGAGCTTCATTTTTTGTTCTTCTCCTGGCATGTCTTTCTGCACAGCATGTCCTAACCACAATCCTCTAAAAGCTAACATTCTGCAGGTTTGATTAGATTTTTTTTTTTACAGATGATAAGTACGCTTGCCTAAAGTTAAACCATAGACTGAATGAACACATGGACAACACACCTCAACCTTCCTCCTGATGTACAAGGATGAAGCCACAATACACCCATGATGGGCGTGGACATACTGCGCCTATGGAGCCAGAGTCTTTGCAGTGAGAATCGGCTGGAAGAGCTGTGATATTGACTGTGACTACAGGCCACTTCTGCTAACAAAAGCACTTCTGCAACAGCGCCTTAATGAAGCTCCACCATCATTACACCGTAAGATATTTACTTGGCAATGGTATAAAATTGGTGTGCCAGTCTGGGACTTCCCATTGCCTTACAGCGTTGTGGGAAAGCGAGAGAGCACATACTGTTTCGCCCCTGTTAGTACTTTTGACGACAGCATTCATTATGCCTTTGCAAAACGTCTTGAAACAGAATTCTGAATGAGGCTTTAAACCCACATTTTACTTACTGAGCTACACTGACTGATACTGCTGCCACTCAGATTTACTTGAGGTGAGGTGTTGGCTGTTCTATAGTCTATGGCTTAAACCCTTTTGATGTCATGGGTTAGGGTTAGGGTTTTGTGCACAATGGTAAAAAGTCCTTTGCTATTTTGAATATGAGTGTTAAGGAACACACACAGACAGACATGCCTGGATGGAGGTGTGGTCTTGTTCTGACATCCTCAGAGAACTGTCAACTTGTGTATCTGGAGACAACCATGGGTTAGCAAACTGTCCCAACGGGGATGCCACGGTTAGAAAATGTGTTCTCACCTGTTAATTCATTTTGATGTGATGAAGAGTTTCAGCGTGGGGCTCGGTAACAGCTGATAACGGTGCAGAGTGCTGGCATTGGGTGGGAAACGTGTGACAAATAATAACCCAGAGGGGAAAAAAAACACACAAACAGGAAGGTATGAAGAGTTTCTTTTCATGACCCCGTATGATCGATAATTCTCTATAAAAGCTCAGTCAGTTGGGAGGGAAGCTTTTCCAGCACACACTGCATTCATCTATTATTAGCTTTCAGTGTACAAGACACGACGGCTTTTAGAACAGACTGTTGTAAATGACATTGCTCGGTAACCACCCAATTAATCTTTATTTGTGTGGTGCGAATTCAAAACAACTGTTATCTCAAGACACTTAACATGGTCTAGACCGAAGGTGTGTCTGGAAGATTTTGTTTTGCCAAAAAGTCTAGAAAACGCTTCTTTAACAACATATTTTCGTTGTGTTTATTTGTTCAGTCTTGGAGTCCAAATTGCATTTTTTTTTAATTAAATAAAATCTGAGTGATTCAAAAATATCAGAAATTTGGGTATCAATTTTTTCACAAAGAAGTTGGTGGTGGGTCCTGAGGCTCGTCCAGTTGAGAACCACTGGTCTAGACTGTACTCTTTATTATATATTATAGTTATTACAAGACATCTAAATGGTTTGGATGGTTGCTGTTTAGCTGCATGAATATGAATGCAGTGCACAGAGTAAATAAATATGGGTGTGGTTTTCTTTTTAAGATTATTACAGAAATAAACTGCATGTATCGAGTGTGCAAGTCTTGGAATAAACATCATTTGGGGGGGGGCAACTAGAATTTGGCCTTTTACCATGACCACTTTCATTACACCTAATGATGACTGTGAGAGGATCCCCCTCTTTGAAAGCCATGTGTGACTTCCCATAATGAGGTTAAATGACGCCTAAGCGATTACACAGCTCCCTCCTGGTGGGCTGTGTGGTCTGTCAGAGGCAGAGAGAGACAGAAGAGGAGGAGGAGGGAGGAGGAGGGAGGCTGGAGCGCAGAGATAATCATGGCACTGTGCACACTCCCTCTCTCCCTCCCTCCTTCCTCCCATCACTCTCTCCCTCTCCGGTCTCCTACCTGATTCGCTCAGGTACTTGAGAGAGAGCGATCAAGGGAGAGAGAGAGAGAGAAGGGGAGAGAGTCATGGGTAAATTTGGATTTGGTCCCAAAAGACTCATCCAGTCTCTCTCTCCCCAGCTGTCTCTGCTGCATTAGCATTCAAAATGCACTCTGACAATTCCACAATTAAGAACTAGAATGCTGCAATTAGTGCGCTGCATGGAGAGATGACCCAATTAGTGTTTACTTTACACAGATCGTATCACCTTCAATTTGTAAATGCCTACATCCTTTTTGAGCTACAAAAGCATTAAAAAAAAAAAAAAAAAACGCTTTCACAGAGAGCGCTCACAGCACAGAGCATAACTCCCACTGAGGACACACAGGTTGTGTGGCTGTGTTTGTTTACTGTGGATTGAAATGTTTTACCCATGTGAAGGGTAAAAAGGAAAAAAGCCTGCCTACTTTTATTTTAAAATACAGACTCAAAGTTTGACATTTATGCCAATCACTGTTTGTGTCTTAATTTATTTCATGTTTTGGTGTCTATAAGAAACCAGATTTAGTAGAAAGAGATTCAAAGAAACAAAGTTACTGTATAAAACACAGACGTCTGCCATTGGTTTCTGAAGGAGCATTTTGATGCCTTCAACAATGGTGTTCGCCATTTTGGAAATGCTATCTTTGACGAACTTCTGATCCATATAGAAACAGAAAAAGATGTGGAGTTGAGGTGGGCCTTAATCATCCTGGTAGACAACTACTGTGCAACGCACTCACCTCTCTGTCAACTCAGCCCGCCTTTAATTTATGCAAATGTCTGCAACACTATGGGCTTTTTTGAAGCCAATGAAGAACTATTCCAATCAATACTGTTTTTTTTACTAGGCTATAAAAATATGAATTTCTGCATTAATATTTTGTCCTTTTAAATATGGGACCTAATGGGGATCCCTTGGCTTTTTCATCATCAAGGGCAAAACGTTACGTGTGGTGATTTTTCCATTACATAGAATTTAATTGGAGCACCTTCTGGTGTGCGGACTGAGTATTTTTCTAACTTTTTGCACAGACGACCATTGGCCATGAGGATCCTCCAAGTGACCAGACCATCCATTCAACAAGACCACCATGTTGAACACCGAGCAACACACACAGAATCAGACATTCAGTTACTGATGAGGGGCTGAAGCCTGTGCACCCCCCCGCTGAGCTTTCCTGACAGCAATGATGGTCCACCCGGGAGTGGCTTTTTTCTTTTTTTCTGTTTTAACCTCTGCGCCGTGCTGAGGTCAACAATTTCTCCACAATCTCTGAGTGGATGAAATGGTCAAATGAAACACCTTTACCTTCAAAACTCAAACTTTTCTATAATTAACCTTGCTCCCAGCGAGCTCCCACACAGTGCCACTCCTATTAACAGTATAGGAGTCTCTGAGTTTATTCATTCGTCCTATATGGTCTGGTTTTGAACCCTCGCTAGCTTGTCAGTATGGTTCCTTTAGTTCTCGTCCTGACCCCTTCCAGGCCTGAAGTTCAACTCAATCACCAGCCCACACTGTCGCTTAAGACCAGTAAACATCTATCGATTATCACCACGCAGTCTTTGACAGATTGGAGCCAGGTGCTCAGAGTCACTTAGTCCAAGGGTCGAGGTGGGAAAGAAATTGTAAACATGGAGATGTAGTACTCTGTCGGAGGCTATAGGTCCTGTAGCTCCAACATCTAGTTGGTCTCTAAATACTGTGACAGGAACCTTCATCAAGACAGGTCAGGCCTTTCACAACGAGTCTGAATGTAAGAAGGCCATGATTATTACACCAACGTTTCAAGACTGAAGTTTTGGAAAAAGACTTCTTGAAGAGCTTCTAAAGAAACTTTTACTGGGAAAAATGACTGTACAGTTTTCTAACCTTGCTTCCCTGCAGTTTTCATATCCACACACTTCTCTCCTCTCCTTTCTGTATGTGCTCATGCTCATTATAATCAATCTTCATCAGCGGTACATTTTATGAATTCCCCCTGAAAAACACAACTCCTATTTTATAGAAAGTTCCACTCTACAAAGCATGTGCAGGGAGCGAGTGCAGATCGTCAATTAGTTTAGCAATCTATCATGGCGTCCTTATACTGATTGACTGCTGCATTTATATTTACTATCTTAACATTTGCATCATAACTCTGCCTCCCTTGTCAGTTCACTTTAGATACTAGAGAACCTCTGGACCATCACCATGTCTCCCCCTGGCACTTGTGTGGCATCTACTGTTGTGAACCAAGCGGCAACCTCTGGTCTTGAAAAATGAAGCCAATGCAGTTCGTCAAGTGTCCACTAGAGGCTGACTCCAGGATCACTGGAAGTCACATACACACCACAGCCAAAAAAGCCGTTTTTACAGCAGAAATAAACATGTTCACAGCCTGGTACAGAAAAAACAAATAGGTCTGATTAGTTATTGTCATCACTGGCACACACTGCACGGGGGGTGAATTATTTAACTAAGAGTGGAAAAAGCTCGTAAAATATAGAGCCAAAGTGAGAGAAAACATAGGATTTTGAATTAATCTTAATTAGTGTGGGATACTCCCTAATTGTGCTCTTCGATCAGGAAATTTCCAGCTGCTCTAATAAATATTATTATACAAGCAATGGTTTCCCTGCAGTTGCTCTGAGCTTTATGGAGCATTTTAGTCTCTTATGCAGAAAACGAGTGGTCTCAATAGAGTCTAGCTCCAACAATAAATAAATAAATGAATAAATATATAATAAGGTGGCAACCTAAATTCCAAAGTTGAGGCTTCAAACTGGTACTCCACAAACTAAAAGGTTGCAAACATGAATTGTATGACTTGTCTTGTTCCTATAACACAAATAAGAACAACTTTTCCACAGCTAAACGAGTATATGCAATGTTTGATGTGACCTGCCTATATGTTAGGACAACCACCCACTGCTGTATAAGAGGCTGATTTCAGGTGCCATGGCCACAGTGTGACTGAATCCTGTGAGAGGCTGTGCAGCATGGCTGCTTTGACTTGTCGCACTGTAAGCCTGGGGGCAACCTCAATTACATGTGCAGCTGGGGTAAATGGCAGCCACCCACAGCTCTAATCTCAAATTGCTTTTCACAGCACAGTTTCCCTCAACACACACGTTTAACTTCACCTCCCCTGGTTATAAATACACAGGAATATGTCACATACAGAGGTCTGAGCGGACACAGACACACACATGTCACAGTTCTTTCTCTCACTCGCAGAAATATCACAAAAGTTACAAAGACAGAAAAATGTGAACCCATAACGCTGTGGTCAAATCCATTGGTGTCTTTAGCATTAGCACTGAGTCAGACTCTGCACTTACATGAATACAACTTTAAATGTCACAAAAGTCTCAGAGCTCCCCAAAACATGCTTGTGAAGTTTCTAGTTCTAAATCCACTCTGATCCTGTATTTGATCATGCCTATAAACCCCTCTATTTCAGCCCTGCTCAGAACAGGCTATTTCTGTGTCTGTACCTTTAAATATGTAAATGAGCTGTGTCTGACCACGCCCCCTCTCTGGAAGGTCTTGGGTGTCTCTGGCTTTCTCGCTTCATGTCCCATTGTTTACGTTGAGAAGGCAGACTCAGAGGACAGAACAAACACCTAGCTGTGGGAGTGTCACCCACCTGGGGGAGGGGCTACTGCCCTTTGTGATGTCATGAAGGGAAAATCTCCAAACGGCCTGTTTGAGCACACATTTTCTGAAAAGTGGAGAGGATGGACTTTTCTTATAAGGTGGGTTTGTGGACTGACTAGGGGCACATATTAGTGTTTGAAAAAAAGGTGAAGTGCATTTTCATAATATGTTACCTTTAAACTGGTTTTCATAGAATAATGGAGGTCGTATTCATAATTTATTTGAATATGTTGTTGATGATAACTCTCAGAAAATCTAACAGTATGGTGTTATTATTAGTCACAACCAATACTTTTTCAATTTTGTGTAACTTTTTTTTAAATTACACTTGAGGAATTAGATTAGCAATGTTACATCATTAAACTTGACACCCAAATGGGCTGAGTCACTTAATTATAGCACTCAGGACCCATTTCTTAATCAACCACTCAATTAAGCTGTGGAAATTCTCTTTCATTAAAGTTAATGTGTATTTGTTTGTTTTTGTTTGTCTCTCATTTTGCACTCGTCATTGTTGCTTCCATCTCTGTTGTTGTTGTCCTATAGTTTGAGCATTGGTCATCATCTCTATATTTCCTGTCATGTTAATTTATAATCCTGTAGCACAAAGACAATGTTTTCCTTTATGACATAACCTAAAACAGACACTGATCTGAGTCTCCCCATCAACACATCCTTGTGTTGTTACATCCCCAACACATCGAATATCAACTCATGTAATGAACACCTTTCTTTTTTTCCACCACAGTCCAGTATCCACTGAATGGTAACTTAATACATTTAAGCGTATGTAAGAGGTGTTTTTAAACCACGAGAACACTGGTACATCGCTCACTGCAGCCTTAAGCTTAATGGGCACTTGAGCTGAATGCTAATCCAACACGGACAATAAACTAAACCTTTGTACAAACACAAGCGAGGGGCCATGATTCAGAGAGTGCAGGGCAAACATGCACTGCACCACTCAGTTAGTTTGTGCTCACAAAACCGTGTGTATTTAGCACCTGATTAAGAGAGCAGCTCATTATACAGTCAGCTCGTTTGGACAGAGCCCAACAGGGACACACACACACACACACACACACACACACAGAGAGATCAACAAGTTCATGATAATGAATGATTTGAAACATTAATGATAATGTCGGCCTGTTTACGGAGACCAAAGTTCAACTACACCTTGTCGTGCATTTTTAAACATTATGCCCCTCCTGGTCGTCTAGATGACATTTACAATTATAATATAGCCCAAGTTTGGCTCACTTGGATTTTTTTCCTCCAATAAATGTTACTTCTGGGCAGTGCTGATTTTAGAGTCTATTGAGGCCCTATGGCAACACATTCCCAGGAGGCCCATCCAACCAGCCTTCATCACCATTATAATAATAATAATACTTCATTTGTATAGCACTTTTCTATAAAAGTAACAAAGTGCTTTACAACAGAAAATAAAAGCAGAGAGACAATTAAAGCAACAGGCAGAGAGTAAACAAGCAGACAACAAAATCTGACTAATACAATAAAAAATTTAAAAAAATGAACGAAATCACAGAGTAAAAGCATTTTTATAAAAGAACGTCTTGAGTAGGGATGTAAAACAAGGGACTGAATCTGCAAGTCTGATCTCCTCTGGCAGGCTGTTCCAAAGTCTGGGGGCTCCAACAGCAAAGACCATGTCCCCCTTTAGTTTTTAGCCTGGACTTTGGAACAGGCAGTAGGGCTCTGCCAGAGGATCTCAGACTGCGTATTGGTTCATAAGGGGTTAAAAGTTAAATTATGTTTCAAATGTTTCTTTTTGTCTCCCTATAATAACATCATGGCTGGTTACAGTGGACACTTAACCATCACGCCTACACCTTGAGCCTGTTTGACACCCCATGCAAAAAACATTTTTTGACTCCCATAAGTTCTTTATCACAGCCGTCGATATCCTGTGTAGGTTTTCTACAACATGGAAGAGTGTGTCCGTTGGGAATTAATTCCCGCTCAGCGAAAAAGAGCGTTTGTCAGGTCGTGCACTGATATTGGACGAGAGGGTTCTGGATCACGCTATCTGTGTTGTTGTTTCTCCCACAGGAGTTTGTGGGGTTAAGGTCAGCGCTCTGTAGGTGCCAATCACCTTCCTTTCACACCAAACACATCTAATTGTGTCTTTCCTGACCTTGCTGAGTGTTCACACTGCACCAGAAAAGAGCTATCCTTTAAATGTCGCTATGTAATTCCTCCTCCACCAATCCTCCAACTGAGTGTTTTATTGAGATGTACCTTAGATTACCAGATACTGAGGAGGGATTAAATCCTCCAAAATATGTCTCCACTGCTCTAGAGTCCAATTGAGGCCTCCGTTACACTTTACCAATGAGTCTCTGCATTGTTGTTGATGTAAGGCCTGCATGCATCAGCTCAGCCTTTGAAAGACATTTCACTGAGCTCCAGATGCACAGTTTATGGGCTCATGTTTCTGTCATAGGCACTTTTAGATTTTTTTACAGTAAGGATTACAGCAAGAAACAGGTCTTTGAATAAATACTATCTATTAAAAATGAGGGAAACTAGTTACAATTCACAAGTGCATTGAAACATCTTTCACAACTTTCACTGTTACGTGATTTAAGTTAGGCTCTACTTTGTATCTGGACGTTTTGCACACACATTGTTTTAGAATTTTGATCTTCTGACACCTTCTACAACAAAATTGAACTTTTAAAACAGTCCTTGAATTTCGATGGAAATGAGGACGATGGCTCTGACAGACTCCACCACATTCTTTGAACGACACTGAACCCCGAATTGCTCCTGCTGCTTCGTCTATGGTGTATGAATGTGTATGAATGGGATTAGTTACTTCAAATGGTCACTTAAAGGCTTTGTATGCGATTTTTTGATCCAGCAGATGTCGCCCTTGAGCACCAGCATGAAACCAAAACAACTCGCGCTGCATTGTTGTGTTAGCATGCTAATGCAAGCGATCTTTATTCTGCTCGTATCTTCACACTGCATGTAAATTTACCTGAAATGAGCGTGATCTAGAAACACAGTTAAGCAGTGAGTACAGTATGTTATTCTTCTTTTCTCTAGTCCCTCAATTAAACAACTTTTATACTCGAGGGGAGGAGTCAGCCGGCCGTCCGGGCGATGTAAACAAAGTGAAGATAGGACTCTGAAAACTCTGAAAACATCACAGACAGTGGGACTCGGGTGTTACACCCATTGTAGACAGTCATGACTCAGAGTTATTTTCAGAGGATATACTTGATATCTATTACATTTAAGTGTGAAAAATCACATATAAAGCCTTTAAACAACAATCACAGAACCCGTCCGACGATGGGTCCGGCAACACGCCTCTCCATTTGGCTGAACCCCCTGACAAACAACCCCTTTCAGAAGTCTTACGTAAAGTGTTGTACAGATTGCATGTTGTGATGATTTTTCTGCACATATCATTGCAGTCAGTTTTAGAAATGTTTGCCCTGAGGATGGTGCTATAGCAAAGGCCACTGTGTTAAAATAGTGAGGGTTTGTCTCTCTGAAGTGCAAAAACATTTCCATTAAAATAAGAAGGAAAAAATCTCAGATCCTCAAACAGGCTCATATTAGGACAGACAATCACACAGACCGTGCATGACTGCAGAGCTGAAAGACCCTGCTGCAGGGAAACAGTCACAGCAGGTTTCCAGGTAGCAGCCAATAAGGTATTAGTCAGTCCTTTTCCTTCTATTGATAAGACATTAAACAATTCATTGCGATCCAATAAGTGCTTGTTAAACACTGATCTCTGCCTGCCTGCAAAAGGAGATTGCACTTATTAACTGAGGTCAATTTAAAATCAATTAACAGAGAGTAAATAAATTCCAAATCCTTCCATCTGTCGGCCATGGCAGGTAGCCCTCGCCCTGTGCCTGGTGAGGTAATAAGAGCTCGGCCGCCTAAATGGAATTTGATCCCATCTGCACTCCCTGTAATGCATTTGATTTTGCCGAGCAGGAGTATAGCCCTCCCCCCCATCGGCAATTCCTTTATTTCTCCAGGCAGTCTGGATAAAAAGAGAAACTCGGAGATAGAGAGTAGCATAACAGTGGCTTTTAATTAAAGAACTACATCTACAACAACCGCCCCCTTCGCTTCACGGCTCGCCAAAGTGTATCATACGCAACACAAATGGGACTCTTGGTGAAAAGAAAATCTTATTTAGATTCAATTTTCTGATGGGAGGCTGGCTGAACAGTATATCTGTCTGACACACTTATCAAGTCTTTAGTACAGAACGAGTATTACATGCAGGGGACGAGAGAGGGAGATAGCCGGGGGCTAATAAAAGGAGTAACGGGTATAATGTGACCCAACATATGCATTGATTGATTGATGATTGGTGAAACTTTGTGGTGTCGTGAGGACAGCATGGGCCGGCTGAGACAGATTTAAACTATTTCTATACTTTCAAGTTAAGTTTCCTTATCACGCTGATGTTTTCAACATTATTTACATTCTCGTTCCAGATTCAATTATAACTACGCAGAACCTATTGGCTCCTGCAAACAACTACAATGACTGTTTCTGAAATGAGAGCAGCTCAGCTTGATAGAGGATAAATAAATCACTGTATTCACATAAAAAAATACATTTCTGTCCCTTTAACCTGAAGATATTTGCCTGTTAAACCCTAAAACAATACCAATGTGAGGCAAAGGTAAAGTGTCATAAACTGATACTGCATGGGTGCATCCTTCCTTACATGCATTCTGTGAGTAGTTACACACACTAAGATTGTTTCTCATATTTCTCATTTTTGCTCCTACATTGCACCTTTCGTACATTTTGTGTTTTTTATTTTTAAATTCTATCTTATATATTGTAATCGCTTCTTATACTGTACTATTTAAGTTGTTGCTAGTTCTGCTTTATTTCCCTGTTAATTGTTTAGCACCAATACACCAAGTCAAATTCCGTGTATGTGTAAATGTACTTGGCAATAAACCCTGATTCTGATTCTGATTCTTTAGAGGCAAGAAAAACAGCAACAGTTGTAACTGTCTGCTTTGTATCTGAGCACAGGACACAGGATGGAAGGGTGCTGAGCAAGGTTGGAAATTAACTTTTTCGCCTACCTGCCACTGTGACTGCTGGATTCAAAAACATACCAGTCACTCTTTTTTTGTTTACCTGCCACTTTATTTTGTAATGACATATAATATCAAATCAAGGCTTACAGTGTTAAAAGTAATAGGCTATTTTATGAAGGGAAATGTTTCGACTATTACAGAAAGTGCTGGCATGCTCTTTGTCTCGCTCATAAACAAAAACATTTTTTTTGTTTGAGTTATTATTAGAGTTTACAATGCAGCATGTCCTCAAAGGAAAGGATACTTTCAAAAGTATATGCATTTTATAAAGCATATGAACTTTTCTCAGAGTCTTAGAGATGTGAGGCCTACTTTTATTTACCCGCTACCTTGATGGGTAGGTTGAGCAAATTCACCGGTCACTGCAAAAAAAACACCCATATTTGACGAGTGCTAATTTCCAACCCTTGTGTGGAAATCAGGGAGAATTAAAACCATCAGCTATAACAACAATTCAACTACAGCTTACCCTGTTTTATGGGATATGTGGATGTAGGATGATTTTTGTCCGTTTAGCAGTCTGCACCTTGTTCATAAAACCTCCTGCAGAGTGATACAACTCACAGCCGGGTTGGAGCTTCTTCGATCGATGCGCACACATCGAGGTGTTTCAGAGGTTTTAAACACAATCAAAGAAATCAAAGACCTTTGATCATCCCTGTCAGACTAGGTAGCATAACTAGTTGTTATACAGTACCTAGACTTTTAGAACCTCTAGACCAACACGCCATGCAGCTCCACTGCTCTTTTAATTTACAACATTTATCTCCCACAAAGCTTCTCTCCCTCATCATGTCAAAAAAAAGATGGATTTAAAGATAACGGGGGTCTGCACTTGAGAGGGAGAGAAAGCTATATGGGCGAGCGAGAGTCACTGAATGTGCCATTGTACATATAAGTGGAGGGACAAAAAATCTTAAATTAATCATCTGCTCTGTGGTTTACAGGTTTACCAGTGAAGTGTGTGAGCCACTCTGAAGACTGCAGTCTCTGTTATCAGACTGATGCTGCACAAAGTGCTCCAATGTGCACGTTTATCAAAAACTGCTCATAAGTCATGTGAAGTGAGAGTGAGAGAGATAGAGAGAGTGAGAGAGAATAAAAGAGAGAGAGAGAGAGTGTGAGAGAGTGAGAGAGTAAAAGACAGAGAGAGAGAGAGAAAGAGAGTGAGAGAGTAAAAGCCAGAGAGAGAGAGAGAGTGAGAGAGATAGTGAGAGAGAGTAAAAGAGAGAGAGCGAGAGAGAGAGAGCGTGAGAGTGAGAGAGAGAGAGAGGGATAGAGAGAGAGAGGGATAGAGAGAGAGAGTGAGAGAGAGTGAGAGAGTGAGAAGAGAGTAAAAGAGAGAGAGTGAGAGAGAGAGTAAAAGAGAGAGAGAGAGAGCGAGAGAGAGTGAGACAGCGAGATAGAGAGAGTGATAGAGAGAGAGAGTGAGACAGAGAGAGTAAAAGAGAGAGTGAGAGCGAGAGAGAGTGAGAGAGCGACATTGAGTGAGAGAGAGTAAGAGAGATAGAAAGCGAGAGTGAGAGAGAGAGCGAGAGAGTGAGAGAGAGAGAGAGATAGAAAGCGAGAGAGAGAGAGAGATAGAAAGCGAGAGAGAGAGAGAAAGCGAGAGTGAGAGAGAGAGATAGAGAGTGAGAGAGAGAGCGAGAGAGTGAGAAAGAGAGAGAATGAGGAATGACATGAGGGAAATAAGCAACAGGTCGGATTTGAACCCGGCCCGCCTGCTTGGAGGACTACAGCCTTCATACGTGCACTAATCACAAGGCTACCGACGCCCTATTCTAAGTATTTATAATACTGAACATTTGAGTTAATTAATCAAATATGCTTTTTTTACGCAGCATATAGAATGACATCATCAAATATCATTTCTTCTCTCAGCACCCCGAACTGAAACTGATCTCCAGCGTCCCTGCATGAAGCGAGACTGGCTAAGTGACACTCAAACCTCACTCTCATTGACTACCTCTGCTGCAGGATTGAAAGGCAAATAAACATTTTGCCGCAAATCTGTCTTTAACGTTTTGTGCTGGTCAGTGGGGAAAAATAGTGGGCATAATCCGTCTCTTACAGGCTTTTTAAAAGAGGCTTATTGGACCATTTTGAAGGTAAACACTAATGCCTTCTCTCAACAGGTTACTTGGTCAGCAGCAGCAGCATGTTGTGAACTAACTCAGTGCAAGACCGAGCTTTGAATCATCAAAGATGAAAACCTGAAGGTGTAGAAGTGATAGAAATCAGTCCTTTGAGGGTTAACAACATTACGTCTTTGCCATTCCATTCTTTGCAAAACACCTCCTATATTCTCTCATTACTGCTCCGTTTAATATCCTTGGAAGTATGGCATTACACCGGTCATCAATATGCTGAAACTGTGTAAAGAAATAGGCCTCAGTAATGGACAGCATTAAGACGCAGCCCTGCGAAAAATACAGAGAAAAGACAGAAAAAGCATCACTGTGGTTTTCCAGAATGTTATAGCACAGCAAATTGTGCAACTAATAACACGGCTGCAATCATTTCTCCATTAACATGCCTTGACTGGAGTTAATGGATTTTAAGTAGTTCCCCCCCCCCCATCACCCATCCGTTTAGTTATTAGCCAACAGTTCTCATATTCTATTCAAGGAAGAGTTAATGTCTCGTCTTACATTCTTCTTATTCTTAAGGAGAAAAAAAAACAAAACCCGAGCTGCTGCAGCCAGACATGAAAGAAACATTACACTTAGAAGCTTGAATGTTTTATCCATCTGCCGTCCCCTGATGTCTGCCGTGCTTCTGACATGAATTTCAGAATGACACATGCACACACGGTGAGAATAAATGCACATATCAAAATGGAATTATTCATTGCACATCATACAGCCCGGAGTTCTGGGTGGATAGACAATCATGCAGTACAGGCATGCCGACATTGATCCGTCTGATATAACCAATGTATTACACACACACATCAAACAGAATTCAATTCAGTGTTGCCGGGACGCTATGAACTATACCCATTACACCGGGTGTTGAGGGGGAACTTTGAACTATCCCCACTCTCCTGACATGTCCGCTGTGTAACAGCCAGCTGTAAACAAGTACTCACATCCTGCATTAAACCCATTATCGCCAGCGAAGCCTGCTTGCAAATCTTATCAGGGGCCGCCTCCCTCCCTGAGTCAGGCCTGTTTGAGAGATCCCATTTGGTTGTGTACATGAATTATTATCACAATGCGCCTTGTCAGCACACCATCTCCGGGAAACAGGCATTAGCAGTGGAAATAAGATTAGAGTGGGCAAAAAAGCATCAGAGACAGAAAGGACACACTGACGAGCGGGGCGATTAGGAAACCCAGAGCAGAGTCTGCTTAAACAAAGGAAGATCGGGGACTCTACTTCGACAAGTAGACTGCAGATCCATGTCTCAGTTCATCCATCACACAAAAGCTTTCTAAATCTGAATGAATCTGAGAATGTCTATTTCCTAATGCAATCCAAAAAAAAATCAATTCTCTTACTCAGGAGAGATCATGTCCAACCAAGCTGAAGCTTCTAAATACAGAGTTAAGCTAAAAGAAATAGACCACTCTGCCATTTCTACATAGTTGTTTTCACTAGAATTTCCCCAGAATTTCAAAACACAGCAAGCAAGCTGCCCCCTTCAATCTTCCTTAGTGGCTCGTTCACACATGCACCTCACAGCTGGAAGCTATCGTTGCATGTCAGACGAGAGGAGGGGTCTCGAGAGATGAGGCGTGATGTAAAAAGGACGCAGTAATGATAACAATGTGTGCTTTTTTTCCGTTGACACTCACTGGTGGTGAATTTTTCTGAATATTCATGCAGCGTTCTCCCATCCCGGAAAATGTGGAAAATTGACTAGGGGGCTGGCAGGAAAAAGTCCTGGTGAAGTCAGAGTGCAAAATTCATCTGTTTGGGTTCACACCAAACCGCAAACTCCGATGTTGAAAAATGAAGCCAGTGTGGAAGTGCAGAAAACAATTCTTCAGGTGTCCACTTGAGGCTTGCTCCAAAAGACCTGGAAGTCACATACACACCCCATATTAAAATGTCAAATTTAACTGCATTAAAAACATGTGTACAGTCTGGTACAAAAAATATTTTGGTGTGAATGGCTAATGCATTTATCAGCAAACATTTATGAAGAAAAGGGTAATTCATGATAAGGGGCGTGGCTGATCTAATTGACATGCAGGTGTGTTGTAGCTTATCTTCACTTCTTTGCCTGGTACAAGTTTGACCAAGAATGAATTTTGAGACAGAATTTCAAATATGGTGACCGCCGACTATGGACTCCAACTGGAGTACAACTGGAGTCCAGTTCAGAAACCAATGGGTGACTTCACTTAGACTACGTCCATTTCTACATACACCTGTAACTTCCCCCCAAAGTTTCAGGAAGTTTTCAGGAGTTTTGTGAATGTGTTAAAGTAAAGGACATTTTTGAACGTGATCCTAGAGTACCAAAGACATCTTTATTTATTTCACACATTCTTTATTGTCAAAATCTGGCGCCTACATGATCTTTCATGCAATTCAACCCCAGAGCTGCTAGTGGGTAAAGCTAGCAGCAGCTAACATGGCCTGGAGACTCAGGTAGGGACGAATTGGTAAGCTTACTTCTTTCTACAGTCGGGGTCAGACCAAAGACATGCAAGGAGACATGCCGAAACGTGCAACTTCTTGCAATGTGCCGGTCTGTGAAATCTGCCAGTTTACACAAATGTGGCTAGACTAGAAGGTGTCAGCTCTCTGTCGGAGTTGTGGATGTAGCCTGGAGCACAGTGCTCCCAGTCTGTGAGTCTGTTTGACAGAGCTGAGCTTCAAACACCCACGGAGAGCAGATAGGCCAGAGAGATGAACCCTGCACCTCAGACTGAACTATGCACAATCTGACCATTTTCAGCAGCGTTGTGGCATATTTTGATCATCATACATGCCTTAGAAGCCTTACTTTTTTACAGCACTAATTAGATGGTATCAGTATCTACACTCCCTATACCTGGCTTGTTAGCTCCTTTAAGGTTCCTTATACATACAGATTATTTTTTGGGGATGGTGGTCAGTTAGTTGGCTTTTCACCACAGAACAGACAGCGGCTGTCGAGGTTGAGAACCAATTATTTTAAGCTCCCTGGGTCTGTGTCGTTTACCTGCTTCCTGCTCTCTCACCAGACATGGGCGAACGAGCGACAAGTTTCTCATGTTCCACGAGCTCTCATTACTGATGGAGTACAAACAACTCCTGTAAAGCGTACCACCACACAAAGAGAATCTTATTCTGTGGGATACTTTGTAGTGAAGTAGATACTAGCAAGCTAATGAGTTACATAGCAATGTGCAGTTGATAACAGTGGGTGGTGTCATGATAGCTACATCACTTTTTTATGTTGTCAGTAATAACATCTTCTACACCCTGACCGATTAATCTGCCAGCCGACAATTTTAGCCGATATTAGCATATCAAGTGACTATCGGTATCGGCTAATTTTATTGCTGATATGCACCGATATTTGTAGAATTATCAACCAGTCAAAATGCATTTAATTTGAATATCATTGTATTAGACTAGCATTTCTCTTCCTGGCTGTTACCAGAAAAGTGTGCTATATGAATTACAAAAACCGATGATGCACGTACAAGTCACTTTAATGCATGACTGCATTTGAGGAATCAACGCGATATATGTGTATATCTAAATGATATCTATCTCTACGGACTGAAGAAAGATCTAAGAAAGATATTGGCCAATAAATCGGAATTGGATGTTTTTTCTGCCTAATATCGATATCGGTATCGGCCCTAAGAAATCTTGTATCGGTCGGTCGTAATATCTTCTCGGGGTCATAAGATAATTTCTGATTCCTGAGTCACCTATGTGTGCATGTTTTATGAAGTAAATATACCAGTCACTAAGTTCAATTTTGAAACTAAGAAATATATTAATATTTTTAAACAAATATATATGTATTCTGAGTGTCTCTTTGTGAACTCAGTCCACAGCCGGTCTTCTGTTGATCATCATGTCAGTCTGACCTTTACTGGGATGGAGGCTCTGCAGAGGTAAAATGCAGTTTGTGTCATTTTTGTTTTCTCTACCTTCAAAGCATTTGAGCAGATTGAGCGTTTGACAGATGATGAATTTCCGCATGTTGCCAAGTTCAACAACAACCCACACAACATTTTCATAATAGATTTTTTGGAAACAGAGCAACCAGCTGCTGGATATAGAATGACATTTCTGATTCAGCACTGTATTTTAAGACACAACTGTTGGCTGACTCATGCTTATATAATCTGTGTTTTTTTCAAAATATAATCTGGGTCATTTTGGAGCCAGTTCACAATCAGTCTTATCACACATAGCACTTGACAAGTCAACAACAAGCGCTCTACTACAGAGGCCAGTAAGGCAGTTACATAAGAGATCGGTCACAGAGGTTTGATATAAAAACATCCAAACTTTCTGAAGCAACATTTTCAGAGAAAATACCAAAGTTCAGATACTTATCTGGACACAAATGTTTGGTCAAAGTCAACCCAATGTATAGCTTCACTATGGTAGTGGATTATTAAAAAAATTGATATTTGGTAAGAACAACCAATCACCAACTGTAGCACAACTTGAATGAATGAATTGACTGCACTTGCATAACTCACTTCTGACAGCACAAAGTGCTTTTCCACTACATTTCACCTGCACCTTACCACACATTCCTTCATACATTGATGGCAGAGGATGCTATGCAAACTGCAGATCTGTCCATCAGGATCTAAATCACATTCACACACTGATGGTTACACCTTGAGTAACATGAAGAATGCAGGAGAGACGATCCAATTGATGACTGAGTCACAGTTTTCCCTGTGATACCAGATAAACATTCAGAGTTTCCATCCCTTTTGGTCAACCAGCTAACAGGCAAAGAAGTGGTAAGTCCTTAAAGGCTTACTTCGTGATTTTTGGAGCAGATTTTCAGATCAAAACAATGCTCTCTTCAGACACACCTCTCCCTCAACCTTTCACTCTGGTAGAGTGTTGGCAATAAAGACATTAACTATTCAGACTGAATTACTTGAGTTTTCCAGGTTGGAAAAAATGTTTTTGCCTCAGGTGCACTTCTGCATTGGCTTCAATTGTGGAATGTCGTAAATGATCATAATGGAGAATTCAATAATATTTTTAATGGAAAAATGAATTATTACTAAAGTAAGGTAGAGTCCGCACTTTTGTCCATGTTTTATACAGTCTATGGTTAAGTCTGGATAACAGACTGATGCTATGGACCCAGTTCTGATCAAAGACTCTGGAGTACCGCGTTCAATTACATCCATCAACAGACAGAACTTCAGTACATTTAACTCTGCCATGTCAATAAAACATTTCAATGAAGGGGAAAGAGCTCCTCGGAAAACCATAAAGACACAAAAAACAACAGAGATATTGACAAAATTAAATGAGGAACAGTGACTAAACAATAAACAGAACCTGGTATGGACAGAAAGTAATGCTTAAAGACTGCAAGTAGGATAGAAAATGTCAACAGACCTTGACAATTATGGTTCCGAAAGAGTCAATCAGGTTGAGCATGCACGTGGTCATTCAATGTTACACTTTAACTGATCATAGAAAACTTTGTCTTACTTCTCCATGGAAGCAACAGACTGACATGGAGATGTGAAGGGTCTCAGAATTTGGAGTGTAACTACCAAGCATCCTGAATGTATGCCAAGTAAAAATACAGAGGCATTAGGAAAGGATTCTGCCTCAAGTTTGACTCAACAGACAAGAGAGCAGACATGAAGTATCCACCTGTATCTGTGCACATGCTGACTGGGATTTTATCCCAATGGAAGTGGTGAGGGTTGAGGATTCAAGGGGGAGACTGATCCCACAGTGTACAGGTTCTACTAGAAAAAACAACTGAACAACTCTTAAAAGCCCGTAAAGGTTAAGGTACAAAGCAGAATCAAAAGCTACTATTGATTTCTTGGCAAAACGTGAAATGCATAATCCATGAGACTCCATGAATCTAAAGAAAACCACTGAAGGAATACTTCACAATTAAGAACTAGAGAGGAAATCAAGGTTAATGCATGGAAATATAATTATTCTATGATGAGGAATATTAAAACAGTATCTGCAATGTAAAATAAACAACCTTCCCAGGCTCTGTAACAGCATCCATGCCAAATGGATGAAAATATGTTTAATGCTATTTCTGATAGACCCGTTTCAGAGCTGGCAGAAACATTATTACACATTCAATTATGGATACAAGGATTGGTGCATTTTCTCAGTCTTGCACGACAATTAATGAAGCATAATATTTCGCTAAAGTAAGCAGAGAAATGTATAATTTTTTCACTCTTTAAGTGTTTATAATGGAATGTGATGTAACTTGAATGCAAGCCAAAAACATGGGGCATGAAAAAGAAAGGAAAGTGCACCGCTCACACTTTCTTATAGGCATGGGCTCCGAGGAATCCCCTGGTGGACCGAAGCCTTGTGCTCAGGAGGATGAGGGTGTTAGTGATGGACATGTGGGAAGACTATGGATCCAGCTGCGCTCTCTGTAAGCTAAAGCCTGACTTCAAAGTCCATCTCCCCATCCAGCGGCTTGGACAGCCCGTGTTGAAATGCACAGATCTTAACGCAAAAACCAAGGGAATCCTCTTCAGATCAATCTGGTTAAGCCGTGCCATGGACGAATACAGATGATGTTCATTAAGACAGCAAATGCTCTCCAAGGTCACTAGAATCTCATCTAAGAGAGTGAGCCGTGAGTCTTTCGATTGTATCTGAAAATATGGGGGAAAATGAACAAAAGGCCTCTAATGCATTTCCAGACTGATCCTGGGAGAAAGTAAATATTGAAAGTCACATCAAGCCTCCAAACCAGCATTCTGAGAGTGATCAAGCTACATGCCATCTGGACACCAAGGTCCTATTTTGGAACTGACAATTAGAGAAAATAAAATTAGCTTAAGTTGTTTCACAGGAGAGAGGACAGACAATATTCTGCTGGCTTGGGAATACAGCTTGGAACATGCCCTCTTAGTTTCTGACATTCTCCTTAAATGGTTCTACATTTTTCTTTATAGCCTCTGGGCCGGCAATATAAAGCTGACAATCACTAACAGCATCCATAAATAGTTTATAGCACAACATCAGCATAAATTAGGCTTGTTATAACCCCTTGCATCGGTTGGTTTGCTTATATTTACTATCGCCTAGTCCTGACATGAATAATAGGGCCCTGTTCAATTCCTTACAAACTTCAGTCATATATTTATGGCTCAAATTAAAGCCCCAAAGTACAAGCAGACCAAAAGAGGTACCCTGTTGGATATGGTTTGCCGTTGTATCTCATTAAATCTGCATCAACAAGCCGTGTGAATTTCAATATCAATGTCTGGATTCAAGGGCACACTAGATGGGATTAGGGTGGGTAACACAAGGTCTGTCAGGCCTCGTAGTGGTGTCCAGGCTGAAGGGTGTGGAGTTTTTTTTCATATTCAATGTGACAGTTAATCCTCGCTGAGTTGTGCTTTTTTGTGGAATTTAAATAATGTGATGCAGGAACAAAGAGGACTTCTAAATCACAAAACCAATTAAAAATTAAATGATGACAAAAAGAAAATCTTTCAAAAAAGTAGGCAGTATGCTTGTAGTTTATATGAGATCATATTTATGGACCTGGATGCCTGACCCAACAATGTTATATAATTGTAGATTTAAATTAAATGCAATAACCAGTCATTCTGCCAAAAGAGTGCCTGTGAGCGTAACTTTTGTTCTTACCTAACAACAAATCCATCTAAGAAAACATTGGTGAATCCTAGAATCTTCTTGAAAAGTTCGAAAGTAGGGTTGAAGCACAAATTTGTTCTTAAGAACGGTTTGTGATTAAGGCTTTGGAAGAAAAATCAAACAAATATGGTGAAAAATTGGTGCAGTCTACGATTTCAACCTTCTCTTGTGGGTGATGTCACTGAGACTACGTCCATGTTTTTATAGAGTCTATGGTCAGTGTAGTGTGCAAGATTCAGAGGTGGCCGAAGAAAGGAGCATAGATTGGGGTTTTATAGAAATAGAGTTTAGCAAAAAACGTTCTAAACTGTGGTGGAAGGGTCAAAGCAATGCTATTCATCCACCTGCTCTGTTTGCATGTCAGATGCTGTAATGTGATGTGAATATAATGACAGGATGCACACTGTCACAGTACCTGGTCTGACTTTATGGAAATCAGATAAATCCCAGTACAGGTGACAAATAAAGGCATTTAAATGGGAGCATAATAAACATAAGCACAGTATTCGGGTGCAGAAGGGCTGAGGGTAGCTTCGGATTTACAATTGTATTCGGCTTGTTGGTCAATAATCTTAAACCATGGCCATGACATTTAGGCCATGACATTTAAAACATTGTAAGATGTTGTGCACTGCATGTATCAGCAGCATGCTGAGAATTCATTCAACTGATCTAGTAAATTAATGAAAAAGTAATTTAATGAGAAAGTGTGGAGTTTGGACCTCAGACAGTACAAAACATGTTACAGATAAAGAAACAAACGTGTTTAAAAAGTGCTTCATAGAGCCTTTGACCCTTTTTTTTTTTTTTCATACATTTGCGAGCCACTGAAAACAGATCCACGACCCACTTTTGGGTCCTGACCCACCAGTTGAAAACCACTGCTGTAGATGGTGTGGGCCACTTCTTGCTGTCCAATGTTTATTTAATGGCCCAGCCAGTCTTCTTGCCTCTTAAGTCTTTCCTGGCAGTGTTTGTACTATTACACCACTCTGAACAGAACAAGCCACAAACTCAGCATGTACAGGGCAGAATGGATAACACACCTCCCTTTTCAGTGCACTGTGTACAAAGTGATGTGGCATAAAATGATTTTAAAAAACCTGCGGTGTTGCCCATCCATCTTCAGCGGTTCATCTCTTCCCTCCCCCCTGGCTTTGTGCAGGTTTCTTGAATGTGGGAGCCGTCTCCTCCCCAGGCCTTTAGACAATAGCTCTGAGAGCAACCCACTGGATAACTGCCATGGCACGCCGAATGCCAGACAGAAATAATCTCCTCCCGGTGATAACCGAGCAATCTCTCAGCCCCCGGGGAGCCAGAAACACTATTCAGAAAGCTATGAAACAAAACCAGGGCTGGCATGTCACAGGGCGGTGACACAGGGACCCGGGGGTTAGACAAATACAGGCCCGTCACTGACAGTCAGTCCACTGACTCAAGATTAACAAGTCTGCAAGGCATGTTAGCTGGATTCACTGTCCTGTCCAAGAAAGATGTATATTTCCAGATGATTTAAGCCATTGTTGAATGTAGATATCAATTAATGTGCACGCATATTATGTAGCCACAAAGCCATGTTGTGTCATTTTAAATCATTTACAAATAACAGTAAAAGCAGCTTTTACAATGACACACAGAACTCCATTTATTAAATTGTGATTTTTATCTTTTACATGCCTTTACACTTGTAACATATACCATACAACTATAATCTGTGTTATTGTTGTTGCTGCTCTGATTGTCTTTCTCCGTCTCTTTCTTTCTACATCTCCCTCTATCCCAACTCACCAGGCAGGCTTAATGCTTAATTAAGCAACATTTGCTTAATGATGCCACGTGCTTTGCTCATGGTGGATTAAATGAAGAAAAACTGTATTGATTGTTTGATTGAGTTTCTTACAGTTCTTGTGTTGCAGGCAGAAGAACACCTTTCGCTGTACGGCTCAAATGTCTTGAAGTTATGTAACATAACAAAACAAAATTATGTATGGGGCGCCAGTAATACCAAAACTCAATCTTTATTCAAATTTCTATAAATATGAGATCACATAATGAATAAATATGGTCTTTATCAAAGGCAAACAAAATCTAAAGAGAGGATCGGCAGCACCAGCTGAAAGTCGCCATGTGGATGCCCAACAGTATTATCTACAGCAGTTAAGAAAGACAGTGGTCACTTGATGGACATTTGATTATAATGCTGTTTCGTTCACATTGGATGGGGTTAAACTTGCTTTCTATAAAGTGTAGTTACAAAAAAGCTTCACCTTGTAAATTGTAGGACCCGACCGATATGGAATTCTTGGGGCCAATACCGATATAAGGGAGACAAAAAGGTCTGATATCGATAAATCGGCCGATATCATTCTTAGAGCTATGTTAGATCTTTAGAGATCGATAGATATAGATATAGACATTTATTGCATTCCTCCCTCAAATTAAGGTATCAAACACTTGTGGAAAATAATGCAAATTAAATTATGTTCGAATGTTGAATAAATCTAATAATATCTGTTCATATCTGTGATAAAATTAGCAGATACCGATAGTCACCGTATATGCTAATATTGGCCAATATCATCGACTGGCTGATTAATCTGTCGGGGTCTAGTAAATTAATGGATAAGACTCAGGAAAGTGTCAGTTTAACGGTTCGTCTGAAAAAGCAACTCAAAACAGGCTATTGTTCTTACCTGTGGTCAACAGAACAGTGATGTAGAAGTGATTGACTCATTGACATATATGATGCAACACTGATTTCTCTGTACTGCGGCGTGGGTGAAATAGTCAAACCACCGAGAGATGTTGCCAAACAGGTCTCGGACAGCTGATGTTGAATTCTGTTGCTGTTCTCTGGATGTCACAAAGAAACAGTGATGTCTGTCAGCCTGCATCGTATTTCCATCTCGAGGAAACATTTTGACTGCAGAGTTCTGCTTGTTTGTTAGTAAAGGAGCAAAATGGAAACAGACTTTGTTATGCTGCAAGTGTGCTGAAAACAAGTATGCTTATGCCTTGCCTGAAGTGACACTATTTTTTATTTTTTTTTACAAGAAAAAAAAACACAATTGCTGTGTGACAAGAAGAAATGTTGAACTGTTAAAGGGGACAATCCACTTGTACAGTGTTTTTGAACATATTTTTGGATAACCTGAGTGTCTACTGTCCCACAACATGTGAAATAAACCCATCCAGTCCTTTGTTTGTGGTCTGCATAAGTCTTACAACACAGAGGAAAATGCTCCATTTCAAATGTGCTCTCCTTGTGATGTCACAGTGGGATTCTGGTAAAATAAATCCCCTCCCCTGGTATCTCCACCCATGGACTCCACCCCCAGCCTAGAACAAAACTTTTGAACAGGTCGGTCATTTTTATTCTCACTAGCGAAGGAGTGATGTCTACCAGGAAAACTCAGACGGGGCCCATTGCATTTAAAGAGACACACACACCAAAACGGAGCGTTCTGAGAGAGCTGGTTTATACAGGGTCACAAACCTCCTCTGGTGCTTGATTCATGTTGTATTTTGACCAAAGCACAGCACAGATGTTTCATTTAGACCACAGGAGACTGTTTGAAAAGGTGGAGGAGGGGGGATAATATGTCTCTTATAACCAGGAAGTTTTCAAATATAATAATTTTAAGGGGCTATGCTTTAACAGCCGAATTTAGCTTCAAGCAGCACACCTATGTTGAAAAATTACGCCAAATGCAGATGAGCAACAAAAACAGCAAACAGCCTATAAGCAGTGTCCACTAAAGGCTGGACACAAAAGACCTGGAAGTCTTACAGCCTGGTAGAAAAAATAAATGTGGTCTTTTTTTGTTAATGTCTTTATCAGCACACACTCTACGGGGATGATTTATTTTTATAACTCACAGATTATAAATAGATAGCCCTACAAAAACCAATGGGTGACGTCACTCAGGCTTCGACCATTTATATTCACAATTTATGCTTAGCTTCCATGTTGGCACTCTTGCCAGTCTGTCCTTAAAGGGGCCATGCTGGACAAGATCTCTGGCTTATATACTCACTATTGACAAGTACCTTATACAACCCCACTTTTAAAATACAGAACTACCCCTTTAAACATCTGTTGTTGTTGTCATGTTCTTCAATTCTATTTAATACACTGATCAAAATCTGAAATTGATCATTTTTATTATGCTTTTTTGATGTACAGATTAAGACAACCAACAGAAATGTGGGGATTGAAAAAATATTCACTTATTGTCTGTTGTTTGATGGCGTTTTAAAATGGACAGTGAGCTTTTTTGTTTATAAAGGGATCCGACATCAACACAAACCTTCAGATTGATTAAATCAATGGTGTGTTAAAATCCATCTACATCCATGTGGATATGCCGTAGTTCAGTGTTTTCAGTGTTTCTAATAAGAATATTCCATTTGGGTTGAGACCTGGGAACATTGATTGTCACAAAATGTCTCGCATCAGAACAGAAGGGTTCTCCAAACTCTGACTACACTGGTAAGTAGGACCCTCTTCAGTTAAGGTCATGATTACGGCCCCCTCACAGAGCTCTTCTTTCACTCAGGCTGCCCCTGGGCAACTTCAAACACTGGCAGCTCTAAATGGTGCTAAAAGGCAACCAGAAGCAGAAGAAGAAAAAAAAGAACTCATCCATGTAACCATGTTTACCAGTTTAGGTCTTTCAAGCTTTCAACCAAGGCATGGAAGGAAGACTTTTTCACGGCAATTCAAAAAGATTTACAAGGAAAAGCACTAAAGAGGCACTGAAAATAAGTACAAGCAATAACATCCTGAATACAATCAATTAAGTTTCAATAAAACTAAGAATTAAAAATTAGATGGAAAGAAAATGTAGTTATCCTTATTACACAGTAAACATGCCGATTGTAAATGGTAAATAGACTGCACTGATATTGCACTTTTCAAGTCTTCTGAACTTGTGTAACCTATCACACACAGTCAAGCACTGGTGGCAGTGAATGCTATGCAAAGTGTCAATCTTAAACTAACATTCACACATATTCATCCAGCAATGGCTATGATCTTGTAGGAGCAATGAAGGGTTTTGCGTCCTGCACCCTTGATAACATTGGCTGAAGAAGCTGGGGGCTGAACCACTCAACCTTTCCATTACGTGATGTACCAATTTACCGCAGAGCCAGAACTGAGCGAAGGCAGCAATAAGTTGTAGGTTGCTTAAAAGCAACAACGGGTAGAAGATGCAGATTGGAATCATTGTATGCCTGAGAAGAGTTTCAGATTTACATTTGAAAGTGGATACAGTTGTCATGATTCACATCATGGCAGCCCTTCCTTCCCCTTCTGTTGTGTTGTTTGTCATTCCCTGTCTGTTTAATCCTCATGTGTCTCTCCCCTGTCTGTGTGAGTTTGGTGGGCGGGGCTCATGTTCTCAGGCGGCGCCAGGTGCAGCTAGTTGGTCATCAGGATCTCGTCTACAAAGACTTCCTTCTGCTTCACCTCGGCGCCAGATTGTTTCACCTGCTCGCGTGGTATTGTGCTCTCTTGGCTTCTCTGGATTCCAGTGCTAATTGTGATAGCTTGTGTAGCTAACCCCGTTTTTCTTCTCTGCCTTGCGCCAGATCGCTGTTCGTGTTTTGTGCTTCACCTCACCTGTGCTTTTTGGACATCACTCTGGGATCACAGACACTGCCACTGGGAACCTCGCACTACCCCTCCTCCTTGCACCTTTTGAGTCACTTTTGGAAATAAACCTTTTTGTTATCACTTGATCCTGCCTATCTGAGTCGTGCTTTTGGGTCCAGAATTTGTACTAACCGTAACAACAGTTTTGCTCTGCTTGTGGCCATTAGGACATTGGCTCAAAGCAGAACTTTAGCTGCTGGTCATTAAATTCCACTACATAGAGTGGCACAACCGGACTGAAATATATCGTGTTGCTACAAAAGATGAGGACGAATAACTGCATCCAACTTTGTGGTGTAAGATATTTTCCGAAGTGAAACTATTAACTGAATGACAGTTGCATCAAATTCTTCTTTGGGCACCATCCTTCAAAAACGGAAATGATCCCATTCATTTCTCGGTAAGTCATGCACGTCAGCCTCATCCACAATCGCAGAAATATACAGTATATGTGGTCCCCTAATTGGTAAGCCGGCCAAGGGAAAGCTTGGGCAGGAGGGCAGGGTCTATGCAGGGCATTTTGGAGCTGCTAAAATCAGGTAACATGCACACAAAATATAAAAAGGTGAGGCTGGCTCCAAAATCTTTAGAAACACCATTAGGTCCCATGTTAAAATGCATTCTTTACAGCAGAAATAAAACCCTTTACAGCCCAGTGCAAAACACAATTGTGGGCAGTGTAGCTTATTTTCTTGTTCATAAAAACTGGACATGTTGAAGCTGTTACCAGGACGTTTAAGGACAGCTTCAACTCGACCTCTGTTGAAGCATTTGGCCTCACATCGCCTGTTCAGAAACCAATTGGCGACATCACTTATCGATGGTTTATACAGTCAATGGTCAGGCCCTCCTTCTAGTTGTGTCACCGTCTCAAGCAGCCTGTTGCCGAGGTCTTCTCTCACAAATACTTCACTGAGTTGTCATCGTAAGGCCTTTGTCGAAAGTTTGTAGAATCCAGGGGTCGTTGCTGTCACAAAACACAGATATTGCACAGATTGAAACTGGTTCCCTTCAGCAGGTTTCTTTCTTTCTTTCAAGGTTGGTTGAACGCTGGCCTAAATGCATGTTCTGTAGAGATCAGGGATGTGGCTGAGTTTGCGAGCAAACAAGGCAATGCTAGGATCAGTTCCAAGATGCAGTAGAGTGAAAAGCAGAAAATAAAGGAAAAGGAAGACTCAGAAGAATTGGAAGAAAGGACAGAAAATAAAAGGCAAAAAAGAAACTGACTTAAAAAAACCAGCAGAGCATAGGCAAGAGAGAGGTATAGAAAGATCTTGAGGCTTTCTCATTCTTATAATATTGATAACTACATTTATCCACAATGGTAAATAACATTCCCATTGGCATCAGTTCTGCATCTTTTTTTTGCAATAGTTACATGGTAGGTTATACTGCTTATGTATGTTTCAGTAATGAGGATACTTTATCATCCTGTGTTTGGCATCACTGCTAAAGGACCGCTGTTTTCTTATCCCCCTTTAGTAGAGGGAAAAGCAAAGTTTAGCTTTGTAAACAAAGCACTCACCAGGGGCGGACTGTCTTAATAATTTAGGCTCCATTGACTCCATCCCAGTCCTCATTAACCACTCATTGTGTAGGCTAACTGTGTCCCTAGTTGGACTTGGCTTGGCTATAGAGCTTTTCTCGTCTTTTGACTAGTCAAAGCACTTTTACACCGCAGGTCACACCTACACATTCACACACTGATGGTAGAGGTTTCTATGTGAAGAATCTATCAGTATTAACTAATCCCATTCATACACATTCATACGGCGACGATGAAGCAGCGCGAGCAGTTTGGGGTTAATTGTCTTGCATGAGGACACATCGGACATGTGGCTGCAGGAGCTGGGAGGACCGACTCTACCAACTGAGCCACAGCTTCCCAGAGCTGCCCCGTTAGTTCTACAATTCATATTCAATTAAAACATTGCTACAAAAATTATAACATGTTGATTCACCTGTCTCTATGTAACCCGTTACACTCTGAAATAAAAAAGAAAACTCAGGTTGTTTGTGTTTGAAAACCAGGTCTGTACTTTGCACGGTATTCAGATCGGCCTGTAGTGACCTTTAGGAGCATCGATGAGACGTTATGTTCTTTGTTCATTTAAATAATTAGAGGGGACAATATGACAGTTTAAATGCAATATACAAATCTGTTTTAATTTTGATAAAGAGATATAATCCATATGTGAGCTGCACACAGACAACGGCTGTTTCTGGGTCGACATCAAAGGACAGCAATTTAATAACGGTAGATGTATAAGCTCGTACTTTTGTGGCTACACTACTGACACACTGTTTGAAAGCCACATGTTGGCACTATCCACACGGTAAACAATCACTCCTATTGGATTTTGGCAGGGAGTGTGTTGTTTGAGTGTTAATTATGTGTGACAGCATACAAACACATAATAAAAAATTTCAATTATTATGCATTGTTTGTACAATCCCAGCAAACAACACCAAGGACAGATAGGGAGGTGAGAACTCACCATGCCTTCTCTTCTCACATCTAGAAATACATGCATAGCCTATATTCATAGCACACTATCATTTCCTCTTTGTGTAGCATGATAGGTTGAGATTAAAGCTATGCGGGGGAATTAAAGAAAAAACAGTGTCAATATATGCATGTTATATTCCTTATTCAATTGGATGCAATGGATAAAATGTTAGAAAAAAAATGAAGATTTATAGAGTCAGGCAATTACTCTAAGCCTGGTGCAGCAGCCCTTATTTAGCTGAATGGTAAGCTCGCCTTGCTTGGAGGAGCACTAATTACTGAAGCTTATGGGAGGCTTACACTAATCTTGATTGAATTTCAGAGTGTGATGTGAGATCTCCCCATCAAACTTTTTCCCACTGACAAAAGAGCAACTTTTAAAGCCGATGTTTTTCAGGCAGGTTTAACCCGCTGTGTGTGTTAACAAATCCAACTGCACAATTTCCATACCTGCTATATTTGAAGACAGAAAGAAAAAAAAAAGGACAAGTGTGAAATATCACAACAGGAAACAGATTGCAGACTGAGATATGTGAAGTCCTGAATACTGACAGTGTTTCTGACTGGCAGGATTTACTGCTCTGTGTGGAGAGCTTTTAAAGATCTGGGTTTTTTCGGTTTATATATTTAAGGTTCATAAGTGATTCAGTCTATTTTATGGTTCCTCAACCTTTGGGGTCTGGACCAAGCAGCAGCGTCCAGTGTTGAAAAACAAAGACAATGAGGAAGTGCAATAATGCAATACAGTGTGTGGTCAAGTTGAGGTGAAACAGAAGCTCTTTGTCTGTATTCAAAATAAACAAACATCTTGAATAAAGCAGCAGTCACTACAATTTTAAAATATTTTCCAGATTGGAAGTTAAACTTGATGTATGCTGAATGCCAGACGCTGCTATGTAAAGTGCCATCAGTATCAACTGATCCCACTCATAGACATTCACACATCGGGAGCAATTTGGGGTAAAGTGTTGCCCAAGGACACGCGGGCATTTGGCCTGCAGGAGCTGGGATCGAACCTTCAACCTTCCAGTTGAAAGAACCAGAATCCGCTTTATTGGCCAGGTTTGCTTACACACCCAAGGAACTTGACTACACTGAACTTCAGTGAACTTAAAAGATGGCCGACGGTACCATTAAGCCACAGCTGGCCCATATTGTATTGACTGATGATGTATTTCAGATTCCTATATATTTCCCCAGTATGGTAAAGCTGTTAATCTTGTATCTAATTTGTGGGAGGAATGGCTGCACAGGCACACAGTCCACAGTTAGTTTAAGGTTGCAAAAAAAAATACAGTTCTTATAAATGTGACTTGCACTCTAAGAGGATTGTGCACACTGGTTTGAATACTTTTGCTGCTTAATGGGACCTGTAAGTAATGCAGTGGTCAGGGCAGCGGCGACCCTCTCTGAATTATCAACTGCAGAAAAGTTCAGGTGGCATTTGCTTGCTAGTGGGTGGCAATTTCAGAGCTTGCCAACAATAAAAAAAATGCATTCCAACAGCAGCCAGCTAACTCAGCAAGAGTGTGTCCCTGCTTTTCACCCCTCATGCATGCTGGGACTTTGGGAAATGAGAAGACTTGGTGCTTTAAAGTAACTGATGCGTGACACTCTCTTGCCCGAAGGAAAAGATTGAGACAAACAGCTGGAAACAGTGTGATGAGGGAGCTTGGAGACAAACGAATCTCGACTACAACACAATAGGTGGAGTCGCAGACTTCATACAATGTGTGCTCATTTCTGACCTGCACAAGCTGGGTCTGACTGATTCCACCATGTAGATAAAAGCTCTTTCCAAAAAAGAGGTTGAACCTTGAGTTGGCTTTCACCCGCTTTCTGGCACTTAAGGAGTAGCTTGGGAAGAAGCGCAACCCGGACGGAGTGGGCCTGCTTTCTGTTGGACGGGCAGATTTTAACAAAATCCTGGAAGCAGTTTAAGTTAGTTTGAAATAAACAGGCATGAAAATTAGTAGTTTATGATTGTACATTTTGAAGGAGAACGGGTTGCATTTATTGTTAGGAAAGATTCTGACTAAAATGTTAAATGTGTTTGATGAAGCTTTGGCTGACCCAGACAGGGTCAGGAAGAACGGGACAGTAATTAAACAGAGGCAGCCGGGGCAGACCAGACTCCAGAAAGCCAATTCTGAAAACTCGTCTCGACAGCCGTCATCTAGACATTGTTTGGCCTTAATAAGGATTCAAATGAACTCAATTTCTGCTGCATCCATTTACATCTTCGGTCTTGTTAAATACCCGACTATGCTGAAAAGATGTGGCAGCACGTTCAGCAGGTCGGCCCCTGAGTCATCGGGCTTGATAGAGTGGCTTAACATGGATGTGTGTGTGCGCGTGTGCGTGTGCGTAACTGAGTGTGTGTTATGAAAATGGCACTCAATAGAAAATTTAAAAGAAGCCAAAGCACATCACACACCTCGGTTTCGGCTCATATCTGCATATAAAATTGCCAATTAATTTAGATTTCTTTCCATAAAAGCTTTTTTTTTTTTCCTTTCTCTTTTTTTCCCCCGACCACAGCTGCTGAAAGTAAACTTATTAAACTGCAGTGTATCAAATGAATAAGTGAAAGGCTTTAATTTTATAAGCCTTGCGGGCTTCATAAATGCATGTCACTGATGCAATGAAATGAACGTTGTTTATGTGTGTGTGTGTTCTTCTTCTGTGTGTGTGTGTGTGTGTGTGTGTGTGTGTGTGTGTGTGTGTGTGTGTGTGTGTGTGTGTGTGTGTGTGTCATGTCTGGGAGCCCGATTCTCAGGAGTTCTGACTTGGTAAAATGAAATCCAGAGTACACCCACAGGGCAACACGACTGAACAAATACAATAATTCAATTTACTCTTCAATTACATTCGCATTCAGGCTTCCACCCCCCCCCCCCTCTTTAATTAAAATGTTGTACATGCCGGTGCCGAGCAGACGCAAATATAATCAAATGAAATCCATCACAGGGTCCAATACTCCACCTGATAAACCAAACGAGAGATTTTGATATTGAGCGTAGTGCCTTTTTAAATTTGACTTTTTTTCCCCTCTAAAGTAAATCAGTAAATTGCCAGTGTGAAATGACGTTCAAAGCAATACGCAGTTAACAAACTGAAACTAATTAACACATTTCAAAGGAGCTCTGAGGATGAGAATGAACACGACATGCATACTCGGCTTTGATATTGATATCAGTCATACATATTTCATTTTTGAGACATCGAACGCATTGATTACACAGAAATCCTGAATGTTGTTGAAGTAGGGGAAGTCACTGTAGGTCACTGCATGCCCATCAATAGGTACAACAAGGAACCTGAGGCTGCTGATTGCTTATTCATGGATCTGTCATCAAGCATGTTATGAACCCGGGATGAATCTGCTCTCCCCGGACATGCACGTAAACACGCACAAACACATCTTTTTTTTTTTGCACTCTTCAGGCTAAATATTGAACACTTTCCTGTCGCAAAGGCAGGTCATGACAGCTATTGATGAGGACATTCAAGGACACAAACAGAATGAATAAGAACAGGCAGCCCAGGGCGTTAAGGTTTATGAATCAAGCATTCCTCTAAGAGGCAGTCCTTCACGTTGAGTGATATGTACGATTATTTATGTAATTATTTAAGAATTTGGAACAAAACCAAAATCGTCTTACTCATTCAGTGGAGCCTTAAACCTGAAACCTTGCAAAAGAAGGCTGAATATTATGAGTAGGGAAGTTCCCAGCAACTAAATTTGCCGTCAGTTAAATGCAGTTTTCAATTCACTAGTTGACTTGTTTAAAATAAGAAAAATATCTTTAACACCGGAACACCGTGTCTGCTGGTAAACCATTGAGTCTTAACGGCAGGATACTGATGTCTTCAACATGTTGCACTGTGAACAAAAACAGATTGGTGGGGCAAAGTGGTTTCGCTAATGATCCTCCATCAAAGGTAGTAATAAAGACTGAATGGAATAAAGATGGTGGGGTCAGAGCCGCCAGGACAGATCAGCACTGTGTTCACAAATTGTGCATTTCTGCAACGCAGTGTGGAGCTTTTGGAAAACACAATCTACGAGGGCTAATATCAGATTGGTATGCAGAGTGTGGTTAATATTAGCAATGCTAGCACTGCCAATCCCGACCTAACTTCATGCTCTACATGCAGTATGCATACAAGTGGATACGACTTGTAGCATTGCATGATGAAGTATGAACATCTTGCTTATGCAACCATTGCAGATTGCAGTACATCTGTCTGTGCTTTCTCTGCAACACAAGTGAGATGACACATCATCTGCTATGCAAAGGATTATAGGTCAGAACAGCCAAGAAAGGACACTGGCTTTGATAATGTATGATGCAACCAGATGGAAACAATCTGATCTTTTTAACAAATGTTGTTTAACATACATTGATTGATTGATTGATTGATTGATTGGTTGAACTTTATTGTCAGTTGTGGTCTGAAATTTGTCTCATTGTCACATTTGACAACATTCAAACACTCAGAAGCCTTAAACGTTCTTTGATCTGGGATTCAGCTCCCCATTCAATTTTAAAATTGACTGGTGAACAAAAGAGTGTTTCAGTCTAACCCTCTTGAAACGTGGGACCCTGAATTGAGACATACTTAATCTTCTATAGGCCCATGAAACAACTGAAGACAAAGGAGGAACCAACACTTCTACAAAAGAAAGAGATCTCCAACTACCACCACTGTAAGGCTTTGTTTATGTTGTTTTGGGGCACAAGTTGAAATGACGATGTTGATATTTTTCTTTGTCGGACAGTCTCGCCAAAAAGTTATTTAAAAAATCTCTACCTGAAAATACAGCCAGCTACCGTTTGTCATTCTGCATTGTGGTCTTGAGTCCAGTAAATTATCAAAGAATCTCCACTTCTCTTTGTCCTGATGACACGCCACACTCTTTTGTGACTGACAGGACCACTTAGTTTGAGTACTCTTGATTTTGTCGTGGGGGGCACAATAGATTTGTGAGCCTTTTTTGACAGCTTTTTGCCATTTAATTTTCTTCTGTGTTGTCACATAGAGAAATAAAAACTGAAGTGGAGGACACTGAAAGAAGCAGAGGCATCAACAGATCCATCAGGGTGCTGTTTGTCCCAGCACTGTATGAGCATGTTCTGCAGATCTTATAAAAAGTAGTCTGCTTTGTAGGCTGAACTTCTACAGCTTCAGCAGAGGAACCGGATCCCATCAGAGGTGGCTGTTGAAGCCATGCCAGACCTGCTGATTATGTAAAGCAAAAAGACACTGACAGTGCTGTTCTGGGAGTTTGATTTGTAGGGTTTTGATGACGATGTTTATCACGATGGGAGGGGAACATCAGCATGCAAATGAGAGACGTTGAGTTTGAAGACAAGATTGCTTGACTCGAGAGGCTACGTCCCCCACCTTTCAAGATCCTCAGCAAGACTCAGGAATATGCCACTCTCCTGGAAGAGCAGCAGGCGGAGGTTTCCTTCTCCAAACTGTTGGGGAAGTGGTGATGGATGTGGTTCCCAAAGTCCTACAGTGCTTCTCGGTGCCTCAAAGTAACACCTACTGCACAGGCCCTCTCAACAGCTCAGTAAGTTAGTTGTTGGGATCACAAAAACAGGTATGGATTGAGTGCCAACTTCTCTTTTCACCATGCCCAGATCATGCCAGGTCATCTTTTGTCACTCAATCAGAGAAGACATGGTCCTCTCTATTCAGGAAAAGGTAAGGAAGGTGTACTACCTACCGCGAGAGTCCTATCGGTGTCAGATGTGGTCAGTGATGCAAAGGACATGACCACCAATGATGAACTTAGTCTGGAGGAGGACAGAGAGCCAATTAGAGATTCTGGCTCTGCTGTCACTTCTGCACACCGGCTCCTCTGACCCTCAGTTGTGAATCTCCTGACAATGCCACTTTGGTTGGACCTGCACAGCAGCCTACCCAGGCCTGAAACCGACTCTATGTATTTTTGAACATAGAACCCACCAGAGTACCAGACCTCCCATGATGCAGCCCCAAATAACTCAAACCTTTAGCAGCTTGTCATCGGCAAAGGTGGAGACTATGGCTTCTTCTTCATTGGAAAATCACTCTGCTGCTTTTCACTGCCTGAAGGAGCTGGTTATTGTTCCCTTAGTTTAACTATTCCTTTGATTACAGTGGTATAAATTTAAATTTCATCGTCAAAATAATAAATTAATTGTTTTGTTGCAGTTCGGCCATAACAGTGGACAATTTGTTTTGAGAATATTGACTTTTTTTGTCTTGACTGGCTTTAGTTAACCCTGGATTTTGTTGTTCTTCTTCAGCTTATTGTCACAAAAAGAGAAATTCCGATTAATCATTATTCAGTTTTAGTTGGTAATATGGCACACAAAAAGCCAAAGATCAGATGTGTTTTCCAACAGATGAGAAAGATGAGAAAAGAGAGCTTTCAGTGAGGTGTACATTAGACATCAAACTGTACAGAAAATACATATCCTATTAGAAAATACAAATAGTCTCAGGTTTTGTAATGAATTGTTTCATGGACCCGTGTGGAGAATAAGCAAAGACACTTAAAGTTACTGATCATGACATTTCCAAAGAGACGTGTGGACTGCTTGTATCATCCCTCCCATACTGAACATGTGTGTACTACCCAGACAGATGGTACCGAAGAGAAGAAGGGCAGCACCAGCTAGTTGTTGCACCTACCAAAACAAATACATCATTTCTATGCAAATTGGCCTTATACCTCAATCTATCACCAGCAAAGGGCTTGACACCTGTTGTGAATATGCATGAGTTTATGGCAATTAAAAGCAAGAGAGCAGTGGGAGGAGGAGACGACGATAGCACAGGCAGGAAGAGCTACGGGCCATTCAACACTGCGGGGACGTAATTCCTCTCCTCCACACCACTTCACACAGCTTCTTTATTGGTTTTTGTAATTGAAATCCTTCCCTCAACAAGTTCTTCCAACCCAACTCCCACTCTGCTGCCGTGTTCCACTTGTGCTGAAGATGCTTGCTGCATCTCTGCATACACATTTATCTCCTTCACTTCAGCCCCACTTTTCAACCCAAAACAAGAGAATGAACTTCCCAAAATGAAACAGCTGTTGTTGCTTAAACACAATCATTTTATGCTAAATAAACATTGTGTTGTCACATTCTAAGTTTCTTTATTCCCAAACAGTTTCAGGAGAACTTTACACTTTGTGAACTCTTGTTTAACAAAAGAGGCTCCATCTGGTTTATAACAACAGCTATGTATTCTTGTCTTATCAAGCTCTTCCATCAGTGATTATCTTTAGGAATTGCTAAGCTTCTAAATGATGTCCCTTAAAGGAGGACATATTATCCCCCTTTTCCACCTTTTCAAACAGTCCCCCTGTGGTCTAAATGAAACATCTGTGCTGTGCTTTGGTCAAAATATAACATGAATCAAGCACCAGAGGAGGTTTGTGACCCTGTATAAACCAGCTCTCTCAGAACGCTCCGTTTTGGTGTGTGTGTCTCTTTAAATGCAATGAGCCCCCCCCTGAGTTTTCCCCATAGATATCACTCCTCTGTAGCGAGAATAAAAATGGCGGACCTGCTCAAAAGTTTTGTTCTAGGCTGGGGGTGGAGTCCATGGGTGGAGATACCAGGGGAGGGTTTTTTTTTTTCTTTACCAGAATCCCACTGTGACATCACAAGGAGAGCAAATTTGAAAAGGAGCATTTTTCTCTGTGTTTTATGCAGACCACAAACAAAGGACTGGATGGGTTTATTTCACATTTTGTGGGTCAGTAGACACTCAGGTTACCCAATTATATGTTCAACAACACTGTACAAGTGGATTTTTCATAATATACTTTGCTGGAAATTTCTATACCTGGTTACAATGAAAAGCCAATGACTGGCAAGCACTTAATTATGGTGAAAAACGATTACTGTAGACCTGAAACCACTCCATAGATGCCTGGGCACACTTTATAAGCAGGAAACAAACTTAAAGTGAATATTTAATGCGTTTCAATTTCCTCTCACATTAGTGTCCACACCAACGCTTTCACAGACGCCTTACTGGCGGTTTCCACAGGATCGTTGTGTGCAGCGTTCCGTCCCTGCCGTGGTTTTGCTTCGACCAAGGGTGCAAGCTCTCTACCCCACTGGGTCTGTTTCTGAAGCGTTACAAGTACAACCATGTTTTTGTCCTTCCTCTTCGTTTGCTGCCTGTTCTGACAAAATGTTGATAAAGCGGTGTAAACAGGAGCATTGGCTACAGAGGGCACGACCAGTTGAAAATTCAGATCTTTGCTGGATTGTTAGCTGCACATGTATGCATATATCTGTTCATAGAGACAAATAAATCACTGTAAGAATCCCGTCAGAAGGGAGCCTGCGTATTATTAGTATGCATTGCGTTCCGCCTGCTTTTCCTGCACACACCAAAAGCCTGCTGCTACATGATTGGTCCATGCAGCTGGAACTACAAACGTTCTGCAAACGGGAAACAAGATGACGTTCAAAGCTGAAAATCCAGACTCCCGAGAACATTTAATGTAGAATCTATAAATAGAGAATAATATGTGCCACCCCTCTTGTAGAATAGTCATGAAAAACAAGAACGTTTCCTTTGTACGATGAGCGCAGTACAAAGTTGGAGCTGAGATTTGAAATTGCACATCCTGCAGTGCAGATGCAATGTTCAATTCTTTATATCAAATTAAAGACACAATTGTGCAGATGTTTAACAAAATATAAGAGTATGAGGTGTAACTGGGTTAGAGAGTGGGAAACAGAAGTAAATGGATGATGCAGTTAAAGGGGTTTGAGGGGTTCAAACCAGCATAAAAGAGAAAGAATCCTCTCCTTTTCAGCAGCTGTGTGTGTGTAATATGTGTCTGTGTGTGTCCATGTGTGCATGCTCCTCATCATCAGCCAATGTGTAATGAGAGTGTACATCTCAGTTAACTCAGCCTCTAATCTAATGATATTCATTGATACACTGGAGTGTGGCCCCGGCTCTCCAAGCAGAAAGTAATTAGTTACACTTTTAAACTCGAGTTAATCCGCGCTGACGACATGGTGCTTGTTTCCCACAGAATGCATTGGCTGCTTAAGTCTGTGTTTGTGTGTGTAATGGAGTTTTTTTTTGGACGTGGGCGGGAGGGGTGATACTTTTGTGTGTGGTTTTTTAAACTGCAGACAAAAAAATTACTCTGCTCCAAAAAATGATATCTGGTCTCAATTTTTACAACTTTTGATGTAAAAACAAAACTCCACCGACAGTCTTTGTTTTTGCCGCTGACGGGCTCAAATTGTTCTTTGAGTGTCTGACAACATATCATCCCTACAGGCACAGACCCTTTTGTTAGAGTAAGATCATTTTAAACTCAAATGGCCTTGATATTGCTCCCTTCAAAAGCACCAGACTCCATCAACAAACATGATCATTTCACCTTGTCGTTTGAAGACTGTGCTGCTTTGTTGATGCTGCGATTGGTGGGTTTTTGGTGTTATTTTGTGACTTTGCTGTTGTGGGTGGTGACTTTAGCTTCAACATCATACCTAGTGACACAAAGTTAAAGTGGACTGCTGAATTAGAGATTAATCTGTTAAGGGAGGTTCTATTTATGCTTTTATGAATGACGTATGATGGTTTTGACGGGCGCTAGAAGTCCCTGGTTAAAAAAGCATCTTCCTCTTCTACAGGTTATTCCTGAAGGGATCAGTCACATCAGCATTGCATAACAACAACAACAGTATTAATGTGTAGAAGAAAGCCGTGAAAAAGAAGACGAAGGTATCAACATGGCGAGTGCTAGAGCGAGCACTTTTGGAGAGATGAGGAGACACTGTTAATATTGTGTCAGCTTCAAAACATATTGAAGTACAGCACATGGATGGAAGGAAAACATTGTGCCGCTAGCCAACTTCATTGTTGATTGCTTGGTTTGTGCCGTTTTCAGTAAACTGGAAGACGGTCCAATATGACCAGCTGAAAGGGAGCACATCCATAGACTGTAAATATTAATGGATGAAGCCTGAGTGACGTCACCCATCAGTTCCTGCAGGGGGCTCTGGAGGCTCGTCGGCAGCAGCCGCCATGCTGGAAATCCTGTCTCAGCCTAACTTTCAGTCAACCTAACAACAGGCTGAGAGCTGCAGCTGAGGCGGGGTTTAAGCCTCTTGATGAACCATTACATCCCGCTGTTAGCCACACAAACGCACACACACACACACACACACACACACACACACACACACACACACACACACACACACACAACTACACTTTTACACCTCATTCACAAGTTTTGCTTGATAATGTTTGTTTGCTTAGATTAGTTTGTAATAGTTATTTGTTTGATTAAGTTCATTGATTTTGGATTGGTGTTGCTTTGTTTAAATAAATTCTGTTATAATTTAAGAGAGCAGTTGTTTGTGATTACTGGTGTATTTGCATTGTGATATAAGCTGGGTGCGAGGGCTTTGTGTACGGATTTCACGCCTTCAATTTATTAAATATAGTTATTAATTATTAATAATATTAGTAATTAAGTAACTCATTTGAGACTGAGTGATAATTTGGTTATATTTCCCTGATCCCAGGGTGGTGCCCCAAGAGTTGATTAAACATAGTTTAATGATATTGTTATTTATATTATTAATAATTAAATATAATTATTAAAGAATATAACCAAAGTTGACTTGGTAAAACCCCAACACCGCTCACCTGTCAATCATTTCAGCTACGCACCTAACTATGGATGACGCATATTACTGGCACACACTGCCAGTGATGACAATGACTAATCAGACCTATTTAGTTTTTTGTACCAGGCTGTAAACATGTTTATTTATTTTTTGCCTGTCATGTGTATGTGACTTCCGGTGTTCCTGCAGCCAGCCTCTAGTGGACACTGGACGAACTGCAGGATTTTGCACTTCAACATTGGCTTCATTTTTCAAGAGCGGAGGTTGCCGCTTGGGCACATAGCCATCTACAGTAGAGGAGTCAGACGTTCTTGTATCAAACAAATGATTCTCTCTCTATACTGGGACGAGGACCGTCCAATTAAAACAGTCTAATCGAGATTTAACCATAGGTCCACTTAACTGTGCACGTAAACATACTGACTGTTATTAAACCTTTATTCAGTTTGAATGAACCACTATTTTAGCTCTGTGTCTCGAGCTTATGAGACTGACTTGTATTCATGAGGGCTGTGAGCTTCAGCTAACAGAAAGGAGAAAATAATTTGTTTTAACATTCTTATATAATACCCAATCTGTATGTATCTGTATATTAACACTCAACGATGTTCATGTTGTCATCTTAATTTCTTTGGATCCCCGTTAGCTACTGTATCACTGAACTGTAACAGCTGCTGTTCCCTGGAGCCGACAGATAGATGAAAAAGAAATACACACATTTATAGGAGTGCAATTACAGTAATCACATTTTTTATAAAACAGGGAATAAAACAGTATGCTAAAATGTTCTCCATTTAGGTCCAAGCTCCGACAAACAGGATGTTTATTTCTGCACACAGATATTCCACAGGGCGGACAAATCTGGCATAAATACTCTCCCCTTCAAACACGCAGGTATTGTATCCCGTTGCCTTCAGAAGTGTCTCTAAAGGCCTTTCATGTAGCACACGCAAACTTCTCAAGGATACAGCCAGATGGAATGAATGATATACGAGGCTGGCAAAGCTTTTGTCCAAGAACTTCTCTGACTTCCTTCCAAATACACTTGTTTACAAAACTCGGAGAGGAACTGCTGGCAGAGCCGGGGATGTTGCTGTATAGCAAACAATCACTAATCATTAGGCATGCCAAGAGTGCTGTGTGGACGCTGAGGAACACAAGCGTTGTGTGTGTGTGTGTGTGTGTGTGTGAAGGCCACAAAAAGTAATGATGTCAATCCTGAGCTGAACCCCTCCCCCTGCTGGTGTGTTTCGGTATGACTCTGACAAACAAAATCAGTACCCCTGTCCTAAAGAGCAACTCAAATTCCAACTAAGCATGAAAAAATGTTTTTTTCTGTTTAGCTTTTCATCTGATGAAGAGAGATAGGACAGAACGTGGGTTGATATGTCTATTAAATTAAAAGAGGCATACCAAACAAAACCAAACTACATACCTACTGTATGTAGCCATAGAGTGAACATGAGAGGCTGCACTACAATTATTCACAAGAGGGACATAAAACAGGACAACATCTGTCTCTCTTCATTCCACACATGCATACAACTCCTTAAAGGTGGAGTCAGTAGCTTTTTTTATTACAGCTCATAAACACGACATTCAAACTGGGCCCCTCCTCCTCCTTCACTCATTGCCATCAGAAGCCCACCCTCACTGGACTTAGTGTGTATGTTTACTGTTTATACCTACACACTGCAAGCTACCGCACGCTAGCACAAGCTGGTGTTTGTCACCTGCCTGTCCAACAAAGAGCAGACAGACTCTACTGGAACTACCTTTCTCCACGACTGAAACCCTAAATCAATCATGAATCTTAAAGCTGATGGTCTTGTTAGCCTTTGTAGGTCATAAAGTTACATCCTGTTTCATAACCAGCATTTTTACCCGGACTTTACCTGGACTTTTCCCTGCCAACCACACAGTAAGACTTTCACCACGAGAGAGAGTGGACAGGGGTGATGATGGTGGTGGGGATGCTTCATTGTCTTTTCTGCTCACCATGGATGTTCTTTTCCACGCATATGTTTATACTATGAACATGTTTTAGTACATGTAGCTTTGATATAAAGACAACAAACGCCGTGCAAACATCTGACTGTCCACCATATTGTACTTCTGTAGTGTCTATTTTCCGTCATGTCTCATCTCCTTGGACCAACACGGCGCCCTCCCCTCATCAGTCAGGGAAAACTTTACGCTGTGAGGGACATGTGTGGATAAGCAACTCAAGAAGGTTTCAGGGGTAGACTGTCCTGAAATGTTCTTACAGCTTACAAGAGTGCATGTAGAACTAACAGGTATGGGCGGGGGGAAATTGTCCAATGAGTAATTGCAGATTGCATTGTCCTGTTGAACGAATCGGGGGAACAGAGTAGACATTGCTAAATGTCTCCAATGAGAATGGGATTGGTATAATTACCAGAAAAGTGTTTTTGCTGAGCATTAAGGTCCAACACTTAGTTTGACCCTTTTTTATATCAAATGTCATCACATAATTATTTAATCCTGTCAGACAATTGTATGAAAATGGTCCAAAAATGCTTAATTTTTCCAAATCACATTGACCTCTGACCACAAAATGCTAATATGTTCATCCTTGAGTCAACATGGACATTTTGTGCTAAATCTGAGGACGCTCCCTCCAGGCATTTCCTGAGATATCACATTACCAAGAATCAGACAAATGGATGTACGGACAATTGCAAAAACCCAACGCTGCAGCAGTGACCAGCAGGGTAGCTGGAAAAAAAGTCTATGTGAAAAAGTTTTCTCCGCCATCACCTGGTCAAGCACCCGCTTCTTCAGTAAAGTATAAATTAACCTAATGATGGCGGCTTCACCGAAGGGCACGCCACAGGGTCACAGTATGGCACCTTTGCAGAATACACAAATAGAAACGGGACGCCCTGAGCTCTTGCAGACCCTCGCATAAATGTGCACATTAAGGCCAGAAGATTGCAAAGGTGAGAAACGAGGACATGACCCCTTTAGTCTCAGAGGAAACACTTATTTTCCGTCTTCCTATCCGTTTTATTCTCCTCTTTTGCGTCGTCTGTGTTGTTGTTCTGTTACACGATCTGTAACATCCATCGTCAACCCTCCAACAACCACAGCTCCATCCATTTTCTCTCCTCCTCCTCCTCCTCTCTATTTTTTTTTTCGCCCTGCCATTACACATCAGACTGAATGACACATTTGGAAGGGACTCTCAAATGTACATTAGGATCGAGAGAGGAGGAAAATGACCCAGTAGGTGAGTTTTTATGCAATACAGGTCATTATATGAGCGGCCTGAGAGCCACTCAGCCACCATTAACCAAGATGAGGGACCAACGGGACCACTTCCTGCCAGGAAGTAATGAGAGAAATGTGGAGTGCATGTTTGGGGCTGATGGTTTCAGATGTTCCATATCTGGAAATTACTCCGAGGCCACACTCTGGACTGTAGCACTGAATCCATTTATAATGCACTGCCCAGAAGTAATTTATAGCAAAATGTGCTTCTCTGCTGCCTTAAGTGGAACTTGACTTACATGATGTGCTATAGTGTGCAGCTGGGGTCACGGCATATGTATCGCACTCTGCATCGGCTCTGTAACAAACTGTCGTAAAAACACTGTGGAAAGAGCTAAATGTTTTGAGTGAATCTTTAATGGAAGGATGATTGGAGACACTAATGAAAGACATCAAACACATCAGTGTATCTCAGCGCAGTGACTCGCCTGACACACGATTAATATAAATAAATCCTGATGCCTTTTATTTTTCAGGGGGGATAATTCAAGTACCGGAAGCTCCAATCCATCAAACACATCCTGACTCACAGAGACGTTCATGGTTCATTTTCTATTTTCAGTTTCAAAGTTACTCGTGATGTCTTTATTGCAAAGTTAACTTTAGTGTTTTCGATGATTTTGTTCTGTTCTTGTGTCTTACCGTACGCACACAGAACTAACCAATGAAGCCAATTCTGCATCTTTTCATCTAAAATGTTACTGTATAACTTTGCTGGAGGTGCTCCCTTTCATCATAACAGTAAATATGCAGGAGAGTATCAGGGGATATGCCAAAGAACTTTACTAAGGTCCTACATTCCTACCTTAATTTGAGGCCTTCATTGAGAATAAAAACACTGTTTCATGACGTTTACCAGAGAGCATGACCGCACATTAACAACACATTAAGTCAACTCACAAGCCTAATAATACGTTAAAAATTTGAATATTGAACTTCAGTCCAGATCTGTAATAATTCTGTTTTTGTAACATTTCTATATAATCGAAAAAGACTGGTGGAGGTCGATAAGGCTATCTTTTATGGATGTTTTAATATATGTCTATTCCAATTATTCAATTTCAGTTTCACCTGTGGTAAAGTTTTAAAGGTCACATGTTATAAAAATAATACTTCACCATGTTTCTCTAACACTAATGTGTCCCTAGTCTGTCTACAAACCCCCCAATGATGAGAAAAGTCCATCCTCTCCGTCTTTTGCCTGCTCCACTTTTCAGAAAATGTGTGCTCAAACAGGCCGTTTGGAGATGATCCCTTCATGACATCACAAAGGGCAGTAGCCCCTCCCCCAGGTGGGTGACACTCCCCCAGCTAGGTGTTTGTTCTGCCCTCTGAGTCTGCCTTCTCACCGTAAACAATGGGACATGGAGCGAGAAAAGCACCGAGACACTCAAGCCCTTCCAGAGAGGGGGCGTGGTCACACACAGCTCATTTACATATTTAAAGGTACAGACACAGAAACAGCCTGTTCTGAGCAGGACTGAAATAGAGGGGTTTATAGACATGGTCAAATACAGGATCAGAGTGTAAAAGAAATTTCACACACATTTTTTGGGGAGCTCTGAGACTTATTTAAACTGGTTGAAGGGAGTATAACATGTGACCTTTAAAATAAAGGTCAGATATCAGTGAGGGATTGATGTACCTTGTAATAAGGTACTACTAGAAATGCAAATCATATTTAACAGACTTACAAATGTACAAATGTCCTGTACAAATACAGGATCAGAGTGGATTTAGAACAAGAAACTTCAGATACATGTTTTGAGGAGCTCTGAGACTTATTTAAACTGGTTAAAAAGGAGGAGAATATGTGACCTTTAAAGTGAGAGAGTGCAGAATAAAAAACAAGCTTGATTATCAGTCACTGTTGTTGGACACTGCAGAGCACTTAATTGGTAAACAAAATTGTTTTAAGTGAACTCAACTGTAGTGAGTCACACATCCGTATTCTGTAAATATGATCAGGAAAATAAGGTGATTTCTTCAACCCTGCAGCATACAGCACCTAATCACTGTACAGAATTAAAAGGTAGATACCAAGAGATTTAGCTGTGCCCCCCTAGAGGCTGGACCCTTTTAATTTGACAGTACTGCTCCACTCAGGAGAATTATGAACCACTTGTATCTGGTTGGTAAAGCTGCACTGCTCAGTGAGTGGATTGAGATCTTTAGGTGGTATCAGGATCGGTTTCTTGAACAGCATTAGCTTTATTGGATTTACTCTTAAACAGCAGCTCCAGTGTGCCTGAATGATGATCACTTGTTAATGTTGTCTCATTACAGCAGCCTTGTGGACTCTTGAGTATCTTTATATGAAAACATGTCATTTACCCTTCCACTAGACACACTCAGGTATGAACCTCTTGAAATTATTTTTGCATTGATGTCCATTTTAAGCTGCGTATATCCATAAAAGTGCATCTCTGGTTTCTGCAGTGTGCAGGCGCATGAGGGTCTTATCCATTCTTGTACCTGTGTATTTAAGGTGGATATTCTTTCATCTGCATTTTGAGATCCAAAATGTATTTTACATTAACAGATAATTCGGATTAGTCCTTCAGAACTAGTCTGTGAGATTAAATATGCTTTCAGTCACAAGGTATTAAAAAGTTGACCTGAAAGTAAAACCTTGGAACTTGACAAAGATATTTCTCAAAGATGCATTTTAGTTGAACTCGTCTAAACCTCTTGTGTGGAACTTTTGGCTTCGAGTCGATTTCTGTGTTTCCTGTGGAAAAAACACTAGAACTTTGCTCCTTGCTGATTTTGTCCTGTGCATGTGTAAGATGTGATTTTTGACCAAAAAAATCCCCCACTAGTTTCCTACACTGTTAAATGTTTAACTCACTTTGAATCTAATCAGTAGAAAATGCAAACAGTTCAGTTTCAGTTCAGTTGATCTCCAGCGACATTTTATTTTACATTAGAAAAAAATATGAAGAATAAAGTAATCTTGCTTTTTATGGTTGTCAATATTTGTGTACTTCATTGAGAGGCCTGGTCTTAATTCAAGCTTGAAATTAATAACAATATTATTCATTTGAGCGTTAATGCAACATTACGGAGGAATTCTTTTTGGTGGGCTTTGGCGCCCAGAAAAGGTCTCTGAGCGAAACAGCACATAGTATGTTGACATAGTGTGAAAACCTGTCCAATATTTACTCCAGTCTGGTGTTTTGCTCTGTCACTCTCTTTTTCTTTTCTTAGCTTCATCCGTAACCTTTAATTCTGTCCTCTTCCCTCGCCTAGCCTCAGATGTTGTATAAAAAAAGTAACAAGACAGGCTAACTGGTTTTTACTTAGCTGAAGGCTGAAGTGTTATGCTCTAAAGCCATACGCACTTCTCGCCTCCTGCTGTGAAAGTTACATAGTGCAGAAAACAACCGAACCAGGGGAGGTTATTGTGCTATTAGATTAACTTTGAAATGACTATTTGAAGGTGGAAAGGCTCCATATTGGCAGCACATTCTCTGCATGTTGTATGAATCACAGTGACCTTCACCCGTCATAACAGATGATCAGCGGTGAAATACATCACTCCTCTTTGTTGTTTATCCATCTCTCTCCTTGGACCGTTTTATAGCAACCTTGTTGGGTCACTACAGTAGTAATTATATAAATTATGTTTTATGTAATCTGCCTTACTCGATATAAACAGAGAAACTACAGCACAAAACACAACATAAAGCTGGAGGGCAGGCAATGACAGAACCAGCGCTGCCTTCCTGTGTGACAGATAAGAGCCCCGGTCAGCTGAACATTACCTAACAGCTCTTATAGAGAGAAACAGACAGTTAAAGATCAGAGAGGGACTCAGGGTCCATTTCATATCCATGTGCATGATATTATGTTGACATAAGTATTCTTCTGTTTGCATGCGTCTGTGCTTATGTGTGTGTGTGTGTGTGTGTGTGTGTGTGTGTGTGTGTGTGTGTGTGTGTGTCATGCCTCGTGGTGCTGATCTGTATGAACATGCAAGAGATACGGAGCCAAAGATGTGCACTGGAGGCAAGAGATATCAGAAAAATGGACACAGGCCACAATCCTATCAAGATTATATAATGTGTCATATTGATTTCCTGTAATTCCCCCTGCAGTGCTTTGGACAGTGCATCGCTTCTTCTAAATATGGCAGAAAGAGGGCTCAGCATCTATTTCCTTCCTGCTAATGCTCAAATAAATAGTAGTTTTAGTAACAGTGTAAAGAGATCTGGTAAATTAGACCAGGGGTTCCAAAACTTTTCATCCCACGACCCCCAAAACGATGATACGAGAGACGGGGGACCCCCCACTGTCACGTTTCCCACAGCAGCACGCACTAATATGCCTATCCGAACACTGACATAAGAGCAACACTAAAGAATACAGCAGAGCTTTGAAATCATTAAACACAGTAACCCAACATTGTTAGAGTCAAATGTTTTACTTTCATTTCAGCACAAATCTCACTTGAGGAGTATTTCACATTAAGGGGTGAAATGTGCAATTTTTAAGTCATTTCAAAATTGGTATTTCTTTTTGGAAGGCATCTCACGACCCCCCCCCTCCCCAGGGAGTCCCGATCCCAACTTTGGGAACCAGTGAATTAGACTATGCACATGCTATCAGTCATGAGGCTTTATTTTGAAAGGTACAGCTCGGTAGGTTTTTGTGCTTGAACTTCCTTGAAGGATGTAGTATTTCTATACGCTTTGTAGATATCCTTCAAAAACTGCACACAAATATTTGTGCATAATTATATTATGTAGAACGCAGTAGAAGTTTGTATCTAAACAGGAAGTAAAGGACTTTTAGCTGAAGACAGTACAAACATTCAAAATAAAAGCATGACAAAAACTGTAATGCAAAATAAAGCAATTTTAAACATGATATAAAAAGATTTAAATTTATTTCAATTAACTATTTAAATTCATTCATTAATCACGGTTAATGAAACATCGTTTGACAGCCGTATTATTAACACATTAACAAAGTTGACAGTGGCAGCATCTGATGATAATCGCTGGTTTCGGTACGTCAAGTGCGTGTTTCTGTCAATGCCTGCGTGTCAATTAAAGTTTTTCTCCAGAGTGAGATCCAGATGAAGCAGAACTCAACAAGGCCCTCTGTGTGTGTTCATTTCTCCGTTATTATTTTCCGGTCTTATTTTTGGTAAGTGCGCCAGAGTTGCCGAGCAAAATTCCCTCCGCCTGTGATGTAAGCGCTCACCACTGTAGATGAAAAAAAAAAAGATCGACTGAGTGACACTCTGCTAAATCATTTGGCTGTTTTTTTTACTTCTCACTGTGGGCACGCTGTAAATGTGGGGCGATGTGAGACAGACCATCTTTTGTTAGGAGACACCTGTCAATAGTGTTTGGAGGACTGAGCAGAAAAATTAATCTGCAGTGTGCCTGTGAGCGATGACAGAGTTATTCTTCTTGAAGGTGCCACATGCATTTGCATTTGTAAGGTGTCTGTGATTTCTGAACACTGCGTCTTTGTGCTCATCTGAGTTTGAGATTTCATTACTCGCCTTTTTAGAAATGAAAGTTCATGAATGACAAATCTTGTTACGACCTTGCCTCACTTCAAACATGCATTTAACTTAACCCTAAGTGAGGTTCCTGTAGACTACAGAGGGACACTTATTAGTGCTTTATTCTATCATATCATGGCTGTAGTCATACCCAGAACTTCCACCACCAACGAGTGCATCGTGTGTCTCAGGTTGGAGCACAGTCGGACAGCTGGAGTCCCGATACCAAGAAGTGCCTACTGTAATTACAGCAAGGTCATTGTTCCCAACTGTCTAAACTTTATTCTGAAAATAAACCAGATGTTTCAGTCTTGTTTTGGTGTCTTTATTAAATTTGCATGTTAGAATTCTGCATAGTCATAGATCTCCTGATTGACAAAAAGCATCCGTATAGCAGGACTTAAACTGGGGCTGCTGTGTCTCAGTGGTAGAGTCGGTTGTCTGTCAATCAGAAGGTTTTGGTTTCCATCCCCAGCACCTGAAGTCACATGTCCATGTGTCCTCTGGCAAGAAACTGACTGAGTGTGTATACGTGTATGAATGGGATGAGTGTGGAAAAGTGCTACACCAGCTTTAGTCCATTTACCATCGTGACTGAAGTGGATCTACATAGAGTTTTCCATCATAGCAGGAATAGCATTAGTCTACTAAATGCTCGTCAGCTGTAGTACTGTAACGTCGATCACAATGCTTATTTATATTTAATTTGATTAACTTTATTGATCCCGTGGGGAATTACTACTTTTCACTCTGTAATTGTGAGGCATGCTACAAACACATATTGGCCTCAAAGCACAATCAAGGCAGAGTGAGGGGGGGGCTGCACGGGGACTGGCACCTTGAGCAGCTGGGAGTCCGGTAACTTGCTCAAGGGCACATCGGAATTACTCTAGAAGTAAACTGGCACCTCTCCAGCAAACAGACCTAACTTCCATCCTTGGTCTGTAGCGGGACTTGAACCAGCAACCCTCCAGTTCCCAACCCAAGTCCTTAATCCAGGTCCCTGCAGACTGAGCTACTGATGCCCCCTGAAAATAAATCAGGTTTATAAATGGAGAGATCACTTGTTTCACATGCTGTAGACACATCTAGCCTAAAGCAACGACCTATGTTTGCCCTGCAAAGAAATTTAAATATCATGCCTTAAAAAACAATCAGGGAACTCTAGGAGCAAACTCCTCACTCAATATCGGTATATTCTTAAATAATGTAAATACTTGCACATATACATCTCTGCTTAAAAGAGAAGAGTGCTGCCATGCTCTGACAGTTTTCATTTCCAGTTAGGTGTGTGAGATTTAATGTGGCAAATATCTTCACACTTAAACAAAAATGCAAGAGGAAAATCTCTGAAATCCAAACAATCACTGACTTAAAGGTCACATAGTACACAAAATACACTTCACCATGTTTCTCTAACAATAGTACGTGTCCTAGCCTTTCTACAAACTCTGGATGATGAGAAAAGTGCTGCTCCACTTTTCAGAAAATGTGTGCTCAAACAGGCCGTTTGGAGATTTCCCCTTCATGACATCACAAAGGGCAGTAGCCCCTCCCCCAGGTGGGTGACACTCCCACAGCTAGGTGTTTGTTCTGCCCTCTGAGTCTGCCTTCTCACCATAAACAATAGGACATGGAGCGAGAAAGCCTGAGACACCCAAGCCCTTCCAGAGATGGGGCGTGGTCAGACACAGCTCATTTACATATTTAAAGGTACAGAAACAGCCTGTTCTGAGCAGGGCTGAAATAGAGGGGTTTATAAACATGATCAAATACAGGATCAGAGTGTAAAAGAAATTTCACACACATTTTTTGGGGAGCTCTGAGACTTATTTAAACTGGTTGAAGGGAGTATAACATGTGACCTTTAAAATAAAGGTCAGATATCAGTGAGGGATTGATGTACCTTGTAATAAGGTACTACTAGAAATGCAAAACATATTTAACAGACTTACAAACTAATTCACTTTTCATTTTATTTTAAGTGTGGTAAGTTAAATTCTGACTGAACTACTGTTGCCAACATGATTCAGAGACACATTTCTACAAACACTCCTAAACTCAGTACACTGTTGAATCATAGAGAACCTTCAAAAGTTTGGGGGTTAAACACGCTGCAGTTTCAAACTTATGGGACAAACAGTGTGGGAGTCGTTTGTTTACCTGAGTCACAGCAGGATGTTCTCAGAGTTTGCTCACTGTTCACACACATTACTAAAGTATTGATCTGAGGTCAGGACCTGCTCTTACTCCTTTACTAAAAAACATGCCAATCTCCTTTCATAGTGTGTCATTGCCTCTTCATGTTTGCATTCTGGCACAGCTTGACAGTCAGGGGTATAGAGTATGGGTGTTTAAAGAAAAAGAGTTGGATGAAAGGGGTACGTTAAAATGAGTAAGCAAGAAAGTTCAAGGAACCAGAGACTGAGACGCGAGCTACTTTCAAATATATGTATTCCTATTTGAAAAGGAATCTAGCAGTTATGCGTCACAGAATTCTCATTCGGAGGCCCGAGGTCAGTTGTCATACAGAAGCCCACGGTGAAAACGGTTTCTTTTTTACAGTTCGGCTTCACTTTGCATGATGCAGTATGCACAGAACTGGTAGGCAGGGGCGTGTCAGGACTTTTTGGACGAGGGTGGCCCAACAGGGGCACCGACTTAAGCAGGGGTGGCCTGAAGTGTAATGTGTGCACAAATACACACAAATAAATATAAATGATTTAACCCTTTCTAACCTCACCAATAATATCTACTTCATAACACCAGATAAGGGGAACATTAGCTTATCTAACTTAGCAAATTTAATAAATTGGCAATGTTCAGGCCCCAGGGGGAAAAAAAGACCTAGTAGTTGGTCTTAACATACAGTAGGTCTTGCCTCTGACAGGGAAAATAGCCAATTACATTTTTGGATTTTGGGGTGGCTAAAAAGATTTCTAGGGGAGGGGGGCATCCCTCTGGACACGCCCCATGCCGGTAAGAGCAGTGTAGAGGCAAAGTGAAAGTGACAGGAGCAGCACAGAGCAGGGACAGCAATGGCAAAACGTTTTGGAGACAAGCTGACAGAAAAAGTTCACAATGATCTACATCTGTACGATGTCTCATTGCCACAGCGACAAACATGCACGTCTAAAGAGCTGGTTCTGGTTTTGAGGTCGACGTGGAAATCTGCAAAAGAAATGGAAGTCCGCGACCGTTATGTCTGCGGATATGATGCACTAAGACCCGCAACACTACGGCTCATAAAGACGTTAAGGCTTCTTTGGGAGCGTTAGTGTTACGAGTCTTTGTGCATCATATCTAGTGTGTTTTTAACTCCTCAGAACCTGAAGTGGTATGCGTGTTTGTTAACTTTTCTACCATCGTGTCTGTGAACACAGGAAAATGTCGGAGAAAAGGAGTCAAAATGTGTTCTGTCTACCTTACATACCACAACTATGTTGGCACAGCTGTTGAATTTCCTAACTTTATCACATAAGTATTTAAATAGTGACCTCCTCAAAAGGTCACCATGTCTGTAGTTTACATCCAATATATTCTGTAGTTGCATGCAGCCTGAGTTCTCTAGTGTGCCCTCTAGAGGAATTCTACAAATGCAATTCTACAATTCACTTAGCAGACTCTTTTATCCAAAGCGACGTACATCAGAGTAAGAACAACACAAGCAAGGATCTAGAAAAAAGGGAACAATGTCAGTAAGAGCAAACGATCAGCTTTGAGTCCGATTGGACACACAGGTGCTGACAGGAAGTGACCAGAGGCAAAGCACAACATTGAGGGCAGTTCTTGAGAGCTCTAATCAGTATAGAAACCATCTTATAAGTCGTCGTTATCAAACAAAAACCATCGTCATTACCATCATCATCATCAATAATATGGAGACCATCATCATTAAGTTAGTAGGTATTCATGAAAGAGCTGGGTCTTTAGCTTTTTCTTAAAGGTGCAGAGGGACTCTGCAGATCGAATGGAGTTTGGAAGTTCATTCCACCACCGGGGGGCGACAGAGGAGAAGAGTCTAGTCAGCGTCTTAGGACCCTGTTGGGAATCTTCCAGTAACACGTGTAGTGCACAGCCAAGAAGGTGAACAGTAATATTCAAGATGCAGTCAGTTGTGTACGTGAACATGAGGTTAAAAGACGAGTACATCGCCAACCTTAGTTGAAATAGTGATCCACTAATAAGATGCAGACACTGAAGATTATCTTGTGGGTCTGTATGTGACACAGAGGGTCGTAACAAAGAGTTAGGATTTAATCATTAAGGAACAACTGGCTGTCATTTAGATTCCTGTGTGTTAGATGCTCTGTGTTTAAAACTCAGAAATAGCCCATGAAACCTTAATGATAACTTAATAATTTAAACTTTCTCCATCACCTTCAGGTTTCCAGTTATTAAATGTACAGACGAGATTACAAGAAGTGAGACTGCAGGAGAAAAAATTGGACTTCCTGGTGAGTTCTGAGATAAGTCAGAGCTCAGAGTTTTATAAATTGGCTGTTTGGGGTGAATGAACATGGACTGCAAAAAAAAAAAAACCTCCGCCTGTTAAATCTTTACAAACAACACGGTCTGAAATATCTGTTAGGTTCATTCTGAGCACATCGTCTTTCCTTTGGAGCTACATGTCTGAAAGAGGAGACACATGCAATAACATCCAGTTTCACAGGGTGAGGGAAGTCCGTCTTTTAACTCACATTAATCACACGGATCCCGACGATTTCTCAAATTTGCATTGAGCCTGTTGAAATGTAAACCTGAATTGGGATTACGAACACTGACGACCTTTGCGTTCCTTCTTTTTTTTTTTGTTTCGCTAATGTGTGCAAATTCCAACGGCTCTCGTCGCCGCTCAGCATGGAGATCTAATGCATTTCAGACAGATCTGCAGATAATCTTTTGGATTTGAATTGGAAATTTAAGGGAAAAGACAGAAGACTGTTTATCCTATGCAAATCAAGTGCGAGGCAGATGTGGGTGTAAAATCTTAAATCATGAGACGTCTCCAGGTAACAATAGCCCACTGTGAATAAAAGAGATAGTCATAGTTTGTTTTAGGGCGCTTTTCATAAACAGATGAATTTAAATGTTTCCTACACCTATTGTTGGCTGTTCTTCTGAGGTATATGTTGTCTTGTGTGACTCATTCCCTCGGGGGTGTGGGAGGAGTGTGGGGTGCAGATAATGAGCAGATGGCTTTGGGAACACATGCATTGCCCACCGCCGTCCATCTGGGCAGTTCTACAGGTGAAGTGTAAAGCGTTAACTCACAGAAGGAAAAAAAAAAGTTTCTGACATCAAAGTGGTGAACAGGATGGCCGGACATGAGAGGAAAAACGCTGCGGTGTGACTTAAGGCCCCGGTCATCAGGGGACGCTTTCGTCTGTGGATCGGCCAAAGCAGCAGACCGACTCGGAGAGAAAGTGAGGACAAAGGGAGGAACAGCTCGCTGTGAGGGACAGTATGGATTCTGCAGGCTTTTAACCAGGATACATGGCCGTGGCAGGAAAACATGCTGGAGACCAAAATAATACTTACATTAAACTGTATGAAAGATTTAACAAAGATGTTAACTTCCATAGGTTGACTGAAAGTTAGGGTGAGACAGGATTTCCAGCATGGCGAGCGCCACAGATGGGACTCCAAAGCCATCTGCAGTAACAGACTGGTGACCTCACTCAGGCGTCATCCATCAATATGCACAGTCTATGTTTATTTGCTGGACGATAAACTCCTTAAAGGGATACTTCACCCGTTGAGACATGAATCTGTATTGACATTGGGTCATATATGTAGTAGAAATGTGAAATACATTTACAGACATATTTACCCACAACACATACGGCCATTTCTTCAACTGATTCTGAGATTTCTTCCAGAAGGAATCGAACATCTTGGAAATTCCTGGCAGAAAACAGACTATATGTCTGTGTCCATAGGCAAACAGTGAGAGCACCGACACCACCAGTCCGCCCCAACTCGAGCCGGCCCCGGCTCCTCGTCCTCACCGCCGCCGACAGTCAGGCCTTATGTCTCGGCTGCAGCGCCATCAATTTTTGCGTCACTGGAAGCTCCTTTTCAGACTTAGAAATACAAAGATTTCCCATCTCAGGGGAAAATGAGGGCGGGATGCACAACCATTCAAAAAATACTACCAGATTTCTAATGATACAAAGCTTAATGCAAATGGGTGAAGTATCCCTTTAAAAGTTTCCTGAAGACTATTCTCATGTGCGTTATGTTGGATATCGTGTGCAGATTCGTCCTGCGACCACATGATGGATTAACGTTGACTGCTTATCTCGTGATGTTGTCTTCTGGGAGGCATCAAACAAGTGAATTATCATGTATTAAAAGTGTTTTAGTGTCAATTATGATCAATCTGATGGGTCCCACACCACAGAGCACTGCTGAATATTGTATAAATATGTCATTTAACCCCTCTTTGTGTGGAGCTTGCATGTTTTCTGTCATGACCCCTGGGTGTCCCCGTTCCCTCCCCCCGCCCCCCTTAGTACAAAAACATAGACCTTGGATTGAGTGTAAGTGGTGAGCGGCAAGCTGCAACCTGTCCCAAGTGTAAAAGGATCAGGTCTATGAACGGGTACAGCTAATGGATGGATGTAATCAAGCGACATCTTAAAGTCATGCCAGCGTTAAGTATGCATGCAGCATGTAAGTTAAATCACATGACACATTGACAGCCAGCCAAATACTCCAGCAGAGCTTTTACACCGGATGAATGCACCGCCATCACACACTCAGTGGCTTAACTTTAACTCTATGCAACATTCATACTTTGACAACTAGTTTGACTTTCCTTAATCAACTATTTATAAAAGAATTCACTCTTGTAACTCCCCTAACAGACAGAGTGAACACTAATGTCACAGCAGAGACTCGAGCAGAAAAACAACAAGTAGGTGTAGAGGGAGTGAGACTATGGAAGCGATTAGTGATCAGAATTCAAATGATAAAGCTCATTTGAAAATTCAAATGCATTAACAGAAATGCTTTTTAATTTTCAGAATGGGTGTATTATTTGACTCAAAAATAAAATGATGATTAATTTATCTAATTTGAATTTTAGTTTTCAACTTCAAAAATGCACATTCTTTGACTAAATTAAAATGAAGAAGAAAATTACATTTGCTTTATCATTTTCAAAAAACGCCCCGCTAAATCTGTATCATAATTCAAATGAAAAAGCTAATTTTAAAACGAAAATACAGTAACAGAAACACGTTACCCATCGTACTGCGCGGCGTTCTGCCCGCTCGCCTCATAGACTGTAAATATTACGTTCACCTGCCTGGGAGCTGGAGTCTGACGTCACTTTCCTGCGCCGTCCACTTTGCCAATTCGTTTTCGAGTTGGTTTGAATTATGATCACTTTTTGTCGAAAATGTTAAATAATGTTCTGTGAGCGTAGCATCATATAAAGATAGGCTGCAAACATTTATGTACTTTTTTTTTTCTCTGTTGGAATCATTGCCTAAAATTCACTAATGTGCGCCTACCGGACAGAATTGAGTTTTTTCTATGTTGTGATATTTACTCTAAATATTGCAGCATTGTCGTGATGAGTTGGTACAAAGTTAGGATCAGACTTCTTGCTCTTTGGAGTTGGATTTCATAATCCTCTGATTATCAGCAGTGTGCACTTTTAGTTTTCGAAAGTGCTGATTCGAAACTGATCCAAGATGGTGACTAAACATTGGCATATTTACAGTTTCACTTTTTCTAACGTAAGGATTTAGAATGAAAGCACAGCCTCTCTTAAGTACATCCTCAGACCTCGTGTCCATCTAGGGGTTTTTCCCGGGCAAAAAAACCACTGTCTGTGCGCTCGGGAGCTCTTGTATGGAGAGAGCAATGAGAGGAAAAGAGCTGCTCATCCGCTGCTAGAGGATGTGGGAACAAGACGCGATCCGTAGCCGGCAAAATATATGTGGATTTGGAAAAGAGCGCCGGTTAACGTTAACAGCACCTTTTTGCAAAGTTGAAAGATTTTCATTTTTCAGTGATTTTCGGCCGCATAAAAAAGGTGGGAGCTGCACCTTTTCTCCGGGCGGCCGCCTGCTGCTGCAAAACCCTCTCTTCTCATTGAAAACAATTGAAAAAAATTGAAAAAGGTCGGTGGACCCCAGGCCTCACAGTGAAACGTTATATCAAGATTTTGTGTGTTTTTTCTTTTACTTTGAATGTATGGTACTGCTTTATCAAACAAAAGAAAACACCTCAGTCCCTGCCTTTTTTTAAACGTTTTTTTTTTCAGCCCTGTGATTGACCGGCGACCTGTCCAGGGTGTAACCCCGCCTCTCGCCCAATGACAGCTGAGATCGGTTCCAGCCCCCCCTGACACCAAACGGGAAAAAGCAGGGAAAGATAATGGATTGATGGATACAACAAAAAAGAAACAAGAGAATAAGCAATTAATACAAAAAGAAAGAAAGAGTGAAACAACTTTTAGTCAACAGTAGAAATAAGGAGATTCATGTCCAGCTCAATGCTCATACAGGACGAGTCAACAGTGGTTCTCAACTGGTCGGTTCTCAGGACTCACCATCTCCGTCATGAAACATTGCGACCCAAATTTTCTTATATTTTTCACTTAATACGATACAAAGCTTGATAGAACAAAGACACCGAATGAAATAAACTTATGCAACAATATAACAATACAATATAAAATGAAATCAGTAACCAGCTGCACTGGGGTCAAGATGACTTTAAGAGTTTTGTTGCAAAATATAAAACAAATAATTTTTTTACTTTAGATGGAATAGTCGAGACAAAGAAAACAATCTGAGATTTAAATTTCACAGAGTGAACATCATCAAGTGGCTGCAAAAAGGAGCTGGAAGAAACCTCAAAGAAACAAAGAACACACACTTGAGTACTCCTGGCACCAGTGACCTGCTGGAGCAGCCGGGTCATGCCAGTATGAATAGAGTTCATTTTTCCATCCAGAACTGTGCAGCTTGATTGTTTCTGATTCACTCTGATGTGCCTGACTTCCTGCTTTGGTGGTTTGCTGAAATAGCAAATGGCTGCAGGTAACGCAGAAACGTGTTCATGGCTCACAAAAGACATCTTGGCTGAACAAAGCTCTCACCGTGGGCTGTCGGGAAAATAGGCCCCCCAGAGGTCACAACACTTTATCACAACCTATTGTAACATGTGTCTCTACTTTTTTCCCCTGTAGATTTATTTATTTTACATGCACGTTTCTTTCAGGCTTTAAAAACATGCCAGCCTTGAAAACTAAGTTTGTATCTTTTTATATTTCTATTTCTCAAATCATGAATTTCAACCTTTTCTAGACTTAAAAAAAAAACGTTGATTAAAAGTTGCTTCACTCTTTCTTTCTTTTTGTATTAATTGCTTATTCTCTTGTTTCTTTTTTGTTGTATCCATCAATCCATTGTCTTTCCCTGCTTTTTCCCGTTTGGTGTCAGGGGGGGCTGGAGCCGATCTCAGCTGTCATTGGGCGAGAGGCGGGGTTACACCCTGGACGGGTCACCGGTCAATCACAGGGCTGATTATATAGAGACAGACAACCAGACACACTCACATTCACACCTATGGGAGGGAGCAGGAGTACCTGGAGAGAACATGCACACAGAGAAGTCCTGTCCGACAGGGATTCGAACCAGGATCCTCCTCTTTTTGAGGCAAAAGCACTAACCACTGTGCAGCCCCTTTTTGTTCTATATTCTATAATGTTTCTATATTTCCTACTTCTATAATTCTATAAAAGGGAAGTAAATGTAATTTATGCATTTCTGACTCAGTCCCCCCCCCCTACAATTTCCAGTCTCTCTTATCAAATAAAATAAAATAGCCCAGACTATAACATTCAATACTAAAGCATATGCCATGGTAATAGTTGTGAACATTGATGTTCAAGGTGTGTGAATAGATTGACAACAATCAACCCAAGAAAAGCTGCCAGTATTTAACACAAGCATTTTAGCAGCAAAGTGTATTAAACATTTTTTTTCTCCAGTCTACAGCCATGAAACATTATCTGATCATGATGAATAGGCAACATTACAACCTCTGCAGGCACAGGCAACCTATCCTCACATCTGAAGTTTTGAATGCTGCATTCCTGTGCTCGGCATAGTTCACCAAAAGAACTCGTAAAATGCTTTATGCCTTTGTAAATGTCGCTTAAACATACTCTAGATTCAGCAGCTTCCCATAGTTCTACTTAGCAGGGTGTTTGGATGACTGCAATATAATATTCTCAGTTTGATCAACTGTTAGTGCAGGACCAGATAAATCCAACAAGAAAAAAGAAACCAGTCATCAGGTCGTGCAGATATGGTCGTCTTTAAAGGGGGGGGGGGGTTACATAGTTTAAATGTGTCTCCACCTTTTTTTTCTAAAGACGGCTACATGGTGTTAACATAACTTTACCATACATCAACATATTGATTGGATGAGATGTTTTGACGACATGTGATGAAAAATAACAAATTCAGAGCATGATTCGTTTTCTCAGTTTGGTATAAATTATTCAAACCTCTGATGCATTTCCCCGCACATTAACGGTTTGATGTCAGTGCAGTAATGTAATCTACACTGCAGCTGATTTGTACCGTCACCAGCACTCACAGCTGCCTCTGGAAAACATAAAGGCCTTCTGCTATGATGGCTTTTAATTGCCATGTCCGTCTGAATATGGCACATCCACCTGAGACCAATTATTGGCATTATTCAAAGTCTGAACCAAATATAAGGTCCATTAGAAAGACAGCAGGACGGTGAACATAAAGCCAATCCCACCTGCCAACAATCTTTATCATCATAAGGATAAAAAAATAAAATTCACCCCAGAGCACATGAATACTTCTTTTATTTGACTAAATACATAAAATTATAACTCAGGCTCAAGGGAGAACACTGAAATGTTTTCAACTACTCTTTTTCAAGGGTGGCTGAAGATTTCCTGTGGGGGTTTAGGTTTGAAGTGTGTCTGTTTAACTCCTTGCATTTAAACCTCCTGTGAGGTCAAGTGCTTCTCATTAGTATTAAACCACATATTCTACTGATTTATCCAAACCGAAAGATAAAGGTATGCCCTTGAAAGCATTAAAAAAAAAAGCTGGTGGATGCTCTGTCGTCTCATGTAAGGAGAATTCAATGTCGCCTGATTTATGTTTCAGTCGTTTATTTTTAAATTAATTCACCATTTTCCATATGCCGTCATTTTTTTACTAAAACATTCCTTTCATATGGATTCACACAGTTAGAGTTACCATGACATGAGAAGCTTGTTGTCTCATTGGACACAAAAGTATTGTATGCCACTGAGTGGACAAAGACCGTATAAAACATGGATGCAGTCTCAGTGACATCAGCCAATGGTTACTGAAGTGGGCATGTGAAGCCCATCAGTGGCAGTCGCCATATTTGAAATGCTGTCTTAACCATCGGGGCAGCAGCAGCTCCGTCTGTAAGGACTTGTGTTGTGAATTAGAGGGTTGCTGGTTGAAGTCCCGGCACGGAACAAAGTCTGGAAGGTGGTCTGGTAGCTGGACAAGTGCGAGGTCAGTTTCAGAGTACTGCCGAGGTGCCCTTGAGCAAGGCGTCAAACCCCCAACAGCCCCCCAACATCATCTCAATGAACCAGAGTGTGAACCAGAATTTCCCCACGGGATATACAAAGTATTTAAAAATAGACGATCGTCCTGACAAACAGCTACAACAGGCCCACCTGTCAGTCAGATAGGCCACTCCCCTTATTATGAATAACTCTGATTCTAAATCCAATCAAAATGAGTTGTAAAAAAAATCAACCCACTGTAAACTGTGTGCTGATCAACAAATTAGCTATTCAGACCAAACTCTGATCTGCTCCAGCTCCCCACAACCCCCAATGGGATACTCAGTAAAGAGAATGGACGAATGAAAGAGAATTTTCATCATGTTTGTGATGGATAACAAATAAGTGTTGATAGTCCTGTAGCTGTGATTGAACAAAACACTGCAATACTTACATGTCTGAACTTACACGTTCTTTCTTCAGAGTGAAGATTTAAAAGTGGTTCGCAATATGAGTAAAAATGATGACTACAAATCTGAAGCTGAAAAAGCCTGAAGGTTTTCAACAACCCTGACACAGTAACGTGACTGCAGCTGGAAGATGACCAGATTTTAAAAACAACTCCCCAACAAAAAAAAAACAAATCTCCATTAAAACATGCAATCTAACCCCAAACTAAGCTAAAAACACATCCCCAGAGAATGCTTGTTTAAATGCATAAATATTCACAGGCGGCTCAGATTGTGCTGGATGTTGCAGCTCCTCCAGAGCCCAAACCATATCACCGACATCATAGCTGTCACTGCTGATCAACACACTCCATTGTGTTTGTTTTAACCCTAATTTTCGATAAAGTTCATGCATTAAATTAATCTCCTCTGACAGTGTCTAACAGCTTTTTAGACATCTTTCTCAAGCATGGAATCTGCTAATTGTTTTTTTTTTTAACCTTCTGACAGACTATCCAATGATGGAAACAACTTCCTGTAATGACTGGAAAGGTACGCAGAGGTGTGAAAGACGGGGTTTGGACCTCCGTTGCTTCCTTTTTCACACAATTCTCTCTCTGCCACGTGTGTTGAAGTAGAATGGTGCAACATCATGAATACACGTGTTTTCTATCCCCATTTGTATGATTCACTGTCTATACAATAGCCATGCATTGAGGTTAGACCATCCTCCACAACTTAAGTGTTCCCCATTCCAAACACTTGAAATGTATGCTTTAATGTCCATCCCTATAGGCTTCCATTCATATTCTATGTAGAGCAGTGAGCAGCTCAACAGAGAATAGAATAGAATAGAATTACTTTATTGATCCCAAACTGGGAAATTGTGGCGTTACAGCAGCAGGTTATCCAACACACAATATGAGCAAAAAACACAATGTTAGCAAATCTAAACACAATATAATATTAAATACAAAGTAAATAAGTACTAAAAGATATCAAAAATAAGAATGTGAATATATACAACCAGGATTTCACTAAGCATTACTAGTCTTAAGAGACAGATCCATCCAAACATTCCTGCTCATCCTGTGCCGGGTCATGTGGCTCTGGGTTTAAGTACACTCCGGGCAGGCTGCAAGTCCATCGCAGAACCAACACATACAACTTTAACTTTCACTTCAAGGGGCAACTGTGAGTTTCCAAGTGACCTGACCTGCATGTCTTGGGAGGAAACACGGAGCACTGAGACAAAACTTGAACTCACACAGGCACCGAGAGAACATTCAAACCACACAGAAAACAGACATGGCGATCCTGGTAGATCTGACCACTTCCGAGAAGCAGTGCCAGAAAATGAGTCCTTCTGCTGAAAAACACTGTTGTGTTCATTTATGAGAGCATGATGATCATCAACGAACATGTTACATACTCGGAACAGTTCTGTAATAAAGTCAAAGGATGTACAACTCCAGACGTGAATTAATCTGTCACATGAAAAATTCCAAGACAGCCTGCCCCTCAAAGTTTTCATTCACACTTGTCCCTCATAGCCTGAGGTTCTGGAGTGGGGTCTCAGGAGGCAGTTTATGACATATCCACATTATCAACAATCAAGAAGACACTGGCAGACAAGAATATGAAGCTCCTTGAAAATTGCACCAGTCGCTGACAGTTGCGTCATTTGTGACTCACTGGTCGCGCAACATAAACGACACCACGTCTTTCAGCTCACCTGCTGGGAATTTTCAAACTTGAACTTGGTGTCTTGCGGAAAATAATCCAGGTAAAGTCGGGGGGGGAATTTTGGCCATTATGAGATTATATAAAGATTGGCAGGCTGATTGGCCTCGCGTTAGTATTACTGCGGGCGTTGTGTTGAAGAGGAAGCTGAACCTGAAGCCAAACGTCCTGAATTACCGGTCGATCGTTGTTCCATCTCTCACCTATGGTCGTGAGCTATGAGTCGTGGCCGAAAGAATAAGATCCCATCTACAAGCGGCCAAAATGAGCTTCCTCCAGAGGGCGGCTTGGCTCAGCTTTAGAGATAGGGTGTAACTCGGAGTAGAGCCGTTTCTCCTTTGCATCAAAAGGAGTGAGTTCAGTTGGTTAAGACTCCTGCACATTTTTCTGGACACGCCCAACTGGGAAAGGTACCCGGGGTAGACCCAGGGTTCGCTGGAGGGATTATATATCCCGTCTGGCCTGGGAATGCCTCGGGATACCCCAGGAGGAGCTGGAAAAATGTACCAGGGAGAGGGAAGTCTGGGTTGTCTTACTTCGCCTGCTGCCAACGAAACCCCACCGCGGTAAAGCAGATAAAAATGGATAGATGGATGGATAGATTCCGAGATATTTTCAGGAGTTTTGTGTATGTCTGATGTGAATACAGCATCAGACGTTAATAATGCATTGAGTATGAGATTGTCAGAGAAGAAATTTCTGCAAAGTCATGGTGGACCAAAGACAAAATCAAAATTCAAACACAATTCTGAATATTGCATGTTATAGCGCACGTAATACACATCTCCCAGAACATGCAATGGACTTTAAAGACTGCTGCTATCGCCCCAATATGAATATAAAGTGAGCTGCCATCATGATTTCTAAAAATGGTGGGCGGGAAAGAAACTTTATGGAAGCGAGGAGTTTATGCTAATTCAAGCAAAACACAGGACTCATGCTTCGAGAATAACTTCAATATAAAAAACAAACCTGCAACACCTACAATAAGGATTTCTCATCTCATGTGTTGATGTCATATCTTACTTGGTTTTGTTTACAGAAACAGGATGGTGTAGGCTGGACCTTCTTCTCGGGCTGTACTGTTGGGAGCCAGTTTTCACACCAAACAAACTTACAAAAAAAAAACTCTTCATGAATGAACAGATGGTGGATCAGCCAGCCTAAGAAAAAAAAGTTTGACAGTGTGATCTTAACGTCTATTAAAGCAGATGGAAATCTGACAAAGACAGGCGCATCATCATCCCTGTCCAGACAGCTCTCATTAGGAAGGTGTTGAGAATAATACAGAAGCAGACAAAAGAGTTCAGAGAGACTCCCGCCCTCAGGCCTCCCTCACACCAGCTGCTTAAGGAAGACATTTAGATGCAGTTGTTGAAGGTGATGTTGCAAATGTTCATGTGATTTAGATGTTTGCAGATAGTTTTTCATTCTTATTATCATAGAACACAAACATTTGTTGTATGATTATTACTGTGCAGGTGAATATGTTTCTTAACTTTTTATACTTTGGAGTGTGGTCCTGGATATTATTTTGCACAACATACATGTATGATGGTGTTTTTCCTTTACGCATTTTGCTCTTTACATGTTTTCTGAGTCCTATAACTGTAGAGTTGTGGTAAAAAGTAATAATCGATGTTCAGCCCTAAATGCATTCATTAGGTGTTGCTACTTTTTAAAAAATCTATTAAATACAAAGGTTGATTACATGTTTTATTTGTTGTTGTGTCTTCAACTCAACTTCAACTTGATTTGTCCCAGGAGAGCGATGGTGGTTTTGCAGCAAGGCAGAACAAGACAGACAAAAGACAAAAGTACATCCAAAAAGCCAACACGGCAAAATGCAAGAGGCATTGAATACAGCAGCCATCGACAATCCTTGACTGAGGCCTTTAGCAGCTTTCATTAAAAGAAAATGCAGAGTCAACATGAAATATAAACAGGTCACTGTTAAATATACATCACTGGTAATAAAATGTAAAAGTGCACATTCCAACACAGTCAAATACAGACGGACAGAATGTACATAAGTGAGAACTGCCCACAATGATTCAACAGAAACTGACCAGAGGCACAAACTGAAACAGCATCAGCGTCTCTGAACAGCATAACCAACCTGGTGAACTCAAGTCATTTTACCACATTTACTCAAAGATAGCAGATCATATATTTCTACTCTATAGGCCGTAAGAGCAGCGGTCCGTCTTTAGCGCATTACAGCAGAGCCACTACGTTCTGCTCCGTTTCAAATGCACTGCGAGTCTATTTTCGTCAGAGCACGCTGGAATCACGTGTTAAGCTGAAAAGAATAGAAAGACCCCGGACAGGAAGTCAGACAAGGAAACGTGCAGAGCTTCCGCTCAATTTCAAAATAAAACACAATATACAAACTCACAATCGTATTTCTCCATCACTTTATCAACATTATGTCAAAACAGGCACCGAACGAACAACAAATCATCCTCAGGTAGACAAGGCAACATGTTGTTTGCACGGTTTTTCTCTTTATTCCCGCGTGGTCTTGCACTGAGGCCTATTCTTCTAAATTACACCAACATTAGACTTTTTAACCCCAGTTTGCTGCAAAGAATAACCGAAGTAAGAAGTGGGTGATTTCAATAGAAAAAAGGATTGGATATGTCCAACTCTTTGAGGTGCTTGGAGCCACTTAGGCTTGAAGGCCAGAGAAATACCTGCAGCTACTTTGGTGTAAGACTTTGAACGATGGACGTTTGAATTTTTTTCCCCAGTAATTCTAAAGAATACTTGACTCTCTGTTGGAGAAACCATTATACCCAGAAGCAGCCATGAAGGCTTCAGCCAGCGATTTGACTTCAACTCATGAAGAGCAATTTTCATTTGGACATAAAGGAGGTGATTTTAAGTACACTTTTAAGGTGTATCCCAGTTTATACATAATGACTAGAAGGATTTCAACCTTTTTTTTTTAAGTTCCTTTCACAACCGCCTGCTAAGTGGTGGAAAAATCTGTTTGCATTGACAAGCAGCTAGTAAAAGCCCCCCGTCTTCACAGATCCATTTGACATGATGGTTCTCTGAATATAGAAATTAGCTGCCATTGCAGTTGCCAAAGTTTCTGGACTGAGTGGTAGGATAACAATTCCCCAGTGGCAGATGTAAAACTTTTCCATTTCATTAAGACTCAAACAGATAATACAGCCATTACTCAACAATGGATTGAAATACAAGGCATTTACTGTCTAATGGGTACTCTTTAGACTTCAGCAGACTGCTTTCTGACACAAAATCTTTTTTCTTAAACAATGCGCACCCTTGGAGACAATTCCATGAGAACATCAACGTGGGCTGTTGTATTTTCAAAGGGAGACCTTTATTCTGACTAAACGGCTGAATCAAATGTGTAGCACACCATCAATCAGAGAGGAAAAGTTAACCTGTGAAATCCCATACAGGCTACTGCTAAAGTCAAAGGTGTACATTTGGAAACCCTGTACCAAAGGTGTTGATCGTCTCACCAGTAGCCTCCAACATTTCTTACCTCCTTACGGTATTCAAGTTTTGTTTTTGTTGTTCTGTATCTCATGAGTTAACTAAGAGCTCTAAACAGTAGTGAAATGTGTCATGTGGAAAGGAGACCAAGCTCTACCATTAACATCTCAGTGTTTGAGTGACACGGCCCTGGATAATAAGAATTCAGTGAATGATAACTGAAGCAATCCTGAAATTCTAGATGATTACAGACAGGCTGCCCCTGAAAGTCAGTAAGTAAATAATAATTAAAACAAAAAAAATGGATGGCGCAGAAGTGGCTGGGGAAACAACAGATTCAAACAATATGACAACTTTTGCCCTTAAAAATGCCAGGTGTAGTCGTAAATATACAATCAACAAAATAGCTTAGAATTACATACTGGCAAACACTAAGCTGGAGTGGCGTCACCCATTGATTTATGAATGGTTATTTTGGAAGTCTATCTATGGCAATGCCATATGGAAAATGTTGACTATCAAACTTTCGATCAAACGACAGGCAAAGAGGTGGAGCTGAGGTGGGCCTTAAGCCTCCTGACAAAAAACACAACAAAAAGGCCACTTGCAGTCCGATCTGTCACACTCTTTTCCAATTTCCACATACTCATAATGTTGCTTCTGGAGGTCATCCAAATATTTTAAAATTGTAATAATTTCACCTGCATCCTACAGAACACCCTGACTTGTTTGTGCATGGACTTCTGTGGGAACAGTCAGAAAAACCATTATGGTGATTGATGTTTTGTGTAACCTTTGAGCCTCACACGGTAAGCACACACCAAACTTTTGAAACGGTGCCACTCTAGATCAAGCTAACATGTCACATCTCCTACCATTGTAGTGCAAAACACCAGAGACCCCTCAGGGCTGCGTGTTCAGCCCTCACTTGTTCAGCCCTGTCATGCAGTACAACTTTGACTGCAAAGATCATTGATTTCAGGAAAATAGGACTTGCAGACACACACCCCCCTGTCTACATCAATCGAGCCCAGGTGGTGTAGGTGAACAGTTTTTGTTTCCTGGGAGTCAACATCACAAAAAGTCAGTGCCAAATTTATCTGCCAAGTTCTTGTTATCTTTTACACAGGAGCAAACTCAAGCATCCAGACTGGAAACATTACAAACTGGAATGGGATGTTCACGGCCCAGGACAGGTGGGCCCTGCAGCAGGTGATTAAAAGCACACAGCACATCGCTGGTATCCCGTCTACTGAGCATCAATAAGCCCAATGGATTCTGGGAGACACAGAATCACAGCAGTATGTACACTGTGCTGCCATCTGGCAAACAATACCGAAGTATCTTCTGCCTCACAATGGGAACATGTATCTGTATACATATTTCTTATATGACTTCTATGTTCGAGTTTTGGAAATTGGCTGCAACTTACTTTTCACTGTGCAGCCCTGAAATTAAAAAAATACATGAAACATTGAGATATGGAACATTGTTGCTCAGAGTGAGTTTGATTTTAATGAGAAAGTCTAAGAGCTCAATTTTGTTTCTGTTGTATGAACAGCAACATATATGTATTTAATCATTGTCATTATGCAGAAGGACCCTGTTAGAGATATTATACACATTATTACTGTTGGTGGATTAATATGTTAGAGGCCTTTATAGCTGTTCAAAAGTGATAGAATAATCTTATTATAAAACACTAATTACGTTACAACAGATAAATCAGAACACGTAGTAACATTACTTAGCTAAAGGTGTCAACAATTTCGCCATGTTTCAACTTGTGTTACTGGTGTCCTTAGATCTGTAAAAGTACAGAGGATGCCTCCTACTGTCCTAGGCAAGGAAGTGTCAAACTTTAGTATTTAAAGAGCGATGCAGAGCTGGTTAAAGCTTTCTGTGTTCTAACCTCTCTCCATTTTTCAAAAGCATCTCCAATATTGATCCTAGTTTGAGCACATTGAGCTTTTTAGGTCGGGTACAATCACTTCTATCTGAACCACTTCTCTCGCCCGCTTCCATCGCTGCAACACCTGTTGGTTTGACCTGATAACTGCTCTCATATCTGACAAACAGAGGGGCGTCCAAAAACGGCCGTGTGGTGGGTGCCTAAAAACCACCTACCTTCTCTGGTCCAAACAAATCCAGAGCATTCAGGAGCAGAATCTAAAGTTAGAAGGAGGACATACTGGCTGCTGCATTGTTGTCAGAGAAGCCAGCACTTCAACATAACATGTTTCCTTAATGTCTGATGATGCAGTAAGGTCATTTTATAATTTCAGTCACTACACATCTTACATATTAGTCCTTGAAATACACATACTGTTCATAAAACCATATTTTCTGGCTCTAAAACAGTTCAGGGTCATTCTACACAGATGAAAAGTTTTACATTTAACTATTTACAACATTCCCCTGATGTTTGGCTTTACAATGTTTGAATGCATTCTAAGCTGGAAAGATGATTACCATGCTGAGATAGTTAAAGGTGCTTTGTTTTGTAAATATGTAATCAGTGGTTTTGAGCACTGCAGAGTCTCCGACATCAATGACATGTTTGAGTAGAAACCGTTGTGATAATGATGATAGCAGCAACTGATGATGACACGGAGGATATGAGCATGGCAGTGACGCTGATGGTCACACTGAGGGCCCAAAATAAGCCTGTGGTAAAAATGCTAATGCTGGTTGCTTTCCCTCTGAAGTACATTAACACATTAACAACGGCTATCATCTTACCACTCGTCAAATGAACAGTAATTACACCTGTTCGGCTTCTTGCATTAAACATTTTGCCGGGACTCTAAATGTACCGATGCAATTAAGTGCTGACAAAATAGCAGGTCACTCCGGGCTGCTTTTGAAGGGTCCTCGTTCTACCTCTCGGCTAAACAGCAACGTGAATGAAATGAATAATACAGAGAAAGCTGCACTCAGATCCTGAGGGGTGAGCGGCCCTGATGGAAAAAAAAAAAAAAATACTGCCAGATGTGTGGCAATACCAGCCAGCACAAACACAACAGAGAGGGATGGAAGTGAGATGCAGAGGAGGGCAGTGCTAATCAAACAGCTGTTTACTGGATACTGCTGTTCTTTGGGAGAAGGAGGTGGGAGGGGGCAGAAGGGAGGGAGTAGTCCACCAAGGCTGAAGAAGAAAAGTACGCTCTAAAAAAGTTCATTGGAATTCAAAACAAGCTGTACTGTTATCCAAAAGTTTGGGACCAGTGTTAAATCACAAGTCGCCTCCACACTAGGTTCAGAGTTTTGATTTCACCTCCTGACTGAGCCCCCCCTACCAAGATTACAAAATCCTAAATTGGACCACATCAGATGTTATCCAAGCTATTGCCAACACAAACAACACACAGCTCTTTCAATCAGCATGTGAAAAGACAAAAGTGAAGCGACTGACATTTATAAATGTCACATATCTCAAGACTCATACAGGGCTCAGATGTTTGTAAAGAAATATTTTATAGGACACAGTGATTATTAATGCTTCTCGGACGGATGGGCGGATGGACAGACATATGATTGGATGAATGGATGGACGGACGGATGGATGTATGTTTAGATGGACGGACGGAGGGATGTATGGAAGGATGAATGGATCGACATATTGATGGACAGATGGATGTATGTATAGATGGATGGATGGACGGACGGATGAATGGACAGATGGGTGGACGGACAGATGGATGTATGTGTAGATGGATGAACGGACGGACGGATGGATGGATGAACATATGGATGGACGGATGGATGTGTGTATAGATGGATGGACGAATGGATCAACATATGGATGGACATCAGAAAGTATGTATAGATGGATGGATGGCTGGATGGATGGATGGACAGATGGACATCAGAAAGTATGTATAGATGGATGGATGGCTGGATGGATGGATGGACAGATGGACATAAGACAGTATGTATAGATGGATGGATGGCTGGATGGATGGATGGACAGATGGACATAAGACAGTATGTATAGATGGATGGACGGCTGGATGGATGGAGGGATGGCTGGATGAATACTCCACAGAGGAAACTGGGGGGTGATGGGGGTGAGGGCAGCTGTGTTCTATACTCCATAATCTCTGCTGCTGTCTTCTGACCATTAACCTCCATATTGGGTCAAAAACGCACAAGGTCACCAGATGGTCAGACTCCCACCTGTAGGTGAACTCACCCCCATCAGAGTAGAGTCCAACGAGGGTCGTGTCGCCCGTGAACCTCATGAGACGTAGACTGCAGGACACCACAGGTGCAGTCCTACTTTTCTTTCATTCAACTTCTGTGTCATCCGGAGACATCTTCGACAATATCAGGAGAGTGACATTTTACATATGATCGAGCACACCACTAACCTCCAGCTGCTGCGAAGAGTCCAGCAGATCAGACTGTGTGCAGCTAAGCCACAGCTGTATATGAATCCAAGTTTTCGAGCCTCTTGTTTTCTATCATTCAATCGTGTTCGTTGCCATGACTTAACAAAATAAACAACCTAACATTGATTGTTTTCCATTTCTTGTAGCATGGACCAATTTGGCATTTAAAACTTCTTGGCACTGCCTTGCCTCAGGGATGTACTGAGTGTTTTGTTTCTGTGTGATGAGAGTGTGTTTTTTTTATAATCTGCTGACGCTACCTGCATTTTCCCAAAGCATATATTACCATACAAATCACAGCACAAAACACCATGGCTGCAGAAGGAAATATGGTACAAGATATGTTGAATAGATAAAAGACACCATTTATGTCGACAAAAGAAAAGTGATATTACAACGAAGTCTGATCAACCTGCCCAATCTGAAGTAGGTCTTTAAAAGGTGTGATATGTAGCATTTCATTCTTTTTTGTGGCACTTGAGCAAGTGTGTGGGCCTATCTTCTTAATTTATTCTGCTGACTTTACACTGCCCTGCACCTACATGAAATCTACCTCCTTTTTTATCTGCTGCATTCTAAACATCAATATATCAGATATGATATGGAGCATTATTTGTCATTATATGGAGCTCTGTGTCACACTGACAGGTAGGTACTTTCTTCAGGTAGGTACTTTCTTCTCCACTACTAGAGGGAAGAGAGACAGCCATGCCTGGCCCGGTCTCTCCATAATCCATTGCAAATAATTTATTTTTAAAAGAATGCGGCAAATTCTAGCTCAAAATGTTACTCATGGGAGCTGAACCCTTAGGGGGACCATTTATTCAAATGAAAACAAGGTAAGAAGAAAGGGACCCGAACAAAGACTGACAATATTGTGTTTGACAATAATTTCCCACTGTGGTAGAACGTGGAGCTCTAAAAATATTCCTTGATATGTGGAAATACGGCTTTCCTACCCGAGCAGCTGCAGCAAATCTTCAATTGTGCAACTAAAAATAACTACGGCCGTTTTCACAAGTGCGCTCCTGAAAATATTTAGATAATTTCAGCAGAACTGCCCTGGAGATTCTGCTGAACTGGCTGTTCACCTATGTTCCTCACAGCGGGAGACTATCCCCGTCAGACATGAGGGGGCGGGGGGGGGGTGGTTCTCCTGAGGTAAGACGTGACTTATAAAACAAAAGAAAGACTTGTTAGTACGGTCTCATTTCCTTAGAAGCGGGGGCATTGTGTAAAATGTGCATTAACAAAGAGGTGATCTGCAAACATTGAAACCCTATATTTATTAAAATAGCACAAAGGAATAGATACAGATTATATACCCATGGTTTGAAGAAAAAGTCATGTTAACCACTCGTTGAATCACTTTTTCTATTAACTACACTTTGTTAGCGTTTTGGAAAATGAGGGGGACAATTTATGTAGCTTAGAATGTGGAATGTTTTACCATTTACCAATCAGGACTACAATAGAGCCAGTTCTTCACCTCTCACTCTTTTACAATGGAGCCATCCTGTTGTGATACCTCCAGCGTTTGGTTTGGCAACATCTTGCTGAATAAAGCAAGGCCAGCCCGGAAAATGAAGCTGTCAATTTTGCAACATACTCCAAAACCTGTTTATATGGGTGCAGCCTTAATGGTGCCTTCACAAATGTGCAGGTGACCAATGCCATGTGCACTAATGCACCCCCATTCCATCCCAGATGCTGGCTTTTGAACCGAGTGCTGACAACAAGCCAGATGGTCCCTTTTCTCTTTTTGCCCATGAAGTGATGTCCACTTGAGAAATCCTGCAGGCTCGTCATGTTGCTAACCAGTAATCAACCTTATTAACTCTGATGTGTTTCATTCATTTTTTAAGCATTTCACAACTTCAACATTTGACATTTTTAATCCAAAATGGGGTTGCAATGTTTTTCAAATCCCAATGGTAAATGGACTTGAGCTTGTATAACGCTTTTTTAGTCAAAGCGCTTCTACGCCGCAGGTCACACCGTGACCATCAGAAGTAGCCAATCCCGCTTATACACCGCAGACGAAGCAGCGGGAGCAATTCGGGGTCAAGTGTCTTGCCCAAGGACACATTGGACATGTTGCTGCAGGAGCTGGGGATCGAACCCCCAACCTTCCGGTTCAGAGACGACAGACTCTACCAACTGAGTCACAGCTGCCCCATATCCATTGAACTTCTTTTTAAAAAAATATATTTTATTCAATTTTCATATAACAAACACAGAACAAGACAGCACAGACATATCCAAAACGTGTATTGTTTTTTTCTCCAAATTACATGAGAAAAAAAAAAAATACATGTGTCATAAAAACATATATCATATCAGATACAATCATATCTATCTAAATTACATGTCAAAGGGAAAAACATGACTATGACATATTTTTGAAGATAAGCCTGCAATAAGCCAACCAAATCAACGGGAAGATAATCTATGAAGGGTTGCCAAATATTATAAAATAGGTTGTCATTGCCCTTTAATTTAGCACTCAGGTGTTCCATAGGAAAAACCTTGAAATCCCTTGAACTTCTGTAATCACCACACAAATGTTCCAACCATGGAGACAGTTCCAGCATGTGTTGAGAAAAGGAATATTATCAGGAAAGGGAGCAGAGTAGATACATTTGTGAGGCCAAGTTGTGTATGAAACTGTGCCAGAATCCTGAATGTTGTGATTACCGAGAGGTTGGATGAATATCCATGATGTATGTCCTCTGAAGTATTTACTGAGCAGAGTTGCAGGAGAAAAAAACAACCTTTTACGTGCTGTTACCAAGATACAGAGCTTTGTAAAACAGCGCTGACACAAGGTGCACATTCAGCCAAATGAGAGTCGTTCATACAGCCTGCACGGTGCACAGACACAGCTGTAACCACGGATACCATCCAGTGCCATAGGTGTGTTTATGTATTTTTCAAGCAAACAGGCCAAATCATTTTAAATTGACGCAATTACAGCAAACTGGCATGAACAGGGCAGAGTGCAAATACGCTTCCTAACATGACTGTTAGAGATAATCATTTGCATCTTCCTCCAATTTCACTCACTAAGGGGTTTAGTGGCACAGGATTGAGGTCCTGCAGTTGACGTCACAGCGACTAATAGCTGCCATACTGGCTGCACAAAACAGTCTATTCTCTGGCTTGATAGCTTTCAATGTGACTCACTGCTAAAAAAGCAACTTTTGCAAGATTATTATTTTTTTTTAAAAACACTTTGTATGATATATTTCAGACCCTGCGTCATACATCCTGCACAGAAGGGTTTTGTGACAGAAGTGTCATACCTATTTTCCATGTTATTTTCATGCCAAGTGCCCAAGTTGTGTAAATGTCAAATGAAGTTGAGCTCACGATAGCAACCTTGGCAAGTTGTTCTAAAAAAAGAGTTGTGGTCAGGTCAGGCAAGTGGCTGAGAGCGACTCGAACCTGGTCTGAGGTCTAAAGTCTGTGACGCAGTATGTTTCTGCTATTTTAACGATGAAGTGGACTTAAGGTTATGTAGCGCTTATTCGTCTTCTGACTACTCAAAGTGCTTTTACAGTACAGCTAACACCTTCCCATTTCACACCCTGATGGCAGAGGCTGCGTTGTAAAGTGTCCATCAGTATTACCTAATCACATTCATACGTCACAGACGAAGCAGCGGGAGCATCTTCAGGTTAACTTTCTTGCCAAAGGACACATCGAACATGTCGCTGCAGGAGCTGGGAATTGAGCCACGACCGTCCATTTTCTGCAATGATCCAAAATCCAATGCAAAAATCCCATAGGCGAATTCTCGTTGGACCCTATGGCGATGCTACTTCCGGGTTGGCCTACAAAAATACTTCATATGGTTTGTTCTCTATACGTCTTACATGCTTGCTTTACCCAAGAGAGACTGCTTCCTTATCCACGCACAAATTTAAAACATGCCGTGTATTTAGAAAGGTGCCAGCCTGCAGGCCGGACACTCAGGTGCGTTTTGGGCTTAACATGAATCAAACCAATGTATAGTCAAAGCCACTTAATCCATCCCCTTTGAACCCTGTGCCTTACGTAGCGCCCAAATTGTGCACCGCTTAACTGACAAAAGGTAGTCCGAGTCGCCCCGATACACTTAGCACCACACGCTTTAGACTGGGCGTGTTCCAAAAGAGCCCATAGTGTAAAAACATCTCAAACAAAAGAGCTAACAGACCCTGAAATAATGTCATCCTAATCCTTTTTTTCTGGCAGATATTGGCCAAATAAAAGCCAGTCCATTCAGATGCTTTGTTTATTGCAAACCAGCGTGCTCCCGGTACGCCAGCTGTCACTGAACTCTGTTCTAACTGAAAGGGAGTATACCATGGAGGGGGCACAAACAACAGGAGCCAACAGCTTGAATTAATCATATCCACCCTGACAGAGAGTCAAGCCCTTCCAGGCTAAATAGTCACTTTGTGGATCTTTTACTAACATTTCTCAGGTGGACCAAATGTTTAAAGTGCTGCTGGCTGAAAGCTGCATCTGAACGTCGGTGTTTTATTCATGCTGGAGATAAAGAGACGCTGTTTAAAGCTTCCTGACACATAACACATCCCCACTGAGCCACAGCGTATCAGAAAACACTCTTTCAAATATTTAATGCCCAGTTTTTTACGTCACATTTAATAAACATACTTCCAATTAACTGGAAGATGTTTAGCATTACAGCGTACATTAATAATGTAGAACTGGTATCATGACTTTATTAAATACAGTACGTCAGTGTTTCTCAAAGTGGGGGTCCAAACCCCCTGGGGGGGTCTCCCGGGGGCACTTGGGACTTTGCAGAAACTTGGAGGGATGACATGGGGAAATGGAACTAATATGAATCAACTAATAACATTTGTTGTGAAAATAACATTAACCCACTAATCGGGATGTAGGTCAGAAAGGAATGCCTTCATCGTTTTAATCGTGTTGATGGCGTGCTATTTTGTCCCGTTAGGTGCACCGTAGGTAAACCCCGGCAGAGTCTCCCTGTAGTCACAGTGATGGAAAAGAATGACCCTGCTGGGCCTTTGGGAGTTTATTAATAAGTGAAATTAGCCAGACAGCTCAGCTGATTAGTCATAAGTTATATTCACATTGTGACATCCAACATTTACATTTGTTACCGTGCTCTTGAACAGTTTGCACTTTGTTTTCCATATTTAACGAGTTTCTTTGTACATGGTTAAGTAAATGTCGTAACATTTTATCTCCTGGAAGTTACTTTTTGGCTTCCAGAATAAAAGCAGGTTGGTCTCTAAACAGGAAGTAAAATAATGGAATTTGAAACATGTTAAAAAACATGTCAAAAATTAAATTAATTGAAATTTAGCAAATTAAAAAAACATCAATGGCCATACAGTGCACAAACATACATATATACATATATAGTCAACACAAATCCAATGAAAAGACCAAAACAATCCATCAGTGTGTAATACAGACAAATAGAGTGTAAAAACTGTGCTGGGTCAAAAGCCTGTGATGCATTATCACTCTGTGCCATGGAGCTGAATGGTCAATAAAACCCCCACATACTGTAAACTCAAGCCCACAAACCCGAGTTCTTCTGCTGGAAATACTCATGAGAGACCAAAGTTTGTACAGTTTTCATTCACTGCTCAGAATAGAGCCATTCAAGTGCCCACCATCCATTTCCTTCTGTTAGGAAAATGTTCTTTTACTTTGCTGCTCTCCTGTTTAAGGAGATAACTATGCCTTGAGAAAAGGGAAAACAACATATTTGTAAGACTTCTTGTGGGCTTGTAGCCGAGTGCCCCAGAACAGGTTGTAGCATTTTAGTATTTGTTACAAAACTGAAGACTGAGTAAATCCAATTCAGACATTTCTCTCCATCCCACTTTATATGATAAGCTGTAAATATGTGAAATGACAGATGACCATTGGAAAGCTTTAGACTACTTTTATGTTTCATTTTTTTGGGAGGAGGGGCCAAATGAGGGGGGCATTTATGATGCATTGCTGATTTTAGCAAAAATCTGTAGCTTATAAAAATTCTGTGGAAGACTGAGAGGAAAAAATGTTGACCGTCAGGGAGCTCAGTGTTCAGGTTCAGAATCTGATTCTGGTTCCTCAAAACATGCCGGGCTGGACGGGTCCAAAAGAGCAGCCAGATGAACCCGCGACTGTCAGGACATAACAGTTTTAGAAAGCTTGAGGGAGGTGTGTCTTTCCCACAAGTGGGCGTGGCTTCAGTGCATTCAACGGACATGCCCATAGCATCCCGAAGCAGCGATTACTGCTCAACTTTTCACGACTTTGAAACCAAATTTTAAACAAAGCGTTTTATTTTTACGACTAAAGTCATAGATGGTGGTTAATAAAAGCCTTCTGTTGCATAACAAACTTCATGTACACATTTTCTATCACTTTATACATACTTTAAGTATTGGCATGTAAAGATATAATAGCTCTCCATTCTAGTGCTCAACACTAGTTAAGTTGACTGAATTATACACAAACTACAAGTTGAGTCTACTGCTCTTACACACACTAAAATGTGTGTCGTGCTGAGCAATGTGAAACAAGAAAAAGCTCCCAAAAGCAACAATTTGGTGCTGACATCTGAATATCTTTTCCCTCAACATGCTATACGCTGATCCACAAAATCTGTTCCATTTGGAAAACTCTACTCTCTGCATTCATACGACCCAAAAACATAACATGAAACCTTCTTAGAATTCTCCCCCTAAGAAACAAAAAAAAAGGAACATGCCCATTTTGAAATATTCCAACTCAACTATCACTCATAATCCAGAAGAAGAAGTGAGTGCACTGTATCTGTGTATCTGCACAGACCCGGCCCCTCTCTCTGGATTTTCTTTTTTTTTCTTTTTTATTATGTTGTTATTATGTTGCTGTGTTTCAGGCAATCCTGGCTGTCAATCATTGTGCGGTGGTGTTAAAGCTCACAGCAAACACTCCCGAGGTCAGGACTAAATGAAAACAGCTACCAGGTGACATCATTGTCTCTCTGCACCAGATTGCTGACGGAACTTCTCCAACTTCATGAGACGCCTAAAGGACTTCAACTTTAGTATTCAGAGGCGTGTGAATGAGAAGACTCTGCTGAGTGGGAGCTGTTTGAGCTCTGCAGGTGTGACGGAGGGTGAAGCAGAGACACAAAGTGCAATTCAATGTAAACATCAACCTGATTTATACTTCTGCATCGAATCTAAGCCATAGCATACACCTTAGGTTCATGTAGCCCTGAACCTATGCTTAAGCCTATACATACACACCTCCTCAAAATTTTGAGTATGCATAGAAACGATGCAGACCACAAGTCCTGTGGTTTGCTACGGGCATATTGTGTGTATTCTGAAATTAGATTAATGGCTGCAGATGACGATATATTTGCAGACTTCTGAAATGATTAGAATAACATTTCCTCAGTGGTCAAACAAGTCCATAAAATCCCCCCCGTCCTCCTCCTGTACATTCCATCTCCTCTGATGTCTCCTTTCTTTTTCTTCTTTGCAATAATCGCAGTTTAATCAACGGCTGCTCTATATTTATCACTTCTAACTCCAACACAAAACAACCAGTTTCAGTAGCCATGGTTTCCTTTTCGCAAAAAAAAAAAAAAAAAAAAAAAGAAGATGACAATGTGACTGCACTGGAAACTGCAGATATCAGTATTGCATAGCTACGCAGAAACAAACAATCCAGAGTTTGCCGGTGTGTCGTTCCCCTCCCTCTCTCACTCCCTGATTTCTGACTCTGACCACTGTCCTCTCTCTAGAAGGGGACATGAGGAGTCCAAAATATGAACCTTTAAAAATAAAAGAAACTACCAATGCACAAGTATGTTTTTGCTCACAATGGCGTTGGTTGCTATGGCGTAGCTATGGCGTAGCTATGATTAAATGCATAAAGTATAAAAATCAGGCTTAAATCGAGCACCTAACTGCGGGAATCGGCAGACATGCTGAACGTGTAGCCGCTGAAAACAAACCTTAAAATAACGTCTCATTTCCCAGTTCACTGCTTCGCCTTCTCCACTCCACCTCTTTGTCACTTGACCACTGCGCTGCTCTCTCTCTCTTTCACTCGTGGACGCTTGGGGTCAACTACCTCTCTCTATTTTGTTTTTCCAATCCAAAGTTTCAGTACTTCCTGATGCTAACGAACGTAAAAAAATAACAGAGATAGTATCATTTTAAAGCACGTGGTATGGGAAACTATCCAAGTACACATTTTGAAAAACCTCAGCCCAAAGCCAGAGTAAACAGAGCCTGAGCACTAATTGGTCATTGGTGGCATTATTATCTCAGATGTTTACAAGTACAACATTCCCCTCCAGGTGTTGCTATGATACTATATATCCCAACAATGGGACAGACATGATGTCACAGGGATCTTGACCTTCAAATCTAATCATCACATCATGAGTCGAGTGGACTTTCTTTCCAAATGTAAAGATATTTCCGTCCAGGGACTAAAAGCATTCACATGAACTGGATAAACACACAAACTTCCACTGACAAAGTTTCATCATCTCAATAATGCAAAAGCCATTTTTATAAAAGATAAAGATCTTGCACTCCAGACAGTGATCATGTCATTAATATGAACTTCAGCATGTTTCTGAATCATCCTCACCTTGTCGAGTTTTTAAAGCAAAAAAGCTCAGCGTGCAACGAATACCAAAAGCAATGATCAAAAATCATCACAATGTTTTCTTCTTTGCAAAATGCATGTGTCTCCTGTGTGCTCATTAGAACGCAACAAGAAACTACGTTTTTTTAACCAGACAGAGGCCCCTGCACGCTCTCCTATAAATGCTAAATGCGCGCGCCGCACATGAACAGTGATGTGAACAGAGAGCCACGACTGAGCACAGACGCGCTGTCGGCTAAGTCATTAGACGTGCAGCGTGTGCGACACTTTGCACTGAAGGGAAGGATATGAACACAACATCAAATGTTTATTCTCTCTGTTATCAACGCTCCTAAATCCCCTTGAATAAAAAAAAAAAATAAATAAAATAAGGAAGGAAAATCAATGACTCAGCGTTTTTTTTTGTTTTGTTTTTAACGTTGGGGGTGATGCAGTAAATACACTTACCTTCAACCTGCCGGCTTCCCGCGGCTGTGCAGATGGATAATTACAGAGAGGTTGGAAGGGAACGGATGGAGAGGCGCCGGTTCTCAGGCTGGAGGGCAGAGGGAATAGAAAATAACAAGATGAGTTTAATTACTGTAGGGTACACAGGACTAATAAGACTTCTCTTGTCACATTGTGATCAAACATATGGGGGCTGTGAGGCAGGATTAAGGATGAGGCCCATGTGACAGCGGCACTCTGTCAGGAAGCTGTTTCAGTATTGACAGAGAGAGAGAGAGCGGCGACGCTCCCGGACAAATCCCAACAGGTACGTTTACCTCACCTGGAGCTCTGCAACGCGTGCTAATGAGTTAAATCAGCAGCGTACGCGTTGACATTTTCAAAGTGTTTAACCGAGAGCTGCTGCTGCTTGTGTCAGGAGTGAGGTGTTAAAGGGCTCGGAATTGTTAAAGACAAACACATGAACATGCACCGCTGCACTCCAGTGCCTTACGTGAACTCAATCATTAGGATCCATTTGTTTAATCAATTTGCTCAAAGGGCTTGTTCAGTGTGTGTGTGCCTGGAGCATCCACTGTGCGGCTCAACTCACTGAACTAACTGTTCACCTCACAGCGTGAGAGAGGGTTGATCTTAAGAGCCAGTGAGCTGCAGCGATTCCCCCTCGGTCTCTCTGTAAGGGGCAAAGAAGCCAGTAGAAGATAGTATAAGAGAGGAGACAGTTGTAACTTCTTCAGGTAAGATTTGATATCCTCAGAGGCGCTCATGCTTTGATTAAAGGCTTTATATGCAATTTTTCACACTTAAATGTAATAGAAATCAAGTATATCCTCTGAACATAACTCTGTGAGTGTAACACCCGAGTCCCACTGTCTGTGATGTTTTCAGAGTCCTATCTTCACTTTGTTTACATCGCCCGGACGGCCGGCTGACTCCTCCCCTCGTGTATAAAAGTTGTTTAATTGAGGGACTAGAGAAAAGAAGAATAACATACTGTACTCACTGCTTAACTGTGTTTCTAGATCGCGCTCATTTCAGGTAAATTTACATGCAGTGTGAAGATACGAGCATAATAAAGATCGCTAGCATTAGCATGCTAACACAAACAATGCAGCGCGAGTTGTTTTGGTTTCATGCTGGTGCTCAAGGGCGACATCTGCTGGATCAAAAAATCACATAATAAGCCTTTAAAATAAAACAAATGCATGTAAAACACAAGTGAATAAATTCCATAAATGAGGTATTTCATGGCTTGGGAGGGGTCAGAGGTTGCATCAAGGTGGCAGGCTGTTACTACAAATGATTGGTCGGGGAAACACTGACTGAGATTTAGTTGGAGAAATACACTTAGTGAACTTAAAGGCAGGGTTGGCGATTTTCTCCAGATCCACTTTTTAAAGATTTTGGTTGAAATTGTCTTTAGGTCCTGACAGAAATGAATAACTCATGGGCTCTGAAAAAGGAATAAAGAAAAGCCGTCATCGGTAGCAGTTGTAAGACATCCCAGCTGACAACAGCTTCACAAACAGCTCAGACAAGAATGAGCACATTTTCTTCTTCTTAAACACTTAAATGAGTTATTGGAAGAATAATATAAGAAAGCCCGGCTGAGCAGAGAGCAGTGTGGATTCACTGTCCAGTGTTTAGAAAAAGCAGAAAGAATAAAAGAAGAAGAAGACTACAGTGACCTTTCCTGGTTTTAACTTTTCCACCAAGATGCACCAACAACATCACTCCTCTTTCGCCTGGCTACGTTTACAGTGATGTTGCGGTCTGAGGACGGAGACAGACGGGTCAGTAGACGGGGTCAAACAATGCAGGAGACAGAGGTAGAAGTTAAGTTATGATTTCATCCCACAACATGCCATGTTTCCTGAACTCAACCAGGAAGATTTTTGTGCCTAAATCCTAAGTCTTCTGTTTTCATTGTGTGAAAAGGGAAGATGCTTAAGGATGCCTTTTTCACAGACACTAACAGACACAAGACTGACAGTAGGACAGCCTCAGATTGTGACCTGAGATGAGACTTTGTTAGATTACCAATGTGTGACGCCCCCTGCTGTTACTAAGTTTTCAATTGGTGAAAAGTGCCTCCTGGGAACACCTTGACCCGGTGCTCCCAGGTTGCCTGTTGCCCAGGATGCCTCTCTGCTGTGGTCGCTTTGGTTTGTATGGTTTCACCTCATTCTTGCTCTTTTCTTTTTTTTGTAGAAACCTGTATGGTTTTTTTTTTTATATTTAAGTACCAGCTAGCTTGTACAATATCCCCTGCTTGTCACGCCTCTCTCTCTCTGGTCCCTCTTTAGAAACCATGTCCATGAAAAATTCATCACAATGAAATAAATAAATTAAGTGCAGCTCTTGACATTCACATACCTAAATACCTTTAGAAATACACCAAGGTACTGCCGATGAAATATTTAACACAACCTGAGTTAATGTTTCTTTAATTCACTTAAAATCATGATGTCTTTTTTTTTTTCGTCTCATGGGGCTTTGTGTTAGGTCCATATCCTCCGTTCTCTCAGCTTGCCCTGGAGTCTGATTGTTCCTCATGTTAAAAAATATTTGTGTGTGTCTTAGGTCATCGGGGGTCATTTTATTTTAAATGTGAAATCATGAAATTTCAAACATGCGATTAAAAACGCAATTAAACCTACAATATGCAGAATGTTTACACTAAAACGTCTACATTGATTAAAAAACTAATAAACCTAGGTTATACATTTTTTGTTGAGTCCTTACATTACCTAAAATATTTTGGATAGATATCAAAGCCAGAGAATCAGTCATTTTAAAATATCACAGGACGTGTCTTGCCGCCACCATGGCAGAGCAGCCATGACCGACACACGTTTATCGTTGCCGTGGAAACACAGCAAGCATAAGCAAGCCCGTACTGCTACTGATATCTGTCGTACTGTTGCTGTATGTGCTGCTGCTTGTAAATTATACTCGGATTCGTTAGCTCGTTGGTAAACATATTCTCTTCCTGAAGTTGGTTTCGCCCATTCGTCTTCACTACGGTCAATTCGGAGGTTCGTTATATCAGGGGGAGTAGCAGAGAGAATCACTCCCATGATTCCCCGCCAGCCTCGACATCATCTTTTCTTATTGTTTTTATTGAGGGCCCCCTGGTGGCGGAATTAACATACTGTGACTTTAAATATTGGAATTTCATATTTAATCTTAAACCTTTATCCTTTTCCAGCCCTAATTCTAACAATTGCGTTTACAGACAATGGTGGAAATGAGAAGAACAGTCAAACTCCCATTGAGTGAGTGAACTATATTTTATTTGTTTAATCTGTTTAACCTTAGACGTATTGCAGACCTGAGATATGTACTTCTGTAACATCTCACCGGGGCTTTTCTCTTCCCTTCAGTATGAATTTTAATACTTCTGATTCTGTGAGGTGTTTTGAATAGCAGTCCTGTAATGGACTCCTTGTGGACTTCAGTCAAAATCCCAAACAATGAAAATATGGATTTTTTGTATTTTAGTATAGAACCATGTATTGATTTCCATTCCCAATGGTCTTCATTTAAAGTGTCACAGTTTGAAATGGATGTAAGGGGAACAATGTCAATACATTTAAAGGAGAGAGGCACAGATACAGAGCAGACACTGATTTATACAGTTCTTTTCACACTTCTTAAATATACAGTCTGCTAATAAACGGTAACTTTTGCATAATGTTTATAAAATCTGCATGATAAGTACATTTCATGAAATATTTCTAGGGAAGCTAAGTTAACATTTTGCCAAGATAGTTGATTCTAAGAGTGTTTTATCCTCGCCAGGGACCCAAATCAACATTCCTCGTACGATAAACCTGTTGGCCGGATGACACACCTGATACAGCGTTCTATTTGATTTGCCTACAGCTGGTCCAATGTACTGTGTACTGTCAAATGATTTGTCTATGATGCATTTTTATTAGGGCTGGGCAACGATTAAAAGTTTTAATCGCGTTAATCGCATGAGTTCCTGTGATTAATCACGATTAATCGCATTGTTATACGCAAAATCCAATAATGAATTCAAAAGTAGTGTATAGCGCACTTTTATTGTAAATGTACTTCTCAACTTAAACAATGTAATCAAAGCAAATAAATACAAAACTAAAGCTTATTGCATTGGTTGCAGTCTGGACGCAGAGTGGTGTGGGTCTCCTCTCTGACTGCAGCTGGGTCTGCTGCGCGACGCTACACTGACAGCCTGTGAGAGCTTTTGGAAGGGGCGGGGGGGCTCACGGCTGCTCGTTGAGGACAGTAACTGCAGAGCAATACGTGCTTTCACGTCAGTTTCTTACACCAAAAAAGTCTCCAATAACACCAGAAAAAGTCGCTAGATTTGTCACTAGTAGCTGTTGACAAAAGAAGTCTCCAAAGGGGTTTGGAAAGTCGCCAGATTTAGCGAGAAAGTCGCCAAGTTGGCAACAATGTTTCCTTTTTCCTGTGAGCGCCGCAGCAGACATGCGCAGCAGTAAGCAACATACGAGGCTCGCTCACGATGGAATTTTACAAAATAAAAGCCAGTGAGCAACAGACTTTTACAATAAGAAAATAAATAATAAAAACTGCGTTAATGCGAGATAAAATAATTGTTGGCGATAATTAATTAATGAGTTAACGCGAAAATAACGCGTTAACGTGCCCAGCCCTAATTTTTATACCTATTTTTTAATCATTAAAAGGGGGCTGTGTCCTGTATACTTGTGCAACCAATATAGGTAAAAAAATGCTGAGTCATGCATCGCCATGTGCAGTGCACGCCACCATCAACCACTTGGCTAGATTAGATAAAAACACAAACCAGGCAAAATATATTTTCTCCATCATAAGGTCATCTTCATGCAATTAAAGAACACAGTGGTGTACTATTCAGTAAAAAAAAAAGGACTTGGGAAGTGGCTTGTAACATGTTGTGTTCTATATACCTCGCAACTCGGATCTCAGATCTCATCGCTGGAAATGATGTCAAACCTGAGTTAACCGAGTTCCTGTTGCGAGTTGGCAACAACTCTGAAAAGCAACATGAACGCCTTCAGGAGTGCCTTTGTATCGTTAGCTTTGAGGAGAAAACTGTCTTCACTCCTTGCAGTTTCAGTAGGTGATTGGCAATGCCTTTTGGTTACAGCTGGCAACAACAAATGTGTTTTAATAGCAAAGGTTCCAGAGTTCAGTTGGAGATGAAATAATGTATCGATCAGCAGTGAAGCAAACACACCTTGGGATGATTTTCTGTCAGATATACAGCGGAAGAAGAGCAGCTAAAGAAAGAAAAGGGAGGGTGCAAACACTTAACAAAATGTGGACAGTAAGATGAATGTAGTAGAATCAGTACACACAGTTCTGTTCTATAGCAACGGGCACTTCAGTAGCTGAACATTTGGCCCTATTGTAGGGGTCGGAACCCTTTACTATCAAAAGGCACCCAACCGACCCCAAAGAAATCCATCTGGAGCCGCAAAACATTTCAACCCAACAACTGAAGGCCCATTATGTAGATTCCATCACCTGGGGGCTCTCAATCAATACAATAACAAAAGATGACGTTGTGGGGAGACAGCTCCCTCCAGTGTTTTTAATTTGTTCTGCAGTACCCATTTTGAACGCTAGGTGTCAGAGTTACAAATTGCTCCTTTAAAGACAGGGTTGGTCATTTTCTCCAGATCCACTTTCTAAGTTTTTGGTTGAAATTGTCTTTAGGTCCTGACAGAAATTAATAACTCAGGTTCTCTGAAAAAGGAACAAAGAAAATCCATCATCTGTATCAGTTTGTAAGTCTGTAAAAACTTTGACCAATGTCTGCCACGAGGTACCAATCTGATGAACCAATCACACGCCTTCCTGTCTCCCTGCTCGTTCTCTACCCCATGCGTGCACGAGCTTAGGTCGCTTCTGGAGCAACGACGCTTGTGCATGTAAGTGAGGGGGCGTGGCTTTTAAGGGAGCACAGAGGGGAGGGGGCGGGTGCAGACGGAGCACTGAGGGAATGCTACTTTCAAAATCATGCTATAGTTTTCAAAAATTACCAACCCTGCCTTTAAGTGAATGAATAACTGGTTCTTAAGATTTCATTGCAAAGATTGTGCAAGAAGAAGAAAGAAGGCAAAACGCTGAACTAAATCACACCAGCAGACGGACTGAGCTGAAAATCCATTCACTTTCATTTAGTTTGTCAATGGTATAACTCGGATTTAAAACACTAAAGTGTAAACATAACTCCCAAAATAACTTTAGATCATCGACGATTTGAAAGATAAACTTTAGGTGGCACCAGCCTGTTACCATATATAACACAGTGTCGACAAATCAACCAGGAAAACTTTACAGATTAAAAACTCCAGAGGAAAATCCAAAGTTTATGACATTACAACACTTAAATAAAGTTGTCCTGACATATTATCATATTATCAGACCAAACCCCTTAAGCGCCTCTTTAGCCTGTTTTCTGTGCCTGTGTGTCATGCTGTTAGAGGACATTGCAGGATTGGATTGGGACAGGAAAAGCCCATTTATCATAACATCAGCTGCCCAGCAGGCAGGAGAGGCGAGCTGGCAGTGCCGCTGATGGACTGGCAAAGTCGTCGTATTACCTCAGCCCCCCGGCCTCCCCATCGCCTCACTGATGAGCCCCTTGCCTGCCATCAGGCCCCTGCACTCCCTTTCCATTTCTGTGAGATTCCCAGGGGTGACAGGGAGGCGTTGGGTGGCTGATAGCGAGAGTAATTAAAAGGGCTGATTAGAATGACGGAAGGAGGACACCCAGGGAGAAAACAAGAATCTCTCTCCAGACAGAAAATGGGAAAAAGAGGGAGAAAGAAGAGTGAGGTAAAAAAAAAAAAAAAACGATACCGCAGGGATATCACATCAGATCAGTCTTCAAGTTAACATAGTTTTTTTTTGTGTCCTCAGTCACTTGAATTGGGGCAGAATCTTTGGGGAATCACCATCACACAAGTCCCAGAAACATCGCACGGAGCCGGAAAGATGTACTCTACCGAGAGTTTTTCAAGGTAAAGCCAAGAACACGACAGTTAGGCCTACTTCTCTCCTCACGCACACATGACATCTATATTTTCATATGGTTCTATTATTCATATTCAATCTACAGAGACACGTTCAATCCACTTAAACACAGGACATAGACTAAAATAACTCAAACAACTATTCAATATGATGTGTTCAGGAAAAAGGTTTAACACTATGAACTCTAGTGCAAAAGAGAAACAGCCTCTATGGGGGGGGGGAGGCATTTAAGTTATGAGGTGGAATTTATGGAACAGCTTCATGGATGAACTGACGTTAAAAACTGATTATTGTAGAAACATGCAACAGAAGAAAACGTGCAAAAGTCCAAAACAAAGGAAATGAGAGAAACTCCCTGCTTTTTAAAAATAGCAAGCTGCAAAATGACAAAACATTGCATGAACAATTAAAGCGCTGTAATTATTTTCTTCAACCTCAGACATGACACCTCCCTAACCTATACCTTAGTGTTCAAACATTAACTCTCAACACATGAATTAATCACTTTGGTTATGTGAATTCTGGAAAAAGCAGATCAGAAAATCCTCTTTTCGGTTGTTTTGAAAGCAGTAAAAAAAAAAAAAAAAAACAGTCCCGTTCTTCCCGTTGATGTATGTTTGGACTGGACATAAGTATCAACAGCAGAGAAGTAGATCTGGTGGATTAACAGGTGACAATTGGCCTTTTTTTTAATTATTATTCTTGTTGGTCAACAGCATTGTATTTCCAGAACGACAACTCACACTGGGAAGGCTCTCTTTGTGAAAGACCTTTGGGATAATGTGATTTTCTGAGCATTTAAAAAAATGGTCCCATGTCTCAATGGTTGCATAAAAAGGATCGGCAGCATTGATGCTCAAATATGAACTGAACTGTAGTCCTCCAAGCTGGCGGCCCTGGTTCGAATCCGCCCTTAGGCTCCTTTCTCGCATGTCATTCCCCGCTCTCTCTCTCTCCCTGATTTCCAACTCTATCCACTGTCATATCTCTCCAATAAAGGCCCAACAATAAATCTTGAATAAATTCATAAACCATACAGAACCAAATACATTTTTACAAATTTAAAGCAGTGGTAATTCAGTGTTTATTTTTAGGACTGTTATGATAAATCAGTAGGAGAGCATACTGACTTTCTTGGGAGGGCTTTAGGATATAAATTCAGTTTGTTTGAGCTGCCAGTTTGTGTTCAATACAGTTCTGTTACAGAAACATTCAGTCCTCTCAAGAGTCCTCTCGGCACATAGGCATCAAAAAGTGATTTCATGTGACTGGCTGAATCATACATTCATACATACATAGCATCCATAAATGTGCCCTTGGATACACGTCAAGTACAATCATATCTCAGTGCCACATACAGTTTCAATGCATGCAGCAGTTGAAGGAAAAGTCAAAACTCTCCAGTAAGAGAATATAAGCCGTCATTTATGAGGAGTAAAAAATCTTGGGTGTAGCTGGAATTGAGGATTTTGTGTTGTATTTCAGGAGCGGGACAATGTTGGGAATTTAATGAAGTAAACTGTGCTCACAAGAGAAATGGAATCCTTTCACTGACAAGCCACATCTTTTGGTAATGAGGGTTCCTGCTGCTATTTAAAACAAATACAGCTTGAAATACACGGTTAATACCTGAATGTTTTCAGGAGGTCAGGTGAAAGATTCAGACCATAGACGGTATGATCAGAAGGACGGAGCCACAGCCGCCTGGGAGTGAAGCCAACATATTAAGAGCTCCCCCTGCTGACCGACTGCAGTACAAGTCTTAAACCTGTGTTTTAATAGCAATGACAATAAAGATCTACTTTACTCTTTGATCTTTTTATCTGTAAGTTAAACGTATGCCTCAGTTTGGGTAAGGGGCGTGGCCTCAATTCACACACCTTGATTCCAAATTACAACACCAGCGTCAATTACTAGTTGATTGTTCAGTTGGCGATGGTATTTTGTAGTGTCATACTCGCAATCTGTTTTCGCAAAAAGACCAATTTTTGAAGATCTCGTATTGGAATCAAAATTATTTTTACTCGGTCTTCTCTTTGTCTTGGACTGGGTGGATCCCAGATTTTAAATCAAGACCACCACTGGCAGGCTACTTTTCCACGTCATTACTTAAATTAGAAGGCAAACACCTCTTTCTAAAAGAAAAAATAACTTCAATTCATTTGTGGTTAGATTTTTAACCCCCGGAATACAGCCGCCACCTTCTTGGTGTTACGGTCTAAGTGAGTGACACGCCCCCTAAAGACAAGATGATTTTTCATTAATATTTATGGTCTTGGTCTTGTCTCTGTCTTGACCCTTAAATGTCTTGGTCTTGTCTTGTTCTCTGAGCACACTAGTTTCTGGTATGTCTTGGTCTTGGTGAGTTTGGTCTTGACTACAACCCTAGTATTTTGGCTTCACTTCTGTGCAATATCGTGTCCATATAAATCCATATTAATATACAGTCAGTGATTGACAACCCAATTCAATGGATACAATCGCCAAAGGAAAGCTTTGAATTTGTGTAATTCTTTTCTTCAACCACAAACATGACACCTCCCTAACTTATACCAAGGTTTCAAACTCTGAACACATGAATTAATCACTTTGGTCATGTGAATTCTGGAAAAAGCAGATCAGAAAATCCTCTTTTCAGTTGTTTTGAAGGCAGTAAAAAAAAAAAAAACAGTCCCGTTCTTCCCATTGATGTATGTTTAGACTGGACATAAGTAAACCACGGCAGAGAAGTAGATCTGGTGGATTAACATGTGACAATTGGACACATTTTTTTTTTTTTTATTCTTGTTGGTCAACAGCATTTTACTTCCAGAACAACAACTCACACTGGGAAGGCTCTCTTTGTGAAAGACCTTTGGGATAATGTGATTTTCTGAGCGTTTAAAAAAATGGTCCCAAGTCTCAATGGTTGACGTAAAAAAGGATCGGCAGCATTGATGCTCAAATATGAACTGAACTAGGATATGTGGATATCTTGGTTCAATTCAATGAGTTAGTAACCTTCATACGAAGAGAGCCGCTTTAAAGGTTCAGAACAGTTTGACATGTATGACAGATGCGGAGGATGCAGGAGTGAAGCGCCTGGACCTCTTCCAGCAGAAGTCCACCCGTGGCAGCACGGCTCCGATGCTCCGACGCAGAGTGACCTTGATGACCGCTGCTATCTCACGAGTGATGGACTGTCAGAGCAGGAAACTTCCATGGCTGGGATACACATTATAAATGTAAAAGCTATATTCTATCGACAAGTGATACCATGACAGCTTGAGTGGTGACTTCAGCCCCAGGAAGAAAAAAATATTTAATTAATTAGACGGACATGCCAGGAGAAGCGCTGACTGAGTTATTTTTCTTGTTAAATTACAAATAAAATCTCCTTAGCATGTCAGAAGGAAAGGGTCAGTAACAAGAATCATCAAAAACATGGTCACAGGATAATTTAAGTGACATATCCTTATAAAAGAAAATGGTAACAGCTACCTGGATTAGCTGACAAACCAATTAAATCATCACACACTCTCAGCACCACAATTACTAGTTGGTTAAACTAATTATTAATATCTTTATGAATTCAGGTCGAAATGATGCCCAAATGTGTGTAAACTGTAACACAGCCGCCTGTCACTAGCCCGGCTGTAGCTCCAGTTAATGGCTTCTGCCCTACCGCCGTAATGCTCTACCACCTGGATGTAAACGAGCACAGTGGACGGATGTCATCTTGTAGAGAAGTTGGGCAGGATTATGATGTAGGGAATAGAAATTAAATTGCAGGTAGGTGGTGTCAGGTTAAAGTAGCATATAGCCTCCCGACCATAGCATTGGGTGACCAGCACAGGCAAGTGGACCTGAAAGGAGGACCCAAGGCCGGCGGTGCTAACTCTGCTAATGTTAGCAACTCTCTGCAAACCAATTTGACATTGTTAACCCGCAGACGCTGTGATCCCGTGTTTAGCCGTGTTAAATAAATTGTGATTAATCTTGACGGTTGTCTGAACTTTAAACTAGTCGACTAGTCTGGATTAAACGGAAAGTTTAATTAGTTTTCCACAGGGAAATTAGCTGAAACATCCCGAGAGCTAAGCATGTTACTGTAAAAAGCCCACTGTGTGCCACCAGAGCAGATGATGTCAACAGAATTAATGAACTGATGAAGAATGCAGGATTTGTAATTAGCTGCAAACTAGTAACTTGTAGATTCTGGATAATCCTGATTACACTCTTCATCACCTGCTGGACTGACAGTGAAGACTATTTTCAAAGACACTGGTTACACTTTGCTACCGAGCTCAAATGCAGGAAATATTTCTTACAAAATGCAAGGACGCTTCATAACACCTCGGAAAACTCTCCCTGATAGTCTCTTTCTTACTTACACTGCATTTCATTTTGTTAGTAATACAAGCTAGCAAATGTTTCTTTTTGAAAATTCAATAAAACTGCACACTTTATCTGCACATCAACACCTCTTCCTGAGTGATCTTTTGGAGCCTTACTTCTGATGGAAATATTTCTACTTCTATTGTGGTATATTTACAGAGGTAATCTTTTCCTGGTGTCTTTTTCTTTGCTCTGAAACCTTGCATGCTCTTACATCGTAGTTTCCCAGTTAGGGATCAATGAAGGAGAGACACGAGAAAGCCGGTCAGTATGTCAGTCAATCAGGCGGTCAGTAATAAACAAACTCTCTCATAATGTTGAAGTACTCAATTCTATCACCACATTCTTCCCAGTTTTCTAGCAAAATTGCGTTGAACATACAGAGTTGTGATGGTAGGTTACAGATAACTGAAGATTGCGACCCTCTATACATGAACAGTAACTACATTTCAACGAGCTTGTAGATAGATAGATAGATAGATGGATATATACTTTATTGAACCTGAGGGAAATTCAAAGCATCCAGTAGCAGGTTACAAGACGTACATGACATGAAACATTTGTTACAAATTAAACCACAAAACCGACGCCCCCACTCCCATACATATATATTAACCCGAAAAAAAAGATTTAAAGAATACCCCTAGATGAAACAAACTTAAACTGTGCAATTAAAAATAGACTTATAAGATAGACTTGTAGAGAGTCGAACAGAGAGCCGCAGACTGGATGTTGTGTGCCAGTCAGATTTTCCATCTCACCTGTCTTTGGATGACCTTTCAATGTGCAACCAACGAGACAGAAGCTATCCAAAACATATCTCGAAAACAACCTGTGATGGGTGGAAGACGATAAACAAAAGTCACCAAAATCTTTCTGAATAATGTTTTTCTTTTCCCTGGAACATTTTGTTTAATGAGCTCTATTTGGGTCTTAATTCTGCTTTTTTTCCTCTTAACCTTACTGCAGTCTAGTGGACAATCACAACCACGGTGTTACTGGGTTTGCTTTTGAATACTGATTGTTCCCTAATGGTTCTAATTTATAATGTATAGATACAATTCACAGAAGTCTTCCGCCTCGTTTTCCTCCTCTTGCAAATGTCCAAACAGTACTTTGCCAACTGATACACAATAGGGAAAAAAAAGGCCTCTCCGCTTTGATGCTGCGCTCCATCTCGTGGTCTTTTGAAAAATCTTTAAATGTGTTCAGAAGGCACCTTTTTCTTGCCAAAAAAAAATCTAAAAGCTATACTTGTCCTATGACGAATTCAAGAACCAATAAATACAAGTAAGCAGCCAGTCTGTATGAGTAACTAGTTTTGGAACTTTCTGCAAATGAGAAATCATCAGTCAGGCAGTGACTGTGCAGTTCTATTAATCAGAGTTTGTTCTCAACTTGAGGGCCAATGAGAATGGAAAAAGAAAGTCCTTTACTTCAGACAGCATAGCAATAAGGACATATATCATATCTGTGGCAGTTTAAATCTGACTTAGAGATCAGTGTTTGGAGTGTAGACTCACAATAACTGGTGTAATAAATATCAGTGTAATGAGTCTAACAGATTGTAAATGTTTGAACATCATATAAAACTGTAGAGATGTTCTTTATGCATCATGATGCCAAATTGCCGATCAGGTGAGGTTTGAAATGCAACAGGCTTCTGTTAAACTGAAAACATTTCTATATTTTATTCAGCCTTTCACAGAAGAAATGAGCAGCAAAGTGCTCTTTCGTCTCTCCATTAAATCAGCAGAGCGACACATTAAGAGCTCCACATCTCATGTGAAATCGTCCCATGTATTCAATTAAAATAATTAAGCGCTTCCTTCTTCGACTTTGATATTTGACAAAGTTAAAGTAATGAGTATATTCTAATAAATGCACTTTGACAGGCTCTGCTGCATTCATGGCCTCTGGTTGTGAGACCTTTTGGCGTTACATGAAGAGATGTGGCACACACTGCGCAGAATATCTGCTGCCTTTAGTTCAGTTCAGCAGAATCCACAAGCTGAAAGAGAATGCCGAATCACGGGTAATACAAAAAAAAAAGTCGCCCTTAGAAATGAAAAGGGAAGTGTTTTTTTCATGTCAGCCAGGATCCGCTCTGTCTTTAGAAATTAAGGGAGACCAAGAGGGACAAGTTTGTCCTTAATTTGCTCTATGAGTTAGGCTTGTGCCATCAAATATGGTAACCCATTTATTCAACAATGGCCTACATTCTTCCTCCTTAACAATCATAAAGAAGGAGTTCAACATTCTCACTGCTACTACTCCTGTATTTTACATGAAATGATTCATACAAGCCTGTCAGCTTAGACAACATACGAGTATTCATGTTTTGATCTTTGGCACATTTGTTTGTGGATAAAAAATATGTTCAACTGCAAACAAAAGGCTGTGTATTAACAGATCAAGATCAAACCAAAAAGGCAAAATTCATGTCACATATTTTTCTCAAATCTGGATTCCATCGTGGAGGTTAGTTAATATCATGAGGATTTATGTCCAAGCTTTCATCTTTCAAGTCTTAACCATTTTTTTTTTTAAATGTGGGGGAACACAGACAACAACAACAACAGGCCGTTGGAGAAAAGCAAGTTGTTCATTTTCCAAAATATCAATAAATTTCTGCCTGTTCAAGGATTAAATAACTCAATAGCCGTAGCTGTAGGCTAACAATGCTGTAGAATAATAAAGACTTGACAACCCTGAATGCGAAGAAGAAACTGTTTGCAAAAAATGAAGACTAAGAATATCATGACACAACAAAGATGTGTGTTATTTCATTTGCTGTAAAAGAGAGAAGGTTGCAGAGAGATCTTAACAATCTACATCATTTGTACCGTCTTTAAAGAGAGATGGAGAGAACCTCAGTTTAAGCCTGAGGCGAGGCAGCTGACAAAACATGCAGCAGCTGATTACTGTCCTAACACTCAGCTTTCTGCCTCTCCTCTCTAATCTCTCTCACTCTGAACACGTTTACCTTCCCTTTCCCCAATCGCATTCATCTTATTTTGAAGGACATTTAGAATACAGAGACTGTAATATAGCATTAGCTACAAAAATGCAATGTTCCACTTTTCCTTTTATTACTTGACACATCACTTTTCTTCTATTAATATGTGTTTAGCAAGTTCCCTCTCCACTGCAGGTCCTATCACCGCTGACTCCCTCTGTTGGTCTGAGAAGTGCACAGACATCATCTGTCTTCTCTGGAACACAGAGTCACAAGGCAACTTCAACTCATTTACCTGCTTTGTTAAGGTGACTTTTTGCTGAGTCATTACCAGTCATATAAATACAACCATCATGTTAAATGAAAACGTGTCCATTAGAGGAGAATTGTGTTTACAACAGCATCAAGTTTTACATCGAGCTGGATGTTTTGGCTCTACTGCTTTTCACATTTTGAATTAAATAAGGAGGGCATGCAAAATCCTGTGGGAAACACAGGCTAATGAGCCAAGTGTTAGCATGCTAACTTGCTAAAGTAAGATGTTTTAGCATTCGCTTCAAAGCACAGCTGTGTCTAAGTACAGAGCCGCTATTTGCTAAAAGCTACCAATTAGCTTGTTTTGATTTGGAAAGAAGAAGCACAGCTGTTGGCAGCTAAGCTGTGCTCCAACTCAACTATGTTTATGTAAATGATGAGCTGACACAAAACATGCCCACAAGCTTTAAACCACTGGGTGGGAGGCTACTGTTTGTCCTTATGTGTCACAAGTTTATTTCGTTCTGTCCGTTTGTCCAACAAAATCATTTAAAATTTAGATAAACAAAAAAACAATGTTAACAAAAAAAATCTGGAAACTCAGAATCTGAAAAAAATATGTGTAAACTGTGTGAGAGCTTGACAACTGAACAACAATTGTCATCCAACGTACAGGAATTTTGCTGTTAACTTATTTAAACAAGGCTGTAATGGCTGACAAGTAGTCACAAAGTAACTATGGCACATGTTTGGGCAAACAGTTTCACATCTTTGTTGTATTACTTAGATTGGTTACACATCTTGTTAAAATAATGTGCAAAACTGACAAAAGCCTTTGCAGTTGCAGTATCCTTTCAATTATAAAAGCCTTTTAATATTTACTTAAATTTGAGGGAGAGGGGAGAGTACAAGTTAACCTGACTGCTGTGCCATGATTCACTTTCCTTCTAAACTCTGACACCTGCTCTGACATGAGAGGAGGCGGTGCTCTTTGGTCAGTGAGCGTGTGAGACGCTGGCTGTGCTCCGAGTGTCAGAAGAAAAGAGGACTGTCTGTCACAAATCACTATGTAACACTACTTTTATTTACCCACCACAGTGGTTGGTAGGCTGAGCAATCAGTGTTGCGCCGTGTGTGCACTACAACAAAAAGTTTGTCTGTAAACCAGTAATGACGGTATTTCAAAAGTCCATGTAGTGGCAGAAGGTAATACCAGTACCGGTCTACCGCCAACTACTAGTAGACGATGACATTTCAAAAACAACTGCAATTTCAATGATAAAGAAACACATTTAAAAATCAGACTAAGGGACGCCGCTGGCCTAATGGTTAGTGCATACACCCCAGGCACAGAGTCTGTGGTCCTCTAGGCAGTAGGCCTAAGTTCGAATCCCACCTGTGGCTCCTTTCCCGCATGTCATTTCCCACTCTCTCTCTCTCTCCCTGATTTCCTACTCTATCCACCGTCCTGTCTCTTTATTAAAAGGCATAAAAAGCACAAAGATAATCCTTAAGAAAAAAATAATAATCAGACGAAGAATAAATAAATCAAAGCTGTCAGCTAAGATGCTTTAGATCTTTTTTAGAGTAAAGTCCAAAAATCTTTCTGGAGTTTTTGCTTAACCAATGGTGCTTCAAACACTATTGCCTTTAACAGACTTATCCAATCTGAGCAATATCACAATCCATTGGCAAACAAAGAGCGTCCTACGTAATCAACAAATGGCACCTACAGTCACGGTATACTGTAGTTGATGTTTTCCACAACTTAAAACGGTTTTGTTAAAGCATTGTTCATGTTATGCTAATGTAACACACAGCTACAGTTTGAAATGGATCATGCTTACAGCTACTGAAACACTTGAAACAATATCGAAGTTATTGCACAGGATGTGAAGTCGAGTGTTTTGCAGTGAAGTCAGATGGACTCTTTGCTCATCCCACACCGCCACAACCTCAGGGCTGGGTTATGCTACAAAAAGAACCACCTTGTATGCCACGTTGTCAATCAAAAGTAATAGCTTTTCCAAGCAGCTACAGGCGAGGGTGGAATGAAAAGCTGGCCTTTATAGAGAGGTGGGAAACGCCGTATCGTTTTAAGTATGTGCATAACAGACCACATTTTCAGACAGACAATCTCTCCTGGAAGACATCTGTCACGCTGTTATACATGCAGATTAAAAACAGAGATGTAGAGCTTTTCTTTCTACCTCCACACAGCTGACCATTCACAGTGTGAGGGGGATGTGACAATTAGACTGGAGTGAAACAATTAAGTGTGACCAGAGGATAACAAGTTCATGTGTCAGAGAGCAAAGGCCTTGGTTTCCAGACGGATCAATGGCACTTACTTGAGTGTGAATACATGATGATGCTTGGCTGGGATCTGCAGAGAGGCAGCTGTGGTGTCTTTTTTTTCCCCTTTGCCATTCAGCAGGTGCTGACATTGACATACACTAAGCTCCAACCAAGAGACGTGAACCGCCGCAGCAGCAGCACTAACAGGATAGACTCGTCTGAAGGGCATCAAAAGTAAGCATGTTACTGCATATTCCTTATTGCACCACACCTTTTTCATTACATGAATGACCCTAAAGGTAATTAATTTTCATTATTTCTAACAATGAGCTAGCTTCAAAAGCTGTAATACGAGCTGGCATAATAGGGCACTAAGGTTGTCATGATTTGCAATACTTGCATGTGATGCCACATGTTTTAAAGGTCACGTATTATACTTCTTTTCAAGCAAATTTAAAAAAGTCTCAGAGGTCCCCAAAACATGTGTGTGAAGTGTCTTGTTCTAAATCCACTCTGATCCTGTATTTGATCATGTCTATAAACCCCTCTATTTCAGCCCTGCTCAGAACAGGCTGTTTCTGTGTCTGTACCTTTAAATATGTAAATGAGCTGCGTCTGACCACGCCCCCTCTCTGGAAGGGCTTGGGTGTACTCGGGGCTTTCTCGCTCCATATCCTATTGTTTACGGTGAGAAGGCAGACTCAGAGGGCAGAACAAAGACCTAGCTGTGGGAGTGTCACACACCTGGGGGAGGGGTTACTGAAAATCTCCAAATGGCCGGCAAAAGACGGAGAGGATTGACTTTTCTTATTATTGGGGGTAGACAGACTAGAGTAGCATAATAGTGTATTTTGCATTATATGTGACCTTTAAAAACAGGTTACTGGAGTTTTAAAAAAAAAAAGGGTTTAAAGAAAGTCTAGAGATCTTTAACTGGAATCTGCCGAGACCTGTTAAGTCAAAAGCAGCATGTGAAAAACAGCATTTTTCCTTAAACAAGTCTGAAGAGGGTACTCTTATGACTGTAGAAGAATCCCTTGGGGTTGATTTATCTACGTCAAACAGGAGCAGTTAAAGTATAAGGCTCTCAGAGTGAGGCAGCAAAAGTGACTCAGAATGAAAGATTTGTCCAATAATGTGAAAAATAGACTGAAGCTCATCATTCTATCCTGACTCTCACGTCTCTATGTAGAGGTTTCACACATTTTTCAATGGTAAGCAATTATTCTTCTAAATGAAAATACTCTTAGAAAAGTTCTTACAAGGTACAGAGCTCACACCTCCATAGTCATATTGTGAAAGTACAGGAATGTAAGTGTCTCTACTGAATAGGCTTAATGACTTCAATGTGCTGTCATTGCCCTGCAGTATGTTCTGCTTTGATATAATGTGTTGGTGTGCATGTCAGTAGTTTCCCTTTGGTACAGGGAAAAAAAGGCAAGTCAGCTGCACACAACGGATGAAAGAGTGAAAAACTTTCTCCTGAATATTCTGCCGATTCTCAAGAAGGCGTGTTTCGTTTCAAGACAAGAGACTTAACTTTTAAGAACATAATTGATTGTTACCGACTATTGCTATTAGTTGTTATTGAAATCTGAATGACATCTGATTTTGAATTTTTTCCACTCAACAGCACTCATAGCTGCAAAGCTCGGAGCAGCAAATTAGCGACTTCTCGTGGAATGAATGGGGTTGGAATTAGTCTCTCAGTGGATTGGTAGAAACTTCATTCTGAAGCACTGCGAGCTTGCAAATACTGATGAATGAGCCATTTGCTTGCTCACAGCTCTTCACAAGGGTTTGTTTGCACCACAGTTGATTCGCATTAATTTAGCACCGAGAATGAATACTACTATGTGAAGCACTGTGCTGGTGGGTTGCCATGTTTTAATGGCCAATTGTGTACCACTCACGCAAGTAGGAACATTTTAAATGTGTAGCACATATTATTTTAAGTAGTTATTCAAAGAAAGACTGTTTTGAATGTTTGTTTGGCCATCTGTCAAATCAATGATGACAGAAAATCCATTTAAAAGACAATAATTATTAGTTTTGTTGTTTTTTTTTGTTATTAGAACTGTTGAAGTTGCAGTTTACATCGTTTGGTGAGGACAGAGTAACTCGAGTCCCGCCAACTGTGTTGTTGTCGTGTCCGTGTTTACATCATGTTTACATGGATGGGACGGTCTTGTGTATAAAAGCTGTTTTAGTCAAGGACTAGAGAAAAGAAGAAGAACATACTCACTGATTACTTGGATGTCACGTAAGTGTCTTCAGATCACAGTCCAAAGTGTGCTAACATTAGCCTGCTAACACAACTATACAGGACACAGTGGATTTCAGCTCGAGCGAAGGACAATTGTGCTTAGTAATGGTGTATTCTAATTCATAACTCCTTCGTGTGAAAGCGAGTGTAGAGGGGTTGGAGGTGTGTCGCTGGAGGAGAGCGAAGCCTTCAGAATATCCGAGTTGTCACCAAACAGCAGTTTGTTTTGGTTTCATGCTGGTGCTCAATGGCGACATCTACTGGATCAAAATAGTCGCACAGGAGACATTGCTCTGCTTTCCTTTAGAGGAGGGACTAACTTCAGAAAACGTCTCTCTTCTTTCTCTTTTGCACATACAAAGCTCTTCTGAAAATGTCTGGACGTCTCTTGAACAGGCTACACGAGAACCGAGTCCGTGTGATATCTAACTGAGGTGATGTGTGAACGCAGCAGACAGTTGTCTCAGATGTTCACAGCAAGCAGGTGGGGTGTCGATGACACCTTTCAACTCACAGACCTCTGATACTCTTTCTGCTTTTCCACCTTTCTGTCTGTATACATGGTACATCCTCATCCATGTTGTAATGAGTCTGAAGAAATGACTTCAACCATATAGGTGTATCTATACCTAAACATGGTCTTCACCATGGTTTCACATGGTCAATCACATGGCTGTGTGTCTTATCTACCAAAGGGCAAGTCCAGACAGTTGGACGTGATGGCCTGAGATTGTTTGGAGGTTGGAGGTTGTTTTTCTGCCACACTGGATGTCACTGTTACTAGACACTTCTTAAAACAGCAAATGAAAAGTTATGGTGGTACAGAGAGAGAGGAGACAAATAAAGGTCCAAGTTTTTAAGAATTAAATCATTCTCTCGGATATTGAACAAAACAAAAGTGAAGTAGATGCAGTACAAGTCCTGGCAGATGTTGCCTTGGTTTTAGGGTTCTCAAAAATGGGACAGGTGTAAGATTACACTGAACTTACCCTTTGACCTCTAACGCTTTGATTCTGATCAGTTCTGACTGGAGTCCCAGATTACACTTCTGCCAAGCTGGAACATTTTACAAGATCTATCTGCTAAGTCTTAATTTAGGGGACTGCATCCTTCTACGAGTGCATATGAAGACCGATTGTGTCACAGTGACACGTTGAAGGCCGTCCCACTTCGAAGGCTCCTTCAAAATGTCGCTGACAAATGTGCCAACTTCCCCAGGTCACAAAAGATTCATCCAGAGCATCGTTCCTGGCCCAACACATCCTGAGATTCACTGAGTGCCAATTCAAACCAGATGGCCAAAGATTGCACTTTCATATGTAAGTAATTGGTTAAACTCTGTTGAAAAGCTAACGATAAAAAAAGGGTCCTTAAAACGTTGGATCTGTTCGATTTTTTCCGACAGAGCTCCTGAGGTTGCTAGGCAGCAGGAGTGATGCTTAGTAATGAAAGGGTAGGGCGGGAACAGCCCATGACGCAAACAGGAAATCCTCATTTCAGTTCGACCTGAGCGGCCTACCCAGGTTACGAAGGCTGTGCCCTTTGCTGGCTGGGTCCGTCAAAGGATGCTACACCCGGAATTAGGACACAGCTATCATGTTTACAAGGATGGGATGGGAGTTATGTCACAGCCCTTTATCTTTTTTGTTAAACAATGCCATCACTTGATTATTCTGTAATGAAACGTTGGAGCACCGAATGACTTTGGCCAACAAACTGTCATCATTGTGCGCCACACAGAAAATTCCCTGACATTCAACCCAGACGTACGATGACTCCTGCTACAGCGTTTGCCTGCACTGATGGTCTAAATAATTGTGCAAATTCTAAACCTGCTTTTGAATCATTACAGAAGATTTCCATTTGTGCAGAAACAATGGCTACCATAGGGGGTCAATCTTTCTAAGACATGTTAGAACAATGGTGTCTGCAATGTGTCAAGAGCACACAACTTGTAATTATTTGGTTAAAAGAATCCAATTGCATATTCAGTAAGCAGTGTTTGAGCTGTGTAATCTTTACCTTTTAAAAAGGTGACTTCTCAGTGCTGCAGCTGGGAGCTTGAGTTCGTGGCAGACACAGGATACACCGGCTGCTCTGCTCTCTTTGCCTGTGGGAGGAGAAAGCAGGACGGATTTGATCTTTGATGTAAATGGGAGAACCACCAAGGAGGAGAGGCGGAGCATTGATATTCCGCTTGAGGTCCGGCCGAGTCCCGATGTCCACACCTTGACGTTGACCTCGCAACCTCACAGTGAAAATCATTTGGCAGCTCCTCTGCCCCGCAGCAGTTTGCATGCACATAGAGGAATTTTGAGAAGCCGCTTACCAACTTTCTGCTGCTTCGATTTCCACACAGTACCAACGACTAGAGAGAACAAGCAAAAGTTCCCCGGCAACATGAAGGTTTAAATACGAGTCAATGTATATTTCATGGTAGATATCAAAGAGAAAAACATTCAACAGCACCAAATATGTAGAAAATATGTATTAGAACTCCAGCGCCTCAAAATGAGACTAATTCCTTTTCTCCATTTAAATATGACATTAACATTGCCATGTATAATTTGAGAGACTTGTTTTTTTATTCCTCACATACACATTGGCCATACGCCAGATGGTGCACGATCATATTAAAACACTGTTTATATTAGTATTGCAGTGAGTCAGAACATATGAAGAGATGTAGGTTTAATAAAGAGGAGCCATTGGGTAATGCCTTAAACATGCATTCTTCCTTTGGCCAGCAGGGGGAGACTCCATTGGCTGTAAGAAGAAGTCTTATTGTATGTAAATCCATTAAAAAATGAGATAAGGAGTAGGGCTGGTAATCTTTGGGTGGCTCATGGTTCGATTCGATTTGGATTCTTGAGGTCATGATTCGATTGAGAATCTATTTTCGATTCTAAACGATTCTGGATCGATGATTCAAAGTCTGTTTTTGAATGAGTACATACTTCAGGATCTACTCCAGTCATCTGAGAGACTGACTGAATTTCTTGCTGCTCCATTTGGCATTCTCCTGAGTGAAAGAGCTAGCCTTCGCATTTAGCAGGGAGTGACTGATTAGACCAGTTTAAATCTATTTAAAATCTCAGAAGGTAAGAATCTCAATTTTCACAGAATTCGATTATTTTCTCACCTCTAAAAAGGAGTCTTATGACCTGTCATTGAAAAGTCACTACTTCCGATAACTGTGAACCAGGACGGAGGAAGATAGTGATGGGCGATAAACAAAACTTCATTTATTAAAAACTATGGTCACTAAACATTTGGTTTGACGTCACGATAACTTAGTCCACATACAACAGACGATCCCAGCCTAAGAACCTCCACTACTTGAGGCCTGGATTTCATGATTCGAGTAAGAAGGATGGCCCAAGAGTTTGCTTTCAGATGTTTACTGGTGTCAGCTGCTGTCACAGTCCCTGCTAGTGAAACAGGAAGTGTGGAGACAGGAGGAGAGGGGGGAGTTTGGAAGGGAGTCAAAAACACAATCCAAAATTACTCTCAGAATTCATTCATTCAAAGAGCTCATGGTCATCCGATGGTCTTGTAAAAACGTATAGAAATAAATGATTTGCATTTCAAACACAAACATAAATAATTTTCATAAAAAGGTCACTTTTTGAACTGACAGTTTATTGATTAGTGATCCATGGTCACAGAGCAACACAAAACGTAGCCTACATTTGTACACAAGTCTTCATGCCAAAGTAGAATCAACAAACTGCTGTATGTATCTCCATGGTTTTAAATGACCTATGGACAAAACAACATCTGCCTGACGATACAGAACAGTTTTATAAATGTAGTTCTATTTATCTGAAACAAAGTCCCACAGTGCCTCACCAGGAGGCGGGCCTCCCAGTGAACACAGGTGGGTTTCATTGCCAACCCCCCCGACCTACATTATAGCTGCTGTTGGGTTTGAAGGACTTGTTTTCTAATTTGAATGTCTTTTTAATTAAAAAACGGACGGCTACAACGCAATGCTTCAGGACAAGCCAAAAGATATCCCACTTCCAAGAAAAATTGTGTTGTGTCACTGACATGAAAGATTCTGACGAATATGTAAACACCAGCGCTGCCATGATTGTTAACACGTAGGAGGGAGAGAATCCTCTCTGCAGACCTGACCTCTAAAGTCATCTCAGGAGCACTTTATGGGTGGTTATAAAACATTTAACCTCTCTATCAAATCAGATACCTCTGCTGAGTTTTACAAAACTGTCATTTCAGTTTTATTCAAGGTGTCTAATGTAAAGCCCTTTTCCCCAGAGTGTTTCCACAAAGCTCCGCCGTTATTACGCCTTCCATGACGGCATTATCGTGTCCCAGTCTGTGAATTGACATAGCACAATGCCTAATTTCCGCATACTCTGTCGGCGCCACACACCATGCCGTAGTTCGCTGCCACTCTAGTCGATCATCGTGTTTCCACAGCGGGCGCCGCAGTCCGTCTCCGGAACGTTCCACCAGCGCCACTACAGTTTCAAAACATGCTGCAAGTCTATTATCAACGGAGTACGCTGCAGGTACGCATCAAGCCGGACAGAATATGACAACCCGGACAGGAAGTCGGGGCGAGGAAACGCACAGAACGTCCTGTCAATTTCAAAATAAAACATGATCTACGGACTCGTCATTCTATCTGTCATCGCTTTATCAACACTACGTCAAAACAGACACCGACCGAACAACAAATCATCCTCAGAAAGACAAAGCAACATGTCGTTTGTACATTTTTCTCTTGATTCCCGCATGGTCTTGTAATTCTCCTGATGTTTCAGCTGCTTATGGCTGCGCTCTAGTTCAACGCGGAAAGCAGAAATGCACACACTGCGCTGCTTGATCCCCCAATCCTGTCTTGCCCCTGCAACGCCTCTGTTACTACCTCTGACGCCTTTATGACGTTCATAATGAAGGCGAAACCTCACAGGGGGGGGTAGATATCTTGCCTATGAATAGGGATTTAAAGTTGATAATGGAACCCTAGGCCAACGTAAAACGACTGGATCTGCATCCCACATGCATACAGCATGCAACAAAGTCAAAGAGGATAACTTGTGTGCATCAGGGACATGAATGACGCACAGCAAACATGTCTGCACGTTGGGCAGGCTGGGAAAAAAAAAAAACAGCGCTTTGAGAAATCAGACGCTGCTCTGTTGAATTAAACATGAGGCAGAAAGGAAACCAAATCAATTGTGTGAGGTATTGTTGTGGCATGTAGAAAGGGTGCATAATTGATACTGGCTGCCTTACATTATGCGTCCCCTGTTCACAAATCTCCGTGTGGAGTTATGACGCAAAGCAGGTCAGGGGATCCGAGGGATACAGTGTCACCGATCTAATGATGCACACTGTTAATGCTTTATGCAAATATGCACCGCTGGCTCCACCGGGCTTACATGCATCAATGCAAATTAGCACTGGTTCAAATACGAGAAAAAAATAGCAGCAGAGATTTTTATTTTTTTTCTCTTGGATAAATCAATTAACTTGCTTGATGCTCAAGTCCACACATGTTGTGATTTGGAAGACATGTGCATTACATCCCCTGAGCATCGCTCACCAATAACAACCTAATCTTTGCAGAGACGTTTTCGTCCATACCCAAAGAAGACTAATTATAGCCTCGAACCCCCAGAAGACTGTGACAACCCCTGGAGACGACACTGGTGGGTAAGACAGCAAAGCAAAGTAATCCCTTACATTAAAGTTTCAAAGGTATAAAAAACAGCCTGAACAAAGCACGACATGTGTCTTATCGATAGCAGTGAATCATAGAAATGTCTGTCAGTTTGGTTGCAGTAATACAAGTAGGGGGAGTTGAGCACATTAACCTCATGAATTGAGGAATATCCGCCAAAAAATGTGTGTCTATTTTTACCTTATGGACAGATGGCTGACATTAGGAGGGAGAAATCCTGCGAGCATCCTTTACAGCACCAATGAGGGCTAATTAAATACTTCTTTTTTTTTTTTTAAGAAATGATTCTGAAAATTAATTTGAAAACAGCTGGTCTTCTCCAACCCCCTGACACTTCCCAGCACCTCAGCCTCTGGACGTACACAAATTAAAGTTTAATCTATTCTAGATGAAACATAAAGGTTTGGGACACTGAAAAACACACACAGGTAAAATAATGTAAACCTCCTGCATGTTGTAGTTAGCGCTAGTTAGGCATGTGTTGAAAATAATGACTCTCAATGCGACACTATCTATTACAAGAGACTACAGCAACGCTAGCTGCTCGGTAGGATGTTTGGACCTCAATGCTAATGTGGACAGGAGTTGAGAACTAGCATGTATATTAAAACACTTAAACAATGCTTCTGGTTCATCCAATGTATCTGTGATGTCCATGCCAAATAAAGTCTTTCTAATGTAAGTGGTCTCCATTCAAATCAGCAGCTAGACACCGATATCTAGGGGTGTGAAATATCAGTGTGGAAAAATATTGTCGCCCTGACTCATGTGAGACAAATATCGCTATCTTAGTTTAAAAACCATACGGCACTGTCAACAGATTTCCCTGGCAGTTTGAGTCAACATGTTGTCACTTCATGACTCCTCATGGTGGTGCTATGACGTGAATGAGGGTATACTTAAGTTAATTGGCCAACAAAGAAGTTGAGAGTGGAATAACGGAAGAGGATGACAGCAAGAGAATGTCGGGTGGCCTTGAAAGAAGCATGATGACGAGAAGTGAAACCGACACTGAATTTTATCACAACATTAATCTGGCACTTTGCCTTTTTTAAGGACAATGTATATTCTTCAGTGGATCAGATATTGTAATTCATCATTGTACGATTGTCTTGCAACACGTCAGTTATGACAGAATCCCTGTATCGTGATGATGTCGTTATCGTGGGCCACATATTGTCGATCGCGTCCTATTGTGAGTTACCGTGAGCGCAGCTACAAAAACGCGGTATTCAAGGAGCGATATAATGTATCTGTCGCAGAGGAGTAATGGGGGGACTAAGTGAGCCCACCTCTGTGCAGTCATCAGGGGCGTTACAGGAGGGAGGGGGGGGATCGGCAGAGCCAGCAGAGAGAGAACAGCACTGTGCGTTTGTGATTCTGTACATCCTGCTTCTGTGACACCGATTATGCAATGGGAACTTATAGACTTGGACTCCAATGTTTCACCATTTCAGAATCAATGACGGCAAAGTCGTCTTTGTTTTGGTGCTGCTGGCGGATTAGCACTCTGAAAAGGGCTAAAAAAAGCTAGCACTAAAGCACTGTTTGAAATCAGGATGCTGAGGGCTGGAAACGCTGGACTGCATTGGTTTTGTAGGCTGTGCAAGCACCAAAAATTGTAAGTGGAAACAGACCTTTAGGCTCTGTAAGAGCATCTGAACCAGGGTGTTTACAAAAGGTCCAAACAGATTTGCATTTCGAACAACCTGCAAATGTTGATTGCGTCTACTTTTAAAAAAAATGCCATTCACACTTTCAAAAATAGCTTTTCAAACAATTCAGATATGGAAAAAACAGTCTGTCTGGCACTGTGAACGGGATGCATGCATAGCAGGGGGTTAAACACATGCTGCCATGTTGTCACGTGAGCTTAATCCCAGACGGTTTTTTCCAATACTTAGGGAAAGCTGCAGCTCGTAGAGTACAGTCAGTGTAGTGATAAAAGGTAAATTTCTATGTGACACTTGGCTTTGCATTTCTTTAAACGTTTTACCATGTGCATGTCTAAGCCTGTTAGCTAAGGTTCCCAAGCATGTTACATGGGTTTCCAATGACACAGTAACAGCTAGTGGTAATGAATATATTAAAGGGTAGAGGTAAACCATAACTGTAAACCTCCCGAGTGTTAAAAACCATCAACCAGGATTCTGGGTGTGCAGCACAGGGGCACCACCTCCAGAGCAGAGAAACGTCTTCTGTCTGATTTAATGACAGCACGTGTGACAATCATACTCCTGTTCTTAAAATACACTGCCAGTGGAAAACAAGCACCCACAGCCTCCTGTAAATCCAGCATTTAAGAAGTATTTAAATGTAGTCTCACGACATAAAGAATGTAGCCCTCTGTTCCTCAGAGAGACGTTAGACATTAAAGTGATGCATGTTCCAGTAAAAACAATCAGCCTGGTTTTCTGACACGTTCATCGAGTCCCACAGTGAAACTGAAATATGTGTAAAGTTTTGAAGAAACAATCATTATAGACTCTGACAAACATTCTCAAAACAAAAAAAACAGTGAAATAGACTCAGCTTTAAACACGAGTTTCTTACAAATTAGTTTCTAGTTAAAAAAACAACAACAACAACAACAAAGGCCTACCAAGTTGCATGTTACAGTCTGCACCACTTGAAATGAGTATTAGCTGTGCAACATGTTTCACCTTCAGAAAATCTTGTTTTATCATATTTTTGTGTCGCGAAAAGATATTAAACTTTTAGAGCCAAAAGTCCTTTTCACACATGCAAAGAAGAAAATGTCTAGAAATTCAAATTTTCTAGAAATTCTCAGGATCATTTCAGGATGATGCACCTGAATTATTCCTCTTTCATACTACATATATATATATATATATCTACACATGTATACATATACTATACATGTCGCTCAAAGCCGGAGATTTTCACAGTCGGACTACTTACAGGTCATGACAAGTCACAACGTAACGTTTACAACATATCCAAAATGGCGGACAGAGCATCCCTGATTAGTAGTAGAATTTTTGATGCAGTATTATTGAGACCAATCAGTAACTATCGATGCTTTACTGGCTGCACTCTGTTTTTCAGCCATAAATGTGTTTCCTCAGATTTTTTCTCAGGACCTTGAATGCTCCGATTACTAGTGTGACATCGCCCGGTCTCTTGGTTTAGCGTCTGGAAACTTACACGTTATAACCTGAATCAGCAGAATGTATAAAAGTACAGGATGTAGATTACACATTTTGTGACCTCAGATAGCACCATGACCTTTCTTAACCTGTGCAGAAGTGTGTTGATGATGAGCAGGGCATCATATTCATCCATAGTGTAGGAAACTTGAAATAAAGTACTCACACCCACAAAAGCATCCCGGTGCAAGCTGGGTATTGTTGAGGGTTAAACAGAGTTTAAACACGGCAACCCCAGCAGGCTCAACAAGGAGAGGACTTTCAACATGCTGCAGGCGGTTTCTGCATTCTGCTTACCGTTCAAGAAACAACTTCCAACGCTAGGCCACCTGCCCCCGAAAACTACAACGTCTCTATTGCTCTTTTTTACACCTACTCAAAAAACACAAAGCAATATGACAGGTGGAGCTCGAGTGGGCCCTCTCTGACTCCAGGACTCTTGTGAATTTCCCTCTTGGGCCTCTTGGCCGTCCTCCTGGCTGTATTGATCGAACTATTCTCCTCTGACTCCAAACACAGAAGACAAAGAACAAGAGGATGTTTCTAAATGCATCAGTCTCTTCCTGTAAACAAAAAAACTGTAAAACGATTTCATAAAACCTAGGACTACTTTGGGACAAACCACAGACGTGATCTTTAGCGCAATATGAAAGGCCTATTTTACAATACTGAAGTGTGGGGCGACGGTGGCCTAGTGGTTGGTTCGTGTGACCTAGTGGAAAGGCTGCTGACCTTAGAGCGCCAGCCCAGGTTTGAGTCCGGCCTGTGTCACTCCCCACTCTCTCTCTGCCTGACATCCCCTGTCCTGTCCCTCAATAAAGGCGTAACAAGCCCAAAAATGTGTCTTTAAAAAATATATATATTAAAAAGTGTTCAAGTCAAGATACTCCAGTGTTTCTCATAGAAGGACGCTGTACCGAGGCGTTGGAGTTAACGGGGAGGAGGGGGGGGGGGGGTATTTATGTTTTAATGGTGCTTTATTCTTCAACTTATTAGAGTTTGTGAACAAACAACTTCATCTGTTCATCTTCCTTCCCTTCCATTCCCTTAAACACACACACACACACACACACACACACAGACCTGTCCTGAAATTCATCAGCAGTACGTTAGAGACGCGTTTAAAATGTTTCACTCGACTTTCTGATTTCACATCAGGGGATGAGAGCTTATTGATGATGACACTCATCCCAACGATCACCGCAGCCACAGAAAAAATATTGCAACAGCATCAGAAGCTACAGTTTTTAAAAAAAAAAAAAAGACTCCGCACCTCAATCGTGCATTTACAGCAGGGGCATCAAACAATCAGAGGAAAGAGAAAAGGTCGGAAATAAACCCGGGGCGGGCATAATTATATAGATCAGCGGCCCGCCTGAGTATTTTCTATGTGTAAAGAAACACTGCACTCTAACACTGTCTCTAATGACTACACTTACCTTACACAATTCATGTTTATGGTCTAAAATGACCGGAGGACTTATCCTGCACCCACTTGATCACAGTTTTTTGTTTTTTTTTCTCCACAATGTAGCTTTCAACACAGTCGTGTCCCTGCAAAGGTTTAAGTTACAATATTGAGACTGTCATGGAAAAAGAATCCACACTGTCACAATGAGTGATCAATCTAAAGAGATGATCGTGTTGTATATAATAATATCAGAATAAATTGATTTTTTGGTTTTTGTTTAAGTTCCCCCTATTATTTCCAAGCTTCAATGACCCCCCTAGAACCCTCTGGCGACCCCACTTGTGTAAAACACTTAAATATTGGATCCAGAATCCACCTTCCATGAGCTGCCAGATCACAGTAAGCAACTACATGTTAAGTGCTACGCCAAACCCCCTCAGAAAATTGTGCAAGTTCGGTTTTATTTAGCTCTCTGCCGAATATAAATACCTCTTAATGATGCATTAATGCTCATTTCAAATATTTATGCATCGTTGGAGAATTCGGCATTCATAGTGTAGCCTACTCCTTCCCCTCAGCACCGGACTTCATCCACTGATATTCAGAAGTAAAGGGGTCAGTGTTCAGACGCAGCTTCCATGGGGAGGCAGGCATGACTCGTCTAGCTGCATGAAACTAACCTTCCTTATGCATTATTGAGTCGCCTTGCAGTGTTTTTTCTTCAAGGTGTTACATCGTTTGACATCGACTGACATGCTTCCGGATGTCTTTGCGAACATGTACATTATCTCGTGGTGCACAGAAAACCGCCCTTAATTCGTCACAGCTGCGGAAACATCGACAACAAAAGAGGGTCACGTCTTTTCTTTAACACCGCTTGAGTGTCTCGCGGAAAACTGCTCAGTACTCCTGACAGCACGTTCACACATCACACAAATGCTGCACACACTCACCTTCCACGCTCTTCGGAATCCTCCCTTTGCATTGTGGGAAATGGAGTTATAAATGCGCGCGGTGGTGGGTGAAACACGGCAGTGCGAGATTCAGAAAACTACAAATACCAAAGAGTGATGGGACGATGCTCTGTGATGCGTTCAAGGCGGATAGGAATTATTTTGACAGCTTTAGCTATAATCAAAACACATTATTTAAAACTAATTATACCTTATTATTGATATTGTATTTACTCTTTCTATTAAAGGGAGTCTAATGGTGATAAAAAATGTCTCTTTTATGACAGATATTTGTTCAGCAGAAATATAAATTCCTACAGTAAAAGCATTAATGGAATAGTGTAGTTACCTGTATGTTAGAAATCTTAACTGATGTGATACTTCACATTCATCTACAGCTTCCTAAGAATACATTGATAAAGTCTGACATGTCAAAATACACTTTTCCACTACTGTGTTTTTTTAGAAAACAATTTAAATGGGTCACTCAGAATCAGAGATACTTTATTAATCCCAGAGGGCAATTTGATTGTTACAGTTGCTCCAAAATATACAATATAGCAGTAGAAATATAGTAATAAATATATTAATCAAATAGAATAGGAATGTAAGATATCAATAAAAGGTACAAGAAATATTTACACGAATAAGAGTCAGATGGAATATATACACACCTTATAATATATACACATCCTTCAAAATATCCCGTGTTTCTTTATTGAAAACATATCCTCTTTATATTTATCCCGGATCAGAACCAGCCAAAAAAAAAAAAAACACAAACAAGTGAAAAACATTCTCATTCCAGAGGTCCAATAATTCAAACTTTTGAGTGTGATGCTCTGCAGAGCAGCTCGTTTTTGCAAATTAGAAAAATACAGCGTTGGAAGAAAAAGTCTAGCTATGCAGAGTTGCACATCACAGCCATCATGGGACCCATTAACACCCCCTATCAATTTAAAAAGGGGTTTAACAGACAAGGGTGATTTTGGACAAGCCCAAATTGGTGAATGACAGCACGATACATGAACAGCTGCAAAGTTTATGAAGCTTTTTATTTCAGTTCTAAATTAATTGCCATGAAAGTGAAAAAAAGAGTGTTTTACTGCCAGACATCCCCAAATACAAGACTTCTGTCATATAAAAAGTAACAATTTGTCAGGCTCAGCACGAGAGCTTGATAGCAGTAGATACGTGTATTGATGAATTGTCAGCCAGATGTGAGAGAGGAGAAGTCAGGCAGCATCTGCGCTGCAACAGACTGACACACCGTTAAAATGTCTTATTTGTTGAGAGAATCACGATCCTGCCTTTTAAATCTCAGTCTCACAGCTCGCACTCTGAAGGGGGATCATCATTCTGATCGAACAAAAGATTTTAACACCTCTGAAGCTTAAAGACAGCCATATTTTCTATTTTCCACAAGTACGAAGCATTACATTGAAACCCTGCTATAAAAGTAAGACGTATCCATGGAGATGTTTCTCTGCCACTTGGTCAAGATAAGGATCACTTAAAGAAAAAATATCTCCAACATGTTGTAGGCTAGTTTGTAATAAATGTGCAGTACAGTATAGGTTGTTGGAAACATGGATCGACACGGGGCCAACAAAGAACAGAAATCTTAAGATTTTCACACAATTATTGCACCATTTAGCGCTTTCTCAAACATTTTCACACATATGCTGCAAAGGGAGCAATTATGTAAACTGCTATTTTAAGGTGGAAAGGTTACATATTGTTGGTATAAGAGGCCCATGTTGCAAAAGATGGATCTTGTGGCAATAAATCAGTAGAACAGGATGTCAGCAGATAAAATGGTAGTGAGCTCCCCACAAAGGACATTTAAAAGTCTGTACCAAATATCATGACAGCATATTCGTTTTTCAGATATTTTATCCCAAAGGCAGAATTCTGAACCCTCTTGTTTGCACTAAAGTAAATTCCAGGGAATCACATACTCCTTAATTTCCTTCAATAATCCTGTAACACTGCAAATGTGTTACACACCAAAGTTAACATATTCAAACTCAACTGTGATTGTAAGGCCTAGTCCACACTTAGGCGGGTATTTTTGAAAACTGAGTTTTTTCTGTGCACCTTTTCCTTTCGTACACAAACAGCGTTTTAGGTCACTGAAAACGCACCTTTTGGAAAACTGCTTCCAGGGTGAAGTTTTTCAGAAACTCCGTTTAAAGGCTTTATATGCGATTTTTTGATCCAGCAGATGTCGCCCATGAGCACCAGCATGAAACCAAAACAACTCGCGCTGCATTGTTGTGTTAGCATGCTAATGCTAGCGATCTTTATTATGCTCGTATCTTCACACTGCATGTAAATTTACCTGAAATGAGCGTGATCTAGAAACACAGTTAAGCAGTGAGTACAGTATGTTATTCTTCTTTTCTCTAGTCCCTCAATTAAACAACTTTTATACGCGAGTGGAGGAGTCAGCCGGCCGTCCGGGCGATGTAAACAAACTGAAGATAGGACTCTGAAAACTCTGAAAACATCACAGACAGTGAGACTCGGGTGTTACACCCATTGTAGACAGTCATGACTCACAGAGTTATTTTCAGAGGATATATTTGATTTCTATTACATTTAAGTGTGAAAAATCACATATAAAGACTTTAAGGTGTTTGTGTATAGACCGGGAAAACGGCATTTTGGGCTTGTAATGTCATGCTGTGTGCTGGTTTCTACTCTTTTTGACGTCATTGTGCGACACTGTCACTTTAATTTATGAGATTATTGTGATGTCAGACGTGACCAAACTAGCACTGGTGCTAACGTTGCTAACTGGACTTTTAACATGCTAACACATAGCCACACAGTTACTCTCCCACTATGTTGACGAGCGGAGACACCTGAATGGACAGCTTTGTAAACGAAATGATCATCGAAGAGGAGTGGTGATAAGATTTGAGCATGTCAAGGTCATCGTTTTTGACTTGGCGTGCTTATGACAGCCGTTAACAGTGCGTTGTGGTCGAAGATGTTGAGAAGTAAGCGAGTGGAAAACCTCTGTTTTAAAAAATACCCGGCAACGTACTGTGGAGTAGGCCTAAGACAACACCACCACCGACTGCAATCTATCCCACGATCTCTGTGCAACATGAGAGAGTGATTTACAATTACAATTTCACATTCAGCCTACATTTAACACGCGTCCCAAAAAAAGATACCCTCAAAAAAGAGAGAAATCCAGAACGAGAGAGTGATAATGCTTTGCAAAATCACAAACTGGCTGTTCTCTTCTTTGAAGCTTCATATTTATTCTAAATGCAGCTTTGATAAGGCATCAAAAGTGCAGCGCCTTCTTTGTGGCAGCAAACAAACACCCAGTAAAAAAAATAAAAAAAGACATCAGATTATCCATTTCTAAATTTACCCCCCACCCCCAAGTCTTGTTCAGAGAGCTCTACAGCACATGCCAAAATGTGATTTCCACAGAAGTGAAGTTAAAAAGAAAAAAAGCTTTTGCTGATATTCTTTATCAAGCGTTTCTGTTGTTACATAAGGGTTGAGTCATTCTTCATGTTTCCAAGGATGAGAATATTATGTTGGTTTTTGGTGCAGGTAATATAAACGCTCCCTAAGCTGCTTTGCAACCACGGAGCTGATAAGCAGACAGCCTCCACTGTATTCAACCCCTGCGTTAGAAAAACACTTCTACAAAATGCTGTTCACTCATCTAATTCATCTGTAGTCAGAAATACAACACGTGTCACAGCTTCTGCCCACAAAGAACACCACACTATTAAAAACCCACACAATGTACATGATCCTGCTTATCATTTGGCCACATTTCCACCAGGGCCGTTCGGTTCATGTTCAGTTCAGTACAGCACCAGTTTATTGGCGTTTTCACTGTCAAGAGTTGGGAATGGTACCAAAATAACCGATCTGTATACTCCTTCTTTATCTGCTGGGGTGCATACCAATCTGACCCTGGAGGCTAGAGCTGGACACGCTGCAGTCGGTTTATTGGTGGAAAGAATCGTCACTTCCTGTGTGACATCAGTAATAATGGGCGAACACAAACCACCCCATGGTCAAAGATCCTGTGGATTTGGAGAGAGTAATCTCAAGGCTGTTTTTCGTTTTTAGCGACTGATGTCAGCGTGTGGCACCGCCCCCTGGACGACCTCGAAGGTGCAGAACCTCTGCTTGACGTCCTCCATTGTTGCATACAGTAGTAGGTGGAAAAGAGGCATAAAGTATGGAGACTTGTCAGTAATCTACAACTGCTCATTTGGCCGTCAGGTCTCGAGACATTTCACATATCACTGGAGTTCAATTATCGGCGGTAGATCGCACATTTTCACCAGAACAAACTCTGTTTCCACAATTCAAGATTAAAAAAAACAACCTTTTTTGCTTTATGTTTTTTTTTTTAACATTTGCAGCACACAAGAAAGAATAAATATGGGACGGCTGTTGCTTAGTGGAAGAGTGGGTCTCCTGTTTCTCAACTGGATGGTCAGGGGTTCAATGCCCACCTTCTGCAATTACAAGTCTGATGTGTCCTTGGGTAAGACATTATTTAATACTAATAGACACTTTATATAGCAGCCTGTGCCTATCAGGGTGTGAATGTGTAGGTGTGACCTGTTAAAAGTGTTTTAAGTCAGAAGACTAGAAAAGTCTGTACAAGCTCAAGTCCATTTATCATTTACATATTTGCTGCTACAGTTTAGGACAGAGAGTTGCTTTGTCGTTCAGAGGAAAAAAAGTGAGGTATCCCTGAACCAGAAGGGTCCTCTTGTGAACATGGTGGGCTGGCTCTCACAGGAAACTACAGGGCACAACAAACCTCCGTTACGTCCTTCACCCTGCAGATACAAGTGACTCCTACGCTCACTCAATGACAGGCTGGACTGTGTGATTGGCAGCTGATAACAGCCATTGCCAGTGGTCTTTCCAGGGGCCTTGGGATTTGGCCCTGTTTTTAATGCCCTGTTCCTCTGTCTCAGTTGATGAGCAGCAGAACTCGTCCATCAGGCTGCTGACAGAGACTGAGCGTCAATGTGAGACTAATACTCTTTACTTCAGCGGCACAGTACTTTGAAATGGAAAAGCTTCAGGTTTACCTCCCCAGGACTAATGCAGCATAATAACAAGATTTATCTCTATTTGAGTACTTTACACTGATGTTTGTACATGTAGCTGTGAACTCTGAATGAACCCCGGAGACTTTACTTCCTTGATTACAGTTTCTGTCAGATTTCTCCGATTCCAAGTCTGAATCATCTCCTCCGCAGTCGACGGTGTTTGGTATTTTTATTTTTTTTGTTCATTACTGCAAAAATGCAGAACCTTGGTAAGCACGCAGAAACAGATTAACGCCCAAGTGAAGGCTCAGTGTCTTTCACTTCAGCACAATGATGACAGATCCTGCTGTGGCTAAATCTCTTCGTTTAGTAACAAGGTTGTCTGGATCTTATTGGGCGCTTTGTGGTGTGTCTGCCTTATTGTTTCCATAGTTCTTATTTTGAAAAGCCCAAAACATTGTGTTGACCTTTTTTGTACAACGGACACAACACCAGTTGGGTTTTTAGAAACATAATAATTCAGTGAAGCCATGAAGAGATGCTTCCATACAAGATGCACTGAATGATTAAGGATTAACATAAAAACTCTTAAAATCCTTCTTTAATCTCTTATTTTTTTAACCATTACCGCATGCACGCCACATGCAAAGACTTCATCTGTTCATCTTCATCTTCATTTCAGTTTCCTTTTGCAAAAAATAATATGACATCGAGTGGTTTTGTATTGAAGGTCGACAAACGGATGTGGGTTTTCTTTGTATTGACGAGCTGCTGACTCAAATCACAACTCAAGAGGATTGTCCATTAATGACTCGCAGTGAGCCGAATTATTATTTTTTCCTGGAGCTACCCCTCCTTACTCGTTCTTCGTCCGTTTACGCGAGAGACAGAGAGGAAAATAGAGGCGTCGGGGTATGAACGTTGTGTCAGGTCGCGCTGCGTTGCTGCGTTGCTGCGTTGCTGCGTTGCTGCGTTGCTGCGTTGCTGCGATGCTCACAGGCAGTTAGAACACTCCAATAGAGAACAAACCACATGACGTATTTTTGTAGGCCAACCCGGAAGTAGCATCGCCATGGGGGTCTAACGAGAATCCTCCTATGGGATTGTTTCATTGGATTTTGGATCATTGCAAAAAATAAGTTCCGTGTCAAACGCACGTTTCTGAAGCGTAGGCGTTTTGTTCAGCAGGATAATCTTCACAGATGAACGCCATTTTTATGATGTTTGAAGCGTTAATGCGGCCGACTGAAGTAAAAAGCTAACGTTACGCTACAAGCTAACTACACCGCGGTCGGATGATTGTGACGTCACTAGCGTTACGCTTCAGACGATCTCCGATAAACTAATCCACGTATCTTAATAAATAGTTTACTAACATAATATTCACCTGAACCTAAAGATTAAACCAGGAGACATCTCCGACTAGTGAGAGAGTTCCCGTCCTCTGTGTCCGGCGTGATGACGTTTAATGTCCCCGACGACCGCTGTAGTCACATTTAGCCACTTGTTAGCAACCGCCTTTTTAAAGACGAGTAAAAACTTCAAACTTCACAAGTGGGGGTATTACCTAACGTAGTTTATGTGGTCTAACAAAACACCAACATCTCTTCAGCTTGTGTTAACCACAGACCTTATTTCAGGAGTCTAACCACAAACCCATTCAAAATCCCCGTTGACTTTTAGACGTTTGACCCCATGGCGCTCAAATGCTAACTTACTTCCTGGTTTTAGGACTCATTCCTGTAGCGCTCTATAGGAAACAATAGATTCAGGCTGATTTTGTCGCTGACACTCGCTCGCGTTGCGTGCTGTTAGGACAGGCTGTAACTCTTCTCTCATTGCCATTATATTGAAATGGTAGATTTGTTGATATATTTCCTTAAATTCCTTCTTAAAGGGATAGTTGTGTATTTTTGAAATGGGGTTGTTGGTGGTACTTATCTAAAATAAGACAGGAGAGAACGACAGGAGTGCTTGGATGGAAACGAGGCTTTACAGCTATACAGACTGGATAGTTTGCTTCATGTAGTTCAGCTATTTTATAGAGAAAAAAACAACGTGGTGGGTAAATGTACACGATACTGTCAAAAACATTCAGAGCTGTTTATGTTAGCTGTCTTTAAAGATACAAAAACAACCAATCATAAAATATAGTTTTAAACTAACACTGTTTTTCACTGCATGATGATATCATCCATGATCTGCACGATATGTTTCTAAAGAGGAGTAAACTAAGCCAGAATCACAAACTTTTTTTCAGTAAAGTATACATTTAACCCGACATTGTTGTTGGATTTAGACCATCTTCACACATCCATGATGTTGCTTTTTGGATGTTACATGGTTTTGTTCTTTTGTTTTCATAGCTTATTTCTACTCCTGCCAAGAATTTGAAGTTCTTTATTGAGTCGACTTGTCAACGCTGGCACACTGACATCGATACTTACCACTTGTACCTGGTCTCATTCTTACTTTTTCCTGACGAGAGACTTCAGACGGCCGTAAAATGTAGAACACAATCTTAACAACACCAAACCTTGCATTCTTCTTCTTCTTCTTCTTCTAATGAATTTCCAGCAGGCTGTATACGCTTCAAGGCGTAATGCTGCCCTCAGCCATAATTCAAATGAATTTACGAATTGATTCGGTTAAATTCTCGGATATATACCAGTGGTCTTCAAGAAATGTAAACCTTTTCTTCTTCTTCTTCTTCTTTTTTATGACAGTTGGCAAAGTACTTGCAAGTGCATTACTGCCACCCTCTGGATTGGAGTGTGGGTCAGAATAGCTCTGTGACACTGAATTCACCAAACCTTTCCCAAAGCATCTATACCTTCCTTATGTCCCCTTCCTGCTGTCGCTAATTAGGTGGACAAGTCCAAGGAAGTGGAATCACAGCCAAATAATCAAATAACAAATACTAACACAAAAACAACACCATATGGAAATCTGATAAAAAAAAACCAGAATATTTACACAGATAGAAACCCCTGTAATTAAATCACAAACACTTAAACTTAAAATATTCATATATATTGTTTATGCCTGTACTCCCCCGCCGTATGATTCTAATGGTTTGCTCCTGCAGCTCTTAAGCAGGTGCTCTGACCTCTCACAAGCTTTTGCCACATGCCCCCCTGCTGAGGAGACATCCAGGAAGAAGTGAGTTCTGACTTTGTTTGACTCAGCTGTCTGAATGAGCTTCGATAACCAGCAATACAGGCAAAGCAGAAAACACAATAAGATGAACTTTGACCTTTACTGTGGTTTCTTTTTCTGCCCAATCTCCAAAAAAAAAGGATTGATGTTGAGGTTAAAGGTTTATTTTTTGGGGGGTCTTTTGTGCCTTTATTTAGAGATTGGACAGTAAAGACTTGGAAATTGGGGGGAGAGAGATTTGGATCAGACATCCAGGAAAGGAGCCACAGGTCGGATTTGAACCTAGGTCGCACGCTTGGAGGACTTAAGTCTCCGTACATGGGGCGCGCGCACTAACCACTAGGCTACCGGCGGCCCAGTTTTAATAAAACACATATTTACAGTCATGGGCATCAGTTTAGTTTTCCTCATTCCTGGTTCTGGGGACCCACTGCCCTGCGTGGTTGAGATGTTTCCCTCATCTAACACACCCGATTCAAATGATCACCTCGTCATCAAGAAGCCTGATAATGACCTCTTCATTTGAATCAGGTGTGTTGGAAGAGGGACTCATCTCAAACAGGCAGGGCAGCACTTGGATCCCTGTGCAGGACCAGTATTGAAAAACAGAGTTAATTAAATGCAAAGTCTCGTCTCTGTAACATGTGGGAACATCTGATTTTTGTTGCCTAGCCTGAACCCTTTGTTAGCCGTTTCACCTTCCTGCTACATCACACTAGACCGTGCTAAGCTTGGAAGGGGAGCAGTCTGATTGAAGTTAGCTTTATCTGTATTTTGCATTACTTCATCCTTGCTGTATCGAGGGTGTTTGCAGAACTTGCAGCTGCCCTCACAGTGCATTTTCCCCAGTGTCTATTTTACCCTAGAGCTAACTGTGGTATAGCTGTATGACATGTATGTCATATGTCACTTCTGTGATGTGACATATTACATCATGATACTGGCATGAGATCTCCACAGTAAGACATCACAGCTAAACAGCACACATGTGACACGTGATATCAACATATGGAGCATGCACAAAACTCCTGATCATTTTTGAACCAGCCTGTTTTTGCTTTAAAAAAAGACATTTAACATGGGTGTTAATGGAACCTTTTGGGCTTTTGCAGCCAGCAAACTTTTTTTCTAATTACTCAATAAATTAAGCTTATTAGTTGTTTTTTTTTGTCACTTTGTTTTGGTACTTTTTAAAGTATAAAAATATACACAGGAATATCACATCGTTTTAGATTATTTCAGTAGGTAAAGTATGATCAGTGGGGATTAGAAAGGGTGAATCAATGCTATTCATTTATTTGTGTATGCACACAAACTTCATGTCACCCCTGCGTAAGTCGGTGCCCCAGTTTGCACCACCCCTGTAAAACAAGTCCGGCCATGCCTCTGTTCTTAGAGAGTCAGTCAGAGGTGATGGATTAGCCCAAACTACAGGCGAGTTACCCAACATGCTGGAGAAAGTCTGTCCATGTGAAACCTTTTTGAAAGAGTGGTGCAACTGTTTTAACCAAAAAACGTTATTTTCTCGAACCCTACCCATGAAGTTTGTGTGTCTAAAATGAACCAACAGGTGCGTCTGTCCTTAGATGCACTACTGACTCCGGCGAAGCCAAATGATATATTTTGGGTCTCAAACACCAATAAAGTGTGGCAAAACATCAATATATAGACTCTGAGATGATAAAGTGTCGGGAATACTTTCACACGGCTTCAACAAATTGGTCACCCAAAATTTGAGGATTATAGTTTTGCGAAGAATGAAAAAAGGGGCATGAGAGAGATGTACACATTTTTGCTCCTTTCTCACCTCAGTTAATATTTTCATAATTAGAAATTGTGTAACAAAGCCCCTCAATAAAAAAAAAATCCAATAAGGTCACAAATGTTTTTTTTTTTTTTGTTTTTTTTACCAGCCTTGTATTTAAGACATAAACGCATCATTCTTATTCAATCATCTCTGCTTGCCTTTTGGCCATGAATCATCATGGCTATCTACTTGGGATACCTTAAGTGGAGACTACTACACCTTGCATTGCCTTAAATGATGCTCATGATTGATTCAATAGATCTAATAAATCAGAACAGACTTCCAGGCAGGGTTTCCTTCTCGGACAAATGACTGCTAAGAAATGGCAGATTTTTTCTAATGTGGATCTATATTTGGGTCATTATCAGATTCAAAACGCCCCGGCACCGCCTGCAGAGCGCAGATCTATTATTACCTATTATTATGGGACATGTGCGTGCTATTAAACAGAGCGACTGTGCGTTCTCTCAGCCGGCGCTAGGATCCAGAGGAATGACCCCCCCCCCCCTCTCTCTCTCCTCTCATCCCTCTCTCTCTCCATCTCTCTCTCTTTCTCTCTCTTCAAGACTGTTTTAAAGTCTCTGCCAGACTTGGGCTCCCACGCTACTTCCTGGACGGACGGAGGAATGGAAAGCTTCCAGAGTCTCTCCACCACCTCCACCGACAACACCGACTGTCCCCTCTCCGTGTGCCCGACGAGCGCTGCTGCCTCCACCGCCGCCGCCGCAGCCGCAGGAGCAACGACGCGCTGCGTGGACCATCGCTGCTAGTCTCCCTCCAGCCGGCGCTCTCTCTCCCCCTCTCTCTCGCTGCCTCCATCACCATCCGTTATCCGAGTGTTATGCTCTTCTCCAGGAATACCGGGGGGATTTTGGGACGAAAAGACTCTTTCTGACTGGACCTCTAAACATCTCTCTCTCCCGCCCTTCACCTTCCACCGTGCCCAGCTCTCTCCGTCCGCGCTGCGTCTCCGGCGCTGCTTTTTACGCAGCGAAGGCGTCGCTGATTCACCCGCAAAAAAAAAGGGAAAAACTCAACAGTTGTTGTTGGTCATTGTTTTGCATGTCGACGCGCACAACACTACCATGTGGAGGTTACTGCAATCGTGCTGTTGCTGCTGGTGGATTTTCTCCCTCGTTTTGCCAGCCTGCGTGCTTCTCTGGGCCGACTGTCATCCTGGTAAGTTTCGCACCCTTACAAGTCCAAACACTGGGTTTTTTTTTTTTTGGTGTTCGTGTCTATGAAGGAATGTGGCTATCAGTGTGGCATTGCCAAGAGAGGAAGAAATCTTTAATATGCTGGTAGAATACAGTCAGTGCATTCAGTATCCTGTAACGGGGCACTGGCTGGTTGTGTTTCATGCCTTGTGACTTGACGCGCTTCCCCGGCACCGGCACGTCGACTGGAAACCCGCCGGGGAGGCAAGAAGCAGTGCAATATATTTTTTTAATGCTACTGAGTGAACAATCTCGTGTAAATCCAAAGCACAACTTTATCACAGGAGCATGCCGTGTCTTTTTAATTCCAGAAATCCTCCCGGTTGTTGTTCCCTTTTTTCACCCTTCAAAAGCGATCGGAACAGGGGGAAACATTACAATGCTCCAGGATGCCATTAATGGAGCAGAAAGGCACGGCAGGTTGGCGGCTGGTTCGGTGCTGTGGGTACATTAAAAAACACGAGAGAAAGATGTGATGTCTTGTCAGCCCGGCGGCGCGTTAGCCAAAGCCCTTATCTCACCGCCTGAAGCAAGACAGCAGGGCTGTGAAGTCGCTTCACACACTCACACACACGCGCACACACACACACACACACACACACACGCACACACACACACACACACACACACACACACACTCACAACCCGCAAATTGCAGTTGAGGCTCAAATCCGTGCAGAGGGGAAAAAACCAGACCTCGTGTGTGTGTGTGTGTGTGTGTGTGTGTGTGTTTGGGTTGACATGCAGATCCCTCAGAGGAGACCCGCAAAAAAAGATCTGACTCTAGATTCATTTAAAGTGGTGAAAAAAAGCGTCCTAAATCCATCTAATTGGGCTAATCTAAAGCTGTTATGTAATCTAAGTGAACAACTGCTTTCCTACATTCAGTAGAATTCCATCAGAGGAAGCCAGCTGCTTCAGTCCGAGTCATGTCCAAAACCTTCAGAGTGGAAAACCCTTAGGAGACAACACCTGAATAGAACACCTGAAGAGAAAACAACACACCGTCTCTGTTCGCTTTTAGACTCAAACTACAAAGAGGAGAAATCAGCCGGAAAACACACATAACAAATCAAACTTGACCTTGAACAAAACTGTCTATATCCACTTTATTCATCCAGCCGGAAGAGACTTCTAGAAATGACCTTCCAAACACTTTGTGACCCCCGCCGTCCAACGCAAGACGCTTCACGTGTAAAAAGTCTCGAGTTGCAGCAAATTCTCTCAAAACCCCAGTTACTTCATGGCAGTCCCAGAGTAAAGCCGCTCCTTTGTGGAAGCATCAGTTTCACGCCCACCCCCCCCCCCCCCCCCCCAAAAAAAGATTTAAAAATAGAAGTTGGACGATTAGTTGAATGTCCCGATGATTCCTCACCAGATGTGTTATTCAGCTGTTTTTTAGGGGGAACTTTCAGAAGATAATAACCAAGTTTAAAAGAAAAGATGCATCTGTAACGTGGTTTTGTAGATTGCCAGAGAAGTATTTGCAGTTCATGTAATCAGCTCGTCAAAAGACTGAAAGATAAATAATGATAACATTTAAAGCCTCAAGATGAAGAGCAGTGAACCCATCGCCGGTTTGAACGAACTCAGACCCGCTCAGTCACTATTCTTTATCCAAATCAGAGTACTGCATTAATGACTCCATTAGACCCTCTGATGGAAATGTGGATTCTTCCCCCCCCCCTGCCCCCCTCCCCTCCCTCAAGTTTGAAGAGCCAGCCTAGTGTTAAGATTCAGCAAGCTTGTGTCGGAGCCCTGTAGCTGTCTATAGATATGACACGTTATCACAGAGCCGGTTAGTCAGACAGCATTAGCCTACTTTTTTTTTTTTCCAGCCTCGCCTAGATTAGTTCTTATATTTCTTTTGAGCCGGCAGAGATGACATGAAACACACACACACACACACACACACATTAAAAGAGAGAGTGTCTTGCCCTGCTGACCGCACAACACAGCCACTGCTCCAACACATCCATGTCAGTTTTAATACGCTCAATGCGCGACTCTCTTGTTGGAGGTTTTTCTTTTTAAAAAAAATGTTGGTGTCCTTTCTTCTCTTGTGTCGCACATTGAATCTGAACACGAATCTAGAGAGGAGAAATCAAGTCAAGTGAGCCGAGAAGTGACGGAGGGAGAGCCGCTGTGAGAGATGGATGGCTCTGACGGATTGATAGGATGGGGAAACAAATATTCCCACAGGTTGAGGATTAATATTCACACATGCTGGTCCTTGAAGAAAATCCATTTTTTTTGTACTTTTTGAACATGAAGTCTCATGTAACAAATATTCTAGAGGAATGAAACAAGATGCAGTTTTTACGTTTGAGTGAATATGCAACGATCAGTGATCAATGACGGGCTCAACAGCAGCTTTAAACTCCCTCGTTTTAGTGACTTTATCTCAATTAAACAATGCAAATGAATGTTGTCAAGAGCTAAATACATTCATGTAGGCTTTGCAGATTAAAACATGGTTCATTTGAAAACACTACCTGCTGTGAGAGGAAATGAAGAGACATTAAAGATAAAATATCTATTAAAAAATAAATAGAAGCTTTGAATAGGTAGAGCACAGAGGAACTGAGTTTTCAGATTGTGAGGCTTTTGCAGAAAGTGGGCATCGTCACCGGCATGCAAATCCACCCTTCTAGACGTCAAACCTTGATGATCTCTCCCCCCCCCCCCCTCTCTCTCTCTACTTGACCTCTTCTCTCTCTCCTCCTCTCCCCTTGACTCGACCGCATGCCGTCATGATCCCGGGCTCGGAGCGAGCTCAAGGAAAGGCTGGTTGATGTTAGCGTCTGGCATATGATGCTGTAGAGACAAGAGATGAGTGTGCTTTCTCTCCTGCTGGGTACGATCATCCTCAGGCTCTCAAGCTCCCGCTCTTCTTGCCTCCAAGCCGGCTCTCTTCTTCTTTCTTTAAAAAATGAATAAGGCTCTTAGCTGCAGGTTGGGATGAAAAGCAACGGGGAAAGGGAAGGGATCGGCTTTCTATTAAAAAAAAAAAAAGTCACCGGTGGGCCACATGCGTATGCGGATGGATTTGGTGGCTGAGGATCTATAGGCGGATTTAAGGGGGGGGGGAAAGTTGAAGGTTATGTGGTGAGAGTGGAAAATGTTTTCAAAGATTCACACTTTTCTTTTTCAAGATTGTTATTAGTAAGGTGTCGAAAGAAGAGCGTCTGCAAATACACATCAATACATCCATACACATGCATCTTTGAGGAATTCTGCAGACTTTTTTCTAACATCGGTCCTTGTTTGTGTCACATGGACTCCTAAAAGTTTACATTTTCAAGAGAAATAAAACAATAAAAAGAGTAAAATCCGTTATTTCAACTTTGTTTCCGATGTATTTCAGCTTATTTGAGAAAATGATATCAGTATTTTGACAATTATAACCGTGTAGATGTGCTTAATTATAAGAACAATAAGTTTGAAAGCTGTATTTGTGATACTGAAAATCACTAAGCTTTTCATTCCACAGTTTTAAGAGAGTGACGTTTACAGTTAATTATAAAATGGTTGTCGTTGAGTGTTTTATTCTGGTGCTTTGTCATGATGGATCAGATTTTTATCTCTGATATGGAGGCCCTTGTGTTCAAACTCAGGGTGACTGTTTAACCACATCTCTTTTTTCTGCCTCATCATCAAAGTTCCCTTTTTTATAATTTAACCTTCCTGAGTTAAATGTGGATGGATTAAAATGATATTATCGTTCATAAAAGGACGATAGAAGCTGACTGAGAAAAAGCACCAGTTATTTACCATCTCTTCACGTTGGAGCCGTTCTGATTCCTAAAGCACCCAGCTCATCTTTGAAGCTGGGAGGCTATTATGATGCTCGCAATTACTGCCTCTGCTTCCAACCTGCATTGTCGGGGAGGAGGAGCGGTGGATGAGCGCTTTATCCTCGGCGCTTTCCAAGAGTAGTAGAGTGCATTGTTTACTCTGGAGTCCACCCTAATAATGTCACAGCTCCCTGTAGAGCAGCAGCAGCGATTCAGCCGTTAGAAATACAGGAAGTTTATGCAGCGCTGTCGTGTCTGCAAAAGTGACCTGACTGCTGCCAACGTGCCCCCCCCCCCCCGGTCGCCCACATAATGGCCGGTTTTGCAGCCTCGCAAACATCTGTTTTTTTGTTTTTTTTTGGGAATGGAAAGCACTGAAACATCACCACAGGGGGGGGGGGGGCGTCTGCTATGGCTGACACGGGGGCATCATTTTTCCTTTTTTTTTCTTCTTCTCCGTCTGCAGCGTAGCGGTGTCAGCATCGAGGCATCACGCCCCTGTCACTGCGCTGCACTTCAGCCCTGGGTGGTTAACCAAACGCACGAGAGAGAGAGAGAGAGAAAAGAAAGAAGGAAGACAGAAGAGACAGGGAAATAAAAGAGATGTTTGGCCTTCAATGTGTCGCTCTTTGCTGTGAAAAATGAATGGGGCCCCTGTCGCTCCTGGCTGTGTGAGGAAAAACAGAACAGTCATTGTAATCTCACAACAAGCGCCTGAGCTAGCACATCATATCACCCCCCACAAACACACTCGCCCCTCCCTCCATCCATCCCCGTCTCCCCCCTTACGCCCCTTATTTTTTAATTCTCCTGGCAGAGTGTGTGGATGCGCAAATCGTGCACCTTTTTATTCTTTTAAATCCAAGGATGAAAAGACGAGAGTGTTGGTCTCTAACCTTTTCTCGCAGCCTTTTTTGTCAAAGTGATAAGGGGGGGGGGGGGGGGTTGACATTTAGGGGACCGGATTGGCTATGCGTCGTGGCTCTCGGTTGCAAACATTATTATCATCATCATCATCATCATCATCATCATGGTGCTCACCGAGCTATTATCTGCCCCTCCACTGTGGCTTGCACGTCGGCTCACGGTTCACTTTATCTCGCGAGCGCGGGGGCCGGCCGACGCCAACCCCGGCTCTCCTTTAATAGATTGATTTAAAAGATACGGTGTCATGTTTGTTTGTGTGTGTGTGTGTGTGTGTGTGCATGTAGGATGCAGAGGGGGGCGGGAGAGAGGTGCCGGTGTCAGGCAGTTATCCTTGTAGGATGCTGCTTCGGTATCTGTCGACTTGTCATTAGAAGGAAGCTGAGCGAGAGAGAGAGGGATCGGGAGCCAGATAACTAGAAAAAAAAAAAAGACAAGAGAAAACATCCCTTCTGTTGTGCTATCGATTTTTTAGCAGGAAATGATGCCGCTTTGTTGCACAAAGGGGGAAACTAAAAGATAAATGGGGCCGATAATGATAACAATAGTAATGATGATATTAAGTGCAGAGGCGCTAATGATATCACAGGGATATGATGCGTGTAGTGGAGCATGGAGCATCGCCTCGTGTTGTTTTTTTTTTGTCTCGTTTCTCATCTGTTTTTTTTTTTTTTTTACTCTGCATCTAATAATCTCATCTCTCACGTGCAGCGGGAGAATACTCTGAAAGTGGAAGCAGACCTGGCCTTCATCTCTTGCAGTGCCCCATCGCTTCCAGACTTAATGGGCTGCTGAAAATAAGGCCAAACCCCCTACAACCACTCTTTTCTTTGCTCCTCTACCTCTACCATTGTTCTGCTTCGTTGTTTTAATTAAGTCCACTCCTGGATGGTACATCCTGAATTTTTCAGCCCAGTAAGGCCTGTGTGAGAGCTTCTTTCCAGGAAGCATCGTTGCACCCCTCCCCTGCTCCTTAACTCTTCCCCTTCTCTCAGTTTGTTCATTCTGTTTTGCTAAATCTTCTTCTTCTTTGCTTCAGGCATGGTTTTGTGTTAGCTGCCATATGTTCAATCCCCCCCCCCCCCCCCCCCGCCTTTACCACCATCATGTTTCTGATGCAGGCAGTTCATACATTCGTCTGACTAATACTCCTGGATAAAAAGATCCAGCATCAAGCACGCTTTTAAGCACGCTCTTTCAGTAACGTCCTAATATGCTAATGTGAAGGATTTGTAAACAATAATGAGTCTGACCTTTGTCTACGCCTGTCCTCAGGGGTTGAGTATCAAATCCCCCAAAACTTGGCAAATCATTTCTCATGCACATACAGCAGGTATGGAGCAACAGCGTATTTTTTTTAATTTGGAGTCATTTTCTGCCACCAGAAGAATTTAAGTCCAATATCAACTTTTCTTTTAGCTCTGCTTTGGTCTCCACCGACTCCTGAAATAAATCTGGTCCTTTAGCTGCTGAACTCTGCCGTATGCATGCCCTTGTTTTTTAGCGTTGTCTGTCTGCTGTTGTCTGCTTGGCAGGTAGTTTACAGTATACTTAACATAGCCCTCGGAAAATGGCTGAGAGGGTTTTTTTAAGGCAAGGAAAACCAAAACAAGTGGCTAAAAGAGACAAAAAAAACTTCAATACTTTCAGCAAATCATTTCTAGAATTTTCTTATTAATACATCATGGAGGGGAAAAACAATAATCATTTTCTGATGTCCAGAAAGATATTTGTTCCACAGTATCAATATGTGTTGCTCTGATTTCAAACAAACAAACAAAACAACTGGATTATCTGGCTTTTTACCGTCTAAATTCTTCGTGTGCTTGTCTAATACTTTGTCCGTCTGCTGGTTGATGATGTGCAGGAAGTGAACATCAAGTGTTCCAGATGTTTCCGAGCTGAAAACAGCTGTCTGCTCCTGCTGTAAACATGATAACTGGAAGGTTCTTAGTAGTAAAAAAATCCAAAACAAGCAGCTAAAAGAGGCTAAAAAACTCTGAGTTGTACGCCAACAAAGAGGTGGCTGATGGTTAGGTCACCAAAAAGCAACAATTCTTAAATTAAATTCAGAATTTGATCCATTGCATAAATCAAAATACAGAAAGTGAGAACTTAACCAAAGCTTGCATTAGTAATGTTTCTTACTGAGAGTTATTTCCTTCAGTATTTTTTTAACCCCTGAAATCCGTAAAGTTTAAAGGTGCTGTACGTTTTTTTTAGTTAAGCTGTAGTTCTTGTGTTTTTTATTTAGCACCAATTCCATGAGGATTCTGAAAACAACAACAAGCTACGGCCTGATCGCAGCAGCCCACTTGGTTTACTAATTTTACCCCGGCTCCTAATAAATTGCGATGTTGCCTGATGTTGTCATCATCTCACATACCGTGTTATGCATATAAATGCTGGATGTTTTTTACTTTAAGCTGCTAAATGTAGAACGTTTAGAGTCATTTAAACATGGAGTATGAAATCGGTGTGAAGAGACCCTTTACAAAATGAGCAGATGTAGACCCTACACTCATATAGACCCGTGTTAGAAAATAAAAATCCATCTCTCAAAGGTAACGTATATCTACTGAATCTGCATTTGTACAAAAACATGAAGCCTTACGGAGCCCTGCAGGACAGATCAACAGAAGTCAAGATTAGATGATTGCACTCATGGCAACAAATCCTCTACACCTCTCTCTTCTTTTGTCTCCATCCCCTCCTGGTTAACCAATAAAATGCTTCAAGTTACCCCGGCAGGCGCTGGTTTGCGTGCAGGCAGAAACACAACACAGAGAGGAATGAAAAAAAAAACAAAGAGGGAAAAAAAGGAAGACAAAGACAGCTTGAGATGCTGATGAGAGTCGAGAGGTGTACACAGCCAAGCCCCCCCCCCTCCCCCCCACCCCCCTCTTTTCTTTTTCCTTTTCATTTTGCTAAGCGTGATGCCAGGGGAGCTTCTGTGTCACTGTGCAGGGCTGCTGCGTGTTAAAAGGAGCTTAGACTGACAGGCTGTCGGCCGACGAGGAGCCTGACGAGACTAACCGATGGCGACACTAAACAAACAGTGCGAGGTGAGGCGAGGAGAGGAGGAGACGAGACGGGGGGAAAAACAAACGGACATGACGAAAGCCAAAGAGGGGTTTTACGCCGCACCTGTCCCCGGCGTTGACACTTGTGACTTGGCCCAGTCATTTTTGGAGGCAGAAAGATGCAATTTGACGGGATATTCCCGACAGAGAGGCAGGCCGGCGGTTGCCAGGTGGTGGTTATTCTGACCGCGGGGCCCGCCTCCCACCCCCTCCGCGCTGCCACCTTGGCACGTCGGGACTTTTAGACACTTTGTGTTCTTTTGTCAGGCTTGATAGGTGGCCATTCACTCTGGAGCTGTGACAGCTCTCCGATACACTGGTGAAAGGTGTAGATGGGTGTTCCTGCCATTTCCCAGAATGCTTTCTCATTTTGAATGGCGAAATGCACTTCACTCGACTTCCATCAGTCATCCCCGCTGACAGTGGAATGGAAGCAGCTGCTTTCTCCCTGAGAAAGGTGAAAGAAATGTCACCGTGGTACTATGATATGGTGAGCCAGTTAGACAGCGGCCCTCATGTTTTACTCAACATTTTAGTTTTAAACATTTTCAACCTCAGCTTCCTTTCCTCATTTGACTCCTTTTTTATTCACCTCCCATTCTTCCTTTTATTCCTTTTGAAATGTGTGTTGTTTATGTTTTGTTGGGTCTCCTGCTCCCGCTCGTTCTTTATTTGATAGTTTGTCATTCCTCATCCTCTTTATTCCTTTCTTTAAGCTTTTCCTCCATCCTCTCTGACCTCCTTCAGTTTGACTCTCTCTCATCATTTTTATTTCATGTGTTTGTTGAAATAAACTTTTACTCTTTCTAACTTATATAAAATACATTTTTTTTGTCCACCCAATTCCCTCCTTGTTACCTTTCCTTTCTATTTGCTTCCCTCTGTTTCCTTCAATCCTACTGAAGATACTTCTTCTTTCCCCACTCTTGCATTGCGTCTTATACTTGATCCCTTTCTTTTTTAAAATCTATTTTCTTTTTTTTGTCTCCAATTAAACGTACAATATGTAGAGATTTTTTCTGGAATATTTACACTAAATTATCTAAATTCATAAAAAATGTACTAAACCTCTGTTCTGTATTTTTGGTTGAGTACTTACCGTACCTCAAATGGTCGTCTTGACTATGGTAGACTCAGAGCTAGTTTTTTACAGGGGGTGGGGGGGAGTAGCAGAGAGAACCACTCCCATGATTCCCCGCCAGCCTGGACGTCATATTTTATTGTTGTTCGATTGATTGAGAGCCCCCTGGTGGCAGAATTGACAAACTGTGCCTTTAACCAGTTTTTTTTCTTTTTTACCTTTTCAGTAATCGCATAATTACGTATGTCATTGTCTTCTGTTCCCGTTCCTCCTTCTTTTCCTTGTTACTTCTTCTTCTCCGTCCCTTGTTCTTTTCTTTTTTATTCATACTGAAGTGTTTGATTCCTTTCGTCGTTTCTCCCTCTCTCTGCTCACACCGACTTCTTACTGTCAGCTCGGGTTATTATTCTGAACACAGCCCAAACTAATGGCTATTACATTTTAATCCCATTACTTACTAGGACAGAAAGTTGTATGTGCTTTTAAGCACACACACTTGCACACAAACACACATTTTACAGTTGTTCAGGGCCCACATTGTAGCATTGGCAATAAAAGTCATTAATGAATTGGGCGATGAAAATTAGGATTCAGGCGGAATCTCAAAAGTTGATTTGAAGTGTTGAGGACACAGAAGGACACCGTTTAATATTTCCCTCCTTGGCTCTTAATGACAAAATAAACAGGATATTATAATTTTATGAAGATAAACGGCCACTTTTGGCAGAGACACAGACACTGAGAGGAAAGCGAGCTCTCTCTATTTACAGCTTGGATCTTTTTTTTAATTTTTTTTGTAATGTTGGCTATCATTCCCGTCAGTGATAATCATCTTTCTCGCAGTGGGTTAATTGCTGAGATCTGGCCACTGTAAGAAAGCAGTAAAAAATTATCCTCATGGGCAGTAAGATATTCACCAGATTTGAACAAATATTGGAGAATACCAATTCAAAATGTTATGACCAGTATCACGTTTCTACGAGCGCTATACTCACTTAATAGATTAACAGATTAGTTGACATGTTGTCAATTTGATGTTGGCGATGTTAGCTTGCATGTTGGCGGAGATGGATAGAAAGGAAGGCGACAATTTGGCGGACAGTTTTTGTCTTTTGGTTTGAAGGAAAAGCACTTCTTCTACTTGTTAAAAACACATGAACACACTGAACAGAAGTAAGACAGGAGGACCTGGTTAAAGATAATGAGCACCAGGGACAGCTTCTGGGAAAACTGGATTTAGCCCTCCCTTTCTTTTACAATAAAGATTATACTTAAAAAGAACCTACAACAGATTGTTTTACATTTTGGTAGAACATAGAGAGGCAACCTGCTGAAAAATTCCAAGAAAAACATGCAATATCTCGAAATGGGCTTATTTATTTCACAGCTCTGTAAGTTCCTCTTTCGTTCACTTCTGTAGTGTTAATGTGTGACTGGTGTCATGGCATGATTGTCGATCATTTGGGCTAAACTCATTTAGCCCACAGGCCACCACCTGGCCAATCAATGATTCAGCTCCAGCGTTACAGACTGTAGAGATGTTAGGAAACACACTCCTAACACGTTGTTTGTTTGAATATATACTTTCTCAAGTTAACAGCAACGCAATCGTGATGCTAATTCTGTTAGCCCTTTAATTGCAATTTCCTTACGTGTTAGCGCCAATCTAAAGAACCAAGATGAACATCCATCCTTCCCTCTGAGAGAGAATAATGCACCAGACGGTACTAGTGTGCACACTCACATATTAATTTATGGTATGTCATTTTGTCATAGCCGTATTCAACAATTTTTTGCACACCCTAGATTTTGCTCAGATCATAAACCTTGTCCCTTTGGGTATAACCTCAACATATTTGAAAAGTTCATTAATTTTAATAAAAAAACATTCATTGTACCTATTGAGAATACATCCTACAGACATTATAGAGCATTAGATGTAGCTTTAGATGCACCCAAATGGTAGAAAATTACTGGAGAGAAAGAGTGAATTCATATATTTAAAGAGGGTTGACTCATGACACAACATTTAATGTTTCCTCTGTTTCCATGGTGATTTATCCTAGTTGAGTTTGTATCTTATATTCTTCTGTTTGCAATGTATTATATAGTTGGAAGGGTAATGTTCTTAATGTGAGTATTTATCGTTGAGTTAGTGTTATCTGTATACTTGTTAACAGACTTTGCTAATTAGCTTTAGCATGTGTTGTGTATGACGTCAGTTCCCCGCTACCTACTGTCACCAAGTGACCATGTCTTCTTTTATTCAGCTCCATCACTAGGCTGAAAAACTAATTCACTTTCTATCAGCATTAACTGCACCTTTTTGTGTTAATGCTAATATGCTAGTATTAGCATGCTAACACAGTATAAATGAGGCCCTGTAACTTAAAAAAAAGACGAAATAGCAAACATATTCTCCAAAATACACATGGACAAATTCTCGAGCTGTAAAACACACATTTCCCAATTAAATCCATTCACACTCGTCCACTTGGTGTTGTATTTTCACTTGTGGTCACAGTTTGCTGTTGAGATAACTATGAAGTGCTTTCATCTGCCTGGTGTTTACCCAACAGTTTGGCTAAGGACATTTGTCCTAGTTTTACTTGAGTAAACTCTAAATCACTGTGTAAAATCTTCTCATAACCAAACAGATTTTATATGAAGCTCTTCTCCAAAGGGAGGGCAGAGAGTAAGTTCTGTTTGTAAAAAAATAAATAAATAAAAAGCCGAATTTGTTTTGCAGTTCAGCTGGGCCGTGGCTGTCAGTGGGCTTTCTCTGGATTATAACCAAGCATTAATTCATAAGGCTTGTTTTACCACTCAATCAGGCCGCTGTTGGGAATGTTCATCCATCAACCCCTTCCCCCCTCTTTCACCACAGACTGCCCCCACCTCGCCTGAAAGCTTTCCTGCCTCCCGCTCCTTAAATTTATTTATTTTTTCCACCCCTCCCCTCCCCTCTTCCTCCCCAATCTCACATAAGCAGCTCCCAAATAAAAGTCAATGCCTGCACTCCAATCTCCGTCTCATGGCTGCCCAGGATTTCTACCTTGATCAAATATTTACAAAGGGAGGACAAACCTCCGTTTTGGCTCAGTTTTTCATTTCTCGTCTTGTGCTCCACTCCATAGAGCCATTCAACTGTGATCCGTCTAAAGTCGATGGTGGAGCTTTGGACCAATATGATGGATGTAGTCGATGTATTTCTGCGAGAAGCAGAGGTTAGATTGGATAAGAGGCACAGGGTCAGCTATATCTATAATAAAGCCAACTTCAGCTGTCCTTTAAATGACTGTATGTCATTCTGTTGTTACTAAGGGCAACATGGTAAAAAGCGTAGCTGCATTATTGAATCTATACATCGATTAGAGTGACCATATCTTTGATCTACCGTGTTCACAGTTGTACACAATCTTGTGGGATGACATTCAAGCAAATCTCTTCAGTGTGCATCACGCCTGAAGCGCAAACCAATAATGATTAAAAAAAGACTCAACATTTGGAGTGGCTCCCCTTGAATGAATGGAGAGTTAAAGTTACTGTGAGGAGTTTTTAACTGGTGGAGGAAATGGTTTAAACGAATAATGATGCCACCATTTGACTTACATAAGAAAATCCAATCATGTCTAGAGGATTGACTATTTCTATAGAGTTTATATTGCATGTCAATTCTGCTATTTGCATTTGTTTGTTAATATTTTCCAAGAAAATCCACAGTGAGTGATTTGCTAACTAGAAGCAGGATGAGATTCTCAGACAGAATCCAAGCTCTGGACATCTAAAGAAAAACATTAGCAAAGAGATGAGGCATACAGCTTTGTCCACAGGGGTCACATTTATTGATGCAAACCAAGCGGCAAGACATGGGACGTGGGAGTGCAAAAAAACAGAAGTTCCGATATTAAACGTGGGCATAGTTTCAGATCATGAGTAAATTGGCGTAATCCCAGGAGAAGTCCGCAGAGGGCGCTAAACTGGTTGTTCTGTTCACGTAATAATTCCCTGATATGAAACAAAGAATTCCACGAGACAGCTTCAAGCCTCTGCGTAAGCCGGTGAAAACTCTTCACGTAGGCTCTCTTCCCCCAGGACTGGAGAGCAGCCCTCGCCTGGCAGCCCTGCAGCGTTCTGCCCCCAAGAAGGCTTGCAGAGAGCTCGCCAAGAAGAAGAAAGTGGGCACGTGTGGAGGGGGCATTAAAGAAACGGCAGCTGAAATGAAACCGTTTCAGGCAGAGGCTGAAATGAAGGTTTTTATTGTAGCCAGAATGAGATAAATAAGGAATTTCAGTTAGCTCGAAATCATGCAAAGCTACTCTATAGGTTTCACAGACCAACAACATTGAGGCTAAACATTTTTATTTAACTCTGGATGCACTTACAGTGTGTTGATGATCGTATATAGCATTGGACAAGTCAGACATCCTCTGTGGTTGGGTTCTTAAAATGGCTATAGTACTACTTCCACCAATACAGTCAGTGTCTCTACTGGGCCGCCTTGCCATCACTGAAACCTCCAGACCCTATCTTGTAGTGGGGAAAAAAAAAGAAAGAAAGCTCAACCATATATTCAAGATTGATAACGTGAGAGACTGCTGCTCTCTTCTTGTTCACAGTTGGGATTCGTGAATTGTTTATAGTCAGTTCACTGAAAGTCTGCAGAACATGCGAGTCTCAGTAGAAGTGATGTGAAGACTTCATGTAGCCTTTTCTACGTCTTTATAAGAGTCAAAAACTACATGCAGCAACACTCTGTGCAGCAGTGATGTTGTGATGTACTACAGTGCAGTACTACATAGACGGGATATATATTGCTAATTCCTAACAAATTACATATAATACAGAAGATTTAACTTGACTGTGTAAAATCATTGAATTGTCTCAGTGATGTTACTCATTGCTTTCTTATGAAGTGATTTGAAGTTGAATGATGGTGGTGGCTATATTGGAAATGCTATACCAACCTAACATTTGATCAACCAAGAAACATGCAAAAAGATGGAGATGAGGTGAACCTGAAGCGTCCTGGTAAATGGCTAACGCTAACTGTTATTTAACTCAGCCACAGCTCCTAATTCAGCAAATTTATGAATAACAATTTGGCTTGATATCATCAAAATGGATGTGTTATTAAAAAAACTCACCCCTGGTTTACCCTTCAGTGTGTACCGATAAAGAATTGAGCTATCGGTGTCAAATTTGTGTTTTGAACCAGGCTGTAAATAAATGTTCTTAGTTTTGCAGCTAGCCTCAAGTGGACAAAGGAGGAACTGCAGTTTTTTGCATTTTCACATTGGTTACATTTCTTAACAGCAGAGGTTGCCTCTTGGATTTAACTGGTTTAATGCAAGTAACCAGTAGTGGTGACGTTGGCTTGGCTAGCATTCATCTAGCATTCTTTCAATAATCTGTTCCTAAAAAACATCTCATAACTGTGTGCAATGGAAACCTCCATTTTTTTTTATCCATCTTTCAGTAAACTGTCTACAGTAAGAAAAAAGAAAAAAAGAAGGGTAACGGCTTACAATATCTGAATGCAGACCAAACAATGAGTGACTAATTATATATCACTGTTGTGCAAACCGTTAATAATGTATGTTATGCTCAAAGTGGATGGAGAAACATGGTATTAGTGCATCCTAACACAGTTGACCGAGAAGATCTGTGGTAGGTTTCTAACCCTGGATATCCACTCCATTTCTCCAGTGTGGGCAGTGTTAACAAAGACAGCGAAGAGAGAGAGAGAGAGAGAGAGCGATGTTGTGTCGCACATTGAGCGGAGAACAGTGCAGAGCCTTCCTCATTAAATTCTTGCAGTGGCGTTGGTTTTTCCACTTTAATGCTTGGGAGATGCTGGCTTCCTCCTCCGAGAGATATACAGGGACTTGGAGGAGCCACTGAGACTTGAGTGTAGCCCCAATTTGTCTTAGTTCCAGGGGGATGTGGTTTAAACAGCAATGCCCTCTCCTCTTTGGTAATCTCTGGTGGCCCTTCGGTCTCTATATCTCACATCTCTGTTGTGCTTTAAGCCGCTTTGCTCTTTGGTGTTTGACGTCTTAGAGCTGTCCTATATGACTTCATGTTTTGTTTTGTCTCTCAATCTCCGAGCCAATTCTTCCACTGACCCCAAGTGAGATAAAGCTCTTGCAAGATAAGCACTGCAACTCTTGTTGTTTTTCTTCTTTAAATTACTTGAGGTCCGTGTCTTGACACAAATTGGCATGAACACATTTGACAACAGGTGAATCACTGGAATCCTTGTAGAGCATGACGTTTTAACATCAAAGAAATCAGCTTTTTTTTTAGGCCTAGAGCTCAGCCTTGAAGTTTTCCAAGGGCGTATGTGTCTCATTAGGTAAACTGCCATAAATGAATGTTCTAGTGTTGCTTTATCAAGTAAGAAGTAGGTTACAAATTAGTGCGATAGGGGAAAACAGTGTACATCAAAGTAACATGAGTAAAACAGTTTAATGTGTGTGTTGTCTGTTAGCATCAAAACAGCTCAATAATACGTCCTCATTTATAAAACGTTAAATGACTTAATTCCTACGCGTTCACTTTCCAGAAACATGGAGCTGCTGTTGGTTATTGTTGACCGTGATATCAAATTCAGAAAGTGCATCTCAAACTAGCGTCTCCAGGGTTTATTGGAAACATGTTGTTCAGTATGCTTATGCTAGCGGGGCCATGAGGCTGTTATTTTCAAAGTATTATACTATTCAAAGTCTTCAAAGTTCCAGAAACAAAATCAACAACGCATCAAATAAAAAAACAAACCATGAAGGCACATAGATTTTTAGATAGATTTTTTTAGCTCCTTGGCAGCCTCTTCATTCTTTCTCTTTTGGAATTTGAATCGATTTATGTACAGAGGGGAAACGAGGGCGTGACCAGAACCATTCTAGAAATCTGATTGGCCACCGCAGTGACTGCCCAAAAAGCAAAAAATGATTAGCTATTTGCCTTGTCAGAGGAGGGACTTGTATTTAGATAAAATACTTGGGCTGTGTTCAGTAGCCCAAATATAGTTTAAGTTTCATTTTCATTTCAAGTAGGAAACATTTTATTTTTTGTTGGTATGTGGACTTTGGACATGCAAATTATTTCTTTATTCCTTCAGGAATTAAGTGAACAAAATTGAAAATTTGCCACTCTGTTTTGTTCCCCTTTAGATAAAAAAAATAGATATATACATAGGTATATAACATCTGTTTGATACCAAAAATATATGTGTGTTCAAACTGAAGGCCACCCCTAAAGAAGTCAATGGCCGAGTTGGGCCACCCCAGTCAAAAAGTCTGGCTCCGCCACTGTGTATGTATCAAATGTCATTGCGACCCATCCTGCAGTTGTTGTGATCCTTCAGTTGAATTAGACCACTTAAAAACATTGCCATCTAGCTGCTCAACATGGCTCTTAAGAAGCTGACTTTTAGACTGTAAAATTAACATTCAAAAGTCTATTAGACACCGAGAAACAGTCCAGCTGCCTCAGAAGTAAAGCGAGGGAAAAGTTGAGATGGTGACAAAAGAGAGCACCTCCAACCGCAAAGTGAGCGGGACAGCTGGGGTGAAGTCGGGCATGAACCCTGTCAGTTACGCAGACATGCCATGGTTTCACTAATGAACAGGTTTTAAGCTCTGATAGCGACTTTGACTCTAATGCAGTCACACTCCAGTTCTCAAGGACGTCTCGACTCCCTCTTATCACTTCTACCTGTTCTTTTCTCAGATACATATGGACAGACACAATGGATCCTGACTGGTTATCAAGCATTTTGTCAATTAATAATCAATCATTTTAGGGTTATAATAAATGGTCAGAAATAATTATCTTTGCAGTTTATGAAGGTGTCTTGTGTTTCTAGTCTGAGCTTGATGGAGGCATTTTTTTGTATTTTGACATTGGACATTTTAAATTGTTGATTAATTGAAAGAAAACAAAAAACTAAGTAACATTTAATTACAGGACAATAAATATTCTCTCTGCCTAATGGTCAGGACACTGTGTTAGGTAGACGATGAGCGAATCATTTCACTGGCTGTTTTCTCCTTCCGTCGCAGCAGGGCTGAGGCTTCTCTTGCCCTCTGTGTGCTTGGCTGCTAAATTTAAGATTTCCTGAGCTCGCTGCTCATGTTTGGCTCCTCGTGCCAGATGTTCAACAGATGGGGTTCACTAATATCACCCCAGGGTGCGAAGGTTTCCACTCTAGCTCTTTCAGCCTGTGTCACACTTTGTCTGTCATTTTTATAAGTGTAGCTCTCTGTCTGGCATATTTAAAAAAATATCCTTTTTTAACTCCCCAGCCACCCCTTCTCTTTCTCGTTGTTACTCTCCTGTGTTTTAAAGACGTTTAAAAAACTAGAGTAAGGACAGAGAGGGAGAGAGGTTCTCAGTCTTGGATTGGGCGAAACCTTCCCCCATTCGTCACCGCTAGACAAGCAGCCGTGTTCCACCTGAAACGCCTTTGGATTTACGCTGCAAACTGCAGCCATCTTTCTTCTGTTAATCACCTCGGGGCTGGGCGCTCCGGCTCGCCACGTCCCCAGGCCGATGGATGACCCGTAGGGGAAATCGAATGGAAACTAGCCAAGCCTGACGCTGGTGTGGTACTTTCAAGGTACCACACTGTGAGTAGGGGAGAATAGGAGAGCAAACCAATTCAGTGTGTGTGAACCAGAGACCAGGAAAAAAAAAAACCTTTGCTGCTAATCTAATGCTGTTGATATTTTCTTTTCCAAAGAGGAATTCATTTCTGAGTGGGATCTTTCTTTAATTCCTTGGAACCATTTGAATTTTGATCTTAAACATTGTCAAATCTAATTTTTATATTTTATATTAGCATGAAATTAACATGTTTCCACAATATGAATTCCAATTCAAAGACCTTCACTAAAACCTAAATTCAAAATAACATTTAACATGGAATCAGGTTATTAATAAACAGAACTGAGCAATGTTGAATATTTGACAACTTTTAGCCCAACTTCCATTTCCTTTTATTTTTTATCTGGCAACCATTCAAGATCACCGGAAAGAAAATAAAATATAGATAAAGCACGTTGTTCTCGAGGACACTGTGAGAAATCTGCTGAATGTCCTCAAGTGATGTCACTTGAGTCGGCAGCAGTCAGAAAGTCTGAAAATGTAAATATATGGTTTTGTTGAGTTCAAAAGAAGTGAGGTAGCAAGAGCTTTGTAGCATGCTACTCACGTCTTCCTCGACACTTGAGGCTACATTAGCTCTAACTAGCATAACAAATTATTAGCATTAAGACATTTCGGAAGAGGCTGTCCATCCTTAGCCAGAACGTTTTCACGTACAATAATGAAGTGGATGAATATTTTTTCAAATTTGTTGAGAACCCAGGGTCCATCTACAGTTGATATTTTGGTTAAGTCGTGCATATTGTCAAAGTTAGAAGCATTGTGATTAACTTGCAACAAGTACAGAAGCGAGGACTTTCTGGAGAATGGTACCCATGGGGGTCTTGGCCGCTGAGGCAGTTCTTCGCTTTGCCTGATTAGAAATCCAGCCGTGTTCCCACTCTCCAGTCGCCAGTAGTTCAAGAAAACCAGATACACTAGAAACCAATCATGCAATAATATAGAGGACTAATGCTGTGAAAGCAGGACTGACATGAGCAGTGTTCTTTTTTTGTGTGTTGATGTTGCTGCATGTTCAGAGCCTGTAATGATGTCAGCAGAACCATTGCAGAGCCTCTCTCCACTGCCAAGTGCTAATGAACAGTGTTGGACGAGGACCGATCTGCTCGAGCCATTTGGGTTTGCTTCCACAGCGGGGTATTAGCATTCATGTTTGTATTTTTAAGCTTACTGGAAACTCACTCATCATTTCAACAAAGTACAGAGAGATGGGTAGCTTGTGGTTTTGATGTGACACAAGAACAGCAGCAGATATGATGCTCCCGTGATTGCATAGGGTAATTACAGGTTTGCTGTCGGGCGTGCGTAGGCGGTGCGCGGCTACGTGGGTTTTAAATCTAGCACTTATATTTAATGAATTTGACACACTTCCATGATTCTTGAAAATACTCTGCTGTATCTCTGTTGAATGAACTTATATTGTATATATTGAATGCATATTGCTGTATGTTAGATGTGGTGCAGCACACTGTACAACTTCAACTCAAGACACTTTGTTCTGTGTCCTGTCTCTTGCAAACAAGTAACCTAAACCATAGAATCTCTTTATGTTCATGTGACTACGGCATATCCAAAATGTTTGCAAAAGGGAAAAACACAACTGCCTTTGTTTAAAAAACATGTGGCAATTTTCGAGTCTGACGGGGCTCAAGTAGAAATTCAATAGGGGCCCCTCCAACCAGTGTTTATCACCATTATGTCTGCCAGGGTCCCGATGCTTACACCTCTATCTCTTTGTTTACTCAATCACAGATAATTCCTCTTCATTTTCCTTCACCAACTTTCAGTGACAAACTTTGGTTTCCACTGCAAACATGCATGCAATGCTTAGCAAGGCATGGAGAGCGAGTTCTGTGAGATGGGGCCCCCTTAAGGAGGTGTCATACTGTCACTGCAAAATTTGCCCATTTTGAGCCATAACTGTGGTTTTAAGTTAGTCAACCCTTGGGGGGGGGGGGCCCTACTGGCCTAGGGGCCCCAAGCAGTTGCCTGCCTTGACTATTGACAAGCAGCGCCTCTGATTATTACTATGTGATCGTCTCCAATGAGCAATCAGCTTTCACTTACTTTAACAATTTGGTCCATCGGAAATGATGGTTTGCTCATTTCAGCTTTAACTGTGGCAATTTACTTTTGTATTGTTCAGTTTGCGTTTGTCTTTTTTTGTTCATGTGCTTGTTTTTCCCTTTTGCAAATCATTTATGGAAAGCAATCTGTCTGACACCTCCCAGCCACGTTATGTAAGCCTTCAAAAACTTTTTACGATTACTTAATACATTTATGATGCTATTATGCCTTCTATTAACAAGGTAACCATTTTTATTTCCTTGGATGCATGCTCTTTGGTTTGAGGGTGAAAGAGTAGGGTAAATCAGCAAACTGATATGATTATCGTGCATGCGCTGAATTGAAACCGCAGCTCATTGACTCGTCAGTGTCAGAATGTTCATCTAATCAGTAACTTAATCAGAGCATGACATCTAATTCACTGTACTTAGATTTAATAATTAAAGAATGTATTGAAGAGACACACCTCTGAATCATTTCAGATGAATGGTCCTAAAGTGGGGACCTAAGAAATCTGAAATGATGGCATCAGGGGACTCAGACAGTACAGGTTTTCGGTCAGTTTTTGAGCCAAAAAGAAAGAAAGCATCGTCTAATTTGCACTAATACATATACAATGTACAAAGATTAGACAATGTGCAGAAATTCGGCAGCAATTGTTTTACTAGCATCTCACCTGAGATTATGCGATCGTGACAACCCGAGTCGAAGCTTTGAGTTTACCAGAATCTGTTGATTTGATAAATATTGGGAAATGTGATCACATTTATTTCAACACTGGTCAAACATTATGATTTAGAGAAAGCTTAGGAAAACTGATAGTATCAGAAAACAGAACACTTTTAATAAAGTCAGTGGGATATGTACTTGTCATTGTTCATGTGTATCATCTACCTTTGCATACCTTACATCTGTGCAGAGTAATTAACTGTTGCCTAAATTAGAAAAAAATGTGTTTTATAATATATAGTGATATGCAAGCGTATCACTATTTACTCATATCCCTTTTGATAGTGATATAAAGATTTAAAATCATTCAGGCTTGTTTGACCCAAATCCCGTGTGACTTGTGAATAATTGAACACAAATTAATTCCCTTTAGCAGACCGGCCAAAACTTCACCAGTGCATCACAAACAGAGTAACTATGGGTGCACCTGACACTGGTAGAGCTGAAAACACACCCAGCCCTATTATCAGTAGCTGTAATTTCCTCCTAAAATCACTTCCTTTTTTAGTTCTGCCCTTCTCCTCGCTGTCTTTGAAGTTGTGTCTTGCAGCACAGTGTGATTTGCGCTGCCGCCACCCCCCCCCCCCCCCCCCCCCTTTGCCTGTGGCCCAGTGCTGGGCCTTGGCCAGTTGAAAAAAGGCCTTTCAGGCTGTGTCACTCCAAAAGACCACTGCTGTGACACGATGTTGACAGGCACCGGGCGAGGCAACCAAAAGCAAAATCTAATTACCATTAAACCAGGGAGCCATGCTTCAGCCAGCAACATCATTTCCAGGCCTATTAGCCAAAATTAGCACACACCATAAAACCATACACACACTTTGCTTCGCTCGTAGGCTCTTTCGCAGTCACACATTTTCCCTGTCCTTGCCACAAGCCCCCTTTTTCACACTCCTCCTCACTTTGTTTCAACTTGCAGGAGGTGGAAATTGGAATCTTCGGTGCATGTTGTCTCATCTTGAAGGGGTTTTCTTACATTATTTCCGGTACTGCATGCCAGAGTCGCACACTGGTTGTGATATCCCGGTTGGAGGTGATACACAGTTTGTCCATTATGATTCCTGTAGAGCTTTGATCCCACATTGTTTTGAGCTGTACGGTAGGCAGGTGAGGATAATGCATTACATGTTCAGCCTGGAAGAAACCGCAGAATAAAAGGCAAGGGATGCATACTCACACACGCACTCAGACACTCAGACACACACACACACACACACAGAGGCGTTTTAGGTTGCAGGCTAAGTGTTGTAAGCTGCAGTGCAGATGGCTGGTAACACAATACCATCATGTTTCCTCTCGCCACTCGTGTTGGCAGCTCAGTGATAAAACAAGACTTTGAACTCTGCAGCACGGAGACCAGACCACAGGGTTTGCTATCTGGGACAGTCTGACAATGCATATCTACGCTCTACGGGGGAAAAAAAAAAAACCTGCAGTGTGAGATATGTCGAGACATATTTCACAGTTATCACACATTGCTATAATCTGCATCCTTCTTTAAAACGGTGTCACGTCTTATTCCTATTCTAACAAGTCAAATAAAAGTTTTGGTATGCTTGCTGCTGACAGACACAAACATTATGTCATCAGCAGTCTGGGAGACGACGTCACTGTTGGGCACTCATTACCAAAGAGTCCTTCCAATTAGTTAATTGATTCATCATTAAGTCTTGCACTTGTTTTAATGCACTACACTTTATTAGATGTTATCTGGTTCAGCATGCAGGTAAAAAGACACTATGCTACATTAGCATTAGGCTACAACTAGAGCGTCATATGACCAATTCTTCTTCTACTTATTAAGTCGTCTTGTTATTCTTCAGACATACAGTAGGTATGTTCACAAGTGAAGGGCCCGTGCTCAGAAATAATCTAGGACGCTGTATTTCGACAACAAACAGCTGCATCCTTATTCCATTTTTAAAAGTTTATTTAAGTAAAACAATATGACGAGAACAGGATGTAGATAGTTGATTTTTTGTATTAGTATTGATACAATTACCAAGACTCCTCAAGGATCCACTTCTCTATTATTTGGTGGAAAGATGAGCTGACAATATGCACGTACTAGGAAATAAATCATTGTATTATTTTTTCTATCAGTAGTTTTAATGATGCATACGCTGATTAGAGCTCGTGTAAGGAAGTCGAACAGTTCATAATCTGTAATATCTATTTGTATATCTGGGAATACACATTTCTCCTCCAGACAACTGTATTAACCCGAGTTCCTCGCCAAAATCTCCATTGTCTTTTTCTTTTGCAACAGTGATTTGATTCGATTATGGGGATTTGAACTTACTGTTAAAAAAAGACAACGAGATTTGATAGCGGTATCGATAATCTCAGACTTATAGATTTTAAAGTTTTGATAAATTAATATAACCGGGTTTACCAGAGTACACACAAGATGCCCATAGCCAATCACAGGGCTTGCAGTAGGCGTCATTTCTAAGCATCTTTACATTTTTGAGATGTACATCAGTTTACGTACACGGGCTTCTGTGCGAACCTGCGGTGTAGAGTCTAAGCAGAAGTATATATCAGGCTTTAGACTCATGTAGCAGTCCTTTTATTCTAGTTATGTGGCTAATTGGCTTTATTTATTACTTGCAATTGTATAAAACAACCAAAGGCGTTTAAAAAAAGAACATAAATGGAATGAAAATTTCTGCTTGAGTGCTACCATCATATCAAAACATAAACACACAGACTTATGGATGTGAAACTGAACGGACTCTGGAGGACATTCTGTTAAAAAAAAAAAAAAAAATGCAAATGCGGATGTTAAAATGCGTCACTGTTTTTTTTTTTATCATCACACCCTCACTAAATGATGTAATGTGGTTCAAGGCACATATCAATGTGGAAAATGTGTCAAGCCAAAACACTATTTAGCATGAATAACAAAGGCGGTGGAAACACAGAAGACAAAAAAAGCAACACAATCCTAACAGACATGCCTTTGAACATTCAGGATTGAACAAAAAAAGGTATTGACACTGTCAAGTGAAAAACACGATATCTCCGGTTTTGACGATGTCATGCTTTCAAATCAGCTGACGGATTACATGCTCTTTCATGAGCTGGGACCGTTTTCAAAACCCTTTTATGCTCAGAAAATCCTTTAAAACCATTCGGGTGATGTCACAAATGCCAAAAGAAGACTGTTTTTTTTTTTATATTTCCTGAAGAGGCTGTATTATATAAGAGCATATCAAATATAAAAACAGGGCATTTCATGAATACGTACAATGGCTCATGTATACAATTAGCTTACTAAATCTTACCCCGCATTACATGGTCACCGCTTTGTGTTGGTGTGAATTCATATAGCACAAATGTGTAACTGTACCTAAAGCAGCTTTATTTCCGAGGCAGCACCACTGCATGCCACATGGAGAGGAGTCAAAGAGGGAAGAATTAAGTGGGTGGAGGGGATGGCGAGGGGGGGGGGGTCATCATTCGTCATCTTCTTGGTTGCCTTGGCGACCAAAAGTTATTATCCTCCATTAAACCTCCCTCCCGTGCGCTCCTCCGCCAGCAGAGAAAGTCATTGTTCCGAGGTGCAGTGATAATTGTTGGAATAATAACAGTGAAAAATGGTTTCTCTGTTCTCTCCGAGACCGTTTTCTGAACTTGAGAGACGCAGCGGCAGATTGATCCTGTCGGCACTGTCGGCCCCGCTCCTCTCATTCTCCTCTGTCACCGTTGCAGACTTACATCCAATGTACCTTCAGACGGCACATGAATTCATTCCTTTTTGAAGTCCGTCTTTCATGTCTTTATTTTTTGAGTTAATGACTCCCATTGAAATCTGCAAACGCTGTTGGGGGTAGGCAATGTCTACCGCATTGGTGTTTGACTGTGTCCAGAGCAGAAACATTGCAATGGAGAATGCCATCAGTGCTTTTTTGTGGATGGAATTTGGCTTGCTTTTAGTCATGGTAGAGTACAACGGGTAAAAAAAATGACCAAAACAAAACGTAGTCTGATGGAAGTAGAGAGGGGCGATCGAAATGGAGGGCAGTACAACCTCGAACAGAGGGAGGCAGGGCAACAACACTCCTATCTGTTGGCTGCTTCGATGCTCTCTGCTTCGATAATGTTTCAGGATTCAGCATGGTCAGGGGTTCCCCAAACGTTGCCATGCCAAGGACCCCCATGTAGCATCAGCTTCTGGTGGGGACCCAATCTTTAAATCAGGTGTTGTTCAAGTTTTGATGGCTGTAAAGACTCGCAAATAAACCTTTTCTGCTCATGCCATGATGGCCGATCTTTCATGCTGCAATAAAGTCATACTTTATGTAAAATAGCTCATACTGAAGAGCTGTAGATGTTCAGGTGGTGTTCTGTGTTTGTGGTTCTTCTGCAGTGGAGCCATGTTAAGTCTGGTCGCCTGGTGGTGTTTTTTATGTTCTTAGAAATGTTTCCATCTTACGAGAAGGTTTGTAACTAGTTTTCAAGTGGTACTTCAACTGTCTTTTATATCTGTGTCGCTCATGCTGCTGCTTGATTCTGATTGGCTATACTGGTGCAAGTTTATTTTTTGTTAAATTGAAAGATTGGCTTAGAGAAGGAGCATATAGATTTCAGTTTGCAGTGATAAATAACATCTAAAAAGACAGATATGAAAATGTTATTGTCAGAAATAATGGTGTCAGTTGTTTTATCATTTTCTCCCCCCCCCCCCCCCCCCCCCGTCATCCCTGGTGACCCCGACCCCTGGACCCCCACATTGACAAACGCTAAGCCAACCCACTTTTCAACCTCTTTTGGTGACATCAAGTCAGGGATTCCGAGGAACCCAGATATTTGATGAATCATCACAGCCTGTTTGCACTTTTTCTTTCTCTGATTGTGTGTAAATCACAACACAGATCATGACGAAAGGCTTTCAAATATTGAATTAGTCAAAGGTGAAACAGGAGACCCACGCAGGCTGATACAGGAGTTAAGAACGGCGCTGAACCAAATAATGAAAGAATGATAATCGGGCCTGCTTGGGGCACACGGGGAGCATGTTAGAGGCTTTTTCACTAACAGTGTGATGATGTTAAAGGCTTTGTGTTCAGTGGCTGTCAGACGAGCTAAAACTTTAAAAAACTGTAGATTACATTATAATTTGAGCCAGGATGTTACAAACCGTGTTGCAATCCCTTTCTTAACACGAAGATAAAGCACAAAATCAGCACACAGCGGTTGAAGATGATGCGTTCTTTTTAATCAGAATCTTGCTTTATTACTTTAGTCAGACTTTTTTCTTTTAGTACCAAAATACTCCACTGATTGTTCTCTGTTCATCCGTGCTCACAGTACAAACAGGCACTTCTGGCAGCTCCTGCAAACATGGCTTGTCTGATGACGGTGATTTAACTTTGCATTACACTCTGGCTCTGCGAGCAGCGGACCACTGTACTGTACACTGTGCAGGATTAAGTTCCAGGATTTGGCCTGCGCGTTGTGCAGTATGTACACACAAACAGCAGGAGACATTCCAAGGCTCAGATTTTTGGCATTGATAGACACACACTGCCTCGTTTTTTTTTCTTTTTTTCTGCTACTAGGATGATGTGCCATTTTTGATTTTTTTCAATTTTTTTTCCCCTAATCCTGTGCTAACGCAGTTTAAGCCATCTGGAGCGGTCGACATGCTTATCAACTGAAAAACACAAATGTCATCTTTAAGCTGTTTGTGTGGGCCCCCCTGATTGTATCCTATAATCTTTATTTTTATGAGTCTGTGTTGAAGCACTCATCCGTCCTCATGATTGTTGGCTTTAAAAAAAAAAAAAAAGTGCATTGCACGGGGCTGACATGATTGGGGTTCATTTGAAACAGTGTTTTGTCAGCAGCTCAGATTTTGCCCACATGTGTGTCCCGTGAAATTATCTATTTGATCGTAGACGGGGCTGGATTTAAGCTTCTATCCCTGACAGGATTTGGGCCATTTCGCCAAATCAAAGGCAGGACGCTCTCCTCACTCCAGACTCTGCGAACTCCCGGCTCAGACGGGGGAGCGAGGCTGAGCACCTTATCAGGTTGACCCAACCTCCGCCTGCTGCAGCCACCCGCCTGAGCAGCCCGGTGCCACCGGGACTTTTGGGAGGTGCTTTGAAAAGGCCCCTCTCTGATGTGGGGACTGAAGCTAGTCTGAGCTATTGATGATGGAGCCGACTGGTGACTGCTGATACTCGCTTCCACTTACATTAAAGACCTCCACCTAAGAGGGGCTGAGAGCTTGTGTCCTATCGAGACTTCACCGTGAAAAACTCCCCTCCACTCACTGCTATTCAGTTACACAATGCAAGATGCAACATTTTTTATTTGATGAATTGAACCCCCATGTCTCATAAGTGAGTATAGCTAGTAATTTGCTTAATTTAAGCACATGCTATAAGTTTTATTGCTAATTTGATTGCACCGCTCTTTCACGTGTGTGTTAAAGTATTATGCAAAATCAGCTGTTAGCTAAATGTGATCACATCGCTGTAGACATATTTCAGGCTGCGTATATCATTAAATCTCATTGGTTTAATGCGCCCTTGATAAAAAGCATGAATTAGATGACACAGGAGAACGAGTGAAAGGCCAGATCTTTAACCATCTTCAGGTCACATCTTCACAAATCCTCTTCCATCGTCCAAAGATGTGATGAAAGTAAAAAAAAAAAAGAGAAAAAACAAAGGATGACATTCAGCAGTAAGTGACGGGACAGAGGAGGGGGAGGGAGCGTGCACAAAGAGGCTAAAGATAATGGATGTGAATTGGATTAAATGGGCTGGGTGGAGAACATTAGCAGTTAGGTCAGAGCTGCTATTGTAGTGTGAGTCACTCCCTCCACTTCTAATCTCTCTAATTAGGCCTCATCGGCGTTAGCCAGAAAGCCCCCTCCTCCCCCCCACACTCCTCTCCCCTCACATCCATCCCAGAGCCAAGAGGGAAGGAGGCAGAGTGGACGGCTCCAAGGTGGACAAAAGTTATGTGGCTGTCCATTAGGGCTGAGCGGGGAACTTCAATAATTTGAGTAAAGGCCTCGCACGATCAATCCAATAAATGAAATTACCAAGACACCATTACGCATGGACCTTAACCCAATGATCCTGACTGTTGTGTTTAGGTTTCCTGAACTGTTATTTATTTAAGAGTTAATGCACAGTTAGCAGGTCACCATACATAAATCTCTTCAACACCAAATGCTTTTGAAATACTTTCTAGCAGAGATGAGGACCCGAGTTTTCAGACTTGGCCTTGAGTCAGATTTTAGTCGTCACTCCAGACTTGACTTGAACATACCCCTCAAACACTTCTGACTCGACTTGGACTTGAGATTTGAGACTTGTGTGCTTTCATTTTTATTTATCTAAATGAAAAGCTAAATGTCACATACCAGACACAATGGAAAGCACATCACCTGCAGCTGCTACAGTCAAGTGTTTCCCACAAATAGATGATACCTGGGTGGCCCACTCAAGTATACCTACCGCCCATTTAACAATTTTCCCTTTTTTGTCGCTACAAGATCGCCAACCACAATGCAAAAACTAGTGAACAATCTCCCCATGCCCTTTTATCCTCCTGTCTTTGTAATGACTTTGAAGCAAGGTCTCATGTTGAATAAGCACTTTCTGGTACCTCTGTTTAAATCATGTTGTGCAGCTGGTTGCTTAAGTTATGTTATGTTGGCGTCTTCATAAAACTTCCTGCTGGTGAGATTTGTCAAAAGACCGGACACATTGAAAATACCTAAAGAACAATGAGGCACGATGAGGCTTAATGTGCAAACTCACCTCATGTCAACATATATCATGACATTATATATACACAGGGTAAAGTATTTCAATATTATCAATGGAGGGAAACTAGTTGCACATGCTTGGTTGGCTTTGCTATGACTGCAAAATGACATTTTGCTGGTTGCAGAGTGGATCGTTTGATTCTTGCTGTTTTTCTGTAAGTTATTATTGAAATACATTTTGAAGAAGCTGCAAAGACTTCAACTCCCGCTGTTTGTCCTCAAATAATAGGATCATTTGGAAGCATGATTAAACATGAAGTAAACACTACTGAATTAGAGACGTTCATCAGACAGTGTTACATAATCCATCAGTGTACGGCTATCAGTGGAAGTCGACTCCTTGTTGAAAGTCTGAGAGTGTGTTGAGGTTGACAACCCGGTGATGTCACTGCCTTCAGCCATGCTTCTGTTTGTGTGTGTGTGTGTGTGTGTGTGTGTGTGTGTGTGTTTGTGTGCATGTGCGAGGAATGCTAATGCAGGGGCTTGCAATCCCATGTGAACCAAGCAGGCAGTATTTATTATGCAACTGGCAAGCGGCAAGTCTGAGCTGTGCTTACAGAGCAGGAAAGACAGACAGAGAGGTAGAGGGATGAATGGAGGGATAAACAGCGAGGAAGACACTTTGGATCCTGTGTGTGTGTGTGCGTGTGCATTTAGGTTCATACAGCATTTGCATTAGCCAAATAAAAGAGCTGAAATATGTTATGTGGTCTGGATGATGTGTTGTCATCATGAGGAAAAGAACATTTATGTTACACTGATGTCGGCCGTGAATATTTTGAGATAAGACATTACACATGTGGCAGCTAAACAGCCGATGGTTAAGGTTAGGAAACGATTGCCGATGATGAAAATAAAATTGGTCAGGGGCGGTGGGATGAAAAGCCAGTTTGCTGAATGATGCCAGTCTTGTGTTTGTTGCCTTACGGCTGGTACACACCAAACTGACAACAATGAACAAGCTGCAACAAAAAAAAACTGACTGCTGCGTCGTGTTTTGTCCGCCGCCGTTGGGCCAAAAGGAAGCACGGCTGATAGCAGCCCACTGCCCACACTGTGCATGCGAGAGACGCTATAACTCCCTATACTCCCTGACACGACATCGAGTAGACCCACTGCTCTCTCTGACAGCCCTGACCGTCGGCCCCCGCTGTACACCGAGCTTTTAAAGTTACCAGATCTTAACTTAACTCCTTTGAAAGATGTTGGACACTTTGTTGGAATTGCTCTCCACCAACTATTGCACTGGTGGTTTGATTAACTGCAGCTCTTTGAACGTTCTGTGAAAACATTAGCTTAGAAAATGTAGCGGTAGCTTATTCCTACAGAAGCCACATCTTAGAACTCAGAATATGAAGAAGAGTTTACTCCGAATAATGAATCCCTCCAGCTGCCCGCTTTTATACTGACGACTCTGTATCGATCTCAAATAAGGTACAACCTTATCAACTTAGAAAATGCAATAAAAATAGTCACTGGTTTGCCTAAGTATGAAATATAAAAGACTTAAAACAAAGTCAGAAAGGGCCTTTTCACAGGAATGTAGAAAATGAGAGCCCTCTTCCTCTTCCCTTTTGGTGTTACTCCTTTAAATTGTAAGCTCAGGTCTCGATAGTATAATATTGTTATAAAAACCACAAATGATTGAAGTATGCTGGACCATTCCCTAAAGTCATCCAACACCTTTAGTAGAGTTATTCACCTGGAGCCCACAAAGCCAGTTCAACATATCAATGATTACCATTTTAAAACATATGGAGAAGTTGACAGATGGGTAAATATTAATGGACAAAGTACACCTTCATGTATGCGTGAGTAAATGTGGGTTTGTCCTAACATGAATGCTGGCCAATCAGGAATTAGTATAACCCTTTATCAGGGTGATGGCAATAATCTGCCCTCGACATATGGAGCCACTATCATTTAAATATAGATTTAAAGTCTTGTAGAAATGTGAATTACATTAAAAATTGATGGATGAAAGATGGATGATGAATCAGATCTGAGCGAGCCGGTGTGGCAAGCGTGCAGATCTGCAGCCCGGATCAGACCTGCTGGAGCTGCATGTATGACGAGATGATTTCATTTTTGCCAATAACAGAGTGAGGGACAGAGTTGGAGCTTGTAGAAAGGGGTGAAATGGGATTTGGGGCGAGTGCCAGCTGATGATAACCCAGTCCAAATGGATTGGTAATGGCTATTCATCGGGGTGGCAAGCCGCTCGGCTGCGCTGACACTAATATGAATGCAGATTGAAATGTGGCCGAGGGACTTTGGCTTGAGGTAATAGCATGAGGGAGTGTTTGTGTCCGTGTGTTTGCATTAGTAAATGTGTGTGTTCTTTGAGAACCCGCGCACATGTTGAGCGTCGGCTAATGTGGGGTTACAGAGGCTGATGCAGCCGCCCGCTGATGGGTTGGTTCTGATAAACAACATTGATGGCCAGTTTTATTTTTACATGTGGCCAATTTGTTTTCTGCCTTTCAAATGGAAAATTGACCAGAATAAGAAGATGGAATGAACAAAGTAGAAAATGTACAGCATGTCCACATGATGCCACACATTCAGTAAAGAGTTTTTATAATGATGATGCAATCATGGGGTTTTAAATAATGAAGCTTAATGTATGTAGATATCAGAAAAGAAAAATCAACTACAGCACTCTTTATAACTTCCATTGCTGTCATTGTGGTAAATGATACTGTAGTGATTTTTTTTATTTTTTCCAACAACAATGGGGCTATTTTTTTTTTTGGTAAACTATTCTTTAATTCCAGGTATTAAACACTGTCGGTCAGTTTTAAAGATTATTTCACATCGCCGTTTCCTGTTTCTCTCTTCCTTTTTCTTTTGAAAATATCAATTTATTTGCACCTGGGGAACACTGTTGTTGTGCTTATTTTTATAGATGGGATTGTTTATTGAGTTCATGTTCGCCATGACTCCTATGGGGGGGGGCTCTGTAAGTCATTTTGCAGGAAACTCACACAGATGCAACAGACAGATTTCTACTTGATATTTTGTCTATTAAGCATTACTTCCTTATAGCAAAATTGGGTGTATAAGAGCAATTTATACCTATTTTTTAATCTAAGAAGATGGGCAGCGTCCTTCATACTGGTGCGACCAACACCAGTACAAAATGCTAAGACATGCTCCGTCATGACCACGAGTGCAGCCGCCACCATCCCCCCCTGCACTGCTCACCTGATGCTATTGAGAATTCGCCCCCACTCATTGTGCAGAGCATGCTGGGAAACATAATGAAGACCAGGCTGGTGGCGCCACTTATCAGCTTTTCTCCTTCATTAGGTCATAAGCATGCCTTTAAAGAAAACAATGATATACGTTTAAGTTACTAAACCTTGTGGAGAGCTGGTTTGAGAGAAAAGACTCCTGTGACCAGCGGGGGTGGGCAGCAAGACTCTCCGACAATTGGTCGTGGGCTGTGCATCTGTAATTCACAACTATCAACGTTGACTTCGGCTGAGAGATCAACTTCTGTACCCTTAGCTCACTGGATTGCAAACTCCCCATGGTGCACACAGATGGTACTAAAAGAGCTACACAGCTGCACTCGAACTGCACAATGTGGACGGTGCTGGGTGCAATGGAAATTGTTGCACAGGAGAACGGTTCAAACCTTCTTGTTGTTTCTCTTGGGTCAAGTTGTGGGGTCCTAGTGAGTTAAAAATGTTGGAAGGATGATGGCTGAGCTGCTGTCCTCTCATTTGATTTAAAACTATTAAATCATTGTTTTCGTTTGCAATTATTATGCAATAAGATATTTAAATCTCCTGTCAGGAACATTAGGTTTGGGTCGATTTGGGCGCCCCGGCTGATTTTTGTCCTATGGACAGTGTTTAGCACAACAAACTTTTCCTGCTCTCTTTCAACAGTCATCGAGAATCAACCAAAAAAAGATATTTGGTCTGCTTGCTGCTTTTCACTTTGTCTGACACCTAGCCCCCTTGGGTGCAGATTCAGACCTTAAAAACAACTACACAGATAAAGCTGAATGTGATGCTGATGGGCTTGTATGCTTTTGTAGGTCATAAAACGACGGCAGTATTAGTTTTAGTCTGTTTCACAACCAACAAAAAAACACCTCATATGAGCTTTAATGCTTATATAATAGTCATATTTGTGTTTTCAAAAGCCAAACATTCAGGGCATTTTGCTGAGAGTCAGAGAAATATCATCTCTTATGAAGAGTTTACACTGTAAGTATATAAAATCAATATCTGTTAGCTTTGAAGGTTGTGTGTTTCCACCGGCAATAATATTTTTTTGCATACTTGCACAGTTTATATTTTCTTTGCTGAGTCCCTATAGGTGTGACTAAGCTGAATTCACAGTTTATAACCTGCAGTGTGCAGACACACAGCTGCTACACTTTCACCCGCGAGTTAACCTCCCGAGTTTATTTTCCATCGTTGTTGTACGCTACCTAACACGGTGAGAAAGGGCATCAGACAGCTTGAAGTGGCCCGAGGAAAACAGTGATGCAATGCTTCCTCACACGTCATTGTTTGACAAAATCTGGTTCACGCTCCGCTCCCCGCTCTCCCTCATCTCCCCTCCCTGCCTGCAGTATCATGCGAGTGGCTCACAAGCTTCCAGAACATATTGATCTCAAAATAACATCAAAGACGCTGGCTGACTGACTTAAGATGTGCTGGGAGGGGAAGGCAAGTGCTGAAGGAGAAGGAAGAGGAGGAGGAGGAGGAAACCAGATCCAGCTAGAGGGAGGATTGTACCTGGACAGCGGCAAGGAGCTGGAGCTTGTAGTTTTTTTTTTTTTGCTCAGGGTTTAGGGTTTTGAATGTTTAAGTGCTGACTTTGAAATGTGGCCAAAAGGTAGAAAGTCATCTTCTTTTTTTTTTGACTATTCAGCAGATAAAGTTTGGGCTGTTGGATTGATGGATTATTCATGATCAGATTTCTCATTTCTGCTTACCGTATTTAATACTGAGCCCAAAGGTGGCTTCAAGCTGCATTTGGGATAGCAATAGAAAAGTTAAGTTGTTTGACCTTTTGAACCAACATGAATAAGTGAGGACAAGGAGGACCCCCAATGGACCACCAAAGCAGAGATTGTATGAGAAGAGTCTCAGGCGTCCAAGTTTCCATTGGTCAGTTAGCTGCAGATGATACGGGATGATAATTACATGATCCAATAAGTACAGGATTATCATGTCATGAATGTAAAATATTTCCTCAGCTAATGTTAAAGACTCATTTTGGTACCCATAACTTCCCTTGCCAAAATAGCAACAGTAGTGGACATTTGATCAACTGTTTACCGATGTCTTTGTTTTTGTAGTTCTGCTAAGAACGGAATCTGATTGAAGCAAAGATGGAAGAAATGCAACACTGTTCAAGCAATGCCCAACACAAGCGTATGAACGAGTATCTCAGTTTGATGAAGGGGAATGTAGTTTGTGTTGTAACTTTATTAAAACATTTGTGTCCTTACTTTTTGAACTACATCCTTAAACATTCAAGAAAAATGTTTCATAACTAAACTGGTATGACCAATGGTGTCTGTAAGAAGAAAACATGAAGTAATTATGGTCCACCAAGAAAAAAACCACCAAACTCAAGAAGTCTACATGCAATTTTCCGAATTCCATTGTTGCTGTCTTTTTTGTGAGTAGAGAAAAAATGTAAATTAAATTTAAGTTTCCCTCACTCAAGCAAACAATTTGCAGGAGTTTTCTTGCATTTTTTGGAAATTAAAAACCAAGAAATTATGAAATATTGGGTGCTTGACATCTATGTACTTGCTGTGGTATCAAAACTGTTATCTGTATTGTTTGATTTGACTAGTATTGTCTCATACTTTTAATTCATACTTTACATTTCTGGTATAGTGTCAACCCTAGCTCCTAATGTGGATGCTGTGGTTACACTTTCGATGGTGCAGTTACACTTGTACTTGCTTTGTACTCCCACTGTAAGCCTGGGCAGGTTGTAGACAGATGGAGCCTGTCTGCAGAGATCAACCAGTTGGGAGTCGCCAATGCTTCAACAAGGACTTGATCCCTCACTGATTTCCCACTTGTCAGCTTTGCCAGCTATGAAGAAGCCGGAAAACAAACACCATGTGAAATTGAACCCTTTGTCCTTGTGGTCACCCAAGAGGTTTCTATTTTATTCCCACTGTACCGTCCATGAAGCTCAGTCAGAGGTTCTATCTGTACCTTTAATTCAGATCTGATAACTTGAGGTACAAGCTGACATCTTAACTACTAGAAACCTCCCCTGGAGGATGATGGTGGATCAAAACATAGACATCACTCTCCTGAGGGCTCTATCTGTGCCTCTGTGACACAAAGAGCACTTCTTTTTGGCACTAAAAGGCACTCATCCTCTGCTTCTAGTTTGGAGTGTATATAATTATCCTCACTATTTAGTTAAACTGCCCATTCCCCGTGCTCATAACAACAAAATGTTGTGTGCAATTCCTATACTTCAGAATATTGATTTTTTGAGTGAACATGATGTTATAAGATCCCCTGATAAGAAACGTATTGTAACCCTCATTGATGTAGTTTTTATTCTTTATTGTACTGTGAGTGTTTGACACAAGTTTGGAACCAAGAGGACGGCGGACTCCCCAGATGTAATGATACAAAATGAGTATCGACTATAAAATAATAACGATAATAACAAACAGAAAAGTGATAAATTCGAGCAATCAGATCCTTACCTTCTTTCAAAAACAGGAATTTCACAAGCTTGGAGTTGATCAATGTCTCAAGCCATAACCAAGTTTCATCCCAGGCGGCTTTCATCAAGTTTATATTGCCACATAAACAGGTGAAGGTATGAGAAATAGGAAGGGTTTTATTTGGCAAAAGCAAAGGTTATGTGATGCTGTAAAATCTAGATGGGAAGTGAAGACTTTACACATTAAAATGATTGGTCTTGATCCATGTGACACGGTCGATTTGGAGTATCAGACGGCGACGCAGACAAAGAGACATTAGCTGGCATTAGACAGAGCTGTAACAAATGGCAGCGAGCATCATCAGGGAGCGCTGTAATGTGAAGATTGAGTTACAGCCACTGCTGTGCGAAGTGAACTTCAATGTGGAATATGCCTTTAGTCAGACAGCACTTAGGAGGCGTATTGATCTGACAGTGAATAAAAAAAAAAAAAAAAGAAGCAGCAAGGAGATGGGTGTGAGAGCCTGGAGAGACGGGGGAGGGAAGAGAAACGAGAGAAGAAGAGATGGTCACCCACCGGAGGCGAAGCCAAAAACCAATCTGTGCCAGGACAGGAGGCATATTTTTACTGGATTTGTCTCATTAATCGGAGGTTATTCTCCCTCAGCGGTGGGCACATTCTTGGTGAAATAGTGTTAAGCTACTGAAGAGGACACGCGCTGTGAAGGAAGTCATAAATTAACTGAAATGTTTTAGGTGTAATTGCCTTCATTCTGGGAGTAGAGGCAGCTCATGGCGATATTCAGCCCGTGTGTTCAAATTGCCAGTTCAGGTCGCAATTTAGTTAGGTATAGACATTAAAAGTCCCTAGAGGATCATCCGCAATGATTTTGTTGACCTCACAGTCATATTGAAAGGTCAAAGGTTTTATTCATAGATGTCACTATCAGGTGGCTGAATTGCCATAACACTGATCCCTGGAGGATTACCTCTGTGGACACTCACTGCGCCTTTGATTTCCTTTTGAGAAAAATTGGATTCATCCTGAAGATATTTCATAACCATAAAAAAAAAAAAAAAAAAACGATTGGCTCTGAACACGTTCCCAGAGGAGACTTGCCTTTAATGACTTCATGTTGTTTCCATAGCATCACTTTCAGGACATTTGATCCATGTGAAGCCTTTCAGTATTTCTATTATATATATATATACTTTGCTCTCTCCAACATTCAGATCCAAGGCTCTGATATATAGCTCATCTTACACTACAGTAAGCCTTTTACTTATAGGCAAGAATTTGATCAGATATGTCAAAGAAAATGTCATAAATGTGATGGATTTGCAGCTTGGACGGACCCAGGCTTTTTGACAGGGGAGGCCCAACTGGAGCACCGACTTAAGTATGTAGAACGTAGTTATAGTCCTGTGTTTTTTTTATTTAATTCAATTATTATAATTATAATCAAACGTATTAAAGAAAGGAAAATGCACCACAATGGTACGCAAAGAAAACTATGAGCACTGTTTTGTAAAATGGCCTTAAGGTTGATTTTAACTTGAGTCCAGCCTCTTAACAAGGCAAAAAACAACCATATTTTATTATTATTATTTTTGGGGGGGCCAATTAAAGGTGGGCCGGACCACCCCTGACCATCCGGTGAATCCGCCCCTGATTTGCCGTTGTAAAAATGACCCTCTTGTTCATAATTCTAACCACAAAACAACAAGAATACTGTCTTATTAAGACTCATTAATGTATGTAGAGACTACGCCTTAGTCCGTGCAACTAGCCTAGTGTGTTAGCTTGTGAGGGGGTACAGTATGTCTGCACTGTGTGATGTTTACACCATCAAAATGCTAATTGGAGGTCTAGATTGACTGAACCTTTGCAGAAAAAAGTTCAAGTTGCAGCTAATAGTTGTTGAACAATTGGGTCTTTTATGCTCAATATGAATATAGACTCTGACGCTGGCTATCATTTGAATCAACTTCATGTGGAAGCTAAAAACAAACGTTCAATTCTACTAGCTACACTAAATCAGAAATGTATTCTTTTCCATTAACTTTTCTTTTGTCTCCTAAATTGGTCACAATAAACAGTTTCATACACGGATGGAAAAAGTGACTCTTGGAAACTCTCCAACAAACATTTAATCATATATCTGCAAGTCTCTTGTCCTGCCGGTGGATAAAAGGATTTAGCAGTGTCCACTTTTTTCTTTTACACCACTTACCTCCACCTTTATTTGATTTACCTCTTCCCTCTCACTTTCCTTCTCTGCGCTCCCGTCCTGATTTTATCTTGTCTGACTGCCTTTATTCATCACATCCTTCACCTCACCATCACCTCCACCTCAGCCATGAAATACACTCTGCCAAAAAATGATCCAGAATCAATAACTGAGACTGAATGAGAGTTGTGTTCGTGCTATAAGTCTTTTTAACGGCTTGTGTTGGGGCCTTCCATGTGAGCAGCAACCCCCTTCTCTTTCTCCCCTTTCTCATGGTCCGCATGAAAATATGAATCACTCATACGGCCACTTAATGCAATGCGCTTTAGGATTCCTTACCGTCTCAGTCGCTGGCTCTGGACAAAGAGCTGTAAATAAGTACCTTTAACGTTCCTTGACAAATGGCCTCAAATGCTATGCAGGCGTTCTGCATGTGACAAGACGGTTTAGCTGAAAGGCAGCGGCGAGGGCTAATCAAAGACGACGTGCTGAATGCAGACCGCCAGCCTTTTCCTCGCATGCTTATGAGTAATTGGTCTGAGAGGGCGGGGTGTGTGTCATTAGGGGGAGAGTGTCTATGGACAATTATTTTAGTTAGCTAATGGTGCGGCAGCTCCAGCTTGAGTCGTCCTCTCACCTCGGATTCCCCGTGCCCCGGTCAGCCGGCCAGCCAACTAGTCAATCAGTTCTCCTGTCAGAGGTTGCTGCAGCCGTAATGGCTGCAGGACACGCCCCCTCAGCCAATGCCAAAACTAATAGGCCAATTAGTGTATGGGGATTGTTCTGAAGACTGCATGAGACACAGACCCCTGCAACATGATGAGCTCTGTATGAGTGTGTGTGCATGTGTGTCAGGGATTCGACTGATTGAATTTTTGAATCCTATACTGGTGTTTCTGCAGCGAAAAACAGGTTACCTTAACTGAAAGAGGGTATGGCACTATATATAGGTCAGACTGTTCTCATTCACTCCCGTTCTTATGTCTATAAAAAGTAATGTGCTTTGATTTGAACGTAACCCACTTAATTGTGAGCCAATTTGGAGGTCTTCACTGCGGAGTATAGGGTGTTCAGGTAGACGGTTCTGGCACAGCAGAGTTTTGCGTAGGCGACATATCAGATGCTCAGAGAAACTGCTCAGGCTGTCTAACATGAGGGAAGTTAGGTTGCGTAGTACAAAGACTGATAGTCTAAATTGCATCGAGGTTTGGGAGGAAGGTTGGGACAAAAAAAAGCAGGACAATCACCGTGAAGACCGGCGACTGAGTCCAGTGAGATAAGAAAAGTTGACCGTTATTTCATGAATCCAAAGTTTCCTCAACTAAACCAAGAACTTTTTTTAGTAGATCTAGCGAACAAAGAAGCTTGTACCTTTAACTAAACACACAGACTTCAAATTAACCGTGTTTGAAACTAAGAAAATACTTTGAAACACACAAAACCGTGTTCATCTCCATGAGACAACAAATAATTTGAGTTTCAAGATTGGAGATGTTGACGCATTAGGCTTTTCTTTGGTATTTTTTATACAACACCTTGTTTTATGTATAATAGTACATCTTGTATGTTGTAAAGTTGGATAGATAAAAGACATTTGGGACATGCAATCCAAGGAAAACTGGTAACCAAATTACCCTCAGAATGGCCGGTTTGAGATGGGATACTTACGCCCCTGTTACACCTCGTCTGCAATATTTGAACACTCATTGGCCGAATGGATGGGCAAAGTCGTTCCGCTATTGCAGGTAGTAACAGAGGCGTAATGGGTGAAGACGGTGGAACATTGGAGACGTCTGAGTTTGTGTGTATGTGACGCTCCCGCTGTGTGTTTAAACGTCATGCCTCTTCTGCTTCTGAACACCACAACGCAGTGTGAAATCAAACACTGGGACATCAATGTAACGCTGTTGCGGACGCAGTAAGAAGTACAAAGGTGTAATGACGGAACTCTGTAATGGCGCTGATGCAAAATTGTTGTGTTAAATGCTTCTGTCTCAGAGCCTTTTCAACATACGATCATTAATGGAAATGAGTAGAACATTTTACTTCACAACAAAAGATCAGTTTTTTTGGCTTCATAGCAGTACTGGCATTATACGAGTGTTCAGATGTCCGTGTGGGTTCTCAGTCATCCAGGTCATGGTAAATTCAAAGCTTGATCCAAAGGCAACTGGGCCGGTTGAAGATCTTGACAACGTTTCACCTCTGCTCCCAAAGACTCTTCTTTAGAAGTGAAGAAGCCTTTCGGAGTTAGAGGTGAAACGTCTTCAAGATCTTCAACCAAGTCCAGTGATTTGACCATATTAAAGCTTCTTTTAAGCCTTGCTTGTGTTCGAAAATAATAAGCCCAAATGACATGTCGACATTATCAGGGTTATCAGCCAACATGTTACATTCCCTGGGGCAGGAGTTAAATCTGTCAAAGACCATGTTTAGCTCCATAAAGAGTAAACATCAGCGGTCTTAATGCTCAGCCCATGCAAGTAATATCAATAGTCTGAATACCTCTTCCTCTGCTGTTGTTTATTCATGTATTATTTGGTATCTTAAAGCCCCCAAACATCATTATGAAGGGTAAATCATCAGAGGAACCCTTCAAGCATCATAATGGCACTCTTCAAAAAGAGCCCACACTAGATTTAACTGGGCCTTTTTTCATACACATACAGAGTGCCACTGTGTCAGTGTGGACCCTGACAGTCTGTGATTTTTACATCACCTGGAACACTGGGGGGCTCTTCCAGCGTTCCCACGGACCAGTATATAACTGTCAGAGCGGGGAGTAAGTCAGGAAGGACGACAGGGGCGGACAAGTAAAAAGCAACACAGCCTTTTACTGCTCCCTCTTATCATCTGCTCCCCAATAAAACAGGAAACACATTTTATTACGGGGTGTAGTGGAGAAATGTGTTTCATGGAGTTTGTCTCCGCTAGATCCCTTTGCCTCTCTCAAGGAAACCCCATTTCAAGGCGTTAACAAAAATACTACTATTGTGACAGCTTTGAAAGTAAGGGATAATGTATATTTGAGCGGGTTGTTCTCGCAATTTGGAACCCCTACAAGGTGACCAGGTCTTGTCTCACCCTGAAGCAATAACAGCCCTCACAGGTACTGACTTAAAAAAAAATCGAGAATTTGAAACCAAAATATTGATTTGGAAATGATTTAAGTGATCTTAAAATAGTCTCTTGGAACATACAGTGGGAGCTGCGTCCATGGCAACGGTTAACTTCTGTAGCCATCATAAAAAAAGAGCTAACCTATAGCTTCATCACTCACATGAAACTGAACATTTCCACTGATGCTGAAGTGAGACTCGGTGAACAGCATGAATCAGCTCAGCACCTGATTGAGTTTTTTTCTGTGTCATCCTGACATTTTCGCTACCATTCACCAGTCTTTACACGCCATGCTTTCACGTCTTTTTATCGCGGTTTTTGATATGATATGATGATGACAGTTAGTCCTCCAGATTCTGTGATTAGCACTGGGTCCCTAGCAACCGTCTGATTTTGCTTAGTGACGGTTTGTTCTTAACAATGGTAATCTATCAGGGGATAGCAGACCGTTGCTATGCTTAACTGGCCAATGAGAATCAAGTATTTACCACAGCCGTGTAATAACACAACCAAGCATGATCTTTGAAGTTACCTTTTCTCACTAGCCCTGACCGAGCGATAATGATGGAGAGGAATGTGCTGCTCTTTCACTTTTCACAATGGTTTATTCCGCCAGTCTGAGAGCGGAGCCGCCGGACTATCAATTACGCCCGTACCCTCCAGGCACCCAAACGACCCTTTGCACTACAGTAATGGGCTTATCATTTTATAGTCAAACTGGATACTTTCACATGCCAGAAAGTCACCGAAAGGTCCTTTTGACTATTTTATGAATGAGAGCCTAAGTGAAGTCATAACATTTTAAATATATTGATGTCCCTCCGCATGACTTCCAGTGCTCGACTGCAGGAGGTCCACTGGTTCCTCCTCCCTCTGGCTGCTGAGGCAGATCCCCTTTCCCCCGGGCGGGAGTCAAATAAAAGCTTGAAGCTATTAATCTTCTTCTACTTCATTTACATTTCTGGTGTACTATAACTGTATCCTGCAACAACTTTATTAGATCATGTGTAGAGTAAAAAAAAAAAAGAAAAAATAGCCTACTTTTAGTTTCCTGTAAGTGCAAAAGGCCCAGGCCTGGTCTAAACTCTGCTGGGGAATTGGATTTTGATGCAGCTTTCGAGCCATGATTATTTATAGTTCAGAGAAAAGAGAGGCAGGAAATATGATGAGAGGAAAAAAAAAGTGGAAATCATGCCACAAATAATAAAACTTCACTTCTTTATCACAGCGTACTCGTTTAGATGCCTCAGCTGGAGGAAATGATTCAAAGCTCAGACTCTACATTCTCCTGTTATTAGCCATGATGTGCATTTTTTTTTAAATTTCTGGGCCATACTGTGATTTAATCTATTCAATACCCAATGCCTTTTAACCTATTGGACATATTATGCTATTGATGAAGCTTAAGTTTGATTCATAAAGTCAAAAACAAGCCATCTCTGTATAGAAAGCTATTTGAGCTCCTGCTCTTAAACCTCCACCCCATAAAAGCCTCATTATCTTACATCGTCTGCTGAGTGGCAACAGCAAATGGACTCGACATTCAACAACACAATTCAGTTTAGTCGATAAGGAGTCGAGTTGCAAAGGCTCAATAATTTGATGTTCAGTCAGTGAGTTGGCACATTTTTGATGTGAAAAGATTTGCATCTTGACAATCAAGTTTTACAGTTTTCATTAATTTATCTGGTTCAGGGTAGAGGTAAGGTTATTGGTGTTGGCTCCAACTAATTCATGTTTTTTGCTACTTAAAGGTAACATATTATCCTCATGCCTATAAACCCCTCTATTTCAGCCCTGCTCAGAACAGGCTGTTTCTGTGTCTGTACCTTTAAATATGTAAATGAGCTGTGTCTGACCACGCCCCCTCTATGGAAGGGCTTGGGTGTACTCGGTGCTTTCTCGCTCCATGCCCTATTGTTTACAGTGAGAAGGCAGACTCAGAGGTTCAGAACAAACACCTAGCTGTGGGAGTGTCACCCACCTGGGGGAGGGGCTACTGCCCTTTGTGATGTCATGAAGGGAAAATCTCCAAACGGCCTGTTTGAGCACACATTTTCTGAAAAGTGGAGCAGGAAAAAGACGAGAGAGGATGGACTTTTCTTATAACTGGGGGTTTGTAGACCGACTAGAGACACATATTAGTGTTAGAAACACATGGTGAAGTGTATTTTAAGGTGCAACTATTTTCCCAGTTATTTTAGCAATGTGCAATGTAAACAGAATTTTCTCCGTCTACAGAAGAACTGTTTCTAAAGCAGCTGTTTTTTTTAGTCTTGGAGCAGGTGCCCTTCTAATCCGTGCTGTCCTCTTGTCTCTGCATTAATTGGACAATGATTAGTTTTTTGACACATGATACAAAACAGTAACATTAGCTCTCTGCAGAACATAACGGCAACAAACCTGGGAGTACTGTAAAGTGGGCTACCTGCTGACGTGTGTCTCACTGTTGCGTTTTGTTCTCCAGAAGACATTTTTTTTTTTTTACTGTGGCAGTTTTGCGAGCTCAATATTCTCCCCACACAGAATTTTTTTAATTAATTATGGTCGTACTTCATATTGTTATTTGTTCTGCACACTGTTTTCTTTAAATGCATTAAACCTTTTCAGGGACAGATTCTTGTCCTGGAATATGAGAGAGGTGAAAGCTGTAGAGAAGGAAGATATAGTGGGTTAGAGGAGAAGAAAATGGCAAATCGATGTCATGTTAACTTTTATGTTTGGTGTCAGAGCCTCACTTGGCCAACCAAGTACAGAATGTGTAGCAGTACCACTGTCCTTAAGTGGAATCAAACTGCCACAACCTGCACGAGTCCGAGGCGGCGGGTAACTGGACGTTTGAAAAGTGTTTCTTGACAACCTCTTACAGCTTATCAATATTAATGTTTGAGTGTTTTGTTCCATTATGATATTGCTGCTTCATCCTATTACATCTTGGATTTGTTTGAGTAAAACTCCGCTACCCGCCAGCTCCTAAAGGTGCATACAATCATGCATATATTCTGTATAGGGCAAAGTTTTTTTCTCTCTCTCCATATTATACTTTATGGTAATGTATGCTCAGCTAGCAGCAGGAGTTTCTGGCACCATTTTAATCAGTGTCCCCTGGGTTCCCCCGCTGTCGACTCCCTCCTACCTCCTGCCGCCCGGTGCCACAGCGCAGCAGAGGAAAAGGGAAACATCCCCAAGGAAATGCTGCTCTCGTCTCATCTGAGCAGAACTGTGGAAGCCATCTAGTCAAATCTCCTTCCTCGTGGGAATTCACCGCCGTGCCCTCAGCCAAGGGTACTTAACCCTGAACGGCTTAAACACATGGAAATAGATAAAGGTGGAATTATCGAAGGATTCTATGGAGAATAGGTGTGTGGCGTGTGTCCTGACGAGATAGGACAAAGTTCCTAGAGAGGCAAAAAAGTCGACTTTAAATACTCTTCCTCTCCAGCCTTATCTTCATTCTCTGTCTTTGTCGCTTTTGCCCCACAGTTTGACCCTGATGTGAACCGAGAGTTCTGCTCTGATGGCACCTGTTCTCTCTCTCTGTTCACGTCCTCTTCTGACTGAAACTCAGCTAGGGGGCTTGCTATGTGTCTAGGGTGGGTTAGCAGCTTCATTTGTAGGCTGATGAAAAACCGGGGTTCAGATCCCGGAGACTTTTTTTCTTGCTGGCCACGGACCAAGCGCCTGTCATGATTCAGCAAGATGCACTTCACATCCTTTTTTTTTTTTTTTTTTGCTAAACTCACTGGACCTCATTTGTCAGGAGTTGCAAACATTTGATATGCAAAAGGTCTGACAGGTCCTGGACCAGAATCTAAAGTGTTGTTTATGTATCCCCCCCCTCCTGTCTGCGCCGCTCTGCGCTAATTGCTGCAGTAGTTTTTTTTGTGCTCTACACCTCCCCGGGATCATTTGTCAATCAAAAAAGACTGAGTGGCACTGATTCCACTTTGAAAAATGGATCTCGTGGTGATGAAGTTTAGTTTCTGCTCAGGGTTTTTTTTTCTTTGTTGAGTCATGTCGGCGTTAAGTATCCATCACTTCTTCTAGCTTTCACAGTACACCCTCATCTATCCAATCCATGCATCCATTATCTTCACCTCTGCATCCTGACAAATGGCCTGTTTTTTTTTATAATGCTTACCTGCTTGTACAAATGGTTGCACTACCATTTAATAGAATTGATTTCCAATTGGCATTTTATATTGACATCATGCCCGTGCAGAGACAGAAGTTTGGCAATACTTTAAAGTGTAACACGTCAATAAAGGGAAGATGAACATATCTGGTTGCATAACGTAAATCCTGCCCCGCATTTCCATCTTACTCATCAGTACATCATGCAATTTAGTCTCTCACAAGCACAACATGATCATCAGTTACCTGTGATTGAAGAATCCCTACCACAGCGACCTTTCAACCATATCCAACCTATCCAAAATTTGGTCACTTCTTGCTCCAGAAAATAAGCTAGTAGGTGATGAAAATGTGAACTTGAGGTTCGAAAAGTACTTTATAAACTGATGGTTGACGGCCTGGTGGTGACACCCTCTTCTCTTATACAGTTTAAAGGTGCACTATGGAGTTTTAGTAGAGAAATGTGAGAGTTGGAGAAATGGTATATGTTATGTTATATATGTTATAACTGGATATACAAACAGTCTTCAGAGGAATATTTGGTCCCTGTAACACTGTTTGAAGATAAAATGCTGCGTGAGAAGTTATGATTGGGGGCCCGCAACAGAGAAACTGTAACTCTCCTGGTAGATTTTTAGCTCCAAACAGGGTCCAGGGACCCTAGCATATAATTGTTTCTCTTCTCCAACTTTCAAATTTCATCCCCAAATCTAAATAGTGCACCTTTAAGAATTGAGTTAACTCTTTTTTTAGAAGTCAGGTTCACGCATGGTGGAGTCAGGTAAGGTCATGTTAAAATTCAGTCCAGAATATTAGAATTTTTGGTGAATCTGATGCTGGCATCACTGTGCCATGAAAACTAATTGATAACTTCAAACCCTGCTGGGTTTAACAAGAGAATGGGATACAAACATTCCCCATCAGTGGGGACATAACATGAAGGACTGGATGTCTGGTTATTATTTTTCACACCCTGACCGTTGTGTGGACAGCGGTACGGCTTGTGTTCTTGTGGCCTTTATCTTTTCCATGGCAGGTACTCGGCCCTTTAGTCCCTCACTTCACCAGCTTCAAGCTCTGATGAAACATTGTGACTTACATTTCACAGTTTTTTTTTCTTCTTCCATTAACACATCTGAAGGTGTAAAGGTAAGACCCTGCTGCTTGTTAATTTTTTTCCCCTCTTTGCCAGCTAATTATCTGCTCTTCAGGTTCCGTCTGATTCTTAAAAGCACTCGGGCGAATTGCAATTTATTCCTTTTGGTGCAGCTTGTCTATTTGCAGTCCAAGCTCTCACTGAAGTAACAGGACCTCTCGTTTTCTCCGCCCGCTGCCGACTGCCACAAATACAGCACACGGATAAAATAATGCTAAATGGCACTTAAGGTAAAACAGCATTTGAGATCCTTACAGTTCCTGTTTCTCAGAAGAGACATGACTGAAGTCAGTTTTACAGTGTGGGGTTATGTTGAGTGGTGGTACTTTTGGAGCAAGCAATTTGTACACAGATTTGAAATCTCTCATGCCAGAGACCAGGGACAGCATGCACTCCCCTAAAATAATAAACAAGATGTACTGGGTCGAGCTGTGATTGTAAAGTGACGGATTGCAGAGCCCAGCATATAAAAATGGCTTTAAGATGGCAAATTTTCCTTTTAAAAATGTGCAGCATTGAATAACGTCATGTGCCAGTGTGGATAACGGAAGTCGGAGGTTATTGATGTGAAAAAATGTGCATCTTGACAATCAAGATTTGCTGTTTTCAGATGTATCTGGTAAAGGTAAAGGTAAGGTATTTGGTGTTTATTAACTACATCCAAGGTACCAGAACCTTGAAATCCGACTGTGCCATTATGTTCAGTGTGCTGGTTTTCAGTATGTGTTGATGCAGAGGCTTTTCAGAATTGTTTAGCACTGTCCTAATCAATCAGTCCTGACCAACTCATCCATCACACTGATGGCATTTTCAGTTGTCAGTGGTGTTCTCGGAGCAGCGGCTTTATGGAGTTGTTGAATTTAAATGTTCAAACTGCAGAGGTGCTTTAACCCACTGATAACGTAAGTTAAATCTAAATTCCCCATGTACGGCTTTGATTGTTCCTCCTACAGGAAGAAGCCCTTAGTAAGCACAGTACCTGGCCCCATTAGATTTACTCAACAAACAGAGATGTGTGCAGTGATTCAGGAGAGAAGTAAGAAGGTGAGGTTGAGAGACTTCTGATCAAATATAAGAGACGTGCATCAGAATGTGAAGTTAGGTAAAAAAAAAAAAGTAAATCAGGAGTCTCTTAACGATGCATTTGAGACAATCCCATATGCATGCCGCTGGAAGGTTTATGGAACAGGCTGCTTTCTGCAAGTCATTGGAATTAACCAGGAGCAAAATAAAGTTTCTTATCAAGTCAACATCACTTCAAAATAGCAACATTTAACAAAGTGTTGCTTGGTTTTTCAAGATAACTTCTACCCAAGCAACAAAAACGAAGCCAATGGAGTAGGCTGCTAAAGCCCCGGAAGTCCCAAACACACCTACAGTATATGAATGCCCATTTCTTCAGCACAAATAAACAACCTGGTACAAAACTATGTAATTAAGTCTGAAAATGAAATGTCTGTATCTGCCCACATTTGTACGAGGGCGAATTAGCGTTTTTCTTTTTACATATATATTTATTTATCGCAGCATCAGAACCTAGTTTGTTAGGCGTCATCCCTCCTCGCATTTTTATTTTACATGCAGAAATTAGAGGAGTGATGGGATGATATCTTAAACCCCGAGTTGGAGTCGACAGGTGGATGCTGAGGTGGTGATCGGGCTGAACAAGAGTGCAGTATTGGTGCAGGTCAGAGTGGAAGAGCGGAGAGAGAGAGGGAGAGACCGAACAACTTGCAGCTTAAATAGATCGCCAATTGGAAGGAGGCGTTGTCAGGTGATTGTGGATAATGACGCATGTCAAGTGTGAAGTCAGTGCAGCTCGAGTTGTTTGCTTGAATCAGCTCGCAGGCGTCACTTCATTCATGGAAATGAACCAGAAGCAATTTTGTCAAATCAACTAGTACCCATATTCCTGAAGTCTGATTGTCCAACTTCTACCGTTAGCTTTATTTTAATTTCTAAAGGTGTAGTTTGATGGGTTGTTTTTAGCCACACTTAAAACCAAACCATCTCTCCCACATAGCTGACTCAGGATGATTTGACACTTTAGAAGATAAAGTGGATGACATGTCAAGATCTTAAATCTTGGATTTTCCATCACACTTTTACGTGTATTAACCAACCTTTTGGGGTTTCAAATCAGAACTGAGAAAGAATTGACACACCACACGGCCTACTCCCCCACTGAGACTGCTTGATGGATTTGAGTGTGCGATTCGGACTAGTTATTTTGCACCATGACATTCTATTGCAGTAAACATCCTTGTCACCTTTTTTTTTATTTACCCTCATCAGGCTCGTTGAATCAGTGATGGGCGCTCATGCTCTGCAGATTTTCATTTCAAACAAATGCCACAGAGGCTTGTTTCACTGATTACTTTCACCTCCTCTCCGGTTGGAAGGTAATCAGTGGAATCAGCTGGTGTGACACATGGCTGTGGCTCACACGTTGTTGCCCATCTCTGATCCGAATGCTGTTTTAAAGCCTTTCGAATCCATGATTCCTTTGGCTCTGTTTAAAAATAGATACAAGACGATATTGTATTTTTTTTTGCTCTATATGAAAATACAACTACAGTCACAGAAATTACATATTTGTGTCTCTTGATATGGAGTAGAAAAGCACATAAAGGTGCATCTCTGAATCTAAAGTCATGAAGCATTTTTTTCTCTCTGAAATGTTTCAAATCCAGGGGGTAGTGTTGAAGTCAAGACCTCACTAACCGATACATATGGAGACCAGAGTACTCTGAGACCAAGACATTTAGGAACTCAAGACCAAGACAAAAGGCAGGGCGAGACCGAGACAAGACCAAGACCATAAATATCACTGAAAAATCATCAACTTGTGTGCAGCGGGGGTGTCACTCACTTAGACCGTAACACCTGGAAGGTTAGGGCCAGGGGGATAAAAATCAAGTTATTTGTTCTTTTAGAAAGAGGCGTTTTCCTTCTAATCACAGTATTGATGTGGGAAAAAAAGCCTTGACCGGTCTCGATTTAAAATCCTGAGTCCGTCCAGTCTGAGGCCGAGTAAAAAATGCTATCGATTCCGAGACGAGACCTTCAAAAAGTGGTCATGAGACCAAGACCGATTTCAAGTACTACAACACCACCAGTTGGCACCAGGAAGTGTTCAAAGCGTCATCTTATCTCCGTGTAGTTTCCTCCCCCTTTCCTTCCATCTGTTCTTCTTTACTGACTTTTGTTCTCCCTCAGTCTGCATGTCCTCCTCAGCGTGCTCTCGTCTGGGTCTCATGCTGCTGAGCTTATTTCACAACGCCGCAGAGAAAGGAAAAGAAGTAGAGCCTCATGTCAGTCGAAGGAGAATATAGAGAATTTGTGTGCGCCACAGCCTCGATCAAAATGTTTTTAAAGTTGTTCTAGCTCCATATACATTCCATGAATTAACGTCTGTTCATTCTGCCTCCCTGGTCAACAACCCTGCTGACTTGCTTTTGTGTACTCTTGATCTGTAGCTGGTTTTTTTTCAGGACCTTTACCACGAACAAGTCTTTTGGCTTCACTGCAACTCTGACTGTGAGCCAGGTCTTATCGCTAAACATCTGTGTTGGAGCTCACTTTTTGCTCTTGTGTCTGAATGGGAGCAAATCCCTGCAGCTACGTTCCAAAAATCTGCTGCCGGGAATCCTTTTTTTTTTTTCACCAGAGAGGAGTGAAGGCTTTTTACAGCAGCAGGTACTGCTAAGAAACTATGTCCCATTGCTTACCTGTAGGAATCAGATGACCCCCGGGTTATTACTGTGGAGGCAGCTGAATGTGTGCAGCACTATTTTGCCAATGGGACAATAAGTCCCAACAATCTTTCTTGATCTGTCACATGGATTGACGTAGTCAGTCTGATATCGAATATGTAAATTACGCTGATTCAGTGTTTGGATACGTTTGGACACTTTTTTAATTTGACACAAAAAAATAAAAAGTCCTATTTGAAACTATACAATACAATATGATGCCATGCGATGTGAAATGTTAGAAACATATAAAAGGTAGGGTTGGTCATTTCCTCCAGATCCACTTTTTAAGATTTTGGTTGAAATTGTCTTTAGGTCCTGACAGAAATCAGTAACTCATGTTCTCTGAAAAAGGAACAAAAAAAATCTGTCATCTGTATCAGTTTGTAAGCCTGTAAAAACTTGACCAATGTCTGCCACGAGGTACCAATCTGATGAACCAATCAGGCGCCTCCCTGTCTCCCTGCTCGTTCTCTACCCCATGCGTGCACTAGCCCACACTTAAAGCATGAGCTGAGGTCCGCTTCTGGACGGATGACGCTTGTGCATGTAAGTGAGGGGGCGTGGCTTATGAGGGAGCACAGAGGGGAGGGGGTGGGTGCAGACGGAGCACAGAGGGAATGCTACTTTTAAAATCATGCTAGTTTTCGAAAATGACCAACCCTGACTTTAACCAGGTTTTGATACAATGTGTAAAAATGCGATACCGATACAAAACAATATGATTTTCTATATATTTTGATACCTAATTTTTAAATGCGATGTGATTATAAGCATTATGAAAAGACACAATATGACTTGATACGTTTCAATATGATACGATACCAAACAGTACCCTATATTGCCCCCATGGGGAAGTAAGTCTTGGACTCCAGATGCTTCACACACACGCCGCCTCCACAGCAGTTAAAACAAATGAAAAACAATAAAAGCAAACAACCATCCACATGTAAGAAGAGAAGCACATGACAATACGAGTTCCTTTAAAACACCTCAGAGTAGAAACACAGACTTGTCAAACAAAGTGAAATTCATATCCCAACAAATCAGAAACAAAATGTACCGCTGCAGCTTCCTGACACACGATGAATCCGTGCCCCGGACACTCACAGGCCCCCGGAGCGATTTCCTAAACGGCCTCATCAGCCCGTTGCTGTTTTACATTATTGGCTGCTACGGCTCAAATCTGAAAAGTCACTGCTACACTTAGTTACAGTAGGAGTGTCATGGCTGTACCACTGCACAGTGAAATCAATAGGGACAGACTGGCTCTGCTCACACACACACACACTACACACTCCCCACTCCCCACTCCACTCCAATCACAGTCGACTTGTTCTCCTTCATTACTCTCATCCAGGCAGCTGCTTCTCTTCCTCTCTTCTCCATCGTCTCATTTGTCTCTCGCTGTCTGTCTTTCTCACTCCTAACTCTTCCTTATGTTTCATATGCATAATCTCTCCGAGTTGGCTCAATCTGCGGGGAAATTGAGTCTTGGTGCTGCTTGGTGGTGGTGGAAGGCTTTGAAGCTGTAATCAATACTGTGGAGCCATGGGGCCATTATGGAAATCAAGTGGCATTTAAAGGTGCAGTGTTGGGTAAATGTGGCGGATAGCTCAGCAAAAGACCTGAAAGCTAAATGAATTTCTTACCTTAGCCGTTGTCCTTCATCAGGATTAGCCTATTAGTTTGTCGAATTTCCTACCACATTTAAGGAAATAAAAACACACACAGAAACAATTTGTCAATATACAGAAACTTGATTTGGAACTATATTGATGAATTGGAAATAGATGATCAAATAAATTGCTTTGCTACTTCCTTTGCCAAGCCCCTGAAGGGTGAGTCGGCCGATTCTCTTTTCTGATTGGTGCGTCACTCAGAGTCTTACACCAACCAGGCCTTTTCAGCCGGCAGCCCAGGTGGATGTAATATCGGCCTAGAGGAAGGCACCACTCACCCAGCCTCATGCTCCACACACATTAGATAGATTTCAAAGAGAGGTTCATCAAACAGACAGGGGAAAGGAGATGTGGCTGTTGCCGTGACAACACAAAACAAATCATCTGAATAACTCTGACCTCAATCTGAGTAACAAACTGCTGCTGGGCCCCTGAACCCCAAAGGTCAAAACCCCTTAGGTTCAAATCTTTGAGCTCATAGTGTACCATGTCCAAGGTAGTGAGCATGGTTTAGCCACTATTTATCTGTTCTAAGGTCTCTCTTATTGAGTATGTTAACTACTTGCTTAAGTTTACCAAAATATATTTTAACCTGTGAAAAAATTAACTTAAAAGGGACTTTCTTTCCCCTCCAAACTGCCGACCCAAACTACGTTTTCTAGGATGTCATCGGGGCGGCTGTGGCTCAGTGGTAGTCTGTCATCTCGCCACCGAAATGTAGGGGGTTCGATCCCCAGCTCCTGCAGCCACATGTCCACTGTGTCCTTCGGCTAGACACTTCACCCCACGTTGCTCCTGCTGCTTCGCCGGCGGTGTGTAAATGTATGAATAGATTAGTTATTACTGATGGACCATTTACGGCAGCAGCCTCTGCCATCAGTGTGTGAATGTGTAGGTGTGACCTGCGGTGTAAAAGCACTTTGAGTAGTCAGAAGACTAGAAAAGCATTAAACAAGCTCAAGTCCATTCACCATTTTACGATTTACCTCTTACTGCCTGAGCCTAGTCCTCCGATGTTTCTCCAATGAAGTGGCTCTTAATGTCTTTTAGTGCAACGCTAACTGTAGGTAGAAGTAGGAACGGCCTGATACTCCTACAAGTGTGGGGGAGGGGTCAAAGAGGCAAAACAGAAATTCCAAGACTTATAAATATTTGGATGCCCTTTTTCTTTCTATTCAGATTCAATTCTAGTTTTACACATGACATAAACTGTGCTGGAATGATTCCATGCTGAAGCCATTGTGGTTATACCTTCTCTGTGTTTTTACCTTCCATATTATTCATTTAGGTCTTTTCTTTTCCCAGCATCCACTGGGACACCACATGCCGGTTGTCAGTCGTAATGAGCGGAACGCGTCTATGTTTTATTAAATTGATGTTCTGTTCAGTTTCACTGCTTTTTTACCTCTGGCTTAGCTATGAGCACGTAGGCCCTCCAGGACTTGAGTGCCTGTTTGGATTTGCGCTGCTGCCAATGAACAAACACTGCTACATGCATGTACACACAGAGAGCCGTAATCCCTACACACACTGTGCAAACCGTGGCTATAATGCACAGCGCAATGTAAATAACAAAAAAAGGGTATAAGAGATGATAGAAAAGTAGCCCAGAGCTGCTGGAAACAGTGCATTGCATTCGGCTGTAAAAGAGCTAATATTAAGTATCCCAGTCTAATATTTGACGTTAGGATATCAGTATCAGAAACTCTCAAAAATCAATACGGGTGAAATGTGCATCACAGCAGCACTGAAGGATTGTGATGATCATGAAGCAACAGATTTTGTACTGTGATACGGAGCAGGAGTGATATGTCAGCCATAAAAAAAAGTTTGACAAATAATCCCTTCAGCCTGCTGCTGGGTTTTCATGAAGCTGCATAAAGGTGCACAATCATCAGCAAAAACTTTGATAAGAGAGAGAAAAAGGAGACCAGATTTTCATCTTTTTGACAAAACAAATCACAGGCATGGTCAAAGCTGTGCAGGCTTTACTGACCGATAAGGCTTTACAGCATGCATCAGCACTCTGCGGAGCCACTAAAGTGCAGTAAAATGTTGGAGATTCTCCCTCAACTTGCGTCTAAATGATGGACGGACTGTTTGAGATGCTGGGGTGTGTGTGTGTGTGTGTGTGTGTGTGTGTGTGTGTGGGGGGGGGCATCTTTTCTTGTCAGGTTCACTTTGTGAGTGAATCCAGAAAGACAACATTCAGCACGGCGAGGTCGATCTGGTCTGCCCTGCTGATGTTTTTATGTTATTTTTGGGCTTTTGCCTTTATGTAGAGACATGACAGTGGATGGAGTCAGAAATCAGAGGAGAGAGAGAGAGAGAGAGAGGGCAATGTCAAGAGGGAAATGACCCACAGGTCGGATTCGAACCTGGAGGACTAAAGCCGCTGTTCATCGGGCAATAACCTCTAGGCTACTGGCGCCCACAGCCCTGCTTATATTTGAGTTAAATAGTAATTTTATCCTCCAAAAAGTACATTTTATTAACATTTTGATCCTTTTATCAAACAAGGAACAAGCTGACAATCCTTCATTAAAGTTTTCCAAACTCAAAGAGTGTTTGTCTTCATAGCTGCTAAGTCTGGAGGGAAAGGTCAAGTGTTAAAGCTTCTTCTTCTCTCACTATCACTTTGTGTTAAGGAAACACCTTTCCACAGTTTAAGAACAAAGAATAAATCGTGGGGTCAGACTTTGACAGCATTTGAAACCGTGCAGTCTTTTCTGAAATGTGAAGTATCTTTCGATCTTTCCTGGCTGTTAAAAAGGAAGTTAAGGCTCATGTGTGGCGCTTTTCGTTTGTGTTGATTGTGGCGCCCCCTGTGGACAAAGCAGTACATCTTAGCTCTTTGCTGGTCCTGTCCAGTACAACTTCTTTCCTAGCTGTCAGTGGGAGTCTGGTTCATCCAGATGTACCACTCACTGTGAATCTTTCCTGTGGCATACAAACTCACTTCAGCTGACACCTACTCTGAGGCAGTGACTTCGGGGATTGGGCTGATTGTCTTGTTTGCTTTTCTAGGTCATATAGAGGCCTCAGTATTAGTTTAACTCTGTTTCATAAGCAGTTAGAAACTCCTTGCAGGAGCTTTAGGTTGTGCAACCAGTGTATTGTTTGCAGCCCTCAGTTTCTTTAAAACACTAGTTATCTGTTGAATCTGGAAAATTTAAAGCGTACCAGTAAATCCATATTTAAACCCACAGGATGTAGATCATAGCCCAGACACACAGTGCCTCACACATAACCCCTGCCTCCCTCTGTGTTTGAGTTCTTCCTCTCAGCTGTGCTCCTCTGCTTTTCCTCCGAGCTGTTTGTATGCCTCTGAGCTGCCAGATACAGAACACACAGAAAGACTACAATCGTCACCCCAAGCTGCCACCGCTCTGTTCTGACATCGCTGCAACCACAGCCGAGGCCTCCAAGTCTAAGGTGACATCTCTGTTCAAATGAAAGCTTACACAGCAATGCCTCAGACAATACAGAATATAGAATACAGGAATCCATAGCTTGCCGTGTTTGAGACCGAAGCAACTGATCTCAAGGAACAACGGGGAACGAACACAACCTCTTAACATTGCATTACATGGTGGTGACATTTAATGTGTGGAAAATTAAGTTCCAGCTCCACAGAATTGATGCTAATTTAAAGGGCAGAAGAAGAAAGCCTTTTCTAAAACATTATGAGTGTTCAGAAATAGTCACCGTTTCTTTGGGTTAAACACCAAAATAACAGAAGTACATTACGTTACGTTACGCACCATGTAAATAAGACTACCTTTTTATGTAAGGGAAAGAAAGTGCATTAAAATCCTGAATAAAATTATCACCCTGCGTGTGTTTTGGGTGATCTCCCAGAGGGGAAAAAAGGTTGAAACTGTCTTCCTGCGTGAAGATTTGTATTGCATTTAGCTAATTTCACAACATGCAGTTTCTGTGCAGCCCTGTAGCTCTATCATCTGTTTTCACCATGTGGAGATTGCACTCCTGCTAGCTTTTGCCGGTACGGTAGCTTAGCTTTTAGCCTGCGGTTGTTGATGTGAAGTATGGACCCACAGCTTGCGAGATGCGCTGATCACTTGGAGTCTTTTCAGACAAAGCAGCACTCCAGAAAGTGAATTTACTTACAGAATATCCCCCCCTTTTCTTTAAATGCATGATCAAGACCCAATAAGGGAGGTTAGCTGTTAAAAAGCAGCACTGCCAGCCTGGTCCATGTCGCTATGTATCCCAGGATGTTTCGTTTAGTGAAGCAGCCGCTCGCAATACACAATGAAAGGGGGCACACATTTTAAATTGAGTTGCATGCAGAGGGGAATGGTGGAGGCCACACTTGCGGCCATGGTGGCACGTTTCAGCACTTTACACCGTTTGTTGGTTGCACCTGTGTATAAGATGCAGCCCCCTTTTTGGTTTAAGAAGTAGGTACTAGAAGTGCGTCTTCTACACTGGATTATACGGTCAGTAAAAGTTAATGTTTTCTAATGCTGGACTCAATCTCCTCAGTGAAAACTCAAGAGTTTGTGAGACCAATTGCCCGGGACTGCAATACCTAAGAAGATTTTATAGCTTCATATCTGAACCTTGAAGGATTTGAGCTCCATCAGGAAAAGGGGCCATTTCTGATTTCCATTGGTTTTGTTTTTCCCGGTGCAAACACTTTATTTCAGCAAATTAAAACCAACAATTGTACCAGGAGTCGTCGTAATTTCACATATTTCTGTATGACACAACAATGTAAAGTATATACGTCATGTCTGAGGAATGGTTACGATCCTCTAGTCACGTTTATTTACACGAGACCAGCTACTCAAAACTGAAGAGGTCTGGAAGGTGTTTTGGAACGTGCTCCCTTTTTGAACGGCATCGTTGGAAGTTTTGTGTAGAATTTGGAAGCCAAACGCTTTTTCCGCCCACCACAGCAGACGTTTCAGCCAGTTTTCATGAGTCAGCTGCCCTTATGTCCTGAAACTCTTACTTACCAAGTTGCCCATGCTGTCAGTGGAAGAGAAGCAGCTGGTGACTCCATGTGTTTTTGAGAACACACATTGCGGTCTTCACCCAGTCTCCTCAGGCCAGCAGAGGGAGTTGGCAGAGAGGGGGGGATACAGTTGATTTGGAAGGAATAATGGAGACCTCATCCTGCTTCAATTTCGTCTCATTTAAGTTGCAACTCTGTTGGCTGCTGCTGAGACTGCTGTTCAGATGGACTCACCCATTGGTTCCACAACTTTACTTCTGGCATTCTTAAACTCCTCTTTTTTCACACTTTTCAATTATTATTGTGACAAAGATACTGAATATCAACCTCTCTGAAAGTAATTACTTTTTGTAGTAAAAACACAATAAGAATATTCTGACATCAATGGGTAACATAACAGACCTAATATTAGATGTTTAATATAGGGTGGTTGTAGAGTCTAGATTTGAGATCAAATTGAAAACCCAGACAAATTTGTGTACATTTTTTTCATCCAAGAAGTATCTTTGTGGGGACGCTGTTGGTGTAATGGTTAGTGTGCGCCCCATGTACAGAGGCAGTAGTCCTACATGCAGGTGGCCCGGGTTCGGATCTGACCTGTGGCTCCTTTCCCTCATGTAATTCCCCACTCTCTCTCTCCCTGCTTTCTGACTCTATCCACTGTCCTGTCTCTCTAATGGGGGCAAAACTAAAACCTTTAAAGAGGACCTATTATCCCCCTTCTCCACCTTTTCAAACAGTCCCCCTGTGGTCTAAATGAAACATCTGTGCTGTGCTTTGGTCAAAATATAACATGAATCAAGCACCAGAGGAGGTTTGTGACCCTGTATAAACCAGCTCTCTCAGAACGCTCCGTTTTGGTGTGTGTGTCTCTTTAAATGCAATGAGTTTTCCCCGTAGACATCACTCCTCTATAGCGAGAATAAAAATGGCGGACCTGCAGATAAAAAAATTTTTTTTTTAAACAAAATCCCACTGTGACATCACAAGGAGAGCAAATTTGAAACAGAACATTTTTCTCTGCGTTGTAAGACTTATGCAGACCACAAACAAAGGACTGGATGCGTTTATTTCACATTTTGTGGGTCAGTAGACTCTCAGGTTACCCAAACATATGTTCAGAAACACTGTAGAAGTGGATTTTTTGTAATATATCTCTTTAAAAAAAAAAAAAAAAGACAATGACTCCACATGACTTTGAGGGACATCAGTCACTGTCATCTTAATCTTATGATGCAGTCGAGTGAAATACTACAGTGCTTGACTCTGACCTCTGTGTTCACAATTGTTATTTGTGTGTGTGTGTGTGTGTGTGTGTGTGTGTGTGACGACTGTTTTTTGTTCCGCACTCCAAATAACAGCCTTTACAATCTCTCTTTTTCTTTGAAGCTAGCTCCCAGTTATTTTTATTACGCAAGGAAAAGAGTCTCATAATTGGGATAGATATAAGATTGTATTGTGTTTCAGCGGAGGCCTTTGATATCACTGATAGTAACTTGGCTCTTTCGTCTTTGATTAGACATGAAAGTGCCATCGGCACAATGTGGCGCAGCAGTGAGCATACGCTCGCTCTGCTCTGTGTTTTAATGACCATTTGCTTTGCCATTTGCATAATATGTGGCAGTAAATAGAAGCCTTTGCTTTAGATCAAAAAAGTCTATTCATGCATTTATGTATATCTATCACTGACTAGACAGAAATGGGCTATGATGATTACTCTCTGAGCTGACATGAAAGCCCAAATTAAAGATTGATTACAAAGCTTGACAGATCTTTGTGAGGGCCTCGTACCTTTTTGAGGTTTCAGCTTTGACCGAGTTGACGGTCACATTGAAAGTACATTGTGTCGTTGTTGTTGTTGTTTAGACTTCATCATCGACTCGTATGGCCTTTGTGAACGTCTCCGAGCTTGCAAACTCACAAACGCTTTTTTTTGAAAATGAGCCAATCTCAAACTGAGTAACAGTTGCCAAAGATAAACATCTCCTTTGTGACTGTTTAGTATCTGCTATTCCTCATTTCTGTCTTTCCCGCATCCCACTTTCCTCACTCACACAGAGTGAGTTTGTCATTGAGCATAAATGGAATGTGTAAATAGCACTACAAAACACACCGAGGTTTCGCCCTTTTTCATTCCTGCAGCTAGAAATGACTGAGGTGAAGCTGTTGAACCTGAGAGGATGAGGAGAAGGTACAGCCAAGATTGCGGGCTCTTTGTTTACAGCTTTAAAGGAACGTGTGCGTGTGTGTTTTTGTGTGTGTGTGAGCATCTTTTTATTTAGTACATTCGATTAACCCCGGCACACCCGTTTAATACCAGAGTGTATGATGGATCGAGTTTATTTTCAGCTGGGGGGATCAGGAGCCAAGTTTGCAAAGTACAAACTGCTCCTTGTTTGTTCTCTGGTTTGTTTGAGGCTCTTGGTAGAACATCAAATCTCGCCCGTTCCTGTTTATTCTTTGTTATTTTCCTGACTTTATTGTTTTTTTGTGTCCCATTTCGGTGGAATATATGACTCACTGCAGATACACTGTATATCCTCTGTAGTTTGTCAATGATGATATATTCACAAACCTAAAGCGTCCCTTTCCTGAGGAGCACAGAGACCTCTAACTGGGACTCCTGATCAGTCCCTTTTGAGCCCTGAACCCAGTCTCTCAGGCGCCACACTACCTCCATGGATTAGTGGATGTAGAGCTACCTGATCTTTGTGTCTTTATTTTCACATTTCCATTTGGGATGACCGTCGTTTTAATTAAGGTTTTTTTTTTTTTTTGCCTTCTGGCGTTCTCATCATGTTTTGCAAAAAAACCAAAGTGTAATGTTGTAACGGGGTCAGTCGGTTAGCTGTGGGCTACACTTGAGTCTAATATAGTTTAACATTCGGTAGATATACACATCGTAAAGTCAGGTTGCATTAGCGACTCGGTCTGGGCCGATTGATGATGCCATTGCTCATCGCCGCTGGCTGACGATCATCAACCAATGAGACCTCTACTGTTACTCAACGCCAAACAGTCCGTTAAACCAAAATGTGCCTCCTTCTTCTATTCAGTTATAAAGTCCTACCACATGAAAATGTATTCTTCTTGCCAAGCTGCTGACAGTGCCACAAGCTGAACGGTCAATCAAACAGGTTGACACGCAGGGGCTAATGTTTCACAATCTGTCTGGTTACAAAGGAAAGTGCTTTTGATGACTTCATCAAGAGTTAACACTGGAAGCAGAGAGTGTTAGAGGAGCCAGCACCCGTTCCCCCGCTGCTTGGCGCATCTTTCTGCTCTCCATTGTTAATATCACCATCTCTGCAGTAAGTGGTCATTTAAGCTGTTTCTGCAAATGTGCTCCTGAAAAGTTCAAGAAAATGTAAGGGCGGGCTGCACTGGAACATTTTCCAAAGTTGTTGTTCACTCTTGTCCCCAAAAAAGTTTCACCAGTTTGATTTACCGGTCACTGCGGTCATTTTGTTTACAAAATATCTAAGATGGCGGTCGAAGCAAAGACTGACACTACAGACAGTTCTTCCCTTAATATCGATGTTGCTTGCTGGTGGACGGATCAACAGTATCAACTAACGCGTGGAAATAACTCACTGGCGAGACAAAGAGTATGAACCAGCTTCATTCATTCATTATGTGCATGACAATCGCAGCAGTCGCTCAAAATTTCAAAAGGGTTGAAAAATGTTTTCCTTCGCATTCACACATGACATTTTCTTGAGTTTTGTGCATGTGTGAAAAAACTCCCTAAGAGACCATTTTCTCAAGTTTACAACCTGCCTATTGTCTCCAACATTTCTCTGCATACCGTCATGCAAGTTAAAAAAGAAAAAAAAAAACTTGCTAATGTTTTGGCCTTGGCTATTTTCCTCCACATTCTCTCGTTAATCTCCCAAAGGCGTGCCTCTTGAACGTCGACAGGGGAAGCTTTTAAAAGCTGTTATTGTTTTTTAACATGGTGGACCTGCAGCGGGCCCGGCCCTTCTATTTGTTGACATAATTTAACTTCCTTGGTCGAACCTGAAGTGCAGCTCACCTTAACACTAAATGGAGTAATTAGCCTGTGGAGACCACCTCCACCTCCACCAGGCTGCAAATAGATCCTAACCAACAGAGAGCGTCTGGCACCACACACCACTGTGAACCACAGGTAGACGGGCCTAATGAATGGTGTGTGTGTGTGTGTGTGTGTGTGTGTGTGTGTGTGTGTGTGTGTGTGTGTGTGTGTGTGTGTGTGTGTGTGTGTGTGTGTGTGTGTGTGTGTGTGTGTGTGTGTGTGTGTGTGTGTGTGTGTGTGTGTGTGTGTGTGTGTGTGTGTGTGTGTGTGTGTGTGTGTGTGTGTGTGTGTGTGTGTGTGTGTGTGTGTGTGTGTGTGTGTGTGTGTGTGTGTGTGTGTGTGTGTGTGTGTGTGTGTGTGTGTGTGTGTGTGTGTGTGTGAAGGAGAGAGAGAGGGAGAGAAGGAGAGGTAGTGTAAGACTTGAACCAAACTGATCTCTCGTACCGTTAAAATACTCTGTGATATGGACATAATGCAGTCGATGCATGAATACATGAAGACAGCACCTTCCTGTGATCATCAGTGTCTTTATTAATGAATTAGATTGTATTTGTCGTAATATGTGTGAAAATATACGTGGGTCTATTTTTACAGTCCATTATCATTTGTCAAAAATATTATATTTAATGTATGAATGTTTGTTTACAAGATGTGTATGTGCAACAGTATAAGAAGCATACATGACCCAGTATACGACCATATACTGTAGTTTTTTTATTATAAATATATTTGTATTTTTATTGGAGGTAGAAGTTATAAATTGGAGGCAAAAATCAGAAAATAATGTATAAAAGGAGGGACTGAGTTCAATTAGGGTAGTGGTCGGGGTGATGGAAGGGTCAACAAACAGGAGAAATTGAAAGCTTTTACTGTCATTGTACAATTGATAAAAACATTAAAAAAAATGCTTCCCCCTTAAGAGCCTAACATTCAGACACACACAGTTACTAACGACACACATTAAAGTAAGAAGAGGGACAGGATGTGTAATGTTCAGTTTATAAAAACAGTATTTCACAGCAGATAATGTATTTATTACATACTGCACTGTTAGAAGTAGCTTGCAAGAGAATACACATATATTGCCAAGGATGAAAATAGACATGCAGCACAGGTAGAAAAAATAACTATTCTGCAGTGGCAATAAATTGCACAGGTAGGAAGTATACACAGGTAGAAAATGCAGAGTGCAAAGTTAGAATTTTAATTTAGCACGATATTGAAATATTGCACATTTAATTTTCTAAAACATCCAAATCTGCAATAAATTGGGGGCTGAGAAAGATGAATAATAATAATGCATTCAATTACAACATGTGTCTCGCGCTGTTTCAGTCCTCAGGCCCTAGAAATAATAATCCCTGCATTCTAGTAGAGTAAGGAAAAAAAGCATGCAGCCTGTAGAGTGCTGTGTAAGAACGCACTTTTCTCGTCTTTTAGTGACTCAAAAGTGTTTTTACATCACATGACAACCTTCTAACTGAAAGGTGACGTACTCTACCACTGACCCCACAGCTGCCCCGTTGGGTCTGGGACCATCTACCTGTCTGGTTGAGAACTTGATGTACCCTCTCTTTGTCAGTCTCTTGACTCAGTCTGAGGTCAGATTAACCTGCCTAGGGGCACCTGAGACAAACTATGGTGGTTGCCACATTGAGTCCATTTGAAGAGTGTGAGCATCAAGTGGAATACACCCAGCAGCACATGAATGAAATTTAAATATATTTTGAAAGTACTAGTTCTCCTGATCTTACCTTTTGTAGTTGGTTCCTAACAGTTTTGTACCTTTTTGATGTTTACTGTGAGTTCAACTATTTAACCTCATTGTGAGGTGTCGAACTGTACAGCTGGATGATCATTGTCCCCTTTCTCTCGTCCTAAATTAAGTACACTGATCTTTGTATTCAGCCAATCATCAGTACTCTTGTTTTCTACGTTTCTTTGATCTCTTGTGTGTCTTCGAGCTGGACGACTGACCGAGTGGAGAAATTTTCTCCGCTGTTGCTACGTTTGTTGGTTGCCTCATCACTTCTCTCTGAAGCGGTCTCTCTGACTCATAGCTGTTCAGAAAAGCAAGATTGATGTGTGTGTGTGTGTGTGTGTGTGTGTGTACCTGTTTTTATTTGTGTACATTCATATTTATGTGTTAACACTGCCGGGTTGAGGTGAAGCCTCAGCATCATATTTTTCCTATGAGTGTTTGTGTTTTCATCTTTTAACCAGCGGTAGATGTTGTGGTTTACACCTCTGTAAAGATACACACACACACACACACACACACACACACACACACATTATGTATAACCACCACAAAACAGAACAAAACCTGGTCACATCGGCTGATTCACAGACAGAAAACACTGCTCAATTAGAGCGAGCTGTGTGTGTATGCAAGCTGTTTGTGAGCTGTGTGTGTGTGTGTGTGTGTGTGTGTGTGTGTGTGCTTGCATGCATTCGAGCACAGGAGTGTGAGACGGCGGCCTGATGTGTTCATCAATCATGCTGTAACCAGTCTTTGTTTATTTGCATTTAGCAGAGTCAAATGGAGGATGGGTTTTATGTACTTGGCAGTTTCTCCACATCTCTCTCTCTCTCTCTCTCTGTCTCTCTCTCTCGCTCTCTCTCTCTCTCCCTCTCTCCCTCTCTCTCTCTGTCTCTCTCTCTCTCTGTCTCTCTCTCTCGCTCTCTCTCTCTCTCCCTCTCTCCCTCTCTCTCTCTGTCTCTCTCTCTCTCCCTCTCTCTCTCTCTCTCCATTTCCCCCCTGTTATTTTTCTTCAATTACTGCTGTGTGTAGCACCAGTTGTTACCCCTTGAGTAATCTTAACTTTGACATTTTCCCTCAATAATACGGAGTTAAAAAATGTTTCATGATGTTGTTTTTAAGCGTTTGACTTTGAAGTCCGACTTCTATGCTGTATAGTAACACTGCACTGCTTGTTGTTAATGCACAACTACATGTAGACACTATGTCAATGTGCAGTAACATGTCAAATAGATGCGTTAATGTCATCTGGATCAGGAAAACAACATCTGGTTTGGTAGGTGTAAATGACTCGGCCTGGACCATAGATTGTATAAATCAGTGACGTGCACCCAGTGGTTACTGAAGGGGAGTTTTGAAGCCCAACACTGGCCGTGTCCATATTGATTTGTTTTATCTCAACCTAACCTTGAGCGGAGGCGGGCCTTAAGCCGCCACCTTTCAGTCATCTGTGACTCATTATGTACAAGACTTTACTGAATAATGATGCGTTCAGGTAGAACTGTTTTACAGTTAAACCCCAAATGATTCCTTCATTTGCACACCTGTACACATGATTACTTTGGGGTTACATGTCAGCGGTATTGTGTTTGACCTCTGACCTGTGTATATTTGAAATGCAGTTCCTATCTACAGTATAAAATATAAAAATCCACCACAACCCTCTTATGATGTGCGGATGAAGACGTAAACAATTCAGAACAACCTCATATTTGATCTGTAAAGATGTTTTTTTTTCTGCAGTCGAAATGCAGATTTTAACACGAGTGTGTATGTGACTTCCTTGGCTTTGAAGCAAGCCTCAAGTGGACACTTAAGGAACTGCGCTTTTTTTTGTTTTTCCATTGGCTTCATTTTTCAGCCCCAGAGGTTTCTGCTTTCCGCCTCTTTCTTCAAAAGAAAATTTAAATATTAGAAGATCACCTAGCCTAGCCTCTTCCTGCTATCTAAGCTAACTGAACTTCCCTCCATTTGTAAAGAACACTTAAGCAGTGTCCTAAAGCAGCAAAACTTTTTTGTGCGGGGTTATAATAACACATTCAAGACAACTAGAACCCCATCTGTTGTTGCAGTGGCTATTCATCAGCAGTGGGTTTGTCTACTTTTCCCTGGCATAGGAGCCTCATCCCCAGCTTCTCCTTACCCATGTTAAGAGGATTCTTTTGCAAGATATGACACCCCCAAACATGAGTCACTTGGGAGTGCATTTGGGTGTGCATGTAGGTGCAAGGAAAAATGAGAGGCCAATTTCAGCGCACTTGTTTTGGCGCATTTTATTTCACATTTCCTCCAAAAAGTGGACGTACAGATTATATGTTGCCATCAGGTGAAAAGGGTTCTGGGTTAACAAAGGAACATGTTTTAAAACCATTAAGCAACAAGCAAATTATCTCATATTTACAGCCTTTATAGTGTTTTATTTTACTTAAAAAATACAGCATAATAAAGAGATATATGAATATCTTTGTGACACTGACTGAATGATTATGCTGTTATTGTCTTTTAGAAAGCATTTCTGAACATTAGTACATAGATTTGAGCTGTTTTGTGTACGTTCTTCTCTCCGCCCCAGCTTTTGTATGAGCCACTTTGACTAAACAGTTTGATTACATGGTTGGACTTAAGAAGAGCTACCCTCAGCGTGTGCGGTCATATCACACAAGATAAACTAATAATCCCAGAGTCCTTTGGGAAACATTAAAACCGGCTCGCTGCTAATGCCTCTCTCTGGAGTCACGTTTATATCTCACATCGTTTCTTGTGTCTTTTCTTTTTGTGCGAGCGTCAAGGGGACGAGTGGGCGGGGTCAAGTATGTAATTTACTCCTCGAGTCATTCATCCTGCACTTATTGATTCCGTCTCAAATTTAACTTTCAGATTGGCACCGACTCCATTAGAAAGTAATAACTGGCCAGGTCAATAAGTGGGAAGCTGTACCAGTAATGTGTAGATTGAATGTAGGTTTATTGGAATGCACCATTAAGCACTCGCGGGGATGGTGGGACGGCGGGATGGCGGGTGCGGAGTTGAGGAGGGGGTGGACATCTATCATCCTGTCCCGTGTTCAGCCAATGGTGATGGGAACAGAATAGGGGACAAAGCACTCCACCAGTGAATTCATCATCCCCTCATTTTTATTTCTCCTTTAACAGCGAGTTTCAAGGAGGTGAGGTGCCTGTGTGTGTGTGTGTGTGTGTGTGTGTGTGTGTGTGTGTGTGTGTGTGTGTGTGTGTGTGTGTGTGTGTGTGTGTGTGTGTGTGTGTGTGTGTGTGTGTGTGTGTGTGTGTGTGTGTGTGTGTGAGCCTATGGTACCTAATGTGAAATATGGCCCTCCTGTCAGTCTGACCATCTCACCAATGAGACGCCATTCTCCTTCTCTCCACGCTCAACGCACCGTTGATGGAAAGAGTGAGATGTGGCAGCTGATGGCTGTTTGCGCACGAGTCATTTATGTGTGTGTGTATAGCTTAGGGGGGGAAAATGCAAGAAGCTGAATCAAGACTGAGTATAGAGATGAAGCCGATGGTGTTGTTTTCTTTATGATTTTATTTTCAGAAGAAAATGCAACACAGAAAGCAGCAGCAATGACAAAAACAGGAAGAAAGACGACTTGAACGAAAACAAGCAAAGAAAAGAAAAACTAAATCGACTAGAATTTATCTGTTTTTTTTTTAAAGATTTATTTTTGGGCTTTTTGTGCCTTTATTGTAGAGATAGGATAGTGGATAGAGTCAGAAATCAGGGAGAGAGAGAGTGATGAATGACATCATGAAAGGAGCCACAGGTCAGATTTGAACCTGGGACGCCCGCTTGGAGGATTACAGCTTCCATACATGAGGCGTGCGCACTAACCACTGTGCCACCAGCTCCCCAGAATTTCTCTATTTTAAATGAGTGAGTGATAACAGGACTTACCAGAGTGTTAAATATAGACTGTAAAGAACATGGACTTAGTTTCAGTGACGTCACCCGTTCATTTCTGAAGTGTAGTTTTGAAACCCAAAGATGGCAGTCGCCATATTGGAAATGTTGTTTCACACTGACTTTTTGTTGACCTAATGTCAGGCAAAGAGCTGGAGCTAGCTGGCAAACAGCTACAATGCTCCTGCCAGTCAGTCAGATGAGCCACACCTCTAATTTTGCATATCTTAGTCAAATTAAACGGATTAGTTGTAAAAAATAATTCACCCCTGTACAGGTTGTGCCAATAAAGACACGAGCTATTCAGATCAAATTAGTTAAGAATAGAATAGAATAGAATTAATTAATAATAATATTACAGCAGCAGGTTGTCCAAACACACAATATGAGCAAAAAACACAATGTTATCAAATTTAAACACAATATAATATTAAATACAAAGTAAATAAGCACTAAAAATATCAAAACTAAGGATGGGAATATATACAACCAGGATTTAACTAATCATTACTAGTCTTAAATATGAAAGAATAAATGTAAATGTGCAAAAACAGAGTTGTAAATGGACAGTATTGACATAGGGAGCTGTCCAGTTAAAGAAGTTAATTCGAACCTCGCCTTAAACATTTTTATTTCTGCTGTAAAAATCAGTTTTTTTGAATGAGTGTGTATGGGACGTCTGGGGCTCTTTGTGCCTGCCTTAAGTGGACTCTTGAGGAACTGCAATTTTTTTTGGACTTCCTCATTGGCTTAATTTTGTAACACATTGAAAAAACAACCAAACAAAAAATTTGAGTGTGTCATGAATGTGGCTAGACTTGAGCTGACCTTTTCTGAGAAACAAGTACATTTTTATTTTATTTGGTTTTAAAAGTTAAGAAAGACTTAAGCATGTTCTTTTATTAAATTAAATTTTGTAACATCGCGGGTCGCGTGGAATAAACAGTGAAAAAACAACCAAACAAAAACATGTGAGTGCTTCATGAATAAGACTTGAGCTGACCTTTTCTGAGGTCAGGGCTCCAATGAAAATCACAAAAAGTATGGGAACCACTGATCTTAAAGGTCTTTTGCATTTGTATTTTATTTTGTTTAAAAAAATAAGAAAGAGTTAGGTATCAGGTTTTATTATTGGGCCAATTCTACCTTTTACTGCATCAGATACGACTTGGACAGACTCATATCCAAACAAAGACTCTGGATTTATTTCAGGCCTAGTAAGGAAACCTTCCTTCATTGGGGCCCTGGGTAGTCAGCCCCCCCTCCCCCCCGCTACAACGCCCATGCTTATTCTCTCTAGCAATACAAATACAATAAATTGTTGTTGCATTAGCTGGATTTGATTTGTGAAAAGTGAAAATAACCTTGATATGATTTACTTTCCCCCTATCTTCTTTCTCCACCTTCGTGCTGTTGTTGTGGACACAGTGGAATTTAAGCCTCCATCAGTTCCTCCCTCATGCACAGATGTGGTGTGTGTCTGTGTGATATTTGCCTCTAATCAGTCTCTTCACCGCTCTGGCTTTGAGTGTGAGATGTGAGGTGTTTAATTCCATCAGACAGGATTACATGAACACACACACACACACGCAGAGGAGCAGCTCACTCGGTGGGCTGACTGATAGGTGGGATTTCATCACTGACAAAACAGTTCTATCATCAAACTGGAAACACCAAACTCTAGTTGCTCACATCATGACAGGCGAGGCAGCTTTGATCTCGGCTCCTGTTTTAAACGACAGTTTTTTATCCATTACCTGAAGTCAGTAAAGCCACGCTTTGTCATTCTGCGGAGCTCCTGTCTAGACTTCACTGAATAAAGACGCTTTCAGGTAGAACTGATTCACCTGTGCTACAATTATTGTCTAGTTCAATCCAACAATACTCCTTTATTTACACATAATTACTGTGGGTAACAAGTCAGCCATATTGTGTTTGACCTCTGACCTGTGTATTGTTGAACGGCAGCGACTATCTACAGTTTAAAATATAATCAGAGGTTCTGAAAAATTATTATTCATGGCTTATTAGATCATCCTAGACGATCTGCGAAACGTTTTAAATGAAATTACTTTCTACCATAGATTGTATAAAACATGGACGTAATCTCGAGTCGTCACACATAGGAAAGCCGTGGATGTCGGTCGCCATATTGGAAACTTTGTCTCAAACAAACTTTGGTTTTGAGGCGGGCCTTAAGCGTCCCGACAAACAGGTACAACACCCCCACCTATCTTGTCAGATCAGTCACGCTCCTTATTTTGAAAAACTCTTACCAAGAGCACTATGTTCAGTCAGCGCCACGGTTTTCACCGTCACGCGACGTGCGCCATACCCTACTGGGTCCGATTCTGGAGCGTGAGCACCGCCACGAGCAGCTAGCCTCACGAGGTTAATTTGCTTGTTCCTGTTTTTACGTAATGGTGATGAGATATACTTATTTTGAAATTAGCTTCCTGTCCGGCTCGATCTAGTCCGCTCAGCTCGACGAAGGCTTGCATCAGGATCCGTCACAAATAGACCCGGGACGAGGGTCTGCAAAGGATTAGTATACCGGCCTACAAACACACTTCCTCATGCAAACGCACCGTCCCACCTCCAAAGCCCCTTCCTTGCCACCTCCACCCCTCATCTCCCTCTATAATTAGATTGGGCTGCTCCCAAGAGAAATACATTTGCCAGGTACCTCTTTTTTTTTTTTTTTTTTTAATCTGTCGTTCCGAGGAGTGGCTCCAGCGGCTTTAGTCATTTATTAGCTGGATTCACCTCACCACTCCCGTACCTTATCACAAATTTCTGGGAGCAGGTTAACACTCAATGTCTAATTGACAGAATATTTATGCGTTTCCACCAGTCGGCCTGGCAGTTAGGGGCCGCCGACTCGTCCAAGAGCCACGTTGTGTTGAGACGCATCGCTGGCGGCTAAAAAAAAAAAAAAAGACAAATTTGTTTTTCATGCTACAGTGCCTTACCACAGGAGAGAGGACTTTCTTTTTTTCCCCCTGTAACATCTTCAGATTTTTAACTGTGTATGAGACATTTTTAAAACATCTAAAAAAATCAAGAGGCTGAAATTAGATTTTCAAATTAAGTCTGGACGGCCCTGAGTATCACGAGGGTCATTTCTTTTATATTAGTGCTAATTAGCTGGGGGGCAGAAAAAGCAACCACAATCATTACAGAACCAGTGAAAAATCCTGTATTAAAAATTCCTATCCCTCCAAGATTCCCAGTGTGTGTGTGTGTGGTGTAATTGTAGCTCTGATCAATGATCTCTTGGTAATTACTGTGGATAAGTGCCGGCACTTGTGTGTATAAGGGCGTCTGTGCAGAAGAGCAAACAACAGCCTCTTAATAATGTTTCTCACTCAACGCCCAGTGCAACTGTTTCTTCCTCACAGGGACGGAGAATGCTGAGAATGCAGCACCAGTTATTAGGATTTACACCATACCTTGGTCAGCACAACCAGAACCTGTGTTTTTGTTGTATTCGTGTTTTGCAGATTAAATTCAGACTGTCAAAAAGACGAGCTTGTGATGCATCATAGTAGTCGGTGAGAAGGGAAAATCTAAAGTGTCATAAGAGAGAGATCCTTTGAATATTCCATCCACATCCGTCTTACAACGTAAGACCAGAGCCCTTTGTGGACACCAGTGAACATAAACCACAAACCCATTAAGGAGCATATTAGCCAAACACATTAAGGAGAGCAAATGAACAAATTCAATCTGGAAAAAATAGACGGCGCTGCAATTCAACATAATCCTGCGCGGCCAAATTGGTAGCACCATGAGAGGTTTTTTTGTTTATTTGTCTATGAACAAAACTAGGTACAACAACAAGGGGTAGCTGCACCGCCTCCGCATGGCTCCGACATTAAGAAAAAAACAAACCCCCGTTATCTCAAGACAAAGAGGATTTTTTTTTTTTTGTTTCATTTAGTCAGAATCCCATTTCTGGCAGCATGAGTAATTTTGGATCCAGCAGTGATCAGGGAGAAGTTGCAGAAGTGGAAGGTAAAAAGAGACAAAAGCAGCGAGGTGTAAAGTTAGCGTGGGAGCTGTCTGCACACACCCCAGCTGGATTCATGCATAAAAGGTAATTTGCGTCTGTGTATCTCGGTGTTAGGCACCGGAGACGTGTCGCGCTCATGCTCTGGTGGTAAAGCGTGTCTCTGCTCACTTCCCGAAGAGCAGTCTGGTTGATTCGCTTTTCCATTGCATACTGTAGGCCTAGCATTAACACCTTGAATTAATGCATTTTTTTTATTTTTCTCAACCTGACTGCAATATGATTACCCGCGGCACTTGTTATTGTCAGGTGTCAAGAGTGTCAGAACTCCCATCTCCAAACACACGAGCACTCACTAACCAGCCGGCATGTCGCCCATCTTTACCCAAACTGTGTTTTCTTAAAGGGCCATGTCGCCAGCAGATGGTTTTCAGGCCCAGGGAGCATTTATCATTAGCCAGTATAGCGGCTGAGGAGGTTCATATCCAGAGCTGGATCCAACCCCTTCTGCAGTAAAGGGGGGACGGGTTCAGGGGGAAGAGGAAGACCCCAGAGGAGGCGTTAATCGAATTTCTCGCTGTCCAGCACTCAAGCGCATCCCCACTGTGAGAGATTATGCTCGCACACTCTCATTGCCTGCCAAAAACTCTGTTTATCAGCTCACCGAGGCAATTTCAATTGAACCTTCAAAAGCCCCGCAGCACCGGCGGCGGCGGGCGGGCGGGCGGGCGGGCGGGCGGCAGCAGCAGCGACAGCAGCATGGCACTGCAGCATCTTATCCATTGAGGTGTCTTAATCTTGTCAGGAGGCGGTGCACCTTAGGTCGGTCAGTTCTCGATGTTTTCCGCCTCCTTCCTTTCACAGCGGTGTGTGTCAGGTCAAGGAGGGGGTTACTGGAGTGAGGGTGGAGAGGGAGACGTAGAAACAAAGGCCGGTGAAACGAGGACACTCGGAGAGAAGAGAAGAGGAGAAGAACAGGTGGGAATGGAGGAGTATAGTGAAACAGAGCTTTGCTGTCGATAAGGCATCTCACCTGCTGATCTGCCAAATCCAATGTCTATAACAGAGAGAAGCAAATAAATTGCTCCAGTTTGTGTCACTTTGGAGAGAGGCAATAAAATACCATGTAGGAGGGCCGGTTTGAGAAATAGAGTTATGAATTTGAAGGCTTATAAAGCATTTGGAGAGTTTACAGGAATGTTTAATACAATGACAGAAGGCAACGAAAAAACAACTTTATTAAAAAAATAACTACAACGTTCTTTAAATAAGTGAATGGAGATGCAAGTTGACATTTACAAACATGGAGTAATATGCAACTCTGCGAAAGAGCTGCAAATCTGTGTCGACTGTGGTGAGCAGTGTTATTGTCTTGCATGATTTGACCTATAGTGGGAGCAGGTTGTTTGAAAATTAGAGGGGGTAAAATGTATAAACCGTTGTCATGGCAACATTTCATGACTGCTTGCACTGTGAAAATGGGGGTTTGTTTTTTTGGGCTCACCATGTCACCCTATACACCGTGGTTTCTAAAAACCCATGCTAAGGTTATAAAGATATTTGGATATTTTTTTTTAAAACGCCCCAAAAAGGGGGAGGGGCCAGAGAAGGCCGGGTTAAGAAGGACCCACACTTGGCAGCTGAAACAAAAAGTGAACAGCCTTCGGCCTCTCAATATCCATCCATCCCTTCAAACTTTCTAGGACAACAAACTACCACTTACTCATCTGAGCGTTTGGAAATGCATCATGGGAAGGGCAGAGAGGATCAGGAAAAACTAGGTGTTGGGATGAGTGAAGTTCAACGAAAACAATGTCTTTTTTTTTTGTAGCCCGACATAGAGAGAGTATAGCTGCGGTGATTCACTAATGCTTGGGCTGTTAATGAAGGGGGGGGTTTGTGTGTGCCTCTGGACTCAAAGGCATATTGGTAGAAGAGGCGTATTGAATCACCGCGACCCACAAGGTTAACTCTTTGGCGAGGGAGACGAGAGCAGCGTGCCCAGAGGCTATCGATTCACAATCACTCATCCGCTTGGCCTTTCTTATCTTCAACTCCGACACCAGCTGAAGTATGCATTTGATTTTTCTGTCCCTCTCTGCTCTTCACTCACCTTTTCTTTTCTTTTTTTTTCCACTCCTCTGTTTTAAGCTTGAGGCAGAGTTTTACATGCCATTTATTTTTTTTTGTTTTAGTCATTTCATAACTTGTCCGGTTTTGTACGCTCAGATAAATCATCACATTTTTTATGATAACGCCTCTCTGTGATGCTACATGGCAATCGGTCTTTCTCTGCAATCCACCCAGACAATTGGTCCCGTTCATCTGGGTAAGAGTAAGCTGCTTAACGCCACGTTCACTCCCATTCTTCAACTGAGCGGGGCGATAATTGCCGGGCGGAAGGTGTCTCGGCTTGATGCAATAGGTGTTAATCTGTTCACCATCCCAGATGACGCAAGGACAAAGTAACGTGTGTGGGGTTTGATCTGAAACTCTTTGTTCGATACTTCAATGCCCACGACACACACACACACACACACACACACACACACACAAGCAAAGTCCTGGTGGGTGTTCGTTTTCCGTTCTTTTCTTTTGGTCAGCCTGTTTTGTTGTTTGATTTATCTACTTCTCCTTTAACAAGTTGATCAAGTTTGGCTGCAGTAACTTAATCAATGCTGACATTTTGTCTCCTTTTTTTTTTTGTTTCTCTGACTGCAGCCGGCGTTAATCCAGTTTTGTTGTTCTGATTGACATTTACGAAGAAGCGGTTCTAAAAAGATTCAAGATTCAAAAAACGTTATTGTCTATCACAAAGTGACACAAAAGTACCTTTGGTTAGAGGCTCAAGTAACATACAAACTTTCACACCAGCGCCACTACGCTCTGCTCCCTTTCAAATCTGCTGCGAGTCTATTTTTTCTTACAGGAAGTCAGACAAGGAAACGCACAGAGCATCTGGTAAATTTCAAAATAAAACACAACATATAGACTCAGGATCGTATTTTCCTTCACTTTATCAACATCCGTCCAAACAGGCACAAAATGAACAATAAATCATCCTCAGAAAAACATAACAACATCATGGTTTTCTAATTCTAAGTCACATGGCCACAGCGTTAACCAGCACATGGACAAGATGCTACCGATAGCGGGAATGCTCTCATTTTAAATCCTCCTTTTCAAAAATTAGCGACTGCCTCAAGCGCCATGCTGGTGTATCTCTGATGGCTGCGTTGTCTCCTGTATGTCTTCATTTTACATGCAGGGGCCCCACAGACTGTCTGGTCTCTGACCCCTGAAGTGGATATCAGATAGACTTTCATTATAGATCAGTCATGGGAAAAGAGGAAATTGACTGTTTGGCTTGTTAACATTGAAGAACAAAAAAAGGGTCAGCATGACGTCCTGCAAGAGGACTGTGCATGTGCATATTGCTATTGCAATAGTACAATGATTTATTGTTCAGCCCAAGTGGCAAGTCTGATCACATCATCATCATGGAGCCACACTGTTTTTTACCAGAGTGTCAGAGCTGGACGTTTGGTCCCCCAGAGTGTGGACTATCCGGTCCACTGACCTGAAAAATAAGTCTCCTAGATGGAGGATTTCATTCAATCGTTCACAGCAGATGTAGCATATCTCTATATAATAATAATAATAATAATGTGTGGAATAACATTGTGACAATGCTGAAGGGGTTTCTTTTATTGCTACAGCTACGGATAATTATCACCTGAATCTGCAGCTTCCTCCAGCATTACAGAGCTTTACTGTTACCGTCGCTGTGAGGTTGCAACTTTACTGTTTTGGTTTAATGTAAGCGCACTCAGAGTCATGTTTTCCCCTGCTGGCAGTAAAAAAAAAAAAAAAAAGAAGCTTTTAAGACCGACTGTAGAGAATCTACCCAGCACCTTACAGAAGAAAATCACAGTTTGAGACTAGATGGTAAACAAAAGTGAGATAAAAGCAGCAAAAGAGCAGAAAAGTTCAAGCTGGAGTTGTAAATTTCCAGGAAAAAAAAAAACATTTTGAAGTGAGCTTGCATTCACCAGGTGGCCACAAACACGACTCAACTGATGAATAAAATATATGTGAATGATCCCTTGATGTGTTCCTATACCTGCTGGATATTTAGCCCTATCAATGTAAAAGTGATGATGTCATCATCTTGTTCATTACATGTTTCTCCTGCCCCCAGCTTGACTTTCTGCATCATCATCGTCATTTAAGATTTTGGTTAGAGGAGAAAAAAAGGGGTAAAAAAACATTTAAAGGCAGGGTTGGTAATTTTTGCATGATTTTGAAAGTAGCATTCCCTCAGTGCTCCGTCTACACCCGGCCCCTCCCCTCTGTGCTCCCTCAAAAGCCACGCCCCCTCACTTACATGCAGGAGCGCCGTAGCTGCAGAAGCGGACCTCAGCTCATCTCTTGTATTGTTTAGAAACGACGTCGTCGGTTAACACAAAACTTTAATACATGCTACAAAGAATATTGACTATTTTACTACTCACAACGGCCAACGACAAACTCACAGTATAAACTCTGTCATCTGTGACGCACTTTGAGTGTGGGCTCGTGCACACATGGGGTAGAGAACGAGCGGGGAGACAGGGAGGCGCCTGATTGGTTCATCAGATTGGTACCTCGTGGCAGACACTGGTCGAAGTTTTTACACGCTTACAAACTGCTACGGATGAAAATTTCAACCAAAATCTTAAAAAGTGAATCTGGAGGAAATTACCAACCCTGCCTTTCATGGCGCTGGCGTTTTTTTTAAGTGCTGATTTGCTTCATTTCTGCATTCATATCACACCTTCTTTCATTCACTCGATGATTACTTTGGGAGGCTTTCACTGTTTTCAAGTGCCTCCAGTGTCAAGGCCTGTGCTCTTTACCTCCTCAAGGGGCTCATTCAGAAGGTCTGATAGATTCTTTAAGCTGTTACACACATATACAAGCTTTAACTATAAGTAAGTATTTAGCTGCTCTTATGGCTGTCTCCTGACGTATTTTTTTTTGCTCTTTTGAATCTTACTCCATCAGTTAAATTACATTGATTTTGACATTCTTACTCCGCAGCTGTTGGGAGCAAATCTCAACCCTGACACCCTCGACGTGATACTTCCCTTCTTTAGAGACAGCTCTATGACCGAGCCCGAACCAACCAAAACAGTCCTGTCGATCAAAACGGGTGTCAAGAGGAGATATCACAAACACAAGCAAAGGCTGCTCCGAGCCGCTCGCCCTTTCAAAGGCATGCTGATTAGATTTGTAAAACCGACAGTTAGTCCTCCCAATTAAGCCACATTTGTACTGAGTGTAAAGCTTAACTGAGTTGTTTGACTTAACAGTGTCTACTGAACGACTGCACTATAATGTTTGCCTAATTAAAGCAACCACTTAACCACAGGAGCTCTGGAAAAGAAAAACACACACACACGCACACAAAACCCCTGCTCCTAATCCGGCACACTCACTCGTCTGAAAAAGCCTGGTCTTTGTGTAACATCCGCCATATTGTCACTTTCTTGAATGTAGCTCAGAGTGCATTAGCTCGTGCAGCTTTTATGGGTCTAAATTGCTCCATTGGGAGAACTTTCTGAAGGAGAGACACCTGTCCAGGGCTGCAGTGTACAGAGCAAACCAGACAATGAACACATGGTGCCAGGGCTGTTTCTGACTATTTCCATGCCCTGGGCAAAATACCCACTGCCCCCCCACCCCACCAGCCCCAACCCCCAAAACATAATGCACATTTGGCATTTTGCTTCAGTTTAAATGCCAACTACCCAGGGCTACTGCTATCATTGAGGACACTAAGGTCATGTCTGCATTATTTTGTCTGGAAATTTGGGTGAAAGGCGCTTACAGTCTGCAGTAGTTTAACGGTTTTTGTCTCGATATTTTGGCTAACACTCAACTATGATCAATGTAATAGGACAGTATTCCAGGTAGTGTCCGCAAAACTTAATTTACAGCCGTTCATTGATTTAGTTCTAAGTCGCACCAGTACATTAGACACAGTCTGCTTTTTGGGGACATGCACAGTGATTCCCATTGTGTTCAGATAAGTCCACAATCTGCAGTTTCTGTGTAGCTCCTCTTCTAGTACCACGTGTTTTTGCCATGTGGAGTTTGTACTCCTGCTAGCTACAAGTACGGCAGTTGAGCTCTCATCGTACAGTAACGATGTTTGTGAAGAAGGACCCACAATTTGTGCTGCTCACCTCCGCTGGTCACTTGTAGCCTTTAATTGAGGAATCTTTTCAATCGGTTTAAACCAAGGTTTATTTACTTTACAGTAAATAACCGTTTTCTTTAGATGCATGATGATGACCCAGCACATTTGGCAGAGCAAAGCAGCTTGCTTTACTCGATGAATTGAGACAAACATTCCAACCACGTCAGGTTGTCTGCATGACCCTGCATGTCTCAGCATTTTGTACTGGTATATTGGCAGCACAGGTATATTCATCTTAGCCCGCTTTTCTTTGGTTGAAAAATAGGTTTTAAGAGTGCTCCAAATAGACTACATTTTTCTGTTTATTTGTGGCCAGTTGTTCCAAATGTAAAAAAAATTACATTAATGACCAGTTTGTGATGGCTAGAGTCCCCAGGTCTGGACTGTTGATGCTTCTTTTTGTTACACACCCCACAGTATCAAAGCATAATCCAGTTCAGTATAGTAAAAACATCTAAATTGGTCAGCACTAAAGTTTTTAAATTTGCATCCTTCTTCAGGTCACATGACACCAAAGTCTCCCAAACTATTTTGTGGCTTGTATGGACTGATAGAAGTGTAGTTCTGTGATTTTGGGATGACCCAAAATATGTATAAAGGCAGTACCATGCATGAAAACATCTGGAGACATGGACTTCATGCGCATTGGATTTCAAATGCATTTTTGAATTATGTCAGGGTACGTGTTAAAGATTAGATAAGACCCTAAAAGGACATGTTTGAAATGTCATCAGACACAATTTGTCTACATGTTGTCATATCCGGGACTGTCGGTCCTCTGTCACATTGTATTGTTTGCCTAAAATACCGCCCTGAGTGCAAACAATATCCACATCCAAAAAAGAGGGCAAAGTAGCGCTATAGGCCACATGAGCGTGAGGACGCAGCCCTGCATGTCACTGCACCCAAATGCATTGACATTTTGCATGTGCTGTAGCCGGACAATAAAAAAAAAAAAAAGCCTGCAGGAAGAACATGTATCTGTGAATATTGAAATGTCACATGAGAAGTCGCTGAGTTATTATTAAGTTAAAAAAAAGGGCCATTTCAGAGAAAAGCACGAACGAGCAGCAGATGCCTTTTGTCCTCTCGGATTCTGCACAGCGACATCTGTTATGGATTGTTTCGTACGCAGTGACCTTCAAGCCTACTTAGAAAAAGGGAAGAAAAGAGATAAAACGTCCTCATCTCTCTTTCCTTACACAGATTCTTTCCTTTCATTTTATTTTATTTATTTTTTTTTTTTCTTTCCGGGAAGGTGATGCCGACAAATCACCTCTGCCATCCTCTCCCAATCAGCTGGAACATTACTAAAGATCACCCACCGGCCCCTGAATACTTATAGAGAGAGAATGGTGCTGTCTGCTTGAAGTTCAGCGGGCCTGCTTGTACTTCATCTGGCTGTCATTTAAGTCATAACTGAGGTTCCAGTTTTTTGTTTTTTTAAGTCGCTCTAAGTGACGCAAAGGTGGGTGAAAAACAAATCAGATCAACTAGCGCAGAGGTTCTCAAACTTTTCACAATGAGTACCAACAGAGAAAATATTTGGCTCTCCAGGTATACCACCATTATAGCCAACATTTAAATATAGTAGTGTAGAGCTTTTTACAGTCTACACAGGAGGCAGTTATATTCTTGATATGCTTATTACTTATTATTGACCGCACAGCACGCACTGCGGCCTGCGCTCATTCTCTGTGCCGCTCCAGAGGAATCCAAACTGGATGTGTCTCAAGTCACATGTTGTTGACTTCAGTTTCTGCTGTGCTGCTTGACGTATCCGCCGCACATGGGCGGTTCTAGGCAGGGGCCAACAGGGACCAGTGCCCCTGTAACTCTGAGCTTGGTCCCCCCTGTGGCCACCCCTCCAAAAGGAAGAGCCCCCCCTAATAACACACGCACAGTATTTGACTCGACAACCAGACTCACAATTTAGTTTTAAATTCTGTTACTGAAACAAATATAAATCATGGTATTTAATGATGTGTGCTATTATTTGGCATAATATATATATTTTTAAAGCTATCATATTTGTCTATGTTCCCCTCTGACAAAACAACTGGCCCCAGTTTGGCCCCCTCAGTAAAAGTGGTCTAGAACCGCCACTGCCGCCGCACTTTACTTTCTAATATTTTCCTTTTTGGAGCCAAAAATGCAAAAATATTTGAACTTGCATGTTTGCCCTGCCATCCCATGTGGTGGCAGGGTGGCGTTCATGAGAAAAAAAATTACGTATGAGACATGTTTGAACTTTTGGGGTGAAACATAAACAAAGTGAAAAGAAGTGTCGTCCCATCAGTGTGAACACAGAGCTCAGAACAACAAACACACAGAGAGCTTCACTCTATTTCTGAGAAAGACATTATTCACAGATACAGTTCAGATATATTTGGATATCTGCTATACTCATGTTTAAAACGTCACATAGTATACCTTTAACTTGTTTCAGATTCAGACAAAAGAAGCACATTAGTAAAGAGATTAAAAAAAGAGGAAATAGATGATTTTAATGATTTTGAGTTCATAAATATTCATCTGACAAATTTGACTTTAAATTGCTCTGAAAAGTTTTCCTCTTCCACTGTGAGGTTGGCTTCTTTTCAAAGTATTGAACTGAGGTTTGTTAATCATACTTTAAAAAGAACATAGATATTAAACCATGAGAAATAATCTGAACAGCTTCTAATATTCGTAGCTTTTGCTTCTACAAACCACTTACTCGTTTAGCATACTGATGTACCCATCGTTGGGAGTTTTAGCGTTCATGAGTATGCTAATGAAAGTGAACTGTTCCTGCATTTTGTCTCTTATAAATAAAGCATGAAACTCATATCTGCTTTATTAGATGCATCGCACTTTGTTTTACTCGTTCTCTGAATCTGCCTCAATGAAACATTACCAGATGTAAAACTATCAAAAAATGATGAAACTAAAAAACGTAGCCTGTTTGAATATTTAGATTTCTGTTCGAGCTGTACATGGAGAGGTTTTCACAGAACTGGCCCGCATCCACATACATACCTGATAGTATATACAAACACCAGGTGTGTGGGGGGGGGGGGGCTGCAACATGTAGGTAGCAGATGGTTACACCCACTTGGACCTGATGTGGGATTTAATGACCTTCACAGCACAGAACAACAACAACAAAAAAACAATCTCGTACTGTTACCAAAGTAGCGAACACGATAAATCCCCCGCATGAAACAAAATGAAAAAAATATCCCGAGGGTGGGTGGGCATAGGTGGCGGTGGAGGAGGAGATGGTGGGGGGGGGGGGGGGACATCTTCCACAGGGACGAAACAATGGAGGAGTTCATTGACAGATTCTGTCTCGTGTCCCAGCAGAGGTGTCAGCTTCGTGGCATTGTGTTTAGCCCCCTGGCAGCGTGACCTTGTCTCACTGAACAGTGGCTATTAATTAGCCGAGCATGTGTGTGTTTGCGTGTGTGTGTGTGTGTGTGTGGAGGTTGATGGGTAATAGCTGGGAGGCTGGAGGGAAAGAGGGGTGTGAGTGTCATTGGTTCACAGTGAGTCTGCCTGCCTGGCTGGCTGTCTGTGTACGATCAATGAGCTGGAGGAAGGTGAGGAGGAAGGGCGGACGGTGCTTTGGAGATGAGGCATGTCTGCGAGGACATTTTCCATGACATTAAAGAGCTCTGTGAGCTATATGTTACGTCCACGCTTCTCCCCTATCCTCCCTGCGCGGCGTCGCCTCCCTCTGTTTCTGCTTCAGAGATGATGATGTGCCTTGTTGGGCTTCCTAGCTCCTCTCTCTCTCTCTCTCTCTCTCTTTCTCTCTCTCTCTCTATCTCTCTCCCAGTCTTTCTCTGCCCTTGGCCGAGACTCCTGAAAACATGAAGTCATGCTGGGTGGACTCCATGAGCAAGTGATTTCTCTCTGCTTTGCTCCGATCGACATCCAGCCAGCCACAAAAAGCCTTGCCATCTCTTTGCTCCGCACACCCTTCCTCCTCCTCCTCCTCCTCCTCCTCCTCCTCCTCCTTGGCTTTCATTCCCTCTCTAGCCTCCCTCACTCAAAACTCGTTTTTTCCCCCTCTTTAACCTTCCTTTATCCTGATTCATAGTCCTAATCCCTTCTTCCTAACCTCTACCTCTTTCTCCATTTCTCTTCTTTTCTTATCCCAAAACTGTCTCTATTGCATTTTTTTCTTCCGGGCTCCATCCGTCCGTCTAAAACCTGAATCCAGCACCAAGGTATAAAACAAAAACACGTCAAGATCATTAAATTAAATTTACATTACAATTATTTATTCTGAAGATCAACTGAAGATGACTCTTAAAGCATCGGGAATTTTGGCTAGACATGAATACAATTCACTTCTGACATCTAAACTTAGCAAGAACAAAAAATCTGAGTGAAAATTCTCCATCTTTAACTCTTAAAAAAAGGTTCAAATGGTTGTGCTAAATGGGTCATTTCCAAACACTGTGTAGGCGTGGCAGATAGCTTTGATTGACAGCGCCCGGCTTTTAAAACGGCTCTGCACATACAGTAGTGATGGCAGACGTCGCCGTCAGCGTAGTGTCGCCATATTTGTCTCAGTTACAATCAGAGGAAGACGCAGAAGCCATCTGAGGACTGAGAACCAACATTGTTAGCCAATATCACAGTGAACAGTTAGCTTACTACATTGGCTAAGATTCTCTGTATTCAGTCCCTTAGTTTTGGATGCAGCGCTAAATGATAGCTCTGTAACATTAACTAGAGCCACACTGTGACAGAACGTAACTCCTGCTGCTTAAAATACAGCGCCAAAGTCGCTTAGATGACATTTGTGCTGAATTTTAAAAGCCAAGAAGCTGCAGTATGACTGGTATGACTTCTCATGATGCATTCACAAAACCGATAAATGAGCGTCCCCTTAGAAACTTGGGTTGAGAACACGAGGGTCGCTGGTTCAAGTGCTGCAGATGCGAGTATATGGACATTTTCACTTCCTGAGTACTGCAGAGCGATGCACTGAACCCCAAACTGTTCATGGCGCCCCCCCATGCAGCCCCCCTTACCCTCTCCATTAATACAAACATGCCCTTATATCCTGTTTGTGCATGTTTGTGCACATGTACTCTCAATCACAAGGTGTCAAGTTGAATTTCCCACTTATCCTGTTAAAATGTAAAACTTCTTTTGAAATGTTCTATTAAATTCTTTATCTGTGATTTTTCACACTTAAATATAATAGAAATCAAGTATATCCTCTGAAAATAACTCTGTGAGTCATGACTGTCTACAATGGGTGTAACACCCGAGTCCCACTGTCTGTGATGTTTTCAGAGTTTTCAGAGTCCTATCTTCACTTTGTTTACATCGTCGGGACGGCCGGCTGACTCCTCCCCTCGCGTATAAAAGTTGTTTAATTGAGGAACTAGAGAAAAGAAGAATAACATACTGTACTCACTGCTTAACTGTGTTTCTAGATCACACTCATTTCAGGTAAATTTACAAGCAGTGTGAAGATACGAGCATAATAAAGATCGCTAGCATTAGCATGCTAACACAACAATGCAGCACGAGTTGTTTTGGTTTCATGCTGGTGCTCAAGGGCGACATCTGCTGGATCAAAAAAAATCGTATATAAAGCCTTTAAAGTTGGGGGATGAATGAAGTCATCCAAAAGGCCGAATGACTGAAACACTGATTCATTTGCTCAAGCTGGTGCTGTCTGTTCCTTTTGTTCCTTTGTTTTGTGTTTTGTTTCCCTGAGACTCGCTGTGTGCTCTGTGCGTTCCCCCCTCAGGGCTCAGCTGTTAAAATTAGCATCACTCAACTCGTATTTTTTGATTATGCAGGATGAAAAAAAAAATCTGTTGTCCAAACTTGTGACTCAAAGCAAACTCTAATCAAAGACATGGCTGTCTTCAGGGAGCTGCTAGCAGAGCTTTATACTTTTGTGTTTTTGATTCCAGACCCCTATATCCCTTTACTTCAGCTCTCATCCCATCATCCCCGCCGCACCTTCACACATGGAAACACACACTCTCTCCTCTCCAGTTTCCAGTGCCAGGGAATCTGGTCAGTAACCAGCGTGCTGCAGGACGACCATTACCCCCCCCCCCACTCGCTTTCCTGCCAGCCTTGCTGCAGCACGACAGCTGCTACGATAAAAAACAGCACACCTCATCCAGAGCTCAGCTCCACGCTGGAAGCTGAGCTCGGGCTAGCTTTGCATCAGTGTGTGTGTGCTTGTGTGTTGCTAGATGTCCTTCAGCACTAAGAGCATTGGAGGGAGATGTAAAGAATGCTAATGAAGTGAATCACCAGAGTAAGGACTGACTTGGCTAGCCTTGCATACACACACTGTATCTGTTTGTGTGTGTTTGTGCATGTGCGTGTGTGCGTGTGTGTGTGCTTTCCCATGCATTCGAGCACCCTAACGCTCGCTCCCTCTGAAGTCAAGTGAAGTGAGAGCAAGTGAGAAGTGGGCGAGCCAAGGTTAAGCACAGGAACACAGTGACGGGCCGTGCATTTTAATTGCGGCTTGAGCAAACACTTTGCAATTCCCCTAAATGGCCCCCCCTGTGATGGATGACAGGAACCAGTGTTGTCTATTTTTCTTTCTCAAGAGGAACTTTTTTGTGCGAGTGGCAGTGTGTCTGGACACAAAAGGCCAGGCCAGCCAAAGTTCCCCCCCCCTGCTCTTTTTAAGCTTTATTGACTCCTGGCACAACACAGTGAAGGGGAGAGTGTGTTAGAGAGAGAGAGAGAGAGAGAAAATGAGTTACCTTGGTTCACATCTCCAGTGCATCTGCTATGTGTGTGTGTGTGTGTGTGTGTGTGTGTGTGTCAGTAACAAGAATCTGTCTACCAAAGCTCTACACTGTACAACCTGCACAGGCGAGATTTCACATTTCAATAATATTGTTGTAAACTCCGCTGGACCTGCATCTCCATCTTTTAAAAGTTTGGAGGGTCCAGGAAAGTTTGGAAAAAGTGTAAAGTTTCTACATGCACCTGGCTGACAATGGGGAGGAATGAGTTTAAAAATAACAACACAGAATCTGATCATTTCATCTCATATTAACTGCAGGATATGCATGAAAAGTCTTCATCAAGTCGTCATGCAGGGAAAAAGTACAATCTGTCTGAAGTGCACATGGAGTCACATCGAGAAGGATTTTGTCATAAAAGATCATTGATTTCTTTTTTTTTTCTATGAGCACATAGATCGAGGGGAGAAAAGCTATCTTTCTCTCTGCCTTTATAAGGCCGTTGTCCTTTTAATGTGGGCACCATGAGAACACTCCACTAGTGCTGTAAAGTGCTGTGCGACAGCTGAGTCTGACCAGTGGGCTCCTGCGGCTCCACAGGGGACTTGTAGTTGCAGCAATAACTCCACAACCTGTGCACTGCTGCCGGGGACGCTGCACAGCTCGACGAGCCTCTGTGGTGGTGTTAGAGAAAGAGCATTTTAATACGTCTGATGAAAGAAAAGTAAAAACATGGCGACCGCGCGTGAGTGTGGAAATACATTTTAACTATCTTCACAACAGGGCTTTTAAAAGCGTCAGGCACTGAAAGCTCGCTGTTATAAATCTCGCTCACCTGTTGTTTACCACGTTTTTTAAAAATCTTTGATTCAAAACTACTCCACACATTCTGATATTGAAAGTGAAACATTTTAAATTGCACTGACTGTGATATTTAAAAAAAAAAACACAAACTCTAAGATGCCCAGCTCGAACATCAGTAAATGTTACAAACACAAATATTTGTGCAAATGTCCGACATCCTCTGTTGTAGCTTTCGGGATGATGCATACAGTTTCATGTACTAAACATGACTTGAATGTTTTTTTATCTTCCCCTCGATGTGCTCTGCTGTGCTGTCTTGGGATGTAGATGAGCTCTGACAGAATTTAGGGGGGGGCTTTTTCTGAGAGGTTAATTGGGGCAGAGGAAGCAGAGGGGGGAATGCAGGAATGGATTGATGGGTCCTGATCATCCTCAGGAGCGGCTGCATGTGTGAAAACACAAACAGCCACATGTTTGACTCAGACTTTATCCTGACAGACCCCTTTGTATTTTTTCCGCATTAAATCCGAGTGAGCTGATGTGAGAACGCAGCAGGATATTGTCTGGAGAATTCGGCTTGAGCAGCTGTGGAGGAGGTGGTGATGTTTATAACATGTGACTGCTGCACAGTTCATATGCAAGAGGCCGCGACCATCCCCATGCACATGTTTAAACGGCTGCATTATGTACTCCAGTATGTTCTTCTCTGCACATTTGTGGATATTGTTGTGGAAATATTCTCATTACAGTGTTGGATAGTGGACTCTGTTGCTTCGCATGCCACTGCCGTCTTGTTCTTTTTGCGTCTCAGATAGATAGATAGATAGATAGATAGATACTTTATTGATCCCGAGGGAAATTCAAAACATCCAGTAGCAGGTTACAAGACGTCCATGACATGAAACATTTGTTACAAATTAAACCACAAACCCGCCCCCCCTCCCCCCTCCCATACATATATATTAACCAGAAAAAAAAGATTTAAAGAATACCTCTAGATGAATCAAACTTAAACTGTGCAATTAAAAATAGATTTATACAAGAAATGTACATAACCCGTACAGGGATAAAAAATATATGTGCAATTTAAACAAGAACCTATAAATAAATAAAAAAATCTGTAATTAGACCTTCTGAAGTTGTGTTGGTTTCTTGTCTTGTGTCAGAATATTTCAGCAGTGAATTTGTGAAAACACTTCAACTTTTTTTCCTCAATAAATAAAAGGACTTCATTCCATGTTCAGTACATTTTATCCAAACTGAGAAGGTACTGTGATGCGCCGGTAGCCTAGAGGTTAGTGTGTGCGGCCCATGTACAGAGGCGGTTGACCTGGGTTTAATTCCGACCTGTGGCTCCTTTCCCACATGTGGTTCCCCACTCTCTCTCACACCCAGGTTTCTGACTTCATCAGCTGTCCTATATCTAAACAATTAAGTGCCTCCCCCGCTCCCCCCCCCCACGTTTTCTTGTTGAAGCTGAAAGCATTTCCCTCACAGACTGTTGTTCTGCAGATCCAGATGCGTCGTGTTGCTTGTGGACTAACACAAATGGGAAAGTGAACATTTGTGTTGCTGCTTGGACAAAGTGACATTCATACGTCTCTTTGTTCTTGTGTGACGGCAGACTCTGTCTTCGTCTACATCTCTGTAGTTTTGCGAGCTTTCTTCTTTTGACAACACAGACCTTGTAGGTCTAACATTCAAACCTTCCTGTCATAACACCCACTCTGCCTTTTTCTTGTTTTCGTCTTTGTAGATCTCTGAAGTCGGTGAGAGTGACACGGAAATGTTAGAAACTTGAATATCAAACTTTCATCACTCTCCTTTGAATATCTTTTTTACCGGAGTGTACTCTTGTTGTTGTTGGGAAGAACATCAGCTAAATGCATGATGTTAATATTTATACATGCATACAGTGGAGTAAAGAACAATGTCTTGTTCTGTGGTGAAAATGTTCCCCATGACACCAGCTTCCTTCCTTCCCTTTCTTCCTCGTTCTATTGTCCTATTGTATTCTTTCCCCGCACATCGACAGTAAAGGCCTCTGTTCATCCGTCCTCTCATCCTCTTCTGCTGACTGGTTGCCATGCAGCGGGCTGTCCATCAGTGACCCGGTAACTGTTGCTAGGAGAGCAGTTTAATTTCATCGACGGCGCTTAATTCCCCTCCAATTTATGCGCTCTTCTCACTCCATATTCCTCCTCTTCAGGCTTCTCCTTCACCCCTCTCTCTCGAGCTCACTTTAAGCTCATCTCGGCGCTTTTATCCCCATCTTATCCTCCTCCTCCTGCCATTCTCATCTGTCATTCCTCTCCTTCCTCATCTCCTCCAATGTCCTTCACCTCTGTTTTCAATCCGCCCGCCGTCTCCTTTCGCTGTCACTGATTTAAACATTGTTATTCTCCTGGTATCGGCCCACAGGAGGACCCCCAACCCCCCGCCCCACGTCTCCCTGAAATGCATTCAGTACTGGTGTGGCCGCTCGCTTTAATGGGGCATCAGCTCTGGATAAATAAAGGCTGTTAAATGGCCGGACACGTCTGAGCGGCCACGACCAAGATGTGGTGGAGATGTGACGGGGGTGGAGATGTGGGTGGGGGGGGGGGCTCCCAGGGGTTAAGAGAGGAATAAAAACAGAGGTGAAAGACATGTGAAAGAAGAGAAGAAGCCAATACACTACAAAACAGAACTTTCCATCACAAGTATTTTTTCTTCCTTTCAATTTTGTTTTAATTTAACTAAAAAGTTTGTGGGAAATAATTAATCCAACAATATTAACCAATTAAAATCTACTTATTTTTTTTCCAGAAAAGTTAACAAAAAAATCTCACCTGCCTCCGGTGGTACCCATGAAAAAGGATGCAAACCTGCCTGCGGTAACCGTGGCTACGTTAGCTGTTATTGGTACAGAAAGGACATCTCAAATTAAGGCTGGCTGTTCAACAATTTCTCAGTCTTCATGTTTTTACAGTAACCGTCAAAGACACAAAATGTGATATGTGTTGGTCCTAGTGTTTGGTCCGAGTTGCCTCCAAAACCTCATGTGGGCTGTTGCTGCTGTAGCCGTATAGCTCAGCGGTGTTGCAGGTCATCTTCTAATTGGAAGGTAGGCGGTCTGATCCCCGACCCCTGTAGTCCTCATGTCAAAGTGTCCTTGGGCAAGTTCTTGAACCTCAGATTGCTCATGAACGTAAAGGGATGGGTGTTTGAATGAGTAGATTAGATCTGGTCCTGATTGTCAGATTGGCACTTTTCACTGCAGCATATGTCATCAGAGTGAAACTGTGCACTTGAGATTTTTTTTTTTTTTTTATGTTAATCCATCCTAAAATCGTATAAAAAAAGAGTAGAAAGCTAAGAGTTCATGCTAGCTTGAGTGTTAATGACATGAAACTCAACAATGATATTTTTCTCCATGACGAAAACAAGACGACATCAAGCTAAAAATATATCTTTCATAATAAAAACTCTCAAAATGTTTGCTTAGTTTCCATGACCGAGATGTGATGAGACATTCAAAATCCATGATATTTAACCCCACTGTCGCTGTGATCAAAATACAAGCAGAAGAGATGAGTGTGTGCTATGCTAGCAGGGTGAGCGTGCGTGTGTGTGTGTGTGTGTGTGTGTGAAGCAGAGTGGCCGACAGCATGAGCTGACATGATAACGAGCGTCAATGAGCTAATGATAGCTTATCCAAGCAGTGAGTGACTGAAGGTCTGAATCAATCAATCAATCAATCAATTTTTATTTGTATAGTGTCAACTCATAACAAGTGTTATTACAAAAGAGCAGGTAAAAAGACCTTACTCATTGTTATGTTACAAAAAGCAGGTAAAAGAGCATGAGCACTTTAGCAAAGCAATGATGGTATCATCGTATTAGTCATCACAGCCACGGAAAGCCAGCATTCAAAGTCTGTATCACTTAAAATGATTTGTAAGATTAATATTGCAGCAATATTTTCCCCGAGGGTTTTTACAACAAAACAACCACATTATTTGGCTAATTTAATTAGTTCAAAGAGAGAGAGTGTTTTGAAAATGGGCGGCCGTGGCTCAGTGGTAGAGTCGGCAGTCCTTCGACCATGAGGTCGGGGTTTCCATCGCACGGTCCTTAAGTCACATGTCAAAGTGTCCTTGGGAAAGATGCTGAACCTGAAAGAGTTCAAGCGTGTGGATGTGTATGAATGAGGTGATGGACACTTTACACGGCAGCCTCTGTCATCAGTGTGTGAATGGGTGTGTGACCTGCACTACGATATGACTTAAAGGCTTTATATGTGATTTTTCACACTTAAATATAATATAAATCAAGTATATCCTCTGAAAATAACTCTGTGAGTCATGACTGTCTACAATGGGTGTAACACCCGAGTCTCACTGTCTGTGATGTTTTCAGAGTTTTCAGAGTCCTATCTTCACTTTGTTTACATCGTTAGGACGGCCGGCTGACTCCTCCCCTCACGTATAAAAGTTGTTTAATTGAGGGACTAGAGAAAAGAAGAATAACATACTGTACTCACTGCTTAACTGTGTTTCTAGATCACGCTCATTTCAGGTAAATTTACATGCAGTGTGAAGATACGAGCATAATAAAGATCACTAGCATTAGCATGCTAACACAACAATGCAGCGCGAGTTGTTTTGGTTTCATGCTGGTGCTCAAGGGCGACATCTGCTGGATCAAAAAATCGCATATAAAGCCTTTAAACTGACCAGTATTTATTCAGAACGCTAAGACTACATCCAAAAACAGATGCCAAAATGTCACTGCAACTCGAGCACAAAACCTGGGATGTTGGTTTTCTTTTTTCCCCCCCTATAGTTTTTATCTAGAGAAACATACTAATCAAATACATCCAAACATATTAACCAAGTTGATGTGTAAATCTGAGTTTAGAAACGATCCGAGCACTTTAAAAGATGAACTCTACTCCAACATGAATTTCTTTTATGCTGGGTTTTCATTGTGAGAAATTAGGTTCAGGAATTTTAGGAGAGGCAGGAAATCAGTTGGCACTAAAATGTCCAATTAGTTTAGTTCAGGAGGAGGTAGATATTGATTTTCACTGGGTGTTATCCAGACTTAAAGTGACTGACTGTGACTGCTGTTATAAGACAATGCAAGATTAAATACAATGTTTAGGACGGTATGATGTTCTAAACTGCTGATGCTGATGCAGAGCGATCTGGGAGAGACGTGGCCGTCAGGACATGATTGAAGGACAAAGCACTAAGAGGTTTTAGAGAGGTCAGGTGATGGAGGGAGGGGGGGGGATGGGGGGGGGGGGTAGTTTACTGAAGGCTCCAGTGAAAGACAAATTGATAATAGCAAAAGCCACTGAGTGAAAGACAAGAACGAGGAAGAAGGAAAGAAGGAGAAGATGTGTTTGGTGGGGATGAAGAAGGTTAGGGCGGGGTCTGTGCATAATTACATTTTTGTTCTGAGCAGTATTGGAAATCAATAATGTAATTCATAGAAAAGCCATAGAGCTGCCTCCCATTGGCATTCACAGACATGAGTCACGCTTACATCCCAAAGAATTAAAACAAGAAGAGGAGGAGGAGGATGGGATGGTGGGGGGCAGCAGTGTCTGTCATTGGAACAAAAGACTCACCCTCTGTTCCTTCCCCCGGCCTTTAAATCTCCTCTACAGCGCCTTGCCAAAAGCTGGAGACTTTAACTTTCCATTACGACGTGACTGATGTGTTCACGTTTGACTGGTGACCACATGGAGACGATCACTATTGTATTTATTTTACATCCACTTTTTTTACTTCTCAGTGTCCTTCTTATTACCCTCCCACAGGGATTAATAAAGACCACCTTGACCTTCACCGTGACCTTGACCTTGACCATGCACACGGCAGCACATACGGCCACAGGATGGCAACTTGTGGTCGCGGTCCACGCTTCCTTATGCAGCGGGTCTTTGACGTAACATTCTGTGTTTCCACGGCAACGATAAACATTTCTGCGTCCGTCATGGCGGACACCTTGACAGAAACGTCCCATTGCAACCTATAAAAATACGGATTTCTCTGGCTTTGGTAACTGTTAGTCCAGTGAGACCCTGTCAGAGGTAAAAAGTTAAAAGTAGAAGAAAAAAAACACTTCTCTGACAATAGAAATCATCTATTTCATAGTGAACATGCTTTAAAGGCTTTATATGATTTCTTCATCCAGCAGATGTCGCCCTTGAGCACCAGCATGAAACCAAAACAACTTGCGGTGCATTGTTGTGTTAGCATGCTAATGCTAGCGATCTTTATTATGCTGGTATCTTCACACTGCATGTAAATTTAGCTGAAATGAGCGTGATCTAGAAACACAGTTAATCAGTGAGTACAGTATGCTATTCTTCTTTTCTCTAGTCCCTCAATTAAACAACTTTTATACACGAGGGGAGGAGTCAGCCGGCCGTCCGGGCGATGTAAACAAACTGAAGATAGGACTCTGAAAACTCTGAAAACATCACAGACAGTGGGACTCGGGTGTTACACCCATTGTAGACAGTCATGACTCACAGAGTTATTTTCAGAGGATATACTTGATTTATATTATATTTAAGTGTGAAACATCACATATAAAGACTTTAAACTGAAATGTGTCATAAACAACAAGCTGAGTAATAAGTTTAAATTTAGATTAATCTGAGATCACTTAATTAACTCACTTTATACCCCGATGTTATTTAAGGCACATGTTGTCCTTGAATTCACACGAGCCCACCCTTAAAACAACTCACCAAACATCCCGTGAATGATACATGACATGAAAGTCAAAGCTGGCCTTCAGCAGGTCTCGAAAGAAACTTCAGTCATTTCCTTTTAGTGTGATTTTTTTTTTTTTTTGTCCTATGTGAGAAATCTTTAAAGGCCAAAATCACAGTGCACGGTGGAGCCATTAGGCGAGAAGCTGTCAGAAAATCCTGTCCTCTACTTTAAAGAAGCAAAGCGTTTCCATCTCTGCCTTTTTCTTCTTCAGGGGATCAAGAAGGTCTCTCTGCCCAAGAGGAGGCGTCGAGTTTCACACATGAAAAACCAGCAGAGGGAATCTTGACTTTTTTTTTTTTACATTTGAACATCCTACTGCCAAAAGCAAGGCATGAGAAATTAAATTGTAAGGAATGACGCTATTTTCCAAAGTATCTGACTGTGAAAAAGACATTATTTTCCATTATCAGAATCCGATCAGCAGCTAAGATGACTGTGTTTAATGAAAAAGGCAACATAACAGAGCTTTGGATGAACGCCTGTAAATCTAATAACTGTAACATCGAGAGTAAAAGTTTCTGAGCTGTTTGGGGTCTTCCAGAGGGAACATATTATTTACACTGCATTCACCACTGTGTAGCACTCTCTAGTTCGATCTGTTTCACCATGTGTCGATGATTTAGCCGCTAAGCTTATGGGAACGTTGATAGTTGTGAAGTATACAGACCCACAGCCTGCACCAGTTTGCCTATAGTCCCTGCCCCCCCCCCCCCAACTCCTCTGGTCACTTGTTGTCTTTAACTGAAGAGTCTTTAAAATCAAACCAGCACTCGGGGCGGCTGTGGATCAGTTGGTAGAGTTGCTCGTCTCTAAACTGGAAGGTCGGGGGTTCGATCCCCAGCTTCTGCAGCCACATGTGTCCTTGACTCTTAACCCAAAGTTGCTCCTGCTGTTTCGTTGGCGGCATCTGAATGTGTATGAATGGGATGAGTTACTTCTGATGGTCTCTTCACACAGCAGCCTCTACCATCAGTGTGTGAATGTGTAGGTGTGACCTGCAGAGTAAAAGCACTTTGAGTAATCAGAAGACTAGAAAAAACGTTTTATAAGCTCAAGTCCATTTACCATTTAACTGAGGAGTCTTTCAAATCAAACCAGCGCTCCACAGGGTTGAATTATTTAACAGTATAACACCATTTCTTTAAATGCAGGATTATGACCTAATGAGCGAGAAAAGCTGTTCAAAGTGGCGCCCCCCCCCCCCAGTCTGGTCCAGAGTGCTTTGTATCCTGGTACATTTTACACGGCAAAGCAGTCGCTTGCAAGACACGATGTAAGGGAGGGAAAGACAAAAATAGACATAATGCTGGACCTGCCTTGATGATGATACAGTTGAATTAAAGGAGGATGACATTTTCTTAAGATACACTTCATACTCGTGTACAGGACACTATCAACCAAGTGACAAGAGGTACTTATTTGGAACCACAATCAACACAAATCTTCCTCATAGGAGCTATAAATGTGCATTTAATTAAAATAAAATAAATCCTCAATAACAGCTGAAAGGAAGGATTTTAAAAAAAGCTGCATTGTTTTCATTTGAGCACATCGCTATTGTCGTCCTTTGGGATACATTTTTATTAATTGATCAAATGATTAATAACTGAAAAGTGAGATAGAAAAGGGTCTTCCAGCTTGACTGCCCCTCTTTGTGAACTGGCCAACACCAGTTCTGTGGAGCTGACGAAATGAGATCAACAGTTATCCAGCCTCAGGTCGAGTTCTCCGCGCTGTTTTATTAACACAAAGGGCCTCAGGCCGCGAGTAAAAAACGCATTCAATCATCTCAATTGCTGAGTGAATGCTCACATTTCTGCATAATGTGTAGACATAACGAAACCCCGTCGTATGTATCATCTTTTAACTAGAGAGGATGTTACTAAAAGTAGCTCCTTTCAGAACCGTCTAAATAAGACGCTCCATCTTTTACTGCACAATACATGAAAACACTTTGAGTTTATTTCCTTCTTCTTCTTCTTATGTGTGTTTTTTTTTCCAGTTCTTTCTATTATTTGTTTATTATGTTCCTGAGGCAGATTTTATCGTTTTGGGGTCACTTTTGGAGGTTTGAGATTGAGGTCGTCCTTAGATGCATGTGAGGTTTTTTCCTCGACAGTGAAGTTGCACAGCGTAGTTATTCTTTGTAGTTGACCTTTGTTCCCCACAGTGGCTTGGTTTTTTTTTGGTTTTTTTATGAGGCTAGCTTGCGTGGTAAGGCAGCTAAGGACACAGTTGGCTGTCATTCTGCCCAGCAGGTATCCAGGCAGGGCAGCATAATGCCACTGAAGCTCTGCTGCTGTTTATCCTAACCCGTCTGTCCCTGTCTTCTCCTCCCCTGCAGCGCTGACAGGAAGCCAAGCGGAGTCCCAATCCCCCATCCAAGGCCTTCGCAGTGCCGCGACGGGCGAGACACGACACCGGAGAGCCGCCACCGAGGAGAACTACTGGGCCTACTCAGGTGAGTGTGTCTGCGCTCCTTTTCTGTCTGAGAACCAGGCTGAGTCGCTCCCAGGTGGAGACTGTGGTTAGCCTTCAAGTCTTCCACACGTCAGGAAATATTTGGAAACTTTGAAAAATTAAAATCTGGAAAGTGGCAAGAAAAGCTATACAGAATATCTGGAGGAATCACTCCTCTGTTTTTTCTTTTCTTTTGCCAACAACTCTGTCAGGAATACTCAAAGAGCTAGCAGCAGCGGCAGCAGCAATGTGCTCAGGATCAGATGTGATCGTTTATGGGTCAAGTATTTTAAATGGGAAGCTTTTGGGAGGCTCTGAACTCTCAGAATGCTTAGAGCTATTGAGTCACACACACACACACACACACACACGCACACACACACACACACACATTTGGATAGGTAGCTGGTGCATGCAGCAGAGAAAACAACGATCTGAGAAATGTCTTGAGGGTGGTTGGATGAACCGGGATGTCTCATGTGTGGGTTTCAAAAACCTCAAAACAAGAAGAGTCGAGAAACCCCCATGCTCAAGAGAAGCTACACTGCGTGCGCACTGGTGCTCATGAGAAAAAATATTGCGTGCAAAGGTTTCTCTTGTGCACAAAATAGATGTTGGTGCACACCTGAAACTTGTTTTTTTTCCCCAGCCCCCCCTAAAGGGCTCCGGATGATTCTGTCTGAACAACTTCATCCATTCAAGTTTCTCACCAAGACCTACATTTTCCATTTCTTGACATTTAATTTGAACACATCATGATGATATTTTACTTACCTTTGCCTGGAAGTCAATTTACTGACCCGACCTTGAACATCTCATAATAATACCTTATGTCACCTCGTTGAATATTCTGCAGATTTCCACATTAGATTACGATTTTAACTGAAGAGATTTGCAACAACCACTTGCAAGTTTGAGTGGGCGGAGGAGGATGAGTGTCTTCAGTAGCCGGAGCTGACGGGGTTTTTACACTCTACTGCCTTTGGGTTTTATCTCATGCACATTGCTGTTGTGCTTGGCCATGGAGGTTGTTGTGTTCTCCCTCTTGCAAGAAATGTTTGTGCAACAGTTACTGCATTTGGCTTCCTTTTCATCTTTTGGTTTATGTGAAATCCATCCAAACTTTAGACCTCTGCCCCAGAATCCTTCTTTGTGTTGTTCTTTACCCTTAGACTTCGATCTTATCCAGAATTTTATTAGACAATCGATGTTTGGTCGGGCACCTGGGATTTGAATTTAAATTACATGAGTCTACTTTATTTATTCATTTTTATTTAACCAGGAAAGAAACTCATTGAGATTAAAAATCTCTTTTTCAAGAGTTTCCTGGCCAACACAAGCAGCAGCACAATTAACAGAGTTTCACAACGAGCAGCCAAGCATTCAAATACAAAATACATTAGACATTAAGATGTAACGTTGCATTAAAGAACCCAAAAGACTAGATAGAGGCAACAATAGACTCAAACATTGTTTTTACCGTGTCATGAAAATTTAACCAGAACTTTTTTAGTTTTTTGTTTTACAAATTATTTTGGGGCTTTATTGGAGAGATAGGACAGTGGATAGAGTCTGAAAATAAGGGCGAGAGAGAGTGTGGGGAATGACATGTGTGAAAGGTCGGATTTGAATCCGGGACACCCTCTTGGAGGACTAAAGCCTCCGTACATTGGCGCATGCACTAACCACTGTGTCACCGCTAGTTGGCCCAGCCGATTGGGTTTTATTATATAGACATCATTTGTATAACAGTATGTGTTTATAGGGCCCTACATATACTAACTCCAAATGCTGATACGGTTGTGTCCATATTCAAAAGGCCTAATTACTTTTAATGCTATCTACCTTTCTCCATCTCTACCTGTTGTTCTGATGGATTAAATCTCGTCATACCCGTCTCTCTGATGCTCAGAGTTCCTCTTTTTATGGTTCTTATTTTTGAAGTGTTGTTTAATCCGGTTTGCAGATCTCGTCTTAGTTCAGACGCCGTCATTTAAACTTAACATGTCGTGTAAAACAAACACCATCCTGCAGCTCAAAGTGCGTAACGCTCCTCTTTTCACCGTGGCTTTCAAAGTGAAACCTCAGCTGGTAGTTTCAATCCACTCGTAGTGGGTGAATGGAAAGGAGAGAGAAGTAGCAGTGATTAGCAGAAATTAGTGAGTTCATTGTGTTGGCAATAATTAAACACTCAATCACGATTGAATACCAGCTTTTTATTTACAGAGATAGATGTTGGAAGGCTGCTGGTTTTGGGCTCCAATGTCAGAGATTTCAGTAAGTGGAAGGCTTTGTGAGTACAGTAAGACAAAGCTGTGTGTGGGTGTGTGTCTTTGAGAGTGAAAGCATTTATATGCTTCTGTCAATGCAATATGTTTGCCTTCCTCTTCCTCTGTCTCTTTTTTCTTTCTCTTTTAAGCCGCTCTCCTCCTCATCTCTCCTCTGTGCTCCTCTGGCCTGGAGGCGTCTCAGGGCCCCTTCTTTTTATATTTTACCAGTGCTTCAGAAGAGAAAAAAAAGCCACTTCCGCTGTCCCTTTGGAGGCTTTCGTTTTTCAGAGGGGCCGCATTAATCTTTCACCATGCAAGCGACGCGAGCCCCGGGCCACAAATGATCTTTTAGTTTATTTATTTCAATATTTCCGCTGGCTCGTCTAACCCTAATTGGTAGCCCGTCGAGCCTGCGAGAGTGCAGGAGCTTGTGGGCAAAAAAACAGAGCCGGTGACAGTTTCACTTAGTGCTTGCTGCTGCTGATGCTAAGATCCACCGATGCTCTCCTGTCGTCCCCCCCGCACATGCTTGATCGCAGCTCTTACATAAGATGCTGATGTAATGGTTGGCAGGATACAGGCAAGAGGGGAAAACAATGGAGAGACGGCAGGCCCCCGACAAACCAGTGGATGTTTCATTTATGTGTAATTTTTAAAAGCCAAAGGGACAAGAAGTTACAAGATGAAAAGTGTGTTATTTTTCTGAAATGAAAAGTAGCTCATCAACACACTCGGCCAGAGAAAAGGCCGCCGGGGTTTGCTGAAGATGTGTCATGTAGCCGAACGATGGCGGAACGATATATTGGAAATGCTTTCTATCAATCAAGCTAAGGCGGGCGTGAAGCCTGAGTTGATTGACAGGTCAGGACGCCCCTAATTATGCGGGAAAAGCCTGATATAGGTTCAGGATGATAAACACATTTTTTTTAGATTGGTTAAATATCTTAAATGGGCAGTCTAGCCTCTTTTTAAACTCACCAGATTTATGTATTCAACCCATCATTCCTCTTGACCATCTTCGAGAGTTTTTAATCCTCATCATATTTTCACAAAACAGGGGCCAATAAAAAAAGGATTTTAGCAAAGGGCCCCTAAAGGGCTTAAACAAAGGCCCTGATTGTTAACAGTCCTTTACATCACTCCAAACTCTTTCTTTAATAGACATTCTCTCTCCCCTCTGATGACTTCTCCAAAGTTCCCTAAACTTCTCTCTCTTCTAATTAGCTTGTTCTAATCGTGTCCTCCAGAGGTCTGACAAACTCCAATCAGGGCCTCGGCGGGGCCAAGGCTGCTCTGCTCTCTGCCTGATCAGAATGGCAGATTAAAACACGAGACACAATGCTGACAAGAGTTATCTGGGGGGACGGCCCTGTACCTCCAGGATGAGAGAACGAGACAAAGAGACAGAAAAAGGCAACAATTCAAACATCCAACCTCGGCGCTGCTCTTCCTATCACTTCAGCCCACAATTAATCTGTGAGGCAGCGTGCTCTGTGTACCAAGAGGTCCGCCTCTGACATTTAGACTTTAAGGACATTCATATATACAGAACTATTGTGGAATGTAAAACTTTGAAAATCTTTTATAAAATGGCACCAAATGACTTGAAAACACGTTAAAATAATTTATTTTGTTGTTCTGACTTGAACAATAAAGTGAGCTTTATTTTTGCTGCAGCAAAGTCAGGAACCTCTTTGGAGTATACAGACGTCAAATATCATTCCCATGGAGCACTTCTGGGAGAAACATCCTTACCCCTGGGTTCTGGGTCCATGTAGGATGGATTAGTCAAATACTTCACCGGGCTTTTTTACCTGTTGCATGCAGGGGTGCAGGACTGAGTTCGCTTCCGCTCTGTCACATCATGTTAACATTGCAATGGCACAAACGATGAACTACTTCCTGGAATTGGGGGCAGTAAAACATGAATTTTGAAATATTACATTTAAAGTACTGGAACTAATGACCTTAACCGAAGTATGTTTTCAGTATCCAGGAGACTCTGTGTTGAGGAACTTTTGTGAAAACCTTAAAGGGGTAGTAACCACTCTTGGAAACTTGTCAGAGCATGTGTAAAGGACATGCTAGGCTTGGTTAGCCTTGGTTGGCTATCCTGGCTAGCTAAAACAATACAACATTGAAACTGAAACCAAATGTTGAGCTAATGTTTAAATGAAAGATGTTCGTTTGGGATCACCTTTCACTTTAAAAGTCTAGTAGGAAAGGATGCTGCATGAATAAATGAATCAGGGACAAATTCCAATTTTGTTCAGCAGTCGATCAAAATCAAATAAAATTTCAAAGTTGATTAATCGCAAATTGAAAATCAGACAAGTCTACTCTTGCAAAGTTAAGAAAACACTCAGAAAACTGTCAATATTGGGCACAATTATTTAACACGGCTAAACAAGGGATCAGCGTTTGAGGTGAATGATGTCAAATGACTTGCAGATGCTAGCAGGCTAGCACTTGCAGCCCTCCTTGCAGGTTAACATCCACATGTGTGTTCTGGTTATGCATGGCTCCATATGTCAGTTCAACCTGACACAGCCCATAAAACTTAGTCTCAATTCTCTGGATCAAAATACCGCCAAACAGCTCTGCTCTATGAGATGCTATCTGTCTGCTGTGCTGGTTTACATCCAGGTAGAAGGGCATTGTGGCTGTATGTTAGTAGCCATTAACCAGAGCTACAACCCCGGCTGGTGACGGACATCTGCGTTTCAGCTTACACATAATATTTGACCAACACTGCAGCCCTGAATTTGCTAAGTATGAGTAATTAGATGAACAGACTAGCGGGGTTAATGATTTGGTCAGCACCCATATCTTTAAAATAATGTTTGTTTCTAAATGAAGATCATCAAGTAAACAGAGACTTAATTAAAGTCTTTGTTTATTAATTAAAGCTTGATCTTCCAGGTCACTATGAAACTGCTGACTTGGCCTTTCAAACTAATTGTACAAATTGCTATTTCACATTGTAGCATTTACTGTTTTGTCATCTAAAAGTAGAGCACTAATAGAGATTTGTTGTCGCAGGATCTCAATCGTCATTTAGTCATTATTGATCTGACGTTACGGTGCAATTAAGTGACATTGTACTCCGATTAATCAAAATGATTTTTATGTGAGTGTAACTTTAATCACATTAAATGGAAGTCATCATGAGGCTGAGTCTCAAAGTTTAACTGCTCACATTAACCTCCATTCAAGCTCCACTGGCCAAGCCTTTTTACTTGAGATATGCAATATAAAGCATGTAATATACTATACAACCTTTACAATGATATATGTTCCCCATTCCACATAATTACAAGTGCATTGCAGTATAGTTTTAAGAGGCCGTCTCCTGCAATGGGCCGACTGTGACGCTCTCGGGTCAAATTGATTGTCTTTTCATCCCTGGCTCCTGGAGAATTGAAATACCAGAGTGCCTGTTTTGAAAGACTTTTCATTTTTCCTTTCACGATATGACCCACATGTTGGTATTAACAATCCCCTGCTCCCCATTTTAAACCATTGATACACACAAAGGCGTGCGCACACACACACACTCGGCTGGAAATTAATTTTCAGACCTGCACAATGTCAAGACTTGCTATCGACGGGAGAGGCGAACCTAATTTGCGCGCTCCTCGTCGAGCTGTTTTACCATTCAACACCAGCCGCCATCAGAGAGCTCTCAGGCCTTTGTGCTGCAGCCTTTAAGTGGGCAAATGAAGATGGAAATTGATGATATGTTGTGCAGTCGTTTTACTTGTGAGGAGATGCAATTTTATTAGCCCGACAGTAAGTGGTCTTTCCTTTCTTTTCTTTTTTTCTCGTGAAAATTGAAAATGCCTACATGTCATTAAACATTCAGTCCACAGACTGGAAGAAGAAAACCCGAATCAAAACTGAATTTGGACACTTCTATGCCTTAATGATTTGTGTGTCTTGCCTGTTTTGTGACAGAATTATTGGATTCAAATAAATGTACTCAGATACAAATTTAAATACACTACTTAAATTAATTATCCTTAAAGATCTAGTACAGATCTATAATTCCAATGTCAATAGACTATGGATTCTACAATTCACTTAGCAGACGCTTTTATCCAAAGTCATGTACATCAGAGAGTAAGTACAACACAAGCGAGGATCTAGAGAGGAGGAAACAACAGGAAGTGCAAACAAACAGCTTTAAGTCTGATCAGACACACAGGTGCTGACAGGAAGTGACCAGAGGCAGAGCACAACATCGACAGCTGTTCTTGAGAGCTCTAATCAGCATCCAAACCATCCTAAATATCATCGTCATCATCATCATTAAGTTAGTAGGTATTCACGACAGAGCTGGGTCTTTAGCTTTTTCTTAAAGGTGCAAAGGGACTCTGCGGATCTAATTGCGTTTGGTTGTTCGTTCTGGGGGTGACAGAGGAGAAGAGTCTAGCTAGAGACTTAGGGCCTTGTTGTGAAGGTTGGATAAGACGCCCATCATTGGCAGAGCCTGGATGAGAGAGTTTAGGTAAGGAGGAGCCGTTTTTGTGGCTGTTTTGTAAGCGAGCAGCAGAGTTTAAAATCTGATGTGAGCTGTAACTGGGAGCCAGTGGAGGGAGATGAACAATGGAGTGACATGTCCTTCTTTGGGTAGGATGACCATGCTTAAAATAAAACCATTTATCAATAAAGGATTACGTTAACGTTAAAGGTCATTTTTTTCAAATAGACCGCCAACAAGGATGTTTTCTGCTAACAGAATATCTCTGTTCACTGTTCTCTTTGCTGTAGTGGTTCATTGATGTACAAAAACACTTTGAACATATCCAGCGAGCCCCACAGTCACACTCCATGCAACCTGTTCCTCAATTTCCTTGAAAACAGTCAGATGAGCCATTCCCCTTATAATGAATAACTCTCTTCATACAATCCAAACATACTGGTTTGGACTGTTTTGTACTGGTGAAAGAGCTATTCAGACCAAATTAGTTTTCTTTTTAAACCAGGCTGTAAACATATTGAATTCTGCTGTCCAAGTAAGCATTTTCATATTGGTGTTAATGGGACTTCTGGGGCTTTTGCATCCAGCCTCAAGTGCACACTTAAGGAACTGCAGATGTTAGCACTTCCACATTAGCTTCATTTTGTCAACACTAGAGGTTGCCCACTTGCTTCGAACAGTCTCTACATGTGTCTCTATATCTACCATGCTTGAGCCTCCCTGAAATGGGGCAGATAATTCAAATTGAGGCCTCCTGTAGACCCCTCTGGTTGTGCACCTGCAAAAAGCACACTAGCTTGAAGCTAAGCTAGTCATCAATCTATCAAAGAGTTAGCAGGGTTTTTATTAGTACGGACTGTGGAGAAGGAGTTTGAAGCTGGCAACTGAAGCAGAAGCAAAGCACTATAGGGGCGGCTGAGGTTGAGTCGGTCGTCTCTTAACCGGAAGGTTGGGGGTTCGATCCCCAGCTACTGCGGCAACATGTCCGGTGTGTCCATGGGCAAGACACTTAACCCCGAATTGCTCCTGCTGCTTCGTCGGCAGTGTATGAATGTGTATGAATGGGGTTAGTTACTTCTGATGGAAACCTCTGCCATCAGCGTGTGAATGGATGTAAATCAAGCGGCAACCTCTGGTCTTGAAAAATGAAGCCAATGCTGCAAAATCCTACAATTCGTCAAGTGTCCACTTGAGGCCGTTTTTAGAGCATAAATTAACATGTTGACAGCCTGGTACAAAAAACTAAAAAGGTCTGATTACTTATTGTCATCATGGACACACACTGGACGGGAGGTGAATAAAAAAAAAAAAAACGGCTCTGTTTTGATTTAGAAAAACGATACGTGTCATCCATAGTTAGGCGCAAAGCTGACTTGATTGACAGGTGGGCGCGATGTAATGGTTTCGTCAAGAGGCTTAAAACCCGCCTCAGCTCCAGCCTGTCGTTAGGTTTACTGAAAGTTAGACTTAAACAGGATTTCCAGCATGGCGGCTGCTGCCGATGTACCCCCTGCAGGAACAGATGGGTGACGTCACTCAGACTTTGTCCATTAATATTTACAGTCTATGGTGAGAATGGGTGTAAATGTGTTGGTGTGACATGTGGTGCAAAATCGCTTTGAGTAGTCAGAAGACTAGAAAAGAACTGCACAAGCTCAAGTCCATTTAACTCTAATGGACAGTTTTTAGTCTAAATCAGAATTCAATGCTACGTGAGACAACGATACAAAAGATATATGATGAGCTAGAAGAGCATTAACAAGCTAACATATTGGATGGCGCCTTTATTATTCCTTCTTTAGACACGAATCAGTGTGCTATTCTCACCACAGCTTCCTCAAACAACCACTGACAAAAGTAAGACGACTTCTGATGACTTTAATAGGGTGAGAATGTGACGGAGCAACAACAGCTTTGTTTTCCTTCTGTATGCCACATTTTTATACAAAGCACTGTGGATTAAAAAGACAAGAACACTTTAAACAAGAGGGTCACAACCCACTGATGACGTAAATAGCTCTTTTATCTGATATTTGTGAGAACAAAGGCTCTCTGTTGTCACATCTTTCTAAAGTTTCCGCGTTTTATCTCGACCTTTTCATACCGCATTTATGATTTTTTTTTTTTTGCGACTGTTTGAAACTTCAGTAAGAGAGAAATTCTTCTCTTAGAGAGGGTTCTCAATGTCTGCATGTCAGCCTTACACAGTAATAAAAAACAAGAGAAAGCTACACCTCCAGTTAAATAATTCAATGCATTTGTTTTATTGCAATGCTTTATGCTTTTCCCTGAGACTCCAGTCGAAGGTGTAAATACATTTAAGTCCTACTGCTGGATGACTCAGCTTATTGTGCTGAAGTGCCACTAAATCTCCATCAGCTCTGGGGCTCTGTTCTGTAGCTAAGCGTGACCTCCGACCCCTCGGTTGGAGGTGGGCAGTAGAAAAGATCAACCTCTCCGCAGGGATCTATACACAACTCAGGAAACAGGGAAACACAATCTCCTCAAAACCTCCTTGATGTTCATTGGGCTGCACACAGCATTTTGTAGTCGACCATGACATGTCCTGTTATCTGCAAAGGTATTACTGCAGTTACAGCTTTTCTGTACATTCTGTTTTCTAATGGTTTGTGTTTATGCTAAGGGCGTACTCACACCAGGCAAGACGCTCTGTGCCCAATCACGTTTGACATCCAGAGTCCAGTTCATTTGACTAGCACCACAAGCACGGGAACGCATAATGACATGACGAAAAAACAATCCCCATCTTGCATTGTCGAAAAATTCTGTAGTGAAAGACGGCCATATCTGACCAAAACGAATCAAAAGAAGCCACAAAGTCAGTAAAGTTTCAGTTATTCTCTCTGTGTTGGTCTCTAATGTTAGATCAGAGAAAATTCAGTGAATCACTATCATACTGCTGCTTTTTGACAGCAACCAGAATTTTTAAGGTGGAGCGTTTTCTTACATGTGCACGAGTCATCAGCTTTAGTGATGATTGGATCTTGATGCTCTCAAGAAAGTGTGTATGCACTACATACAGTATATGGTGATAACGTAAACTGTGCGAAGGCCTTGTCGGGCCTGGAGCAATGTGAGTGTAGGCCAGCGGAGGGACTGGGGAGCTGGGACAAACGGGCTCCAGCCTGGTGTGAGTGAGCCCTTTAGATAGATGCTTGGTTTTATGTTACCTGTAAACAAGGCCCAGTGATGTTGTACTCTATTTCAGCGCTCATGGAATACCTATCATCCAATTAGATTGCTTGGTCCGAACTAACTGTTGTAGAATTTGATTTATAATATGCTCATCTGACAGATATCCCATGAACATAACACTATGGAAACCATTGCATCAGTAACCTCCTAATACATGTTTAGCTGATACTACATAACACCTGTAAGTCTGTCATGTGTGTTGCATCATAATATTATCTTCTAGATTTCTTAATTTTATTTAGAACTACAAATGATTGAATCCTTTTTTTCATTTGACTGTTAGTGCATAGCCTTACCATAATCTGCTCTACACACCAGCAGGGAAACTGTTGAATTTATCTTTGATTCTGTAGAACTTAACGAGAGCTTCCTGCATATTATTTCCAATTAAAACTTTTGCAAACAAAGAGCTCAACTCAAAAACTCCTCAAAGCCAATCAGTGCTATCCTAAATTACTCGCAGTACGCACGAAGACGTCAGCACTCACATTGAAGTATGTATAACATTTAATGATAAGCGATTAAGAGCAGCTTAAGAACACGAGCACAGCTGCTTCCAACTACAACTGGAAACTGTTCACGTTTGAATAAAAGGACTGGGGAGACTGCTGGACTGAGAATAAGATCAAACCCCTGCAGCCAGGTTTCAACATGAAGGGAAGGCTGGGGATGCCGTTGTTACAGCAGATTCATTCCCTAAATCATGAAATGAGTTTTGGCGTCCACATTTCTTTTTGGAAGGCAGGGCAGATAGATATGACTTTAAATGTTCATATCAGTCGATATCGATAATTATCACCATAAATATTAAATCATTATTTCTTTAAAATTGAAAGTCAGGTCTTTTGCTTCTGAGTGAATGTTGAAGAAACCAGATGGTTAATTATGGTTTAATTATTCTTTATTTTCAGAACATGACAAACACTAATTAAACAGGAACATTTCACCATCATAAGCTCAGTGCACGGTGCTGGAAAACGCTGATATGACAGTTTGCTGCTGGGTAGTCGGTCTATACTGGCCCGCTGCTTGCTGAGGGTCTTCTAACACTCGTTTGGGACGTTTGGTGATTCCTTTCCTTTACTGTGTTCTAACGGGTGATATTGTTTCAAACGGTGGAAAAGGTTTGTGGTGTTGCCCGTTTTAGCTGCACGTCTTCTCTTTTGTCTTCTGTTTTTTTTTGTTGGACTGTAGAAATATCCAAAATATCCCCAAATTTGTCGATGATACTTTCTCCTGCTTTGAGCAGGTAGGCTCAGCGTTTCCTTCGGTATCGCTAATTTCAGCTGTGATTTCTATCTGCTCCAAATGTCTGTAAGCCCGCCTACCCATATCCCTGCGACATGATTGGCTGTTCTTTGTCTTTTTCTCATTGTTGTCAGGTAGCAACGAGCATTTAAGGCACATTGGCGCCCCCACTTTCCCCAGTGTTTGGTTGGTGTAATTACAGGTTTAAATCTATCAAACTTATTTGTTTGCCTAAATTAATAATTGTTATTGTTTTATATGGTAAGGTACTTAAAAATATTTCATATATATCATTACCTTTTGTTTTCTGCCGTCCGCCCACTAAACAATAAAACTACCACTATGAATGCATCGTCTACTACATGGAAATTCACTCACACCAGTACTGCTCGGATCTGATGATGAACTTTAACATATTCCGAGGACACAGAGGACAAAGAACGCTGCTTTCAATCAACCTTGTCCCCTCAGTCCTGCTGCTGTCAATACATTAATACCCATACTGTATACGTGTGTGCAAAGAGTCCTATGTTTGTGTGTGTTGATTAAATGAATGGCGGCAACCAATTGAGCTGTCCGTGAGAGGTGTGAGGGGTGATGCATCATAAGAGTACTCTCTGTGATTGCGTCAGCGGCTGCGTGTCTAATGCGGGATCAGACCGACTCACTCTCCCGGAAAAATGCATCAATTTGGTGCCCTTAAAGCAATCATAATATTTCCACACCTCTCAAGTAGTCCTTGAGTAGCCTTGGCCTCTTTTGGACTAATATCCATCAAGTGTATATATATCAGGTAAGCCAGCACTTCAGTCATGGAGCACCTCGAATAGGTCTGTCATTCAGCGGGACACGTTGGTCACTTCATTTCAACAACACTGGAACAACCTCCATTCAAACAGCAGGCTCTTGTTCACAGTGCATTGCAGTTTCTGGCAAAGACCAAACTGAAACTCTACATAATGTTGCTGTAACAGTTGTTAGTGCTACATACAGCACATGTTAGGAAAATCAGAGCTATCAGAAAGCATAGTCCAAGTCTCTGAGAATAGAGTCTCTTTAAGCCCTCGTCCCAACAACAACATTCACTGACCTCATCAGCTTGGCTTGAACCTCATTTAAACATCCTTATGGACCAAAGTTTGACCATATATGAAGCTAAAACTGTTGTCACAAAGGATAGTTATTAACGTTTGTTAAGCATAGACATGTATGTCTATTGACCGTTATTGTTTGGAGTCATCCTCCAAATCATCTCAAGACTACAGGAATGATAAAGGTGCTGTTATCAGTGTCCAGATGTTTGTACAAGTTCAAGAGAAGTTTAATACCACAAGCACAGTAACAAATGAGAAAATAAAAAAATTCAGCTGCAAGCATTCAAGGACAATGGTAACTGTCCCGGCTCATAAAATCTCAGCAAATCTCTTTTACTCAGAGGCACAGTGGGCAAATGCTGCCTTAGCTATTGGAGAATGGGGAATCAATATATAAAAAGGAGCCGGAGAAAAATATTGTAAAAAGCTGTAATTTTAGTGGTGCCTCGTGGAAGGTCATTAGCTACAACAATAAAGGCTTTTAAGGCCTTTCCGTGAGATGAATACCCCGAATTTATTGAAATTCAAGCTACTCTGTCAGCCTACTTCTTCTTCTTCTTCTTCTTCCTCTTCTTCTTGTCACACACTTAAATATTCCCTGCTCTTCAGTGCAGCTCATGTTTTTTCTTTCTCTCTCTTTCTTAAGTGTGTAGGGACATCAGTTGCGACAGTAATGTTCCATTATGTGCTTCCCAGTGTGTTGGCCTGCTTTGAGCCTCCAGGCACCTCCAGGATGTTGTTTGCAGAAGCAGAGCCGGCTGCCTTTTCAGCCTGTGTGAAATATTTTGACTCACTTGGTCGGCTGAATAATTCAATGGTGATCGGTACAACTATACAGACAGATGGGGGGAAAAGTGCATGTATGTGTTCGGGCTTTTGGAGAAAGTGCATGGGAAGAGGAGGGAAAGGTATACACGATTTAAAAATCAAGATGAACTCAGATATGACAAAAGCATGAGAAATGGAGCTTTGCATGGAAATACACAGAGACCTGCCCTGTAGGTGTCTGTCTCTTGAAAACATCGTCACATAGTAATTGTATTCTTTCTTCTTCTCTCTCTTGTGGTACCACCTTCTCTCTGCTTCCTTCTTTCCCCCGCCCTCCATGAGTGCTAATAAATACACTGGCAGCGAGCCACGGTGAAACATAAGGTGAGAACAAGGGGAAGGGAGGCTGATGGGGGGTGAACACCGATGAGACAAAGTGTAAATAAGAATGAAAGGGGTGAAAACATGACAACGACAAGTGACAATCTTTCAACAGGTTGTTAGATGTTCAGCTGTGCTTCACTTTTGATTGAGGCCTATATTTAATTTCCATGACAGAAATAGCTTTTTCTTTATCCTATAGGATCTTTGCTGAACCGAAGGATTGCTGCCTTCAATACTGATAAATGAATGTATTCTATCCTCACTGACGACACAATGCATAGACATGTACAGCTGTCTCTTCATTTAGCCTAATTGCGCTCGTAATGTAAACACACTTGACAAATGTTCAGAGGGACCGAAAAAAATTTGCACAATATTGGAAAATGATAATGTGACCACGAGGGACGGCTCCGTTGCAGTTTCCGGGATCATTCTGGGACGTGTGTTGCCCGTCATTTCCACGTGCATGGCTAGGCTAAATCTATAAGAGTACGGGACCTTCAAACCTGCACGAGATAAGTGATAAGATATTTTTTATTGTCACTGTACAAGTAAAACGAAATACTGTTGGAGCAAGCCTCTAGACGCCTAATATAGAAATAGAAATATACAACTCCTAAACCCAAATATACTAAATACTTACCTTGCCAATATACAGTACACATGCATATATCAGAAGCTGTGATGTACCATTTCGACAGAGCAGATCACTCTAATATGAGACTTCGCTGAATGGCCCCGCCCACAGACCTGCTCTCATTCAGTATCCTTACATGAACAGTCAAGTCGATCTACGGTTATAGCTCCTTTAGGCTTTATATTTCAACTTTTCCCACTGGGGGAGAATCATTGAATGAGGAAAGTATGTCTGACCCCGCTACTCTAAGTGGTGATATGCCCCCCCCCCCCTTTTCAACAGGTTACTATTAGACCTTCTTCTGGTTAACCTACTGCATCGCGTACCATAGAATCAACAGACAAGTTAGCAAGTGGCTAACTGGTGGTATGTTGAAAAAGGGAAAACATGGACCACTTTACAATGTTTGGTTTTCACATCTTGTACTCGCCATGTCGATACCTTCGTCTTGTATTTCTTCCAGGCTTTCTTTGAGCGTTTCCTGCTGTTTGACTTTCAGGTTAAAGCGTGCAGCATGGGAACTCCAGCGCATGTGCAGATCAGTTTGGGGCAGTTTTGAGCCAATTGAAGTGTACACATGCAAGATATAAATCCACCCCCAAACACCTTATCCTGGTGTGTTAGTCCGATCATCATGAGTTCTGTTGAACTAACTTGTTTACTTCAGTTGTAGTTTGACTAACCTTTTTTTAAATGTCATAAAAAACGTTCTGATTGTTGTTTGAACATAAATCCAGTAGCTGTCACTGTAACATTATTTGACATATGATTACATGTGCTAAATATGTAAACTTATTATTGATTTGTACCAAAGGAAACAGCGTTTTTGTACCCAGGCCTCAGAGCTAAGAAGAACATCTGCAGCTTCTTCGGATGTTGTTTCCCTCAGTCTGACTGATGGAGATACTGTTTCACATTGACAAACAGTCCCTTTAATGATAGCTTTAAAATATTTTACTATAAGCACTCTATCCTCTTTAATCAATGTATTCTCCTCCACTACTTAAAGAGAAATCGTACAATAGCTATTGGGAATGAAATATATTGATTACACATCTGAGTCACCTTATAAGGGATGCACAATAACTGCAGGGATATAATGATAATGACACGTGCTTAGTAGAGATAGGCGGAAAAATATGTGACATGTTTTTCCCCCCATCGTTGTCATTCAGTCCTTTACTGTGTGCTCTGTGTGTGTGTGTGTGTAGTGTAATAAGTATGCTGCATAGCCCTCCTTGCAGTCTGCAGCTGTAATGGAATGACCCGGCACTGCTGACAGCACACTCCACTAAAATGGGCCACCATGCACATCTGCCGCTGTAGCTCTGCCACATAATTGTTCGATTTACTGTACGGCCAATATCCCCGTGCTGTAATTGAATATGACTTTGTCCTGTTTGAGTAATCTCTTCATTTCATGCCGTGACCCCCTCACCGTAGCGAGAGACAGAGAGTAAGAGCAAGGGGGAGACAGAGGGGAATAGCGCGAGCGAGAGAGAGAGAGAGAGAGGTGAGAGGTGAGTAAAAAGGCGTCTTGTGTAGATAAAGCATGTAGGTCACATTGAGCTGCCGGGCTTCTGGCAATGAGATTTTTTGCCGTTGATCGCTTGGCTACACAACCGTCAGAGAGAGAGAGAGAGAGAGGAGGGATTTGGTTTCATTTAAAAAAAAAAAAAAAAACTTTTATTGCATGAAGGGAGCAACAAATCCAAAGAGCACAAGCTCCTTAAATCACACACAAAGATAAGCAGTTTTAGTCGTGCTTGATTCGACAAAACCTGCGGGTACAAGCTATTGTTGCAGGTTAAAACAAGTGTGGTTTTTTCACACAGGTTGCAGAGTTTCTATTCTGCTCAGCCAAATCAGCCATGCCTTAGTTTGATTCCATTATTCAACAGTCGGGGTGTTACAGTTCACAGAGGTCACGGCTCGGTTCGTATCTCAGCGTGTGGTCGAGGTTCAGCAGGAGAAGAGCAACACAGACATCCTGGATGTATATTTCTAGGTTTCACTCATTTATTTAGAAACAACAGGAGTGCAACAATCCATCGTGTGTTATTAAGAGCTGCCTGTGATAGTTAGAAAAGTCTGTAATGTACAAAGCATAAAAAAGAGGAAAATGTGACAAAAATAAATGATCTCCTGATTTGAAAATACTAAATAAATACAGTGTTGAATGTAAGACAACATGAGGTGCCGGTAGCCTGGTGGTTAGTTCATGTGCCACATGTACAGATGCTGTGGTCGTCCAAGTGGGCGGCCCCGGGTTTTTAAAAATTGCCCGTTGCTCCTTTCCCGCATGTCGTTCCCCAATCATCTCTTACCGATTTCTGACTCTTTCCATCTACTGTCCGAGCTCTAAAAAAATAAAGATGAAGACAATTTAATAACTAATCCTTGATTGATTCCTTTGTCCACTTGGGGGCAGCATAACAAACACTAACCACTGTATGACAGACTGTATAGACCATGGACGTAGTCGTAGTGACATCAGCTAGTGGTGTCTGAAGAGGAACAATGAAGCTGAACAATGGCTGCCCGTCACAGATATGGGGACCAAACTTTTGATCAAACAGACAAACGGGTGAAGCTGAGGTGGACCTTAAGCCTATCAGCAAACGGCTACCCCGCCGACCAATCAACTCAGCCGCTCTCCGCCTAATTATGCAAAATAACAAACAACTCTTACGCTTAATAAAAATCAAAACAGGCGAGTTATGAAGAGAAACATCTCTGTAAAATGTGCAGCAATAAAGATACAAGCCTTTCATACCAAGTTATTTCTTTTGAAACAGGCTGTAAACATGTTTATGTCTTTTGTGATAATGGGCGTTTTAATATAGGACTTAATGGGGCTTTGTTATCCTCTGCAGCCAGCCTCAAGTGGACACTCGAGGAACTGCAGTTTTTTGCACTTCCACATTGCCTTCATTTTTCAACACCAGAGGTTTCCGCTTGACATTAACATATTATCAAGCATAGAAAAATATTAGAGGAAACAAACAGTTTCTCATGTACACATTGAGCAGACACAGAGCTACTCAACAATAAGTAGCGTTTACTTTTAGCTCTGTTTTGCTCTCCACCAACTTTAAACTTTCACTGTTTCTGTCACCGCCTGCGTGGGAGTCATTTCTCATATTTTTTTAATTAAAGGTTTTAATCTCATCTTTCATTTACTATTCTCTTTAATATTATTCCTCCACACACACACACACACACACACACACACACACACTTCCTGTCATCCTGTTTAGCTCTAACCTCATTTCTTCTGTTTCCAAGAAGACGCTGACCTTTGGTGCTGGACAGGGACAGACGGACACACACACACAAACATAGAGGGCAGAGGGAATTGGATTTCTCCTTTCTTGATTGCTCCTCTCTTGTCCTGCATGCAACCTTTTTTTTTCATTGGCCTGTTCAGTACTCTCTCTCTCTCTCTCTCTCTCTCTCTCTCTCTCTCTCTCTCTCTCGCATAACGCTTTCCTCTGTGTGTGAGACGTTGTGTTCATTGAGGACCACACAGGCGTTCAATCTGCATTCAGGAAGCTTTTGTCCACATGTTCAGTCAAGGCAAGGAAGTTATACCAACTTAAAACAAACTCAGACATCAGTCAGTGTATGTCATAAAGGTGTGTGTGTGTGTGTGTGTGTGTGTGTGTGTGTGTGTGTGTGTGTGTGTGTGTGTGTGGGTCAGACCTCCAGGTAAAAGGTCAGCCCTGACTCAAACGAGGTGTCCCTGTGAACATGAACTTTTAATGCGGGAGGAAATGTTTGCCGCTCATCCGATCCTCTCAGCAAAACGTGCTCGCATCGCAGCATTGATAAATCATTAGCACATTCATTTTCACACATTAGTGTAATTAGTGTGAACAAATGAGGCCATTGATGTGGAGACTGGCAGCTTCTGCCAGTTCTCGATACTCTGCCTTTTTCCACACTGGCTGCAATGTGGGACAAGAGAAGGAAGCAGAAAGAGTGTTGGAGTCCGTCCACCATAAAAACCAGCACGTTAATAATCACTGATGAATGAAACAAGGCTAATCCTCTTCTCTGGAGTCTTTGTGTCCCTCTGCAGGGAACCGTTTGGGTCTTACCACCAGATTTCTAGAAATTGGAAGAACAGTTTCAGTTATTACACAAAGTGTTTTAATTTAATGTCATGCAAACACACTTAACAATACATGGCTGCAGTTGTATTAACTTTGTAAGTAGTGAGTAAGGTTTAGTGTCTTATGAATGCTGTGATATGATTTCTGCCATGGGCATTTAGTGGAATTAAAGAATATTTGGTCAGTTAATATTTTGTGGAAATCAAGATTCACAAAGAAAGCCAGTTACTTTGAAGTTGTACCTCTTACAAGTGTTGATCCCAACTTTCCTGTTTTGATGTCTTAAAGGCTTTATATGCGATTTTTTTTTGATCCAGCAGATGTCGCCCTTGAGCACCAGCATGAAACCAAAACAACTCACGCTGCATTGTTGTGTTAGCATGCTAATGCTAGCGATCTTTATTATGCTCGTATCTTCACACTGCATGTAAATTTACCTGAAATGAGCGTGATCTAGAAACACAGTTAAGCAGTGAGTACAGTATGTTATTCTTCTTTTCTCTAGTCCCTCAATTAAACAACTTTTATACACGAGGGGAGGAGTCAGCCGGCCGTCCTGGCGATGTAAACAAAGTGAAAACTCTGAAAACATCACAGACAGTGGGACTCGGGTGTTACACCCATTGTAGACAGTCATGACTCACAGAGTTATTTTCAGAGGATATACTTGATTTATATTATATTTAAGTGTGAAAAATCACATAGAAAGACTTTAACTGCTGTTGTACGATACTGCTGAATGCATTACGTTTATGTTATTGTAGCAAAAAGAAGACATGAGTCAAACAGTGAGAAAGGTGACTCAGCGGTGTCATTTAAGCCAAAGGCAACAACATTAGTACTACATGACTACATAATATTTGAGACAGATGAGGATTCTGTTGGAAGACTATCCGGCCTTGCATGGATATTGGATGTCAGTAAAGCAAAAAGAACCAAGAATAGATTATTATTTAAAGTCGGGTTACATCTAGTTGGCATGTACCTCTTACGAGTGTTGATCCCAAGTTTCCTGTTTTGATGTCTTAAATAAGTGCAGTTATCTGAAAGTGAAATGTATGACTATCGAAAAAAAAAGTAAGTTCTTTTCAACCTTTTGGAGATGTTTTATGTCTTTGTATGTTTGCAACATAGTTAAACATATAAGTTAGGAACTTGTGGAAGACTCAAGGTGACGACATTACTGTAACTTAAACAGGGAAAAAACAGGAACTTGAAACGCTTGCAGCCCTATTTAAGATAATTAAATAAAATAGACTTTTTGAAAATACTTATACAAACCAGATATTACACATTTTCCTACAATTTATATTTTCACTACGTATCAATAACATATTTAAAGAAGAAGTGTATTCTGTGAACGTAAATGACCTGTATGTTCTGGAGATGAGTAAATCACAGAAGTAAAGATACTGTAATGCTTCTATTGTAACAAATCAGACATGTTTCTGTTCTGTTAATGTGAAGCATTATTTAGCGGTAATGATAGAAATCAGAAAGAATTCGACCCAAAACTGCAGAACGGTTTTAATTAAGAGAAGTGATTTTTCAGGTTGACCGGTCACAATTTTCCATCAATGGTGTCTGCAATCAGCCGCTGGCTTCCTGTTCCGTCGTCTGAACCCTGAGGGAACCTTGATCCTGGTGCTGGAGGAGGAGATGGGCTGCAGAGACAGTGAAGTGATCTCTGACCTGATTGAACTGTTGCCCAGCTCCGTCTTTACTTGATTATGTTGTTTGCTGCTTTTTTTTCCCCACCTCTGCTCACCCCCATCTCTGACCCCGCGTACATTTCTGTAGCTGTTGGAGGAGGATGCAATCAAGCCGGTCGGATGCTCAACTTGCTGTCCCACCTGCCGCCCCCCCCCTCCCCCTCCTCCCCTCCTCCCTGCTGCAGGCCTGAGGTGGATGGATTAGCCCAAAAAGGACGTCGTTCCTGAAAATGATTATGGTTTACTTAAAGCAAGCGGCTTCTACTGAGCGACCATCCTTCATCGCTATGCACTGATAATATCCAGCCACCACACACAGCGATACACTCCAGGGAGTGTGTGCCCCTGTGTCTGTGTGTGTGTGTGTGTGTGTGTGTGTGTGTGTGTGTGTGTGTGTGTGTGTGTGTGTGTGTGTGTGTGTGTGTGTGTGTGTGTGTGTGTGTGTGTGTGTGTGTGTGTGTGTGTGTGTGTGTGTGTGTGTGTGTGTGTGTGTGTGTGTGTGCACGTCGACCCCGAGAAGATCCAGCACTGCTGCTCATTGGGAAAGTGCGTCTTTCTCTCCCGTTTGTGAATTAATTTTCTATGAGCTGAGAGTCGGATTTGAACTTAATAGGGACTTAGATGTACACTCCTCCTCCCCGTCTCTTTTTATTCCACATCCCTACTGCCGCACATCACTCACAAACTTGTGTGTGTGTGACTGTGTACGCTCATTCCTCGCTCTTTGACTAATAGTAAGCCAGGCTACGCCCTGGGGCCTCCTGTCTCATCCATCCGAGTGTGTGTCTGTGTGTAGAAGTGTGTGTGTGTGTGTGTGAGAGAGAGAGATAGCGGGACCGGGGCAGGACGCTCTGTCTCGTTTATCTGCTGTTGACGTTGAGTGTGATTTCCTGTGCTGAGGGGGAAGCGGTGCCCCTGCTTATTAATTATGCCTGAAATATTAAAAAGACTCCATCAAACATGAATTATTAATTCATTTGGCCCAGATCATCTCAGCTTAAGATTTCCAAGACTTGTCATACATCATCTGACGAGGCCGTGACAACGCTGCAGCAGTGAGAGGCAGGGCGTTATATCCCTGTTAACACAGGGTGCGTGTGTGTGTGTGTGTGCCGGTTTGACAGAGGGTGAGAAATGTGACCGTGTGTGTGTGTGTGTGTGTGTGTGTGTGGAACAGACGGCTTTGAAGGCTTTTCCATTCACTCCTGGCAGTATTTCCATGAGCACTATTTTTCTTTTTGACCTTGATATCAGATCCAGAATACTCTCTCCTAGGGAGCACTTTAGTATCCTTCAAATTATTTCCAAAACACATTATCTGATCTCAGGCGGCGCAGTGGTTCAGTGGTTACAACCGTCGCCTCACACCGAGGATTCCTACCTTTCTGTGTTCAAGTCATTTGAATTGTATCTTTATTTTTCCTAACTCAGGTCAGATATAAGGGGAGGCTCTTTCAGCTTACACAACATGCAGAGGCCTCACCATGCTTGGCATTGCATGGTGTCCCTTTAATTTCCCGAATTTCTCCTCTGGTGATCAATAAAATATTATCCTAATTATGGCTACTCAGATATAAAGTAAACTATCTGGTCTATTAATCCTGGATAATGTTCAGAAAATCTAGTCTATAGACAGCGCCCGGCATTGCCTTTTTACAAATGTGAAATATGTATATTTTCACCCTCAATTGGACAGATTATCTGAGTTCAAAGCCCAACCTTTTAAAAAATCATGTTTTTATTGAAGTGATGTAACTTTTTATTTATTGAGTGATCTGTATTGATTTGTAATTCTCTCTCTTTTATAATAATAATAATATAATAACTTCATTTATATAGCACCTTTTAAAAACACAGGTTTACAAAGTGCTTTGACAAACAGCAAAAACAAGAACAAACTAAACCAAACACAGAAGAACAGAAACAACAGCAAGAACATAACAAATGTAAAATACTAAAAATAATTAAATACAATTCAACAGAAAAGAACCCAAAGTGCACGATACCCAACAGACATATAGAACCCGACAATCACAAGAACCATCATAAGAACCATCACAAGAACCATCATAAGAACCATCATAAGAACCATCACAAGAACCATCATAAGAACCATCACAAGAACCCTCACAAGAACCATCATAAGAACCATCACAAGAACCATCACAAGAACCATCATAAGAACCATCACAAGAACCATCATAAGAACCATCACAAGAACCATCATAAGAACCATCACAAGAACCATCATAAGAACCATCACAAGAACCATCACAAGAACCATCACAAGAACCATCACAAGAACCATCACAAGAACCATCACAAGAACCATCATAAGAACCATCATAAGAACCATCACAAGAACCATCATAAGAACCATCACAAGAACTATCATAAGAACCCAGGCAACACAAGAACCATCACAAGAACCATCACAAGAACCATCACAAGAACCATCACAAGAACCATCATAAGAACCATCATAAGAACCATCACAAGAACCCTCACAAGAACCATCACAAGAACCATCACAAGAACCATCACAAGAACCATCACAAGAACCATCACAAGAACCATCATAAGAACCATCACAAGAACCATCACAAGAACCATCACAAGAACCATCACAAGAACCATCATAAGAACCATCATAAGAACCATCACAAGAACCATCATAAGAACCATCACAAGAACTATCATAAGAACCATCACAAGAACCATCATAAGAACCATGATAAGAACCATTATAAGAACCATCACAAGAACCATCACAAGAACCATCATAAGAACCATCACAAGAACCATCACAAGAACCATCATAAGAACCATCACAAGAACCATCACAAGAACCATCACAAGAACCATCACAAGAACCCTCACAAGAACCATCACAAGAACCATCACAAGAACCATCACAAGAACCATCATAAGAACCATCACAAGAACCATCACAAGAACCATCACAAGAACCATCATAAGATAGATTTTATGCCCTGACTGATGGAACCTAATACAGAGATGTTAATTCTGTTGAACTTTGATGCAAATATGTCACATACTGTAGGTGCTTTTGCTTTATTGCTACATGCTCTCTCTCTGTTTGATAAACTCCAGTTCTACCTGATCAAAATTTGGAAACCAAAATAAAGAACCTTTTTTTTTTTTAAAGGCCCTACAAATTTGAAAAGACATCTACTATTGACCTCAGTAAAGTTTGATTACTGTGTTTATATAAATACCTGAGGTGTGTAATTATCAGAGCAGGAGGGAGGCTCCCTGACTCTCCATGAATGAAAGATCATTAACGGCAGGTCACTCGTATTTAAAAGCAGTGTTTAATTATTAGGTTGTGATTGCAGTTTGTAAGTCAGCCCTGTTGTGCCAGCTTATAAAGTACAAGTGTAGTGATGCCCCTGAAACATGGGAGTGCGTGTATGTATATATATTGCACATGACGCATACACCTAAATGTGTTTGCAGGCAGCCATGCGCAGCGGCATCCATTAGTTGTGAGATATGACAGAGATCAGAAGAGGTCCTGTGAGAGTGGAACTACATTCTCCTCACAGAGGATGAATGGCCTTATTGCTGAGCCACTTAGTCGCTATTGTTCATGCTCTGCGAGGCCTTGATGACAGAGGACAGGTTGCACTATATAGTCGGAAATGGAAAATGTTCCTGTCCTCACCGTGCAGGGATGAACCTGATGTAGGGCCCTCGCACAGGCAGGAGTAAAAACAAAAAAAATCCAGTGTTTTTTTTTTTTTCTTTTTTTAGCACAGAACACAGTTTGTCCATTTGAAATCTGCCACCTCTCCAAAGACAGTGTTGAAGATGTATTGTACGTTATGACTTTTTAAGGCAATGTGTTTTGAATTTGAACCTTTTCATGAATAGAACTGGTTCAAACAAAGCTTAAACTGCAAAAAAAAAAAACAGTCCCTTGTTTTTTTGAAAGAACTGTTTGTTTCAGGTCCCAGCCCTGTGTCAGTCTGCTTCCTGTTGATTACAGATGTCGGTGTTAGTTTGTCAGACTCAGAACAAAACACAAAGAGCACGCCTCTGTGAAGCTTCTGATCCCTGCATGCTTTAACTGATCAGACCAAACTGTCCGAGGTTTTAGCGAGAGCGCTGATATCTTATTCCTCGCCGTGCCCCCTGAAGACAGAAAAGTGCTGCGTGCAGGACTTTGAAAATCTAACATCAGTCTTACAGGCTAGGAAGAGAAAAATCCTCCTCGACCACTGGAGGATCCTTGTACGATGCAATGTGAATACTTTCTCTCAAAAACACAGAACGTCAGCGCTGCTTTGGTTTAGAAGAATCTCTGAGAGTCTGCTGGGAAGAGCTGAGAAACATAAGAGTGGATTTCTGATTTTAACACAAGCTAAAATGGCCCAACAGGGGACGGATGAAAACATTTTTCAAATTCTGTTTTAAGAGCCGGAGTCTCTCAAGTTAAACTTAAAGTCAAGGTCGATTTGTAGTTGTCACACATGGTTCCGTTTTTTTTTGTGACGTGTTGAGAGTGAAAGTCTGTTTCAGTCAGGTACTGATGTGTCCTGTTGTCCAATAATAACATGAAGATTATTTGTACCCCTTTTTACTTCAAGGAGTCCACGTGATGACTCCTAATGATTGGAGTCTAATCATTTTACTTTAATTCAAAAGTGTCGTCTTCACCTACACTTTCCTCTGTCTCGAAATATAACAGACAGGCCTCCAGTGAATGTCGTGAGTCTGCAGAGGATGTATCTTTGGGAGCTCTTGAGATTTGTTTCTTTTATCTTATTAGTCCTCAGAATCTAGTGAACGACCCTCAAGCCCCTCTCTTCACTCCACAGCAGACAACGTGCAACCGAGCTGAAATTCGTCCACACTTAAATGGATGGTTGGGTTAAACACTTTTCTTGTTTCAAGTGTTGTCTTTTGGGTTAAATTCTTTATATGTGATTTTTCACACTTAAATATAATATAAATCAAGTGTATCCTCTGAAAATAACTCTGTGAGTCATGACTGTCTACAATGGGTGTAACACCCGAGTCCCACTGTCTGTGATGTTTTCAGAGTTTTCAGAGTCCGGGCCGGCTGACCCCTCCCCTCGTGAATAAAAGTTGTTTAATTGAGGGACTAGAGAAAAGAAGAATAACATACTGTACTCACTGCTTAACTGTGTTTCTAGATCACGCTCATTTCAGGTAAATTTACATGCAGTGTGAAGATACGAGCATAATAAAGATCGCTAGCATTAGCATGCTAACACAACATGCTGCACCGCGAGTTGTTTTGCTGGATCAAAAAATCGCATATAATGCCTTTAAAGTTAAATACACATTGATTTATGTTCTGTAGTCTCTTTCAGCCGACCTAGACCTCCCCCTTCGGTGGATTCGGCTCCTACAAATCCATCCAAAGAGCTTCTGAGTTTCGATGTTGTGCTGTGCGTTGAACATTGCGCCATCTTGAAAGACTTTTATTTTCTGCCTGTTTAATCTTTCAGAGCAGGAGTAGGTTTTGTGAAAAGGTATCATGGAGTAGATACTGCAATGTCAAATGTTCTTCTTTTACAGTGTGTGGAGTATATCAGGCTTATAAGTTATGACTAGAGCTTAGTATGAGCCCCTCTCTCTCTCTCTCTCTCTCTCTCTCTCTCTCTCTCTCTCCTCTATAAGAGCCAAACTGGCCTGCTCCTCTGGATATCATTTATCCTCTGTGTCTGACATGACAGCTATGATGACGAGACAAGTGCCCCATCGCTCATCGCTTAGTGCAACGGAAGAACCGAGGGTGTGTGTGCTCATGAGTGTGTGTGTGTGTGTGTGTGTGTGTGTGTGTGTGTGTGTGTGTGTGTGTGTGTGTGTGTGTGTGTGTGTGTGTGTGTGTGTGTGTGTGTGTGTGTGTGTGTGTGTGTGTGTGTGTGTGTGTGTGTGTGTGTGTGTGTGTGTGTGTGTGTGTGTGTGTGTGTGTGTGTGTGTGTGTGTGTGTGTGTGTGTGTGTGTGTGTGTGTGTGTGTGTGTGTGTGTGTGTGTGTGTGTGTGTGTGTGTGTGTGTGTGTGTGTGTGTGTGTGTGTGTGTGTGTGTGTGTGTGTGTGTGTGTGTGTGTTGGGGAAACCTAAGGTCAATTGGAATTTCGAGCCGTCCTCTCCAGCTCTTTCCCTTTCTTTTCTACCAATTCCTTCTTCCACATCCTAATCCACCGGCTCTCTGTGTGTGTGTGTGTTTGTGTGTTACCATGGCGCCATCAAACCAAGCCATTTCCCGTCTCTTTTCATTGCCGCCGACACAAACACACTTAGGTTTCGCGGTTTCACGCGAGCACACACACACAAACACCACAATCACCTTTTAATTCCCTTTGATGTATTACTCTGGCAGGAACCAATTTTCCTGCCCAGAATTGGACTTTAAATCACCAAATCACCTCCTTTCACCCGTCCAGCCATCTATCAACCTGCTTCAGCGGGGGAGGGGGGTGGGGAGGGGGAAAACATTTTAAATGTATCAGCAATGTAAATAAATTAGTGCACGCTGCGATGGCTAGAATAAATATTGTATCGACAGGGATTGAAGGGTTTGTTTGAGCATTGACGGATGACAGCCGTGTTGCTGCCAAAACATTGAGTTTCTTTTTTTTTTCCTGCCAGCTGGCTTTGAAGCGTGTGTGTGTGTGTTTGGGTCGATAATGCATGCATGCCTATGTGCATCTTTTAAGAAGCTTATAGCGTCTTTCTTGGGTGAGTAGCTTTACATTTTTTTCCCAAAGGACTTCAGGAACAGAGGAAATGTTCACAACCCTCAGAAAAAAACAAGACCGTCTGGGATATTTTCATGGAGCTTTTTCAAGACCACCAGAAATTTAAATAAAACTATGGATGTTATACTTCTATCACCGAGGTTTTCTAAAGTGTGAAAACAGTGCAGTTATGTTCAGAGACAAAATACAGAACGTATGTTGTGATAGAATATTACTTTAAACTTCTATTACGGTCAGTTCTCTACCTCTGGACTCTTCACATTCCTGAGAACAGGTCCAATATGTCAGTCAATATTTCATGCACATGAACATCTATTTCCTTTTTTTTTTTTCCACGTCAGTCAGCATTAATTTCAAACAGATTATCCACTGAGAGAATATGCCGTGTGCTGCAACACAAAAGCCTTTCCGTGTCAGTCATTATGACGGCATTGCTTATTGATGGGACGACTTAACGTGCCTGGGAAAACTCTTCCCCCTCAGGAGAGCGCTGTTCATTTCCAATAAAACAGAAGTCAATGTAGACACGTTATTTTAGCCTCGATGATATGACCTTTTCCTCAACCTTACAGAGAAGTGCTGGTGCGAGAACCCAGGCAACAGTGTGGTCATATTTCAGCCAGTGAAATGCTCAGTTAGGTTTAGAAAAAGATTGTGTTTTCAGTTATTTATGGGATATAACTTATACTCTTAAATAGGTGTTAGCTGCTAGGGTATCAAACTGTTTGATTGCATCAGTTTTCATCCCATTAAATGTTGGAGTTCTCTGGAAATACCTACATATCAAAGGTCCCTTGAAGGCACCATGTGTCAAAATCATCAGTCTGTATGTCATTGATAATGTCCTGAAAATGAAAAGCCCTTGAACAAATTTGGGCTCAGCTCAGTCTGTAGGGACTTGGATTGGGAACCGGAGGGTCGCCGGTTCAAGTCCCGGTGCGGACCAAATATGTAAGTTGGACTGGTAGCTGGAGAGGTGCCAGATCGCCTCCTGAGCACTGCAGAGGTGCCCTTGAGCAAGGCACCACCACCAGCTCAGGAGCGGTGGGTAGGGGTATGTTTCAGCCTGTGTGTGTGTTGCATGACTTACAGAGTGTAAAAACAGAATTTCAATAAAGTAAAATCTAATCTATCTAAATGAGAACAAACACTTTCACTCCCCGGAATCCTACACACACACACACACACACACACACACACACACACACACACATGCACGCACTAACACACACTCATTAAATGACTTAATTCAGCGGTTCTCTTTTAAAAGGCAGCTGCTGGGAACAATAACCCTTGGCTTCACACACACTTACTCATGGGTATTTGAACTCCTAATTACAGTTTGTTTGTTCTATATTTAGACGTGTCCTGCCTCAGTCTGTGATTAGTGCTGACCATCGCTGTTGGTTGTTGACTGGACAAATGCTCGCCATTTCTTCTGTGGTGTTTTTTGTTGTTGTGGTTGTGGAGGACGATAAGCAAAGTCCCTCTCCGACAGCAAACACAAGTAATTCAAACTCAATCTGTAAATCTGAATATTAGCGTATGACAGGAATATATTCTGAAGAGCAAAATAAGTGTTTTGGTAAAATCTGGATTTAGAGAAATGATTGCAATTCTTTTTAAAGGGATAGTATATTTTTTTAAAAGTTGGGTTGCAGGAGGTTCATGTCGGTAAAAGAAAATTAGCGACAGAAGATGCTGGTCAGATCGGGCCCTTTAAGGAGAAACCGGCCAGGATACCAGCATGGAAGCAAGGCACAGATATGCAGGCGGGGCCGTTTGCACCACATAATCAAGCTGATTTGTAATGAATTTCAAGGGTAAATTTTGATATATATACAGTAGAGATTCTCTGAGCTTTACTTTTCTGTTAGTAAGCCACTTTGCTAATATATTGTAGTTTAGGACATACCACAGGAAAAGATGAATTAGGAACTGATTGCTCAAAGTTCTTTTGCAATGTTAAGGATAAAACAAAAATAAGTGGGAGAAAGAATCTGATGCCTGTATCGACGTCATATCTCTAAATGAAAAGAAGTGCCAGAGCTGAGCTCTTTTGAAGTTCCTCACAGATATTTCTGGTGCGGTCTAACAAGGTGATTTTCCACTCTCAGGTTAATTTCACTGGTGATTCTCTCAGCGGGAGTTTGCATGGCAACGATACAAACTGCCACGGCTGAGATCGAGCCGCTTTGAAGCTAGAAAAGCAAATTAACGCCTTTTCTGCTTACTCCAAGTTAGAGATCCAGTTCTTCTCGAGGCTTAAACCATCGATCACACTCAGCCCTCCCCCTCCCACACCCACACCCCCAACCAATCCCACTCGCTCCTTAAACTCGTTCTGCACTCAGGAATCCGTCCTTGCACGTTGTCAAATATAAACTTTCAGATTATTTTCGTTTGATTCTCTTTTTTTGCAGCCTCCATAGCTTCAATAAAGAACTTCAGAAGACTGTACTCCTGGACTCACAGTGTGTGTACATGAGTGTGCATTCTTTGTCTGCATCACATCAGGAATCAAAGGAGTCGGTGTTAATTGAAGGTCTAATTTGAGCCTGAAGTCGTGACTTGGTGTTTGTGTAAATATGCATACATCCTTTGATTGAAAAGAAAGCAGCCCAGCGTTACAGACCCACAGCTGTGACATGAAATAAAACATTTGGTTCAATTATTTCGTCTTCAGTCAACACATGTAGCACAGGCAGGGATGTAAAGCAAACAAATACTAATTATGTCAGTACTTCTTTGTGCTGTATACTTCAAGGAAACGGCTCGTATTGAAGAGAATAAAGGCCGAACTATAGACTGTATAAAAAGGTGGACGAGACAACAGACCCTTCAAAGTGAAGCCAAAAGATGTACAGCTCCCCCTACTGACTGGCTGCTGGACAGGTCGTAAACCCCGCCTCCTCCATGTTGACTTCTCGGGAGGCCGTCTATGAAGATAGCCTCGCCGATTAGATTCCAGTCAACCCCGTATATAGAGTCCTACTAATGAACAAATCCTCAAACGCCAAATTAATAAAAATATACAAATGAAAATCAGAACCTAATCGAGCAACTTTTGATGGATAACCTGTTTTAAGAAATAACTTTGGCATTACTTTCTTTTAAATGAAATGTTTTTTGTTGCATTACAAACCCACAACGGAGGATTAGGGCCACATTAAAACATTTTTTTTTTTAATTCCGAGATTAAAGTCGTAAATTTACGAGAATAAAGTCATAAATTTACGACTTTATTCTCGTACATTTACGACTTTAATCTCGGAATTTAAAAAAAATATATATTTTTTAACATGGCCCTAATCCTCCGTCGTACAAACCAGCTGGAAACGTGATACTTCTTCTCCTAAATCAGTTCGGCAGCTGTTGTTCCAGGACTGTAGTTTATCTTCAGTATCCTTTCTTTAGATGTAGTGTTTCCTTTTTTTTTAATATTATCTCTCTCACACACAAACTCTCCGTCTGGCACACACACACACACACATCCAGAAAGCGGGTGAACCCATCACCTTCTGTGTGTACAGCACAGTAGGTAACTTATAACCTGTGCGGTCACATGACAACACTTTATTTAACAGACTGCTCGGTGTGGGTGGTAGATATACGAGATGATGAAATCAGATAACTATTTCTACCTCTTGAAAATGGATGCATTCTCGAAAGGAACCAACTGCTTGCGTTGCTGGCTTTCCCTCTCTCCCCCCCCCTCCCGCTGTGTGTGTTGTCTATTGATTAATTAATAGTGAGTGATCCTTCATCTTTAAGGACTGTAATTACACTGGGGAGCAATACAAGGACAGGGGGGTCACTGTCATACACATGCACTCATTCAAACACACCTCAGGGAGTGGATTGTGTGTTGGTGTGTGCCTGTGCGTTTGGCTGTCGACAGAGCCCATTTACTCCTGCAGATGACCCGACCGTAGTCACCATATGCCGTTATAGGAGGCTGAATGGGATCCTGGATCATCCCCCTGAGCCCACACAAGCTCCTCTGCATGCAGAGCAAATTAACTTTATCCCAACATAGCTAATCCGCCATGGAATTAGGATTTTAGCCCTCTCATCTCCACTGGAACAGGATTCACTGGCGATGCCACGGGGGCGTCCCCCGCGGAGCCGTTATTGGCTTCCACCAGGTTACGCTGCGTGCGTGTTCGGCCATACAAATCACACTCAAGTCGTTCCAATGGGGGCGCCGGGAGACGCTGATGTCAGTGGGCATTCTAGTCAATTAACACTATTGTGCAATATGTCTTAACATGCCCAGACCTGCAGGTATGTGCATGTTACAGTTTATCATTTTGTATTGAATTAAATAGATCCTCTAATTAGACAAGTGAGAGCTGATGACACTCTGACCTCTTTTAGGGTACACTACCTTGTTGTCGACGAAGCTGCTGAATGCTTAAACTAGAAAAAACCAGAATCACAGTCACTTGTTTAACTTTTAACTCAGCATGACGTGAAGCAACTAATGTATTTGAGTCCCGCACTAATTCGTGTCCCCCCGAGGGCGATTCCTAATCATCCTGGTCACTCCTTGACCTTTTCTTCTCAAGATCAGATGCTACGTTTCCATGCACCATGTCAATATGTTTTAACATATCACTATATACGATGTAAAACCGGGCTTCTGTATGCTCCCAAGTGATTAAACCTTTTTTTCATTTTATTGATTCTCTGACCTTTGCTCTTGCACCAATCCCAGGGTGACTAGAACAACTTGCGATACACTTCATAGTGTTTTATAAACATCTTCTCCTTTGTATCTTCTGTATACATTAATCAATCCTCAGCGCTGCACTCGATCAGTTGTCCATGCAACACAAAAGGCGCTTTGAGGCAGCTGATGTTGGTCAATGTGCTTAAGTGATGCTCTCGACCCCTTGACTACCCCGGGTCACCCCTATTAGGCCGGACCTATCTGAACGCCTTCCCTGTCACCTCCACATCGATGCTGACTGACTTTCATCAGGCTTGGTATCATATCACTTCTGTCATCCTGTAGGACACAACCCCCTAACTGCACACCTCCTTTGACAAGCAGCACAGTCTTCATCTCATTCCTGCAGCAGCCCTCCACATACTCTTGGTCACTTGGATTCTATCCTCTAGAGAGCTGAGCTTTCTTCTTTCCTCAGAGACCAGGATGATGCCTGGCCTCAGCGAGGTTTTAGAGTCGCATGTTGAGTCTATTTAAAGGCTTTATATGCAATTTTTTTCATTCAGCAGATGTCGCCCTTGAGCACCAGCATGAAACCAAAACAACTGGCGGTGCATTGTTGTGTTAGCATGCTAATGCTAGCGATCTTTATTATGCTCGTATCTTCACACTGCATGTAAATTTACCTGAAATGAGCGTGATCTAGAAACACAGTTAAGCAGTGAGTACAGTATGTTATTCTTCTTTTCTCTAGTCCCTCAATTAAACAACTTTTATACACGAGGGGAGGAGTCAGCCGGCCGTCCTAACGATGTAAACAAACTGAAGATAGGACTCTGAAAACTCTGAAAACATCACAGACAGTGGGACTCGGGTGTTACACCCATTGTAGACAGTCATGACTCACAGAGTTATTTTCAGAGGATATACTTGATTTATATTATATTTAAGTGTGAAAAATCACATATAAAGACTTTAACAGTTGTTGTACGATACTGCTGAATGCAGTTTATGTTATTGTAGCAAAAGGAGACATGAGTCAAACAGTGAGAAAGGTGACTCAGCGGTGTCATTTAAGCCAAAGGCAACAACATTAGTACTACATGACTACATAATATTTGAGACAGATGAGGATTCTGTTGGAAGACTGTCCGGCCTTGTATGGATATTGGATGTCAGTAAAGCAAAAAGAACCAAGAATAGATTATTATTTAAAGTCGGGTTACATCTAGTTGGCAGTTAGCTGATGAATAGCCACCGTGGGTCATCAATATTTCACTGGTTTCCAACTGGCTGCTGCAAGCACATGACCCGCTGCTCTGTCTAAAGTTCTACCATTATCTTACGTCAGCAGCCAGAACATGCCCGTCATTTCAGACCAGTTAAAGCTTGCAGTATGCATGTGGTTTGAGCCTGTTTTAAATCAGACCAGAGAAACCAATATGACCAGTCACGCTGTGCTGTGCTGTATGCAATGCTCCACCCCAGTGTGTTTGATTTCATTGCATCAGCAGATGGAGTGGGATAGGTTTTGCTCAGGGGCTCATGGTTTCTTCCCCATCAAAGTCGATCTAAAGCTCCTTGCTGCTGTCTGTCTTCCATTGATCCCGTTTGCCACAAAGAGATCAGTTAAATTGAAGCATCATAAAAAAAAATGAAAAAAAATCACACATGGCACTGCTGCTTGTGAAGCAGACACACAGCTGAGCCATTTCCATTTTGGTAAAGACGGAGCTCGGTGCTGATGAGAGGCACGGTTTGTTTCAAGTCAATACAGAGCTCCTTAGCAAGGAGTCTGGCAGAGGTGATACCAAAGTGAAATGATTTCTCGAGTATTCACCGGCAGCTGTGTGTGACAGACACCATCTGTTGCTTTCTCGCTTGTCTTTTTTTTTTTTTTGATTGGGGCGACCCAAGTGTCTCAAACTAATGTAGAGGTGGCATCAAGCACGTGCCCACATGTGCACCAACACACAGACATGTGAGAATAGCTTTCTTTTACCATTTGAGTCTCAGGGAGGAGTGACTTATTCCAGATGAATCAGACTTTGAGATCCAAGCAGAGATGTACAAGCCAATGCAGTGCAGTGAAGCTCCATTAACACATGGATAATAATGTTAGTAACAGAGTGGATTTCCTTTTTAAAATCAGTGTTGTCCTCCATTAAGCTCCACTTTAATATTTCTTATTGCATATGATTTCATTTTCTACAGGAGGGTTTGTGTTCCTCGGGAATTTTCTCTCTTGCAGACTCTAAAAACAGGAAATATACATGACAGGGTTGATATGAGTTTAGAGTACATCATGACACACTATCCTAGTGCTCTATGTAATTTTCGTTGTTGCACACAAACCAGACTAGAGCAGAGTCTCCAAAATGAAGCTACAGAGATCATTTGATAGTCATACATTAAGAAATATGGCCATTCAACAAGTTGCCGTATTTTACAACTTTGAATAGATTAAAGGGCTTCCTCATCAGGGTCTGCAGCTCATTTAGGGGAATAGTGTGGACATCAAAAACCTGCACTGCCACGACTTGAAGTACAACACTATACCTTCTAACAGTGTTATTGAAAAGCTCTGCTAAAACATTTTATTTCTGATAAATCCTTCACAATAAAAGCGCCTTGTTATTATGTTGTTGGAATGCTTTTAATGTGAAAAAAGCTATATCAGGAAATGTTGTGTTTTCAGCAGCAGCTTAAGACTCTGCAGGACAGAAACAAAAACCTAAAATCTCACAAATTCAGTTACAAACTTGGAACTGAACACACAGTGACTTATAAGAACATCTTTCTCTGGTCTCAGTCACAGAAATTAATGATTCAAACTGGCTAGTTGGGGGTGTGGACTCGTACTGTGTTCATATGCACATTCCCATTTAATACTGTGATATTAACTTTTACCAAAAAAGCAGAAAAAGCACCATGACATGAACGTCAGGTCATATCAACAACATGTGAAAGGTGACACTAAAATATCATAATGTAAAAAGAAAGACCTTCCTTAAAAAAAGATAAACACAATAACAAGCAAAAGAAAAGATTATTGGTAAATCATAAACCTATGACATGTGAAAAAAATCAGAGGCTACATTAGCTTGATACGGCTTAGAAAACATCTTTGAACTTTGAACAATCTAATTAAAAAATAAGAACAGAAATTGCTTCCGCTGGCTGTTAAATTTCCTCATTCAAATTAAAGTTTTAATCCTAAGCACTGGTGCAAGGGCACGCTTTTTCTCCTGTGATGAAGTTCAGTGTGACGACAGGGTTTTTCAAAAATCCTGCCTGCTGTGTAGTTTACAATGATGCTCGATTAAACCTGCAGACACCTGAAACCTTCACTCATCATCACCCCAAAGCCTGAATACATTAGAAAATGATGTGGTGATTATAGCTGGAGAGACGCCACAATATCAATTTAACACAGACACAAACAACAAACCAAACACAGAAAAATCTCTTCCAAAAGCTCAGATTATTGTGGTTTGAAACATTCACACAGCAGCACACCGGCGCTATTAGCTCACAGCCTGTTTAATATGACTGACACAGCTTCTGCATGACGGCGTGGAGTGTATAACCAGAGACAAGCGGCTTAGCGCTGACACGGACAAACATGGCCCGAGGACACACAGCGGAGGTAGAGTAGGTTTAGACGTGCGAGAGGCAGAGTGTGTTTACATCGTCAATGAACCCGGGGATCATGACGAGACGAGGATACGAGGGGAGTGATGGACGGGGAGCGTGGAGGAATGACAGTGATGCCTTCAAAAGACAAAAAGCGAGAGGTGGGGATTTGAACAGAAAGGTAAAAAGAAGAAAGATAGTAAAATAAATATATAGATGTCGCAAAGAGGTGCACTTAAATATTTAAATCAGAGTTGAACTATTCTGCCGATTCCCCTTTTAAAACTTGCATGTAGTGTTACAATGCTGGATGCACACACTTAAGGTGGGCAATGTTTCCTGCACGTAACATACGGTCAGTCGACTGTCAGATTCCAGTATGCAAATCGTTAGTCGATGACATACCTTATACATTGAGACTGATATCTAGCTCGTTCAAAACGTGTCAGGTTTAAACTGGAGTTTACCAAACTAAAGTTTTTGTCCTGGGTTTGTGGTTTTGGGCAGCATCCACTTGTATAATTACAGAAGGAACAAAGTGCTGCTGAGATTTGGGAACACAATTCATTACACTTGACAGGGTCCAGGGGCACGAAGCAGTTCTTTTTTTAAGATAGCACAACCACGACGAATAAACCAGTTACACCAGCATAAATTGAATTTGACTCCACTGAAATCACCCTGGATTGAAAAACTGTCTCTGTGTGCTTCCAGACTTTAATTTAACGTCATGATGAAACATTTTTAACAAGTCGACTAAAAAAAAAAAAAAAAAAACCCTTGAGGAGCTGGAGGGGGTTCTTTGCAGGGTGAGATCCAACGTCAGATTGTGTAACTTTATATTTAAGGGGATATTTTTAGGACTCATTAACAGACAAAATGATGTAACATGGAGATTTTTTTTCAGATTTTCTCAGATGATTGATTGAGAAGTGAGGGGGTGGGCGGGGATGTCTGGGTCCATGTATCCATGTGTGTGTGTGAGAGAGATAGAGCACATGCATGCCTGGATATCTAGACTATTTATCTGTGTGTGTGTGTGTTTGTGTGTGTGTCAGCTGGTGGGCGATCAGCTGCAGCTGTGATATCAGCCTTATCTCCATGCCGGCCTGTGATGGATGCTGCTGGGCTTCTTTTTGCTGCTGCACGTGTTTTAGCTGTGTGTAATTGGAAATGCGGGTTGCATGAGTAAAGGTTGGTACGGTTCTAGTTTATTATCGGGTTATTGGTGAGTGGAATACTGGAGTGCGATTGATCAACAACATGCAGGTAAAAAAAATGATCGGTCCAGGCAGGGTGGAGGCATTGATTGTGCCGGAACAGCTCAACAGTGTAGAGCTGCAGAGAGAGAGGGAAAGAAAAATGGAGAAAGAAAGTATTAAAAAAGATACAATCGCTCCCTCGCTCCTGATATGAGCAGCTTCCTCTGAACATCCAACAGAATTACTGAGAATACGGGGCAATTGATTCAATTTTTGTTCCTCAGCTTGGCTCTAAGTGGAAGGGTATCCTCTGCCTTTGAAATACAGAAAGAAAGGTTAAAGCTCAGTTCTTGTGTAATCCTGGACTGAGCTGTTTTTTTTTTTTTTTTTACTTTGAATGGTATTGGGTCTTCAGAAGTAGCCGAGCTGTACTTTCACCTCCAATGTGCATCCATTTGGACACTTCAGTTGTGACTGACAGTTTGCACTATCCAATATTTGATACCAATGCAAATTCCATTCCCCCCCTTAGGTACCGTATTCCACATGATACAGTACATATTTGTGAAGAACAATGCATGCGTACACTTTCCTCCAGGAGTAGGTAATCCTCAAACTTTCCTTGATTTCCCAATTTCCAAAAAATCCCGTGTATAAGACGCACTTTTAATACTTATTTTTTAATCTAAAATGTTGTGTCTTATACACCGTAGTGACCAATATACCAGTATAATAGCACCATATATATGTATATAAAGTATCTGTATAGCTCATGATTAATGCCAGGTAGACACACAGTGATCCTCTGGGATAAAGTGGCTCAAGTTCAGTCACAACTGGACGGAGTCATGATGCCAATTTTAAGATAATTATCAATCCAGCCCAGACAATTAATCAGCTGTCAAGCAGCGAGGAAGAATGGTGTTAGAGAGCTTATTGTCCAGAAATGTGGGGGTCTAAAAAAAGTCTAAGAGAAAGTGTTTCCATGGTACTCAAAGTGGCCTCTTCTAAGAGTTTGACAGGACGCTGTGTGAGTGAATGTAAAAGAGAACGAAGGCTCCAGATGAGCAGCGCTGACCAAACATCTGTATTTCTTTGATATGCCAACATCTGTCACTGTAGACAAGAAAGGTAAGAAAGCAGTGATTATTAAATGATGAATTAAATCAGTTTGAACGTGACGATTTCCACTTAAGATATTAGAAACATGATTTTATTTAATGGAGGTGGGAGGTCGGTTTGAGGGGTATCCCTGGTCTGTTGAGCCTTAAGTGTCACGAAGCTGGCTCTCTTTTAACCTGGATGAACCTGGACCTCCTCTTTAAAAAAGACAAAAACACGTTTATCTAACTTTCCATGCCCAACAGGCGTTTGGAGAAAAATATCTTCAAATGCTTCAAAGAATGCTAAATTTCATTGACCTTCACTTTTTTGAAGTGAAAGGACGCCTTCCAAATGATGACATTTTTTTAAAATGTTATGGCACGAAGCTGAGGCCATCTCTATGGCATCATACCTCGAGGTGAACATGAGAGAATATGATCTCTTACGGATTTTTTTTCCCCCCTCATAAACTGGCTCTACTTCACAGAGTCAAACACAAATGTAACTGCAGACTCATCCCGGTCCCGGAGCATTAGTTCTGTTTAGCATCAGAATGCCTCTATCGTAGTCCTCTGTCTGCTTGCCTCGGAGCGCTTGCAAAAAAAAAAAAAACCCTGATGAAGCTTGGCCCCCGTAAGTATCTATTCTCTTCGTCTCATTGGTCAGAGCCTCATTAATCCCCCCTCCCACCTCCTAGTTATCTGCCGCAAAGTGAATTACACGAGTGCCTATTGATTTCTGTCTTTATGCCAGGCATGTTTAGAGAGTAAACCTATTGCTTTTCTCCCCAAGCATTTCCATTGTGGAGCTGAGTCTGAGCAGAGGGGGGTTGGAGGGGGGGTTGGAGGGGGGTCTAATTGGCCTCAGTCAAGATCACCTTGGCTGTCTGGGCTCAGCGGATTCATGTCTGCAGGAAGGAAGGAAGGGAAGGCAGAGACAGACAGAAGGGAGGAATGCAAAAAAAAAAAAAAAAATATGAGGGCAGGGAGGGAGAAGAGGCAAAGAAAAGATTTTCTCGTCGTCTAACCGGAGCTTAAGTGTGTCCATTAAAGCGTAATGCCAGGGCCGTGGCCCTCCGAATTATGCCGTGTGTCTCATCTGCATGCACTGAATATTTGTGGTGACTGCTAACACATTCAAATAGCAGGGGGAAAGCAGGGGGCAAGGGGACAGTAATTACTGCTCTGTATCAGGTAGGAGTGCATACGTGTGTGTGTGTGTGTGTGTGTGTGTGTGTGTGTGCGCTGAACGAGTTTCATGCTTCATTACTGAGGGGCGTTAAGGTAATAAGGCCCCTGACTGTCCATGGAGGGAACTCATCACTTCTTCTGGCAGTGAAATTAGCCCCACGTTGTTCTAAGGGGTTGGTCCTTTTCTCGTTGACTTCCACTGGTACAGAAGATTAAAGTGCCCCCCACCCCCCCCACCCCCACCCTACCCCCAAGATGGCTATTAAGTGGAGACAGGTGACCCTTCATAATCCCATTACAGTCCATGTTTAATCAAATTTTAACCAACACTTGATCCTTTGTTCCACTTCTGAACCCATAAAGCACCAGTGCTAAGGTGAGAGCTACAAAGAAACTTGAATTACCGTTGTAGAGAATAACCTTTGTGTCGGTATGGAGTACATGCAGAACCTAATTTTTTGTATTTTCAATTAATTTCCCAACTGATATATATTTGTATGTGTGTGTGTGTATACCTTGACAAATAGAAAGCAATAAAAAGGAGCCCTCCACAGGGGCTTTCAGGCAGTGTGTCCTCCAGTCTCTTAGGCACTTATCCTCAAGGCTGATAGAAGTAATGGATGGAATCATTTTAATTCCATTGCAACACTCAGTCGGCCTTCGCACAATGAGCCATCGTCGGACGACTTTACTATCGCCCGGGGAGGTTGAATGATTGTAATTATTACCTGAGCACCTCCATGAATTTTATCCCATCCGGAAACAGCAATGTCACTGGATATTCCCCACCCACCCACCAGCACCAATTACCTAATGGGCTTCAGGGAGGCATAAAGTCCTCTGGTCATTTTTATATGCCTCGACAGTGCCATCTCGGTAATGTGTGACAGGGCGTTGGAATCGCTGTCAGTTTAAACTTTAAATCATTTAATTGACCGTTTTGTAGTTTCAACTCTGGGCTTGATTTATTGGAGCATCAAGTCAACGTGTCACCCCGAAGAACGTAGGGGGGGAAAAAAAAGGTCCCGTGTTCATAAATGGACTTTTCTTTTTTTGCGCTGGCATGGCCTACGACCTCAGTTTCAGAGCACTTCTCACTTATGGTTGCTAGGTTACAAAAGTTAACTTCTGTCGCCCTTGGGTGTGACCATTTGAGATAGCTCTGTGTGTTCTTAATGTTTCACCAAGAAAGCATGAAATGAAAGTGTGTGCGTGTCAAGGAGTCGTGTCCTGGCATTAGCAGCAGCTGTCGAGGAGCTGCTTAGTATCTCCTTTGTTGTTGACAAAGATGTCATCAGAAGCCCCGCCCCCTTTTTGATTCGTATAGTTCGATGAGGGAAGAAGTGACATTGACGAGCGGGATGGCGTTCAAAAAGTTTAACTTTTTGCAACCAAGAGCGCCGTGAGCAGAGTGTCAAAACGTGTTTTTGAACTTAGGACGCTGAGCACTCAAAAACATTGAACTCCATTGGCTTAACATTTCAAATGAGGATAATAAATTGCCTAAACGTACAAAAGCCCAAACTGTTACCACCTTATCAACCATTCATTTTGAAAGATGGCGCCTGCTGGGATGACTTTGGCTAAGAAATCCTCCACTCATCAGACAATCAGAGAGGGTCAAGGCCCTTCTTTCATTTCTCTGCAGGCGTATCTTGACTGAAAGGTGTTATTAAAGTCTAGACTATTCACCCAAAACGTTCCATCCTTTTCTTTTTGTGTTTCACTCTTGATTAACACTCAGTGAAGTGCACGCCATTTTGGCTTGTATGCAAGGACACAATTAAAGACTCTTTATTCTGGAAGGAGAAAAATGCAGAAGAACAAATTGTGAATTCACAGGTCATGCCGGTACAAAAATCTCTCTGGCTCTTTATGAGAATTGGCACATTCAAAGGCCGATGTGTTTCGCTTCACGTATGCTTATTGTCCTTTATTACTGTGAGCATACTGTAAGAGTTGTATGATAGATTTGATTGGCGTCTTATGAAACTTTTGGCCTACAGCTTTGGTAAATGCACAGTAAAAAATCACTAGTCCTATTCAGACTGCAGTTCCGGGCCGCCATATTCACACCCCTGTCACTCTTCGATCTGGATGTCCCGATGGCGTAATGGGGGGGGGGGGGGGACTAGTGTTCCCACCTCTGTGTTGTCTTCGGTAGGTATTGACAGAGTCGTTACAGAAGGTGTGTGTGTGTGCATGTCTGACTGTGTGTGTATGTGGAGCTCCTACTGAACAATGTTCTGCAACGCTGAAACGCAATGTGAAATCACAGACTGAGACACCAATATTACGCCGTCGCTGATTCAATACTAATGTACAAAGACGTGATCACGGCTGAACTTAGTTTGGACACTTTAGTGAAAAAAAAAGGGCTACTATTATGGATAAGCTTTGACCTTAACACACACAATACTTTATGTGAATACTGACTTATTATTATTATTATGGTGTTATTTGAGGTCTCTCATTCTGACAGGATGTTGTAGTAGTAATAATTTATTTCAGTCACAAGAAAAAAAAAAAACAAATTGGCCGTAAAGGTGTAGGCTGAAGCTTTATTACACCTACCCTTGTTACAAATCTCATTATTTAAGACACTACTAGTTTAGTAACAAATAAACAAAACATATCAGAACAAAAAAAAAATTCCAACAATTTCTTTCAAAACAAAACAAATGAAACAAACAAAAAACAAAATAGAAGTCACACTCGCAAAAAAATAATCAAACCGACGTTTTATATTTGTTAAACACCATTTTTCTTAAACGAAAATTTAAATCTGGAAAGTGAACGACACATTCTTAACTCCATGTCATAAGTATTCCACAAGTTAACCCTTTTTACCCAAATACACCTGTTCTTTATGTTTGTCCTTACCTTTGGTTTTTTATACACACCTATCCACACCTATGTTCAGGATTGAGAAACAATAAAGTTAAGGACAAGGTGACATTTTATCCAGAATGTGTTGGAGGTTTTGCAAAGTCTGATCAAGTTGTTCGAGTTCTCCTTTTTAAACAGTGCGTGGTAGACTCGGCTTGAGTTTCAGCACAGCTATGCAGAAGCCTCTCAGAGTCGTGGAAGTGACACCAGATACAAAAGCATGATGCAGATGAGATTATATTTCTTTTGATCCCTATTGACGGCGTCTATTCATGCAACAATCAAGTCTCCAAAGCAGCTATGAAAGCCCATTACATATTTATGAGGTCTACAATTGTAACATTTATAAATTATTCAGCCCCGTTCTCTGTGTTGTGAATAGGGCAAATAGCTTTCATCCAGTGGTTAATTATGTTCTTAATTAGTTGAGGGAAAGGACAAGTAAATTAATAAAGATCCATCAAGTGCTACATATCTGGAGGGAAAGCGTTTCCTGATGTCATCTCATTAAGCGTGTCCACCGTCACTGGATGATGTGTGGGCGTATATATCATCACAGTCTGAATTCCTCGTCCTCCTCTGACAGGTTCGGATGCAAAAGGTTAATGCCGCCTTTGCTTCCAGACGCCGACCGTCATGCTCTCCATCCGCCTCGCTCGGTCAACGTGCACCGGGCAAACACAGCCTTCCATTATCCCTCCTCTCATTTGCTAATGAGGTAATTAATAAGGGCCGGAGTGAGGCGAGCGGTACGGGATGGGGGCCGCGGCGTAGCTGGGGTCAGAGCAACACATCAGTCATCATCTGAAAATGGAAAAATAATGATTGTGTTTGTTTGTTTGGGTTCATTGTTGAGCTGTGGAAGGGGGGGACCTGTGGAATGGTTTTTTCTCGGATAATCTTTCCTGCACGGGTTTTTTTTTTTATTACATTCTCAACATCCATCTCCAGATGATAGATGATGATTATTATCTCTGCCAGTCATTTTCCTTCATGATGCTCGCAGTTCTCTTCCCATATTGATTTTTTTTTTTTTTTGAGAGAGAGAGAGGAATCTGCCGCTGAAACTAAACGGGCAGATTGAAACAGGTAATGGCAGGCCGCGGAGTCAAGGGCTTTTTAAAAAGTTTCTTAATATAAAGGATCCTCGAAGAGAGTTTAGCAAGCTGGAGAGTGACGGGCTCTCGGAAACGAGAGATGATGGGAGGAAGAGGGAGCACTGGAGAGACGGGCTGAAAAAGACTGAGCAGAAACATGGGAAGCTTTGATCCAAACTGTGGTGTTTGTGTCATTATTATAGAAATGGCTGGGCGATATGACCTCCAATCAATATCAGGATTAATTGAACATTTTACCTCGATTACGATTAATGAACGATTATTTAGCTTTTGTTTTTTGCCCTCGTAGTTCACTGACATGCCCTCTACTGTAAATACCCTCAACTATCAAAGCTGGGATATTGTTTTTAATGAAAGAGTTCATATCTGATGAACTAGTTTGTGGTTATTTATTGAATATTTCAAACTGAAATCAAAGCATTTAGATGAAAACGACACATTTTAATTTTTTAAAGTAGAAATGAACTTCTCTAAAACAGTAGAAAATAAATAACTTGCATTTCTTGCAAACAGTTTTTCTTCAGTGTTTACATTTGACTTCTTTTTGTTCGGTGTCATCTTCCCTAAAGACAAAATGTCTCCAAACGATTGTGTCGCGTATTGGATGTGTCGTCGGGTGACTCCTCCCTGACAATGATCTAAATAATCGACATGGGCAAGATAACATCGACTAAAGGTTTCTGATTGTTGGTTTTGATTAATTTTTCGATGAAATGCCCGGCCCTAAAGGCTCATATGTTGGATTAGATTTTAACATGGCTAGAAACAAAGTTATATCTGCAATAATGGGACAGCAGGGACCAGGTTGAACCAGATTTTTTTGGTTTGACGTAATGATCCAGAACATCCAGAGCGTGTTAAACCAACTTCCAAACTCCTGGAAGTCTTCCAAACTCCATGTGATCTGCAGAGTCCCTCTGCACCTTTAAGAAAAAGCTAAAGACCCAGCTCTTTCATGAATACCTACTAACTTAATGATGATGGTCTCCATATTATTGATGATGATGATGGTAATGACGATGGTTTTTGTTTGATAACGACGACTTATAAGATGGTTTCTATACTGATTAGAGCTCTCAAGAACTGCCCTCAATGTTGTGCTTTGCCTCTGGTCACTTCCTGTCAGCACCTGTGTGTCCAATCAGACTCAAAGCTGATCGTTTGCTCTTACTGACATTGTTCCCTTTTTTCTAGATCCTTGCTTGTGTTGTTCTTACTCTCTGATGTACGTCACTTTGGATAAAAGTGTCTGCTGAGTGAACTGTAGAAGTATTCAGTTTTTAGAATAAACTGTTTCATGAAAGACTCAACCAACATGTAGGCCTCTACCACAGTTCAAATCTCGACCTGATGTTTTCGTTTGAACTGGAATTGACTGTATGGAGGTGCGGGTCGAGGTTTCCCACACACTGGTTTTCATACTTTCATTTCATTTTGAGTCAACAGCACCGCTGACATAATGTTATCATCAAACGACTTACATCTATTTCACACAATTCAGAGATACATTCAGAGAAAGGTGAGTGATCTGCTTTTAGGCGGGTTTACCCTCTTCTGCGGTAACATCCCTGGACAATAAAGGCGGGAAAACGAGTGACTGAAAGAAAATAAAAAGCAGCTTGAGAGGGTGACGAGGGTGCGAGGTTGGAGAGGGGTGGAAAAGGCAGAGGTGTAGAGTAAAAAGGGAGTGTTATTTTGGCTACTGTTGCAAAGACCTCTGGGAAAAACCGAGCCTGCCTGACAGTGCTGCGAGAGCCATAAATCACCACAAGAGCACTCCTCCTCTTCGCCCTGACCTCGAAGTGACCCCAGAGTCGCACACAGTTTCAAACACGACACACACACACACACATATTCAAGCGGAGGCATACACACTAACACATGACAGGAGAAGGCTGTGTGGGAGTCTGGGTGTCACTTTCAAAGCATCAGCCACACAGCAGCAGCACTAACACACACACACACACATCAAGACACAGATTAACTCACTGTGCCATTTACACATAAATGCACTTCTGTGTTATAATGTGACGCACACTCTGGATGCGTTCCCCCTCCGTGTTCATTGATCTGGAATTCCTTTACTTCAGCTTTCTGGTTATGGCAGCATCCTGGAAAACCTTGGGCTTCCCCTTGTTCCCTTGTTAGATAGTATGGACATGTTAAAGTCTTAATATGTGATTTTTCACACTTAAATATAATAGATATCAAGTATATCCTCTGAAAATAACTCTGAGTCATGACTGTCTACAATGGGTGTAACACCCGAGTCCCACTGTCTGTGATGTTTTCAGAGTCCTATCTTCAGTTTGTTTACATCGCCTGGACGGCCGGCTGACTCCTCCCCTCGTGTATAAAAGTTGTTTAATTGAGGGACTAGAGAAAAGAAGAATAACATACTGTACTCACTGCTTAACTGTGTTTCTAGATCACGCTCATTTCAGGTAGATTTACATGCAGTGTGAAGATACGAGCATAATAAAGATCGCTAGCATTAGCATGCTAACACAACAATGCAGCGCGAGTTGTTTTGGTTTCATGCTGGTGCTCAAGGGCGACATCTGCTGGATCAAAACATTGCATATAAAGCCTTTAAGGAAATAGTTCAGTGTAGAAGTCAGAATTCATGAAAAGTGTTCAGTATAAAGATAACCAATCAGACGCACTGTGATGTAAGTGTACTATAAAAGCGCCTTGTCGTCTTCTGACCACTCAGAAGGCTTTTAACGCTTCATGTCACTTTAACCCTCTCATACACACACTGAAACAGTGATGACAGACGCTAAAGTGCCCATCAGTTCTAACCATCAATCACGCGCACTAACATGCAGCTGGAGAGACATTTGTCGTTCACTCTCCTGCCCAAGGACACGTTGACATGTAGACTGAAAGGGAGGGATTAAACCGCCAACCTCCCAATTGAAACACAACCCACAAAAAAGTAAAAAGAAAGAAAGATGGAAAAAGCCTGAGCTTTGCAGTGATGGATGAGTCACACGTCGAAGGAGTGTCGTCCAGGGGACGGGGCATTCAAGTCCTATTTTCAATCAGAAAGTCACTTTTGAGATTTAATTTCCAGCCCAACATGATGTGTTTCCTAAAGTCAATCAAGACGTTTGAATGCCGACCTTACCCGACAGACTGCTGAAAGTTAACCACGTTAAAGGATGAAAATAGAAGGTACACTTTGAAGCTTAACAGTTGTGTTTTTGTGCACTTCTAAGAGTGTAAAAGAGCTCATGGCGACATCCTGGAAAACCTCAAGTTTCACTTGATGTGAGGAGCAGCTGAAGTCGGATCAGCTGTTAAAACATGACGAGAAGACCCACATGACACCTCAATGCCTTTGCTTTTCAGTCACACAGTAAAATTGCACAAAAGGATGACCATAGCAATGTGTAATTTAGAGTATATATAGATGATGTGTGTTTTTTTTTTTGTCTTTTTCATGTGTATTTAGCATTTTGGGTACATTATGTGTATATATATATATATGTATATATATCTTTCTTTATTTCTTTTACTTCTGTTTGTTTGTAGAGGGGGAGGGGGTACTGTCCTTCTTTGTTAACCTTTTGAATATTCTATGTCTTCTGAAAAAGCTATAAATAAAGTATTTAAAAAAACAAAACATGACGAGACGTAAAGGCATGTTTTTGAATATTTACAGAATATTGTGCTGGCGCATTTGTACCATTCTCAAAGAGGGTTGCATGACAAAGCTTTGATATTTGATGACCTTGTGTGAGAATGTGTTGGCCGATTGTGTAAATGAACATACACAATGCATCCATGCGACGAGGTCATCGGGTCCGTCTTAAAGCTCCTCAGCTGATATAGAGGAACAGACTGAAATGAATACTAACGTCATCTCTACGACTCTAAAAAGCAAAACGAGACCATGTGGGATAAGATTGATCCTCTCTACATAAGTTATTCTAAATGTCTGTAACTGCTGCAGAGGGGTAGATGTCACACGAAGAGATTAACCGAACGCTTTCCCAAAAAAGCCTTGGTTTATATTTTCCATGGCAAATATCTACAGTAAGTGATCGATTTTTTATGTAAAAGGAAAAATAACTACTTACACATGGAGGTCCAGATCAGCAAAGAAATAAAGTGTACCGCCTTGTCCACAGGGGGCGCCAAACATGACAGAAAAAAGTTCCTCGCAGAACCATTTTCAAACTACCTTGATTCAGGATTTTCTTCAGAGTTGCGGTTGTAAGCTCCCCTGAAGAGTAAAGTCATTTTACATGCATTATTATTTTCATACCTTTTTGTTCCTTTGATCGTCTCGTTCTCAGAGTTAAGATCAGATAAGTTGGCGACTTTGATTGCAAGACATTTAATGAGCTGATAAAAAACTAAAAGAGGGATTATTGCTGCTTTCCAGAGCTGCTTGTTTACAGACGGTCTGATCTTGTGATTGCTCAGGTTTCTTTTCCTTTTAGAGATTTGATCATTCTCACTGATGTGTTAATTACTTCAGCTGTCCTGACTCCTCTGTAATATTTACTGATACAAACTATGGGTCAAAGGTTACGCCTAAACCCACAGAGTGGTCAGCTTTACTTTTTCTAAAAGTTAAGAATAAGGCAGCAAAGAGAGTGGAGGTGTTTGTTTCCTGCAGAAACCAAACCTCCTACACCATTTAGGTCTGTAGGATGCAGGTCTAAAAGTCTCGTCTGTGTGTTTGGTTTGTGTGTGGAAGAGAAGGCGGGTGAAACCAGGGTCAAACCTCAGAGGTCATGTTATTGGAGGAGGGGGGGGGGGGAAGGGGAAAGGTGAGAGGAAAATATTTAGGACAAGGTGAAGGTGAAGGAGAGCTGTATAGAGAGGTGAAAGAGCCACAGCATTGGCTGGTTGTTAGAACCTTTAAAAACACACAGATGCAGCCTTTAAAGGAATGAAACTTAATAGCCAGACTTTCTTTTTTTCTCCCTCTACATAATGACAAATGTGTTTGTGCTGCTGATTAATATACCACAGGTCTATTTGTATAAAAAGCATTCAGTCTGCTTTTCTTAGCACGCTGTAATTGCACTTAAAGCCCCCTAAACAAGTTTCCTTTTTTTCCTCGTGCCGCACATAAATAATTTCACAGCTTTCACTGGCGATGTTCATTTGCAAAGAGGCTGCTTTGCCAGCTTTTTGTTTCTTTACACCAGCCTTTAAACAGGTCTTAAATATACTTCCAGGTGTCCATAAAAAGGCCCTTAAATAGTCTTAGAGGTATTATATGTACTCTCAAGGGGGAATGCGAGGTGGGAGGGAATAACAAAAGGTGATGGAACAAATGAGAACATGCAGTTAGTAAAGGACAGGAGGGGAAAATGTGGGGAGTCATTAAAGAAAAGAATACAAAGTCAAGCGAGACAAGAGGAGAGAGGAAGGGAAGGAGGAGTGAGAAAAGGTCAGGTGGGGAGAGGATGGCAGAGGAGTCCATTTTCAGCCTCCAGCTCGTGGGTCAGCAAATAGCCCGACAAATTAATTAAGATAATGATCCATATAAAAAAAAAAAAAGGTCTGGCAAAGTCAGCTGCGACACCTGCGTGTGTGTGAGAGTGTGTGTGTGTGTGTGTGTGTGTGTGTGTGTCTGACCCAGGCCCTTCTTTCCATTTGTAGGACTTTTATGAGGTGGGCAGTGGAATGCATTGATTTCATAAAGGGCATGAAGGGGTCCAGCGGCCTGTTTGAACAGCCGAGTGTGAGATCAATGCAGGGGGAAGATGAAAACTGTGACATTTACTCTGGTTTGTGCCCCCGGGCAGGAAGGGACCTCTGCAGGAAAGTCACACTGTCAGCTTTCTCACTCTGCGAGCGCACACTGCAGTCTCCATGTGGGAGGAAATGGGCCACTTTTCAGCTCGGTGACACACACACACACACACACACACACTGACAGAGTGTGGTAGAGCATAAATCTGCATGCTCTCATGCTCCCGAATCAGCCATTTCCAAAACAGAACTCAGGCAAACTCTTTGGTTTTTATGACTGATTTCCATATACACCTTCAATGGTTCAATAAAAATATAGTTTTTATATCATGACTAGCTAAACTTACCAAAACAAATAAAACCATCACACTTCCATGCAAACCTATGCTCAAGGAGTGACTGTAAAGTTAAGCGTATCCACTCACAAACCTTTGATCAATGAACTGCACGTGGACAGGAGCGCAGACAACGTAGTCTCCCAGCTGGTAGAATTTCACACATTTGTAAAAACACCTTTTCCAAAGCTGCTCGGGCGCTCGTCTCTCCGTTAATGCATGTCCAATAGATACCTTTTCGTGCATGTGTGTGTTATCCGGGCCTATGTGTGTGTTGCATGTTTGATAAAAGGTGTTGAAAGCTAAAGCTCATGCGGAAGTGCCAAAAAAAAGATAGATCCTCAAGTGTCCGCTTGCAAAAAAAGATCCAGCAGTCCCGTCCACAACCCTTTTTGACAGCAGAGGTTTAAGTCCCCATAAAATGGAACTTCCTGAGTGTCTAGCTGCCGTGTCGGGACTCATTTCCAACTGAAACAGGATCCAAACAGTCACAAGATCGAAGCTTCAACCAAATGTTTGATCGGGTCAAAAAATTAGTAAACGCCCCTGAGTGCAGGATGAGTCATCGGACATTTGAAACATATTACAGAACGAGATAATATTTACTACTTGGATGTGAAGATAAACTATATTTTGCAGATTGTGTTAGATAAATGAACATTCAACCCAGTAATACTGGATTCTTTTTTAATTTAATGGGGACTTTAACATGTTTATGACCTGGTACAGAAAATGATTTTGGTGTGATTATTCTTTATCGTTTTCAGGAGGCCTCAGCTCGACCTCTTTGCCTGTCGTCAGGTTGACGGAAAGTCAGCATTCCCAATATGGCAACTGCCGTGGTTGGGGCGTCCAAAAGCCATTCAGACAGAAACCAATGGGTGACGTCACTCAGACTTCATTATCGTTTACAGTCTCGATGGAAAGAAGGAGACAAAAAAAAATACGACAGTATAATAAGATTTACTTGGGGAAAGTGTGTCAGCTTCCTAAAAGGGTGTGATACCGATCATTTATAATCACCATGCATGTTCTTAGAAGGCAGCAGCATTGTGTTCTCATGTTATAAATCTGTCCAACACCAAGTGCTCTTACTAAACATGAATGATGATGTGCAGTATTGTGTGTTTTCTTTTGCAGAGCAGCATTGTGTCTCTGCAAAGAGCGGCTTGAATGTTGTCATTACAGCCTGCATTAACAAAATTACCTATAATTCACTCGCAGCACTATTAGAAGTACGAGAGGCTTGATCACGGTAATGATGGAGAAAGACTAATACTGCTGTGCAACAGTGCAGCCTCTGGCTCTCTGGCAATGCAGTTTGCTCTAATGATGTTCAGAAGTAGAAAAAAAAAAAAAAGTTTATTGTCTATAACCTGGGCCAGAACGAGCCTGGTGCTGCTGTGACTCATCAGCTAACTGTGACATCAGCTGACCTGTGAAACCAGTGATTGGTTCAACTTTTTATTTTGAACACCACAATCCAGATCCATAAATTATTTATGAGCCCAATTTGTTTTTTATTTCTCATTTAATAGCAGGCTATTAAGCTTTATTGAAAGGTGTGTGAATGAGACACATAACGCTGTTTTGTCAAAGGGCTTTCAATTGTCGCAGTATGGACCCATTTTATGATAATTATCAGACAATCCAGTTAACTGACAATGAGCCACTAATGAGACAAACACCTTTTAAATCCAAAGGTCTGATCCACTGGAGGAGAACTGAAGACTGGGACTCTGTGCTGGGTAAATGAACGAATCAAGTCTTTCTCATTGTGTCATTCACTGCAGTCATCATCATCATCTTTGGGCTCCTTTTCCTTTATTTGATGAGACATGTGGATCATCAGGAGAGAGGAGAGAGAGAGTGTGGGGAAGCACTTGCGGGAAAGGAGCCGCAGGTTGGACTTGAACTTGGGCCGCTCACTTGGAGGACTACAATACATGTACATGGGGCGTGTCCTAACCACTAGGCCATCCGCGCCCCTAACTTCTCTTTTCTTACCAAGTCCTTAAAGGGACACTTCACCCATTTGCATTAATCTTTGTATCATTAGAAACCTGGTAGTATTTTTGAATGGTCGTGCATCCCGCCCTCATTTTCCCCTGAGACGGGAAATCTTTGTATTTCTGAGTCTGAAAAGGAGCTCTTCCAGTGACGCAGAAATCGTCTTTTTGCATCACTGGAAGCTGTTGCGGTTAGTGGGGTGAAACTACAACGCTAGTTCCTTAATATTTTCGACCACTGAAGCTACAGACCAATCACAGATCAGTGGGTGGGAACTCACTCCCAGAATCCAAACTTAATGTCCGCCATATTAGTTGGAAGCTATGCTAACAGGCTATATGGAGAAAGATGACCTTAGTGGGAGTGGCCTGCGGTGCTGTGCATTCTGGGATTTGGTGTCTTTCATCCACATGAGCCAAAAAGACACTTTCTGCCTTTTCTCGGCCAAGAAGACACCAACTTCAAAATGTATTTCACATTTCTACATATATGACCCAATGTCAACACAGATTCATGTTTCAACGGCTGAAGTATCCCTTTAAATTGTGTTTTGTAATAACTGGTGTTTTTGATTATATCAATTTTGTAATTTCATGTAAACTTTTCATGTAAACGTGGTGCATTGGACTGAGCTGCAGATGTGTATAAATACCACAGACTGTAAATATTAACAGACGAAGCCTGAGTAACGTGTCTTGTCTCCTTTTTTATTGCACTTCATCCTGGGAATACCGGTTGCTGTATTTTGCGTCACTTCTAAATGTTTCAGTATGAAACAGTACATTTTGCTCCTGTTATTTCCATTTCAATCTATATTAAAAAAGGAAATAATCTTCAGAAAAGGTAAAGGGGTAATAATGGATTTGAAGTGTCTAAAAATGTAAATTCTGGTTGGCGTTTTTTGTTTTGGATTTTGAAAATCTCAAAAAATCAGAGAATCGAAAAAAGTACTTTGAGTTTTCTGTTGTGTCTTTCACCACAAGAAGTACACTGATTTACACAAGTCTTTACACAAGTCTTTACACAAGGCTGAGAGCTGGAGCTGAGGCGGGTTTTAAGCCTCTTGACAACACCGTTACATCGCGCCCACCTGTCAATCATGTCAGCTATACGCACCTAACTATGGACATCATGTAGCGTTCATGAAATCAACACAGAGCTGTTCACCCCCTGTGCAGTGTGTACCAGTGATGACAATAACTAATCAGACATATTTTGTTTTTTGTACCAGGCTGTAAACACGTTTACTTGTGCTGTAAAAACTGCTTTTATGGCAGTGGTGTGTATGTGACTTCCAGTGCTCCTCTAGTGGACACTCGATGAACTGCAGGATTTTTGCACTTCCGCTTTGGCTTCATTTTTCAAGACAGGAGGTTGCCACTTGGTGAATACCCGTGTGTGTGTGTGTGTGTGTGTGTGTGTGTGTGTGTGTGTGTGTGTTGTATGTTAAGAGGATATATGTAGGCCACTTGATCCAGTGAAGGCCGGATACCTCCGCCTGTGGACCTAATTAGTTTGTGTGTGGCAGCTAACAAACCTGTTGTCTACCGCTCCCCGGGTAGTCTTTTTGCACTGCAGTCAGAACACACACGCACACATGTACGCACATATTTGAGCTTTGCGGTATCTTGCACACATGTGGTGCATCTTTGCGGCCATTCATATGCAAACCAACACTGACAAGGAAGAATGAGCTCTCTTTGTTATCCAGGCTTCAAAGCCACACATACACTAACACGTACATTAACTTTCTCTTTTTCCACATCTTTGCACCGACGCTGACACATCCCACACACACACACACACACACACACACACACACACACACATACACTCATGCTGCTGAATAATTGAGCAGATGCCGAGGGAGACCTACTCGGCCGTTAAATGGTCTGGGCTCAGAATAAACTCTGTGATTTCACAGGGAGCGGGATGTCAAGGGGTCAGGTCCTGCTAAGGGAAATGACATCCTACATCAGGACGTGGCCTTTTCTATCTCTTTCTGAAGGCCAGGGCTTTTAAAGTAGACCTTGGTCCGTCCCAGCACAATATATTTAAACATAGATTTACTGTGTGTGTGTGTGTGTGTGTTTGCATTAAATATGCATATAACGGCACATCATTGACAAACACACACTCCCCAGATTCATCCGTTTAGCACATTAAGTCCATTTCATACTCTCAGACTTCCATTACACATTTTTGCAGTTTTCCATTCAAGCAGCTCCTAAATAAAAACCTTTTTCTGTGCTCACTGAGAGAAGGTGCTTAGATTGATTTGCAAATTCAAGTAAATCATGCACAAACATGTTTTTTGGGAGAATTTTGAGGATCAGCTTTGCAGATTTCCACACCCTAAACCAGTCAAACTGTAGATGCATCCCAGTAAAAACACTATCCACAAGCCTTACCCGCCATGAACCACCCTACTATGATCTATCACCCCATCTATGAGACCATGCCATGGTACAGATCACCAGCCTGCCATGCAAGACACAACCGTTTCCCATATTTGATGACTTTTTGTGAAGTAGGGGAGCAGGAGCCGTTAGAGGAGCTAGAGGGCAGAGGACATGTTTGGTGGAGTTTGTGGGGAATGTCTTCAGGTTGGAGTGGATGAATAAAAGTGCAGCACTTAAGTCTACATGTAGAAGAGGGGTCCGGAGCATAAAGACCCCAGTGAAGAAGGGTTAGGGTTCTGCATGAAGCTTGAAATACTCTGCATCCTACATTTCTTCAACATGCAATTCAACAAATAGCATGTTTTTTTTTAAGATAGTCCAAGTGTGCTGCATGCACATCTTTCAGATGTCATTTCTTTAGTGTCCCTAATGTGTAGTCTCCAAGTCTGCGATGATTACAGTCATTTTCTCAGCTCCATATGCATACAATAAACCACAGGCAGAGATCTCCTCGTGACTGAACTTCTGCTGTAAAATCTTTTGACTCATTCTTTCAATAGTGTCGGTTTAATGTGTGTCAGATTGTCTCTGCAGAATTATTATTATTTATTGCAGGGAGTCATGCAGAGGGGGTTTCCTTTAAACTGTTCATGATTTAAGTGGAGAGATATTTGTGTCGGGGAAAAATCGCATGTTAACTTTGTACTGGAAAACACGTTTAGTAAATGTCTCATTTCAGAACACATACATTCTCAGCAACAGCACAAACATGGCTGTTAGCACCTTTTTCTAGAAGTGTGAATGCACCTTTACCTTAATCGTACACACAGCTTTGTTTGTGCCACATTAGTGGTTTACATTAAGGGGTTTAGAGAGCGTCACCTGCCTGGAGGTAGACGCAGACGCTGCAGTCAGAGGGGTTTTGATAAATGATGACAACATTACACGAGTAATGCGGAGTCGCTGATGCCCCTCTTTCTTTCTTCCCTTTTCATGTTTTGTCTTTGAATCTCTTCCACAGAGATGTGACTCATACTCGAGTATCCTCTAATGGTCTTTTTTTGTTGTTTTCTTTTGTCTCCTTCTGTTCTCTTGTTTCCCCGCTGACCCCTTGATCCTGCCGGACATCTTCTCCTATTCCAGGTAAGAACCCCCTGCGTTATTTATCACAGTTTCTCTTTCCTCTACGCTGCCTCTGTCCTTCTGGAGAAGAATCAATGTGAAGCAGGAGGAACTGAGTTTTGTGTTTGTGCTTTTAGCTGTTCTCTTTAAGTGTGTGCAGAAAAATGAGCAGAGATGCCTGTGAGTTATAAAACATTGTGGATGTATCAATGGTTGAAGGAGACATGTTTCATCATCTTTGATGTTTAAGTGGGTCTGTGAAGAGTGCTTTTTGTGGCATTTTCTATAGGGTCCATGTCTGAGTAGATGCTGGAGTGATATTATTAGACTGGTTTTAAATTGTACAGAGAGAATGAAGGACTTGAGAAGCAGGAGGGCTTATGCAGTTTAAGAAGTAGAAGTTCATGTTTGACATATTACTGGAAGCTTCCTCGGCTTGTATGGGCATCCCAGTTAAAAGCTGAATGGAAAAGAATCTGGTACTTTTTTTTGGTGATACATTTTTTATTATTTATGTTTAAACATTGTCACTTACAATAAAGGAAAAAACAAGATGTTGTGGTTTTAACAACAGCCCACAAATATACAGGAGAGGAGAATCATATACAGTATGTCGTATACATAATTCATTATACAATACATTTCAAAAGAAGGGAAGAAAACAGCAGGCAAAAGGGGCAAACACAGATTGAATCATCTCTCTCCCCTGGATTACCACAAAAGTTTACAAATAAGTAAAGAATAATGGCAATGAGAATCTGGTACTTTGATTGACACTAGAACCGCCATCAGGCTTTTTTTCAGTGGTTTGTATTAAAGTCTAACAACTTTTCCTAAAAGCTGTTGTGTAGCATCTAGTGGTGTTAAAAATTGTTATGAGAAAGCAATCATTTTTCCCATGGTTAATTTTGGCCAGTAGATAAACAATGATGTTGCTATGACAACGCCCTCTGTCTACTACTGATCTACTTCTTATTAACTCTTGTGGTATGAACCTGAACAAAGAGTTGTGGCTATGCTTACTCATCTATCATCAGTAGTCCATGTCTGAATAGGAGCTTATTCCCACAGAAGATCCTCCACTAAATGTTAGCGGCTGATATAATTGCATCAATAAATGCCCATGTTTTGAGAAATTGATGTTCAGGTTATGTGAGTGGACTCGTGTCACATTTTGTCATGTACTGAAATGTCCAAAATGTGAGCTCCGACATTGATCCATATCATCAGGCAGCAGTCGGCCCCGGCCTTCCTGCTTAAAAACCATTTTGCCCTGTTTGAAAAGCTTGCTGAAGCAGCTTGAAGCAGGGCTAACATTTTCATCTGAGCGCGGTAGGTCGGGGGCCATTAGTAGCGGCGAGAAGAGGAATGTCAGCAGTGAGAGGTGAGGAAAAGACATTTCCTGAAAAAAGGGGCGCTTGGGAGGTAAGGTGGGGGAAAGCGAGAGGGAGGGAGGGATGGAGCTGGAGCTGCAGCAGGGGTGACAGTGTTGGCGTGAGGCGTGATTAATGGCCATTCTGATTGGCTGCGACAGCACCAGGTGATGCTGGTGGGGGGAGGGTGGCGGGGGTGAGGACGCGCTCTCTGAGGACACCTTTTAAACAGCTGGCCAAAGGCATCATGGGAGTTACTGGTGTATGTGTGTCAGTGTGAGTGAGTAATTGTGCTGAGCTGCATTGAGTCCTGTTGTGTCTTTTTTTCCGGTTTGTGACATTCTTTGCCTGCTGTCACTGGTCTCCTTCCCAGGCACAGCCACTGACTCACTCTCCTTCCACAACAACAACAACAGCCTTTTAAGGGATTGAAACCACAAACTGTTCACGTCTCAGGACAAGTATTCCCACATAAATGATGGCTGATTCAATATTAAAAGACCAAAATCGATATTTTTCTGCTTTTCTTTATCTTCGAACTGTTTGTTTTTACGGGCTCCCCTCTGGCCACCCAGTCTTTCTAAGAGTCTATAAGTCGAATATGTACTGTTGTGAAATGTGGCCTTGTGGATAACTTGATATTGTAAGGCTGGTTTGTTGTGTGCAGTCAGTTTCTCCATGTTAGATAGTGTGTAAAGTAGGACTGTGGATGTACCTATAGGTGACTATTTACAAAGACGCTCAAACGCAAATTTAAATCCAGTTTAACTGATCGTCTAAAGGTAAGAAAACAGTCAAAACTGATTGATAGCAACGCTAGCCTTCAGCCCTTCTTGCAGGATAACATCCCAATGCCCTTGCTTAATGTGGGTATGCATTGTTCTGGTCGACTGGTTATATTCCAGTTCAACCTGACACAGCCTACATTCATTTTTATCTCCATGTTCTAGGTCAGAATACTGCCAGAACTGCTATACGTTCACTGTGCTTGTTTATATCCAGGCAGTAGAGCAAGAAGTGAAGGCATGTATTACTGAGATATGAAAAAATACTCTGTGTGTGGTGATTTATTTCACTTAGTGATTATATATGTGGCCACATATTCTCAGAACCATTCTTGGTAGTCAGCTTGTTAGCAGCTGTGAGCTATAGGCTAAAGCTAATTGAATCAGCTTGAAGAAACCAGTGGTCTTACAACAACCGTTACAGAGGACTGGTGCTGCTGAAAAACACAAAATAAATTATGTTTAACCAACTAGTCTAAAGGTGAGGAAAAAAATAAAAAAATAGTCCAAATTGAGCACATTTTATTAAAACTATGTAGCTTGCTAACGTTAGCAGTGATAGCAACGTCATCCTTTGGTCCTCCTTGCCGGGGCTTAATGTGGTCAACGCATTAAACAGGTCGAGTGGATATATTCCAGTTCAACCTGACACAGCCTACATTCATTTTATCGCAATTTTCTAGGTCAGAATACTGCCAACTCTCCAATGGTTTGCATTTGGACTGATTTCAAACACTAGGTGTCAGAGTTACATATGGCTCCTTTGACGTGACATCTCACTTTGACTCTGTTACATCAAACAGGTGTGTTGAATGAATGACATATCCTGTGCTGTCTTACAAGAAATCAGAACATCCAACATTATCAATTCAAATTAAATTGTTTTGTTCCTATCTCACATATCTCACAAAGTTTTGTATAAAAAACAAGTACGTCAGCTTGACTGGAGGCTGATATTCACACCAATTTACAGCTAGAGGAAAACAAGTAGTGCAAATGAACATCAGTTTCCAGGCTAGGTGACTAATTAGCTTCTCTATAATGTAGCTCACTGAACAGCTCGGAGTCTTACCTTCTCGCGTTGAAATCAGTCTGTCTCGATAAGTGCTGTTGTCCTTGTACTGCTACATGAGTAAAGCTGTCTATACTAAGCTTGTAAACTCAACTTAAAGATTCATTTAGCTCATTCCATTCCAGCTCATCTGTCAATCAGTCACACTAACCTGCCCCCACCCCCCCCCCCCCCCTCAGGTCAGAAGATATCAGGTGTTTTCTCAGAGACCCCCACTGACTTCATTATGAGCTCTGCATCTTTCTCCTCGTTCATTTCTACATTCTTACAGTCCTCTTTCTCCCCTTGCATTATTTGCTATAGTGAGACGTGAAGACTTTTTTTTTTTCTATCCTATTTCGCCAAGGCCTCCCCATGCATGCCTCTCCTCCATTCAAATGCAAATAACACGAGCCAATTATGGCTCAGCATGCGTTTATGTCTCTGTTTGCGAGAGCACATTCAAAAGCACATTGTGTCGGGGGAGATTTGAGTTAGCCAGCGCAGTGTTCCCTCTGGAACTGCCAGCGGCTGATAAATTAGGACCTCAGGCTCACAAAAGCAAAATAAATCATAATATTGTACTGCTGCTGACCCATATCTGTTAATGTGGGTGCTCATTGCACCCCGTATTACTGCCATTGTGAGAGAGCGTGTCTCTGGGAGTGGGACTGGTTTATGGCTGATCGCACCAACAGAAGGCATTCCTGTTTGCATTCACATGGATGACAGTGGAATCAGTGTTGTGGCTTTGTTAAGGCCTCACACATAACTGCTATTACCCAAATCTTACAATACATTCCCCGCCAATAGACATATCCTGCTGCAGACTCAAGTGTGTCCTACATACTGTGGATTCATTTGAGTTGCAGGTTGGAATAAAACATAAATTCCTAGTGGTGGAACAGCAGGTCCTCCAGCCTTGAAAGACAAGGAGATTCAAAATGAACTGTAAGAGCTTTTCCTGAAATGACGCCCAGCATGTTTTAATTGCCTTCATCTTTTTTTTGAAGTGGGTTAAATTTAGAAACGAGAAATTGACAGGGCTTAAGTAAAAACTTTTTCTTTTTCTTCTAGTTTACTCTGTAAGCAAAAGACAAAAGTGCTGTGTCACCACCTACCCTGTGTTCCAGGAAGATGATTTATGGGGGGTAAGGGCTTCCCTTCTGTCCACAGTATGATCGATGGCTGGGATGTCACACCATGTCAGGGCATTTTCCCCATTACCGTCAAAGGCCTTGTTTCTGCCTCCTATTTCTCACCATCCACTTACTCTGACCCGTTCCCTGCACGAGCAGGACCCAGCCCAGAACCATTAACCTACATGCTCACTCCATGTTCAATTCAGCCCAAGTGAAAAGCATAGCCAATGAATCTGGGATTACAGAAATTTCTTTGCTCTCTGATTCTATCTCCACTGCTTGGTTGCTATGGTGATCAGAGTTAAGACCTCATTTAGGAAATAGACCTTTGCAGATAAACAGGTCCCTGTATCACATTTTCTATATTCACATAAGGAAAGAAAACCGATCCCACCAACATGCTTACTGAGCTCTTTAAACTGTACCAACTTTAGGGTAACTGTTGAGCCGTCCTAACTTTCACTGTCCCATTAGGTAGGCTTTGCTCCATGCATACAGCAGAGCAACCCGGCCCTCAAAATCCAGACACTATTTTTGTATGAAGGAAACCATGGTCGTCATACATTGATACAGAGAATGCTCCATGTAACAAATGTAGTGTTCCACATGAAATCCTTTATCAGAATCGTTAGCAAAAATGGTGCTTCTTGTTTGTTTTTGTCCATGATGCCCTAAAATACTTTGGATTGGTTCACCCTTACTGCAGCAATGGTCCTTTCACTTAAACGTATACTGTACACATATTCGAGCTGAATGTATGGAGGGCCCCGGGTTGAGTCGGTTGTCTTCCCTTCACAGCTTCTTCATTGTCACAGCTCAGTGATTTGAACCCTGCCCTCTGTAACACTCTTGGTCCCTGGCTGCCTATAATCCAGCCTTCTGAGAGTGATTCACCACTCCTCATAAAGAATACATTTGTGCCGCTTGCTCCACTTCTGCTCACTGCATTCATTGTGGCTGTGGAGTAAAGCTCGGCAAACCCGACACAATAATGCAGTTCTGAAAAGCACACTAGAGCTGAACATAAATAAAAAAAACGAAGACATAAGACCGGCAATAGCTAGACAATAAATTTATGTCCAGATATCAGGAACTGTACTGCTGCTACGCTGCTGCTTACTGAATGTATTTACATCAAGAGTTGTGGATGATTTATAATCCTGGTTAAGAGCTTATTTTGGGTACACTTTGTATGCGTCTCTGCACCCCGGTATCGAGGTACTACCATGGAAACAAGCAACAAAATAAGAGTAAACACATTAAGGTGTATGCATGACTCAGCGCCTGGGTAAGAGCAACAGATCCTTCATGATTTGTCTCTCGTTTGTAATCGTTTTAGAAACAGTGTGGGAGGTTTTCTTCGATGTCAGAAGCATGACATGTACATGCATCAAATCCAGAACAGAATCATTAATAATAACAAAACCTGATATTTAAATAGTACTTGTATACGTTTTACTGTAATGAAAGGGTGCAATATCTTTAATACACCTTGAGCAACAAATGTTTGTGTGCCAAATTTAATGTACTTGACCTTGAGATGTTTTTCATCAAACCCGCCCAAACAAGCCCCCTGATGGAAGAAAATCCTTCAGCGCTCATTTGAGATGGGCTTCTCTTAATGGGCCCGTGTCCCAGGGCATCACTTACCTGACTCAGTTATGGTCTCAAAGGCAGAGAAAAAACAAAATGAATCACGTAGTTTTAGTCGATGCCTTTATTCTCTGCAGTGATGACAAAACATGCAAAACCCTGATCTAAAATCCCCCAAACCCCCCATGTCTTTGCTTTTCCCTAAAAATACCTCACACAGGTTTTTCCTCCTGTCTACGCAGCTCCCCTTTAGCAGCAACACCTTGATGCTAGTTTGTTGATGCAGAGAAAATCTTTACTCCCCTGTGTTATTTGATTATTTGTGAAAAGAGAAACCCTTTTCCCCCATACTAATATTGTTGTGACATCCAGGCATTGGGCTCTTTACCATGAAATATTCATCGGTAGATTTGAATCAGCAATTAATAAATTCTTCTTTCTCAGCATTCGTTGACTTTTGGAAGCTTATTCTTACTGTTGAACTAAATAATGGATGTGCCCGTCCTAACTTTCTTATAGTACATGACAGTGGATTATAGCCAGAACTAAATATGGGGCAAACCAGAAGACTTCTAATGGACGACAAACATGTTAACATGTATCATGTAGGGGCGTGGCCAGTGGTGGCATGGGCCTTCCTTGAAATCTTATTGACCATCTTGGTGCCACCCCAAAATCCCTAAACTGATATTGGCTATTTGCTCGGCCCGAGGTTGGACTTATGTGGAATTCTATTATTAAGGATGTGTTGCAACAGGTAGCTCAGAGTTTTCAATGTGCAGATGTTTGTTTGCAATTTTTTAAATTATTTTAATTGGGACTTTAGAAGTGCATACTTTTTGGGTCCTTGAAGAATTGAGCTAAGACGATTTATATGTCACCAGTATTTCGTGTTACTGTGTTAAGTTGATGTGATTAGTCTAGACAGAATAGGTAAATTAATTATCTTCATGCATTTGTGTGCAAACAAACTTAAGACCACCCATGCATAATTCCCAATTGGGAAACCCAAGTCCAAAAAGTCTGGACAGTCTGGTGTGAAGCAGCTTCATTACTTAATTAATTAATTTGCTCAATGTTGGCTATTATCTGGTGTTCAGGTACTCTGTTCTACCTCATGAAGTGCCCTGAATTTTACCTAAGCATAAAAAAGGCAACCGTGGAATAAATGTGAGACTCCTTGGCTGCAAACAAAAAGAGAGCTTTGAAAGAAGATAGTAACCTTTAAATAGGTCAGCATTTCAGGATGAAGTATACTCGCTCATTTCACCAATGCACCTGCTCATTTGTTTACACTGGGACTGACTTCTTCATTGGAAGTAGTAGTCTTTTTTCAACCACCCCTGGCTCTGCAGGTTTTTTGATAACACAATTGCTATACAAGGCCTTGAATTATACCCCTTGCATTGATCTTCGTGGTGTTGTGCAGAGATTTTACTTTTGGTATATTGGAGCAGTGCGGTGTGTTTGGAACAGGCTTGATGCCTGGCCCCAGGTATCGCTGCATCAAGCCTTGTCAGTGAGAATGCTCATTTGGACTCTGTCACTGTTCAGAAGGTGGCCTTTTGAAGTGAGCCAATTGGATGTGCTGCTTGCAGTTTTGTCAAGAAGTGTGGATTGAACGCTTGCAGCATTCTTGAGAAGCCCTCTACCAACCAATTTGACAAAAAACAATGGTTTCTGAAGAAGGCTGTGAAGCCCGTTGATGGGGGTTGCCAAACAGGAATGCCAGCGCTACATTACTATCAATCAGTCTAGTACCAGGCCAAGAGCTGAAGTTAAGGTGGGGGCCTTAAACCTCCTGGTAAACAGAAACAACATTTATATCCGTCAGCCAAATCAATTGTTCCCCAAAAATTGCAAATTTTTGAATAACTTATGTGCCTAAAAAATACATCACCACAGCACAACAAACATGTTTATTTGTGCTGTAAAAACTACCATTTTCAAATGGGATCTATTGGGAATTCTGTGGTTTTTGTAAACAGCCTCAAGTGGACACTCAAGGAACTGCAGTTTACTGCACTTCCACATTGGCTTTCTTTTCAAAATCGGAGGTTGCTGCTTGCACTAAACCTCCCCTGGGTCTGAAAGAAGTCACACATTAACTGTGAATCAGACATGTTGTAAGGTTAGCAGTGCCCATTCAAACAGCTGCCTGTCTAGAGTTTGCAGATTGTTTGACCCTTGGAAGGGCTTCTTGCAGGTGTCTCTAAACATAACACTGCACTCCCTTTGGTCCTCATGAACACCCACAGAGTCTGAAATCAACTGGATAATCAATTAATATTACATTTATTTATAAATCACTTTCAATCAAAGTGCTGTTTCATAGCTCATGAAATGCTATGACCTGCCGAGGGACTGCTAGCTCTAAGCTAACTCTGGTACAATGCATCACATGGCAACATTTATGCTACATATTGTACATGGTTCATTTAACAATAAAATTGAATAAATAAAAAAGAGAATTTCATAACATTTCTCTCCTGATACAAAGAACAGATGGGCAAACAGATTCCTTCCTCTGTAGTAACGTATTTCTCACTTAGGCTGCGTTCCCACTGCAGGCAAAAGTGACCTGAATCTGATATTCTTTGCTTCTGTGTGACTCATCAGATTTTTGGAACCAAGTCGGATACAGGTTTGATATTTAGCAAAGGGGCCCCCAGTCCCAATAGCCTGGTCCGTATGCATGAGACTATGATGTCACTCTCAGATTCCTGTTTGGAACAGGCTTGATGCCTGGGCCCAGGCATCGCTGCATCAAGCCTTGTCAGTGAGTATACTCATTTGGACGCTGTCACTGTTTGGAGGTGGCCTCCTGCAGCACAGGAGGGAGAGAGGGGCTGACATTGGCTGAGTATGATGTGTTTGAGGTTGATCTTCTGCGCATGCGGGTCAAGTCAGCCCCATGACAAGTTGGAGGATACAGGCTACATTTAAAAAGTAACCTGGACTTGCAAGGCTTGCAGTCCCTCTCAGCAGTGTCAGAAAGAGGTCTTTTTAAGTGTCATAGGGAGCTGGTACCCGGCATGAGGAGGCATGACAAGCCACACTTTGTGCGATGGCTGTTGAGATGATGAAAGGTTTAGGTGTTAGCCAGCAGCTGTGGACTTGCACGAGGACGTCCCAGGCGGTCGGCTGTGTCATTGAGGCCTTTTTATTCATTGATTCAACTCACCTCGCACTGCCAGGCCTTCTGTTTTCTTGTCTTGTTTCCTTTATCCATTATTTTCTGCGTTTCACTGTTTGCGCGGCTCACCATGCTGAGCTTTAACTCCCTTCACTATCACCCCATTAGAGCATCATGGTGATCCCCGTCGATGTAGAGCGGATAGAGATTTCTTTAGCATTACAGTAAACTGTTGGCTGTTGCAATATTCATGGTCTGGAAGCGTGGAGTGTAACAGGAAAGCTATGTTGTAAATAGTAACCTAAGACCAAGGGGAGTTAGGCTTGAATGGATTTCCATTTCACAAGTCGACTGTTTTCTTTCCTTCCCTCTTCCCCCCGCCTTTCTTGCCCTTTGTTCATTCTGAACATTAGTGGCATGTTGCTGCCACATTCTCCTCTCTGCCTCCCCGACCAACAGGAGCAGCCATCAGCTGACATTAACTCAGTTTCACGCTTTGAAAACAATTAAAGTTTCACACCTTGCCTGTTTTGGAGGAAGTCACTGTCACGAGCAGCGGCTTGTGTGATAAGATAATTAGAAAGTGATTAGATCAGGCCAGAATCCGATATGTAGTGTTATGACAGTCTGTGTCGCACTTTCTTTCCATCATTTTTTTTTTCTCTTCCTTGAACGTCCACGGGCTTATCCCTTGGAGTTTCATGATGACATAGACGATAAAGAGATGTGGTGTAAGCTGTTAAAGTAAGTTTGTTTCGGCATGATTCCTTCTGGCAAGACTTCACCCTCCGTACAGCTTTTTTTACTTTACCTGCAGAAGTCACGACATGATTTGCGTCTGAAACACATTGTACACCAGAAGTAAAAGCTGTCAACCCTTAAATGATATTTCAAAATGTTCAGTGATTTCCTAGCAGCTTCAGAAGCAGCTCAACCAAGCGCCAACCTCTGGCGTTGCAAAATGAAGCTGTGCACAAAACTGCAGTTCCTCAAGTGTCCACTTGAGGCTGGATCTAAAAGCAAAGGAATCCCCGACCGAATATTAAAATGCCCATTTTCACAGCACATATAAAAATGCTTACAGCCGGGTTTGAAAACAAAATAAGGTTTAAATAGCTAATTACTTTGTTGGTACACACTGTACAGGGAGTTAATTATTTTATAACTCATCCAGTTTGGGTTTTTTTTCCATGTGAGGAGAGAGTGTTTGCAGCAGCATGCAGCCGCCTGGAGAAAAGCGTGTTTTTTTTAATCCTTTTTGTACAGCACTTTATGTATCGAAAGGTTATTCTAAAAGTTATTCATAAATCAACATAGAGGTGTGGATGAGTTGACTGACCCTTGGACCTGTCGTAGCTGTTCGCTGGGACTCTTCTGTGCCTTTATTGGAGGGATAGGACAGTGGATAGAGTTGGAAATCAGGGAAAGAGAGAGAGGGGGCGGGGAATGACATGCGGGAAAGGAGCCACAGGTCGGATTTGAACCTGGGTCGCCCGCTTGGAGGACTATGGCCTTTGTGCATGGGGCGCACGCTCTAACCACTGCGCCACCAGCGTCCCCGTTCGCTGGGACTCTTCAGCCTGCCACATTTCCACTTCTTTACTTTTTCTCGATGGATCCAAAGTAAGGTTGAGAACGGATTTCTGAAACGCCTCTTCAGAGACCAGTGGGTGACGTCACTGTGACCACATCCACGTTGTATACAGCATATGGTTGTCAAACTACCGTTCTACTTCATGTTCCTAATACAGAGCAGCCAAACTTTATTATAAAAGTATTTTTGGGGTGGAACAAAACGATGCACCTTTCAACCCTCACGTCTGACACATTTAATCAACTTTGATGTCTTTGTTTTATGATTTTACGGTCTCAGTCGTGTTCTCTAGCTCAAAGTTGTTTAAATGAAGTTCAGTCGCGCTTTCTTCAAGGTGACTGCCATAATCAACATTGCCTTTATCAAGTGTTAATTACATGGGCCCCTGCCTTCATTCATACATTCTATTAGTGGAAGTGAATGAGTAATATATAGCCGTTTCAGAGCGATTATTTTAAATTAACTGCTATTAAGTGAACTACTGCGTATACCATTATGATTGAACAAAGGGGGAGCAGCTAGCTTGAAAAGCACTAAAGATGAAAGTTAAATTACACAACTTGCCAAGATGATGCTCCATAATCAAATATTATGACTGCAGACCACAATTTCAATTTAAATCTGTGCAATGCAGGGGTCGGAAATGTTGGTGTTGTTTAGCTTGAATTCAAATATAACACATCAGTCATTGTTTAGTGATTGTTTATTTGTGTTTTGCAGCAGAATTGGAGTATTATAACCCTTTGCATACTAATCTTTGAACATTGCATGCAAGTAGAATAAAGAAGTAGTCGTCTGTTTTGATAGTTTGGTTTTCACTCAGGCTTGCTTTTTGCATTGCCCTGCTATGTGTGTATCCATTAGTATTGAAGGCTGACTTTGACCTTCAAGGTGTTAGCCTCCAATCATCCCACATATACACATGCATGCCTGCACACGTGCGTGCCGCCCTGAGGGAGCAGAGTCTCCAGCTCCCGGGTTTCCATGTCGTGCCTGGAGGATGTGTACCTGAGCGATGAAGCTGCAAATCGCGGGTACTGAGGATTCCTGCAAAATCACTGCAGCTGTTCACATATATTGCTTTGATATTACAGTTCCTTTGATGCAACACCCCGAGGGCTTGAATTGCATTTTGCCTTCAAGAAGGCTGAAAAATCCCCAGCTCTACTTTGAAGCAGAGACAGTGTCCTGGAACAGCGTGGCCTCTCTCTCTCTCCAGGGTGAACACAAGAACATGGAGCTACCAAATGCTACAACGAAATACGAAAATGTATCAGGTACAGACAGTTTAAGGACTACTAACAACCAGACTTACACACATTTTCAACATAGTCTGTGTGCGCCACGGTCCGTCATCATCGTGCACTACGGCACAGTTCCCTACCACTAAATGAACTTCCAAACTCCCTCTGCACCTTTAAGAAAAAGCTAAAGACCCAGCTCTTTCATGAACACCTACTAACTTAATGATGATGGTCTCCATATTATTGATGATGATGATGGTAATGACGATGGTTTTTGTTTGATAACGACGACTTATAAGATGGTTTCTATACTGATTAGAGCTCTCAAGAACTGCCCTCAATGTTGTGCTTTGCCTCTGGTCACTTCCTGTCAGCACCTGTGTGTCCAATCAGACTCAAAGCTGATCGTTTGCTCTTACTGACATTGTTCCCTTTTTTCTAGATCCTTGCTTGTGTTGTACTTACTCTCTGATGTACGTCGCTTTGGATAAAAGCGTCTGCTAAGTGAATTGTAGAATTGTAAATGCTCCTGTTTTCCACATCACGCGCTGCGGTCCAGCAGCGCCACTCTGCTCCGTTTTAAATACGCACTGAGTCTATTTTTGACGGAGCTCGCTGTGAACACGCTTCAAGGTGAGCAGAATAGATCGACCCAGACAGGAAGTCAGACACACAGAGGAAACACACAGAGGATCCGGTCAATTTCAAAATAAAACACAATATAGAGACTTGATCGTATTTCTACAACTACAATTCTACAATTCACTTAGCAGACGCTTTTATCCAAAGCGATGTACATCAGAGAGTAAGTGCAACACAAGCAAGGATCTAGAAAAAAGGGAACAATGTCAGTAAGAGCAAACGATCAGCTTTGAGTCTGATTGGACACACAGGTGCTGACAGGAAGTGACCAGAGGCAAAGCACAACATTGAGGGCAGTTCTTGAGAGCTCTAATCAGTATAGAAACCATCTTATAAGTCGTCGTTATCAAACAAAAACCATCGTCACTACCATCATCATCATCAATAATATGGAGACCATCATCATTAAGTTAGTATTTTCCATCACTTTATCAACATTACACCAAAAGATCAGCAAATCATCCTCAAAGATATGAAGCAACTTGTTGTTTGCATCTTTTTCTCTTTATTCCGACGTGATCTAGTAGTTCTGTGTTCTTGTGAAGATGCTCATGGGCATGCGCCGTCGCGTGGAGGAAAAGCGCTGCACTGACGCACCATGTGGAAATTACAGGTTAGAATTCCACTAGGCAGTTGAAAGACACTCAGTCTGGCAAAGTCGAACCATTCGGCACTGTACGGCATTTATTCCTTTCGGAGAAGTAGCTTCTGAAAAGGTCAGGACCCAGACAATGATTGATCAGAAGTGCACCCTTTTAAAAGGAAGAAAAAACACCTTAGCTCTTTGCAGACATCCTCTTTGACAAAAAAAAGTGTGAATGGCCGATATTTACCTTGGAAAAAAAAGGAAGTGAAGGTAAAAAGCTTGAAAGGTTGCAACACTTTTTGTACCTTTGATTTCAGCTCCGGGTCAATTATGCGTATTAACTCTGTGGTTTTTTGCCAAGCCATTATGTGCCAGCGTTTGTCTTTTTACAAGGCACGCCATATGGATTTTATTGATCGTGAGTGGTCTTAACAGAACACTTTAAGACCCACATAAACATTTACTGTAACAATGTACCCATTTGGACTCTGGGGCATTCATAGTGCAGTGCTGTAAATCTAAATGACTCCAAGATTCCCTGTGTATGTTTCTGCCTATGCAGCAGCTCTTGATGTTATTGTTTCTGGATGCATTTCAGCAGCTATGATTACTCTTGATATCTTATAAACACGTCTCCTTATGTATTTCCCCACTGTACGTAAAGAATGATGGGTATTATGTAGTATCCTTGACAGATAATAGATACAAATAGGGGAGGAATACTCTCACACGTAGGTTATAATTATGCCATAAATCATAATTATGAGAACGCCTCACAAAAATGAAGACTTCATGAAATAATCATGATGTTTTATCCAGGTTTCAGGAAAGCATCTTCCAGTTTTCACGTGTCCTTTTAACTATGGCTAATCAGAAATTAGTTTACAGTTATCTCCTTTTAAGAGCTGTTAAAGTAACAGACATTGTGTTGACAGCATCGATAAAATATCCAACAGAAAAGGGCATCAGTGAAATTAACACACATTTTCAGTACCTTGTGCAGTTAATGTACAATTTTTTTCTTTGTCAAAGTGAGAGACATCTGGCCAGATTCTTGAAGAACGCTGAAGGACTGAAGAAACAACCAGACACAAACAATACTAATTTACATGGGCTGTGCATTTCTGGGAGAAAGGGTTTAAAGGAGCAATCAGTGAGATGTGTAATGAACTAAATGATAAAGGTATCTTACTATCTGATCAGACATTAAGGAAACATGTTGAAGTGCTGGCTTCTCTGACAACAATGCAGCAGCCAGTATGTCCTCCTTCTAACTTTAGATTCTGCTCCTGAATGCTCTGGATTTGTTTGGACCAGAGAAGGTAGGCGCTTTTAAGGCGACCCCCCCACACGGCCGTTTTGGACGCCCCTCGGTTTGTCAGATATGAGAGCAGTTATCAGGTCAACAGGTGTTGCAGCGATGGAAGCGGGTAAGAGAAGTGGTTCAGATAGAAGTGATTGTACCCGACCTAAAAAGCCTCTGCATGTTTCTAATAAGCTCCACGAGCAGAAACGTGCTCAAACTAGGATCAATATTGGAGATGCTTTTTGAAAAATGGAGAGAGGTTAGAACACAGAAAGGTTTACAGACCCATGCAGAGCTGGATAAACACTGAAGCTTCAGAGTCCACAACATGGTGACCTGTGTGAGCATCGACTCTAGAGAGGAGGGGGGGGGGGGGGGGGGGGAGACAGCTCTCTGCAAAGTTTAGAATTCAGACTGCAGTACCCATTTTAAACACTAGGTGTCAGAGTTACATATTGCTCCTTTAAGGTGACATAAATGAAGTCCCGTCCAATTTGACCCTCTCTTAGTGAAAAAAGAAACGGCCAACACATTGTCATTTACTTTGTTTGGATCCTTCTTGGATGTTTGTCAGGTTTTGATAAGTAAACTACACAAATATTAACACGATGTCCGCGGTGATAAGCTAACAAGCTCTGTGAATATATCAGTGTTAACCTTTCAAACCACACAGGCTGCTACAAATCCCACAAACAATAACTATTCAATTAGAATTCATAAAACAGAGAAGGACAGAACGATTTACTGATAAAAAAAAAAAAAGGATTGTTTGGGGATAGGGCTTTTTTTATTGTGAGCATTATGAGAGACTTGTTGGATTTTTGTTGTTAACGTCAGTCCGTAGCTTGTAACAATAAAAGGCTGAGCCGTGCGTCCAGCTGGCTCAGACTAACAAGCCTTTGACTCTCATCCTTCAGACGAGGCGGCAAGGTCAAAGGCTCTGTTCCTGCAGGGAGTCTGCATCTGTGGCTGCGAGGTGCTCTCGACCGTATCCTATTCTACTGTTTCTTTTTACCACATGGGTCTCATCAAGAGCACTCTGTTAAAGCCCGGAGAAGCAATGCCTTTTTTATTGAAGTTTGTGTGTCTCGGTGTGTGTGTGTGTGTGTGTGTGTGTGTGTGTGTGTGTGTGTGTGTGTGTGTCTGGCAGAGAAACCCGAGTGACTAGCACCCAGTTGGTTTCAGGTGTTGGTCTTTTTTTCTCTCCGCTGCAGACAGTGGACAGAAATCCATAGCTGTAAATCTATAACCTTCACTTTTGCATCGCTGGCATTTTGCTGCCACTATTCAAATCATCAGGATTTCGATTTTATTGTGGATTTTTTTTTTTTGTCCAGTAAGCAGTTTGGATGATATGCACACAATGCATATTTTGTTGAAATGCAGCGATGAAGGGTTGTCTCACTCAGTGTAACACATGTTTTACTGATTTCCTTTATGACCGTTAAACCTCACACTATGAAGACTTCAACTAAAGCTTCATCGCCAGCTTCCAGATGATGAAACGAATACTTTAAAGATGTATTCATATGGGTTCATGACATCATCAGGGCAATCTCAGAACCCATCAGATCTGTCTCCTGGTCATTCTTAATGGAGGGAAAATCTACAACATACTTCCTGTTTGCACTTATATGCTGAAATATGTTTATAGAAATAAAAATAAATAAATATTTCAGTCTAATGATGGCTGTTGAGGTTCCTTGATTTCTGTTTTACTGAATACTAAAACCTGCACAAACACTATGGATCCTCTCTACTTGCACAACTAAAAGACACCACAACATTTCCAACACCAAAATGTCTTCTTTCTTTTTTTTCTGCATTTACAGATTCTGTATTCATATTCATACAGAGATCATCATCAGGGTAATTAGCAGTTTTGCAATACACACATACAGCCCATGATAAAGTCCATACTGGGGGGTGTAGACTTAAGAAAATGGGGGGTAGTCCAGCCACAAGGATCTGCAAGATAAACAGAAAATATTTTCTTCCTGCGGAGGAGAGGCATTTCTGGAGTATGACCCGTGCTGAAAAACAAAAAGTCCAGACTGACAGGTGAATGGGTTGCAGTAGTTTACCACAAGGCTCAAGTCCCGCCTCTAGTCCACATCTTTGCCAAATCCTAGATTGATAGAAAGGTGTGTCTCGATAGCATTTGATAACATTGGTGGCAGCATTAGCTCAGTCTGTAGGGGCTTGGATTGGGAACCCGAGGGTCGTCGGTTCTAGTCTGGAAATTGGTCTGGTTTCTGGAGAGGTTCTAGGTCAATTCATTAGCACTGCCAAACTGCTCATGAGCAAGGCACCGAACCCAACCAGCTCGGGCGCTCTTCCATGTGATACCGGCTCACTGTGACATCGCTCCATTAGTGCACGTCCACAGGATGTTTGTGCATGTGTTGTGTAGCATGTCCTCAATAACAGAGTGTAAAATTCTTCTTCTTCATCTTAATTTCCAATATGGCCACCACCATTGTCATGCTTCTAAACGTCTCTTCAGAAACCAATGAGTGACGTCACTCAGATATTTACATATTGTATACACTCTATGAGTTAGACTTATGGGGGAAATTCACATGTTCTTTAACGTAACATTGATAAATGAGAACCAAACTCCTCTTAGAAGTAAACTCAGTGTGTGTTTTCTCGACGCTGTGAATGCTGAATGTGTTCTAATGAAGCACTGTGCTCGCCTTATTTACTGTGAAATCATTCCGGTGTGGGTAAAATCAATCCTGGTCTTTTCTGTATCGAATGCCCCCAGAGATCTCGGTGTATTGTTATGTTTTTTATTTGTTGCTTTTTTCAAGGTTGTGTCACATCTTGGGGAACTGGTGGTAATCTGAAAGTGTCAATTAAGGAACAAAGCCTTCTCAGCGGGGAAACGTCTCCATCGGAGAATTAAAAAAAAACTTTTTAAAAGATCACACCTTGAAAACACAGCCTGAAGACTGACAGCGCTGTCTCACTGGGAATAGACTAATTGTGGTTGCACTTGAATGTAAGTCAATGTGGTGGAAGATAAAGGAAGCGGCGTAAGGAATTGCTCCCATTTGTCTCCCTGAGAGGGAAATTAGTCTGCTTGACCTGAAAAGAAGAAAAAAATAAAAATGGATTGAGCAGCCCCTATATTGTGTTACATGCTGTGAACTACAAAGATATCGGTGTGTCAGGGATTTACAGAGTATAAAGCAGTATTGTCTGCTGCACAATAACACTAATTGCTTCCTGGATGGAACAAACATTATACTTGCCTACTTAAATGACAAAGGGAACATACTTAAAAAAAAAAGATCTCTAACATTAAGAGATGGAAAAGAAACATGCAAAGTATTTTTTCAGAGATAAAACGTTGGAATACTCAGACAGCATCTCCTTCAAAGGGCGCAAATTGAAATTTTAATGTATGTTAATAATTCATATATTTGTCGTAAAAGACACCTGAAAGCTTCCTAAAACACTGCTGCAGCTACTATTTGGATTCTGTTACTTCAAAACCTCTGCATTCTGTTAAGTATACATCACAAATACTGGCCTGGCCTTAAGGACCGAGGAGGTGGAACTAGCTCCTTAAACAGGAGTATGATGGATTTCCTTGGTGAACTTTGCCTCCAGCGCCTCATTCCTCACGGAGAGGAAGCGAAACACTGTGAGAGTTTTGGGATTCCTGAAGTGCTTGCATCCAGTCAGTGGCGGTAAACTTTTCTCAGTGACCTTCTGCTTATTATTGCAGACTAACGAGGAAGACTTGCTCGCAGCTCCTCCCTTTAAAAAGCATGAAAAGGTCACAGGCGTCTCAGCAGACACTGAATGAGAACAATACACCATTTGCTGCTTTTATTTGATACGGCCCTGTGTTTGTTTTTTCCTCCCCCCCCCCCCAAGCCTCTGGGATGTACGTGCAGCCGGACAAATCACAGCGGGCTCTCCACACCTATACCTTAATGCATCTTTCATTAAGCCTTCCTTCTGTTTGTGTATGTTTTCATGTGCTTGAGTAAACCCGACGAGCAGGATACACATGTGTGCCAAGCGGCCAGGAAGTGAGAAATGTGCTGCTGAGCGGCCCAGTGTGTGAGAGAGAAAGTTTAATTGACCAATGTGCTGGCAGTCGGGTTATGGTCATAAATGTCACATCCTATAAAATTCACTCAAGTCGTAAACAAAGTCAACCTTGTCTGCTTCTTTGCTCTCATTATCATTATTAGAAGTGAGGCTTTTTGTTGTTGTTTGTTTTTGTGTTAATTATTGCCGTGAACTGCTTTAACCCCGCCATACTCGGAGTGCCTGTCGTAATTATGCGTGCCACATCTGGGCCGCGATCCAAACTTGCGCTTTATGGAGGTTTTTACTGCATTAAAAATACAGTAGCACCTCACTAATCTGGAGCCTGCAGGCATTGCAGGTTTGCTTGGAATAGTGAAATGCTTGGATTATTGTAATGCATTCAAATAGTTGGGCCGAGCTGAAGGCTCACTTCAGGCTGCACTCAGGGAATTACGTAAACTGCTTAAAGCCCCTCCACAGGTGGCAGACCCCCCCCCCCCCCCCCCACAGATCAACATGCAACAGACCTGCGACTAAACCTGAGATATATGTTTATTTACTTTTGGTGCCCCACAAGGTTTCACTGCTGAACTTGGATAACCTGATCAGGTCTCTATGCAGTGTAAACTCATCTTAATGATCTAAGACTGGGCGGCTGTGGCTCAGTGGTAGAGTCAGGCATCTCTCAACCGGCAGGTGCACAAATTGGATTAGTTACTTCTGATGGACACTTTACATAGCAGCCTCTTAGTTTTAGTTTATTTGCACATTTGTTGAAAGAAGAGTCAAACAGAAAAATAAAACAAATAAAAAATAAAACACATGTGCAGGTGAGGTAGAAACCCATGAGGGCTTATCTCAAAACCTCACTTTAAGAGTTTATACAAAGTTAACATAAAATACAGTAAAAAATAACAAAGTTAGAATATTTACTATCACAAATAAAATGTACCCAAAAGAAAATTACATCCAACATTGAAAACATAAAAACTCTACCATCAGTGTGTGAGTGTGTAGGTGTGACCTGCAGTGTAAAAGAAAGGCGCTATACAAGCTCCATTTACCATTTACCATTTACATGATACAGTGATTCAGTGACAATTAGATAATGACACACCATGACATCTGCTAAACTGAAGAATATAAAACGCCCCTAAAAACGGTACATCACGATACGATACATATCGTGATGTACATTGATTTTGGATAATGACCATGTCCTACACAGAATTCACTACAACATCTGTTCTTTATTGTTGAGAATAACAGCAGAGGCATATTAAGGATCCTACAACTTAAAATATTTAAATCTAGGTCCTCAGAGATCCTACAAATAAATTAAAATGTTTTAATCCCAGAGCGATGGCTGTGGTGTTATAGTGAACTGCACCATGGGACAATCGCCTTTTAAAACTGTCATCACAGCTTTTTGTCGCCACATCGATTCTTTAAGATCTGCATCGATGCATGTGTTTGCAAGAAGCACATGACCATATAGGGCCCCCATCTGTGGAACAGTTTACCAGGAGACCTGAGGGCAGACTTCAGTAGAGATTTTAACTGAATCTCCTCTCATCTAGTTTTATTACATTTTGAACCTCCTGTGTTTCCTCATGTAGAATAAATGATGGCGTTTCCTCAGTACCTGTTCTTATCTAGTTATTTTTACCTTAGTTTTTGGATTGTGGGATGGGGGGTGGGGGAGGGAGTCATGTTGTTGCTGTAAAGCACTTTGGGATACGTTTGTGTATGAAAAGTGCTATACAAATAAAGTTTGATTGATTGATTGATATTGCCATATCGGTTCTTTGAGCACAGCCCTAGCTCTTATCTGGCTTTATTTCCTTATTTCTGTTTTTACTTCTGTCCAGGATTATCACGCTGTCTTCTTCTTCCTAAGCCACTTGAGTTCTGTTCACGTTTTCCTCATTCACGTCATTTGTTCACTCTCATTAGGTTCTGTAAATGTTATCCTGCCAGGGGACTTTCCTCAGAGACCGGCTAAGAAATTATTACAAAACTTGACTTGACAGCCGGTACAAATTCTCCTTTCCTCCCTCCCTCACTCTGTGATACTACTATTGCTATACCACTCTCACAAATCCAGCACCAAACTGGACAGAGATATAAACACTTACACACACCTATTCACCTGAATGACACTTCAACACACATCATCCAAACCCCAGCAGGAGCAGAGAGTCACCGCAGTAACATCTCTCACCCCACATCTCTTCCCGTCTTTCTCTGCTCCATTAGGGTCTTGATGGGTTTATAGCCTCGCAGAATACAGAGTGCAGTGCCCCGAAGTGATCATCATCATGTGTGTGATGTGTGTGTTAGTACTATGTCTCTCTCTCTCTCTCTCTCTCTCTCTCTCTCTGTGAGGGAGGGCAGTGTTTCGAGCTTGAGAGGAAAGATATCTTCACCTTTCTCTCCGAGTGATACTTGATCCTGGACTTGGAGTCAAAATGGGGATCAGGATGAAAACGATGAAATGAAATATGTTGAATGATTTGATCGTCGTCGTTATTCTAAATGAGTACAGTATATGAAATATATAGACGCCTTGACCTAGTCTGTAGTTTGTATCTTATGAACTATCACCTCTGCCCTAAAACTGAAAAAGCCTTCGACAAGGAGCGGATGTCATCAGGTGGTACTCAGACATCACTGAGTGTTTCCACCCTTACCACAACATTATCTGGTTGGTTGGCCGGCAGTGGTGACCCAATTACACCTGGCCTCTAGCTTCCCACCTACCGCCTACTCTTAATCCAGCAGGGGGCTCGTTCTGCCTTTCCCCCCCAACCTGTGAGCTGCTTGTTTCTTACTCCTGTCGTATAGACCTAGAGTTTACAAGAACCTCCAGACTGACTGAGTTGGCTCGGATGTAAGAAGTTAGCCGGTAATTGTTGTTGACCTTTGGGTAAGGAATGGTGCATTAATGAATCCATCAACGACGGATGAATAACCGCCGTTAAATAGAGACAGATTTCCAACATCAATATCTTACAAAAAATATCAGAATATCAGTTTTTTTTTAAGTGCCATAAAAGGCACAATACAGAAAACACATTACATTTAGTGAGAGCCAGGGGCGTGTCCGGAGGGGTGGCCTCTTGAAATCTGATTGGCCACCCCAAAATCATAAACTGTGATTGGCTACTTGACTTGTCAGAGGCAGGACTTGTATTCAAGTATTTGTTGTAACATGCTGGTGGAAGTTTTCTTTACACGTTAATGCAGCATGTAAGTTGTAAAATTGTAAGATGCAAACTCTTGAAAGTTGTCAGACTGGTAATGAATGAACTGGAAATGATTTTGCATCGTAACATTAGATATCATGCACAAAGACTCGCGACACTATGGCTCCCAAAGCTTATATATTTTCTATTTGCATTAAAAAAAAAACACTCCGACCGGGGTCTTCATCAGGTGCTGATAAGTGTTGCGAGTCTTTGTGCATCATATTTAGTGTTTCCCCCCCCCCCCCGACTCACCAATTGAATAAGTGATGTGCGTGTGTTTGCTGACTTTTTTTCTGCATTTAAACTTAGCCAAATAATTCGATTTTGCAAGTAAGACAGTGTGCAGGAGTTTGCATACACTTTTTAAAAGTACTCTAAATTGTGACATTTGACACAAATCATTTGAGTCCTTTAAGAATAAAGCTAAAAAAGGTTATATGCTGTCATCCTCTTTTGTGTGACGTAAAAGAAGACAGTAGAGAGAGAACGGGTAAATAAATGCGAGTTTTTCATTTGTGTGTCGGGCCACCCCAGTCAATACATCTGGAAACACCCCTGCTCAAACCGTACCGTGTGTGTGTGTGCTCGCGTGTGTTTGTTTGATAAACTCAAACCTGTCCCTCTCTCTCATTCCATTCCTTGACCAAGAGATCATCTTTCTGCAGTGATCCCACCTCACCCGTTACACCCACTTCAAATGTTGTTTTCCGTTCTGGACAGTCGATGTGGAACGCCGAGTGAAATGTTAAGAGAAGTATAAAACACACACAGACCAAGACAAAAAAAAAAACAAGTTGTAAATCACTACAGCTACATATTGGAAAAAAGTAACATGTTAGATATTCTGTGAAGGGCCTGTGTGAGGTGTTGGTGTGTTTACTGTGAGAGTTTGTGCTGCACGCTGAGCCGGCTGCACTGCACTGAATTATTCACTCAAAGTCACTACTGCTCAGTGTCGTTCCTGCTGCCTCTGTCCTCTTATCAAATAAAAGATCTCCGGTAATGCAGACAGCCAACACACGAGAGAGGAATCAGAGCAGCTTTAGGAACAGTTACGTCTCAAAAGTACAAAATGTAGTTATAGGTGTTGAAGTAGAACAGGGGTATATGTAGTAGTGTAAAGTGTTTTGATTTGTAGGGAGTAAGTCAGAGATGGAAATGCATCGACTGATTCAAGTAAAAGTGAAGGAACAAATATTTTGATTTGATGGAGAGACAAGTGATAGAATAAGGTGGTCTCTAAAGTAAAGTATACATTAGCCTACGTAAGTTGTTGTTTTTTTTTTTTAAAGATTTTCTTTTGGGCTCTTTGCCGTGATTTAATAGGACAGAGTAGGAAACGGGAGCTTGGGGGGATGACATGCAGGAAAGGAGCCACAGGCCGGACCCGAGCTACCTGGCGGCGGATTTGACATACTGTGTGTTTAAAAGAGGGCCTGCATGGAAGCGAGGCTATACATCGATACAGACAGCACCGTTTGTACCAGGTGACTAAGCTTGTAGAAACAACACCAGAAAATCAATGTTGTGTCAGCTATGTAGAGAAAATTCCTGCTATTGTTATTTTTTTTATGTTTCATCACCGATAACAGTTGTGACGTTTTTGGTTCTCCGGATTATCTAAAAGGAACTTCAGTCTGGGACTGCTGTTCTACTTCCTGCTTCGGCTTGTATTCCAAACTAAGCTACATAGTTATGACGTGAATAACAAAACCACATCACAAAAAATAATAAGAAAAGAGAAACAGAGGAAGATTTGGATTAGGATAATTTTTTTTTTTTTTTTTTTAAATTTGAAACTCCTCCAGATTTGAGTTATGCTCCAAAGATGCAGAGTAAGACACGTCTTCACATTCATGATGCATTAGGTCATGCAATCAGAACACAGTGAATTTATCATATGAGAGTGCAAGGCTGTTCATCCAATGAATCCGGTTCTCCATCTTTTTTTTTGGAGCAAACCCCCACCCACCCACTCTGCCACCCGGGATGACGATTGCCTTGATATTCTCCACCCAGCCCCCCCCCCCCCCAAAAATAGCAGTTTGTGTATCAGAGATGATGGGTTGTCACGGCTGAGTGCGAGCGATAGTGCTGCTTGACAACATGGCTTCCGGAGCATAAATTGACTTGGTATCTCTGTCCTGTGTCGCTCTGATGTTGTGTGATTTGGTTTTGCAGACGGTGGGGGGGGCAACTGAACTACCAGTTCGTATTCAATCATCTGATGCAGACAACTTCTTTTCACTCATCTTTAAAAAAAAAAAAAAAAAATGGGAACATCAAATGCAGCCGATACTGGACTTGTTAGAGTATGATGTCATGTCTGCTGAGAAAACGGCTTATTCTTCAAGATGTTCATGTTTTTTTCTGCTTCTTTCACTTCTGACTTCAGATCCTAAACGAGGTTGATATCTCAGCTGAACTCTTTTTACGTCCTTTACACACCAGAGCCTCAACACTAATGAGATTGCATACTTAGATTTACTCTTCTAAACAATAATAAAAAAAATCAGAGAGAAATGCTGCAGAAACAATGGCGGTGGCGTGTGTGCGTGTGTGCGTGTGTGTGTGTGTGTGTGTGTGTGTGTGTGTGTGTGTGTGTGTGCCTTTGAAGCCTTTTGCAGCAGCGGTGGGTGAAAAAAATGTAACATCTCCCCAAAGTTGGACAATCAAAGGGGCTGATGAGCCGCAGGGCCTGACAGGGAAGTGAATTCATGGGGACAGACAGGGTGGGTGTGGAGGTGGGGGGGGGGGGAGTGAGGGCCTCAGCAGACAGACAGGAGAGGCCTGAATCTCTGATCACACCACCCTGTCTCTTTAGGCGCTTTGACTGGGAGCAAAAGCACTTTGTGGACGGGTTTCACATCACAGAAAGTGGCAGGGAAACAGAGCCACTGAAGAATTGATTTAAATGCTGTGAAATGCGAAGGTGGGCCACACGGGTGATGGTTGATTTATGAGGTGTTACTGTGAGGGTGGGGGGGGGGCTGAATTTAAAGGGGTTTGCTGCTGATGCCTGCGTGTGAGTTGGAGAGAAGATGTGTGGCCTCAACTGACTTTAAAGTTGTCTACAACCTGATTTATTCAGCATTTTTTCGACAAACTACACGACGAGGTGATTGACATGTATTGAAGACAGCAAAGCATTGGACATCATGGATAAAAACAAAAAGTAAGAAATGCACATTTTAAGGGGAATTCTTTAAACTTGGATGTAGAACTATTTTAAATAAATCAAGCGAGCAGACTAAAGCAAAAAACAGAAAATTAAGCACAGAGTCAAAGTGGCTTTGAGCTCGTTTTGAGCATGTTAAATGCTCGTCCTCTGTAAGCAGAGACTTTTTAAAGTCCAAAGGCTTTACAGGAAATGCACGGTCATCTTTTAATTTCAGCGTAGAATTTTGAATGTCCATTTTCACGTTTGAATTTCTGAAAATTTCCAGAAAATTTCAGACAGACTGTCCCCGAAAATGTTTCTGATTTAGCTGTTGACACATGCACCTCAGGAGACTGTCCCCGTCAGACAGGAGGGAGGGGGGATCTCAGGGGGGCAAGACATGGTGTAAAAAGAACGACGTGGAAGTGGCAGACGAAGCCACAGAGTCAGACGCTATAAATTACAATTTTTGGCCTTGTACCGATGCTGTGTGTAGGTGGACACATTCATAATATCAGCTGACGAGCGGAGGAGAACGTACTGGTGAATAGAATACATAAAGAACAGTCTATGGTTGTGCAGCGCTGGCCACAGGATATACACCTCACTAACCCCTCCCCCTGCTCCTGTCTGCTTCCTGCTGTGGAAATTGTACGAGGGAGTAAAATTTCAGTGAAAAATTTGATGTTTGCACACGAGGCGAGCTGGGGTTTGCGTTCACACATGCAGCTCACCCTAAAAAAATTCAGGACGTTTTTGAATCGTTTTTTATGCAAGTGTGAAAGCACCATTACAGAGCTCTCTGACACTGTGTTTGACTCTCTTGAAACGATATTGCATAAGCCGGCAGAAGGAGAAGTCCCTAATCAGGCATGGACTCTGCTTACGTAACCACGGTGATAAAAGTAAAACCCATGAGGGCCGAGTCATTGCGAATCTTCATTTACTCAAACTCACAGGCTCGGAGGGTGACACTTAAGAGCCACAGAGTCTCACACTTTATGGAGAGAAGAGGAAACTTTCTGCCTTGTTTCTCCTTTTTCCCCTGTGCCCCTCTGTCACATCCCCCCGCGCTCCTCTCCTCACACTGATCCCGCTCCACTTTGTGACGCTGTCTTCTAAACCCCCTGAAGCCTTTTTCCATTTTCTTGTAACATGAGTGCTCTCTAAGTGTACTTGTTCAACACCATTGTTGCATGCATTCACTCCTCATAGGCGCATCAGTCCCACTGTACCTTTCCTGTGTCCTTTTCAGTCGACTTGTCATATCTGACTCAAAGACTGCCGACCGGACTCCAGCAGTTTATTGGACTTTATGGTCACTCCTAATTTAATTTAAAGCGCGCAGCACGAGATGATTCAAACAAGAAGCAGTCAAGCTGCAGTCGCTGTGATGTTTTGATTCGGTCTGTTTTATCTGCATGCATTGACCCATTCAAGTACCAGTAAGTGACACAATGGCCAATCTTGTTGTGAGCATGATGCACCACCAACAAGCACCGGTGTTTCAATGCACCTCTTAAACATCCTGTGGGGGAACTTTGAGCTTCGGTCTATTTTTGGCATCCCCCTAGACGAAGCGCTGACTTTTTATCTCTTTGAGTCAGCACAGAGTTGAAGAAGAACAAGAATGTGACAGACTTTATTATCACCTCTATATACTGTAGTTATTATTATCTCTAAACCAGTACAGTGGTAGTTGTCAGACAGAAACCATGTAGTCAAGTCAAACTTTGTTTGTCTGGGACGTTTCTTATGGCAACGCGACGAGCTTCACATTAAGTGAAGGATCAATATGATAAAGTGCAAGTATGTACTGAGTATACTTACATCCCCTTATGTGTCCTAATTTCCACTTTAAAGGTGTAATATGTTGAATTTTTACACTAAAATATCTACATTAATTATAAATGGACTAAACCTGTGTTTTTTGTTGAGTACTTGCATTCACTCAAATATTTCCAACAGTTATCAAAGCCAGAGAATTCTGTAATTTTATAGCCGCCATGATAGACATGACCGTTGTCGTTTATGGTTGCCGTGGTAACACTAGATGTTACATTAAAAAAACGCTGCATGAGGAAGTGTGAGCTACTCCTGTTGCTGTCTGTGCTGCTGTGATAAAAAAAAAAAACGTCATGTAAATTATACTCGGATACTTTAGCTCGTCTGTAAACATATTCTCTTCCTCGGGTCGGTTTTGTCTGGTCGCCATGACAACGACCAGCGCGTGGTTTCGTTTTCATCGGAGGTGTGGGGCTAGCAGAGAGAATCACTCCCATGATTCCCCGCCAGCCACAACGTCCTCTTTTTTGTTACTGTTTTGCTTGAAATGCCCCCTGGTGGTGGAATTTACACACTGCACTGTGCGTTTAAGTTTTGACAAAGGTAGCCCACAGGTGTCAACAAAACCAATCAGGACATGAACTCTAAGGATGTGATCTAAATGTCAAAGTTTACTGACAGAACTCTGAGTGTAGCTTAAAACTTTTGAGCTGTCTGGGGAAAAAAAAGTTTTACACCCATTTCTGTACACTTTCGTCTCTGAATAAAGTTCTTTAGCTTATCAGGAAAAAAAACGTTTTGACATAATGTGCTTTTAAAACCTGTCTGGCTGTCTGGCTGCTCGCTATTTTCTTCCTGTCAAACTTTGTTGCCGTCTCAGAAATGACTTTGTTGTAAACAGTGTTATCACAAATGATGGAAATGATTGTCAAAGCCAAAGAAAATAAGACTCCAATAATTTGAACTTGAATGCAATGCTCAATTTTCTTCATATTTCTAAACTACATCTTGTGGTATAAACCGAGCTCACCGATGCATACCAAGGCAGATACAAACTATTATGGTTCTACCTGGCCTCTGCAGTGTTTTCTCCACATTACATGATATAAAGCCACGGAGACCTCGCCGCGCTTCATCTCCCTTTTGTGCGTGTAAGTGAATAAGTGCATCTGGGGACACAGTTTAAGTGATGCTGTGTTTGTGAGTTCCACGGGCAGAGAGGGAGCAGGTAGTGATAATTGAGATGATAGGCCTAAACTCTCTCTCTCTCCTCTAAATGAATTGAAAACAGGCCTGAAGAGTGTGTGTACCCTGTGTGTGTGTGTGTGTGTTATTATTAGGATGCGGCGAGGTTCATCTGCCAGATGCCTTTCCACTCTCTCCATTTGAGTCAGTAATTGTGCTGGATTTCAAAAATGCTTCATAACAAAACCCGCCGCGCTGCAGCCTTTGCGAGGCTGAAATTGCATTCTTTCATCTTGCTGTATCAATGTGAACTGAATTTATTTGTTCATCCACTGTTTGCTCTCTCTCTCTCTCCCTCTCTCTCTCTCTCTCTCTCTCTCTCTCTCTCTCTCTCTCTCTCTCTCTCTCTCAGTCACTCGCTCACTCCGCTCACAACCATGTTTCATAAACCAGTTTTTAATTAAAACTGATGACCTAACATTTCTTTTTCTCAGCTCCTTTTTCTTACCTTAAAGGAAAAGTCCGACACTTTAAGAATGATGATTATTGGTTACCGCAGCCTCGTCGTCTCTGCTCAGTATTTGTAGGCGTTGTAATCTCTATTTACAGAGTGTAAATGCAGAAGCTATGACCAGGGGTCTGGATATGTTCTGCTTTCCGTTGGTAGTATGTTTGTTGTCCGAACTGTATTGACCAATTAGATTTCAGCAGGCTTTGGTGTGTGCAGGAAAAAACATTTTTATCCAAGCTGATGACTTGGCAACTGGCAGCCCGGGGGCCACATGCGGCCCCCATCAACCCTCAACGTGGCCCTCAGGTCAATTTTTACACATCAACTAATTGGAAACATGAAGAAAAACATGACAAAATCTGCCATGAAATCATGAAACCAGAAATATGTCCATAATAATATTAGATCACTGGTATATGTCGAGTTAAATTTGAGACATAATTGACTGTAATCGTTTTTGTATCCTACAAGTTGGCCCCCTGGCATTGAGAATTAAATGAATGTGGCCCCTTGCTGTGACCAACGTTGCCCATCCCTGACTTAACGTAACAGCTGAAATAACCAGGATGTACATTTCAGTTGTTTAACTTAAAGATCTCAGAGTATTGATGTCTTTACGTCAGTATAAAAAGGCTGGTGTTCGCGAGAAAATAACACATTAGCTAAGATCTCAAGGAAACAACTGAAATGTAGCCAACTTGTTATCAGAGGAAAATGAAGTAAAGTAAAACACATGAACATTTCCTTTTATTTAATCTTTTTAATGCACAAAGTGAACCACACATTTTACACTCTTTATCAAAGCTGTCCCTCAAGTTTAACCCTTTAACGGCTGCACAGTTAAACTGCATTTCTGTCCCTGTTTCTGCTTTTTAAAATATTCACTTTTCCCTTACTTCATACAGCACCCACTCTTTCTGATTTGAAACAACTTCTAAATACAGTTGAAGAACGTCTTGTATAATCCAGTGTGAAGTCTTAATATAAAACCTGTGGGCAGAGCCAGCAGGAGAAACCACACGTGCTGTACTCTGCATAAACACAGACGTTAACCAAACACTCTGACTGATGACCTCAGTTTGAATGTAATATTTACTGTACAGTGTACTGGACTAAATGAGCTTATCATCTCAAGTGTTTCTCTATAGTTCTACAATTCTACAATTCACTTAGCAGACGCTTTTATCCAAAGCGACGTACATCAGAGAGTAAGTACAACACAAGCAAGGATCTAGAAAATGGGAACAATAATGGGGAACAAAACAGCGTAAACCTTCACCTTTGTTTGAACGCTGTCCTGATTCTCATTTCCCTGCTCGCCCTGGTCTCAGTCTGAAACCAGCTGATTGTAGAGGAGAATGTGAACAAAATGTTTTCTCTCTGAAGGTTTTGAAACTGAGCTGATCTCATACGAGTAGATGAGCTCTCTCTCTCTCTCTCTCTCTCTCTCTCTCTCTCTCTCTCTCTCTCCCTCTCGTTCTTTTCCCTATCGGCTGTGTTGCTCCTGATTTCTTGGAACTTTTGCCTCCCTTTTGTCTTCCCAGAACCCTCTGGTACTTGAAAGAAAAATGAACACAACCTCCACCCCCCCCCCCTCATCCTCATCCTCCCCCCTCCCCGCCTTCGCTCTACTTGTTCTTCTTCTGGGAGCATGAGGGAGAGGAGTGGTGGGTGTGTGAGCATGTGTGTGTGTGTGTGTGTGTGTGTGTGTGTGTTGAGTGGTGGTGATGGTGGGGGGGGAATGAGAGATGTGGTGAAGGGAAGAAGGGAACGATTTAAAAAAAAAAAGGCAGGAGAAATAGCCCGAGGCTCTTTTTTTCTCTCTCCCCTGGCCTCTTTTCTCCCCCCCCCCCCCCCCCCCCCCCCCACATGCCGAGCAGAAGCAGTGCTGGATGCTAATTACTTATTAGATTGCAGATATGTGCGGCAGGGTAGCGGGGCTAATTAGGTTAGCACCCCGCTAAAATGAAATGTCTTAATGCTGATGCCACTTCTCCACCCCTGCACCCCCGCCCTCCTCCACCCTCCCCCCCCCCGCGTGTCCGGGTCAGGCTTGATCCAAACTAAGCCAACCTGAGTGATGGGCAGAGGCTGAAGGACGGAGCAGGGCTGACTGGAAAATGCGGCTGACGGGTAGGTAGGGGGGGGGGGGGGGGGGGGGATGAGCCAGCCTCCTAATTATCCCGCTGACCTTTCTCGCAGACTTACAGCGGCGAGGAGGAGTGACGGAGCGATGCGAGTGTCTCTCCGTGTGACTCAGAAAGCGCGCAGTGGCTCACCGCTGAAGTGTCAAATACCCAAACAGCTTCACTGACACTGCTCTCCCCAAAAGAAAAATAAACAGCTTTAGCCGTCCGTTCAAACAGCTCCAAATGACCTCTGTTTACCTGACGAGCACCTTTTATTGGCTCTTGTCTGTCAAGGGCGGAGGAAAGGAAACGTGCAAAAACCTTGTTCTGAGTAGGTCGGGATCAAGTCACTGACTTTGACGCTGCAGTTTTTTACGACCTGAAGTTGATGTTGTTTTTTTTTTCCCCTCACAGTGTCTACTTAGCAAAACAGCGGCTAGCAGAGCAGCAGCAGCAGCTTCAGAGTAGGTCACACGTTCTTTCTGCAGAGTCTGATGCACAATCACTGCGGTGCAAAGTGCAAACTCAAGCCTCTACATTGGACGCGCCACATAAATGCTAGGCGATCCGATGCACCTCTAAATGTGTTTTTTGACTTTGCATTATAACTAAGCGTTCCTACTTTCTGGAGCGCTGGACAGTTTAGCAGTTTTTTCATGAACCTGATGTACGGAGGCTCTAGTCCTCATCGCAGCAGCGTGGGTTCAAATCTGACTTCGGCCCTTTGCTGCATGTCATCCCCCCCACACACTCTCTCCTTCTAACATATCATGTCTCTCTCCAGCTGTCATGTCAAAGAAAGGCAAACAATGTCCAGAATTCGTCTTCATCCAGAAGATATCTACCAGATATAGAATGAAAATAAGTTTTAAGTTTTAGCCAACTGTTGAGCTTTGAATTGTATCCAAAAAAAAAGATGTATATTTATTCCCTGCAGCCAAACAAAAAGACGAGACATGCTTTTGTTTCTTCTGGTGTAGACGTCAGGCCTCTTCACGCCTTCTCACCATTACAGCTGGCTGAACATACAGCAGACTGGCTTTTAACTAGTGCCAAGAAGAAGACCATATTACTTATTTTATCAAATTTGAGAAGGCTTTTAAGATTCTCATAGATTCCATTTGACAGACTACTTTTCTTACCCAAAGTTTTTCCTTTTTTTTTGCTTTTCAAGCCCTCACTGACGAGACTGGAGAGTTGATAGAGTCAGAAATCAGGGGGAGAGAGAGAGAGAGTGTGGGGAATGACATGCAGGAAAGGAGTCCATGCACCCCCTTATTCCACCACGTATCATGAAATGTAATTAACAGGAAGAGCCCCAACGATTGATCTAAATGTCTGTATTTCCAAATAACAATAAAATGACTTTTTGGTCTTTATATTGAATTACAAATAATCTAATCTGATTGGCTTTTTAATTTGTCTTGTTAAATGTTTCATCAAAATGTCCTTCAAAGTAAAATAACTGCATACTAGCCTTGCAATAAAGATGTGGCCATTAAATCAATACTGAGCCAGAACAACCTGATGCATTGTGTACGGGGTTAAGTACTATAGCTTACTTAAACTACTTTGTGGCGAAAGAACAATTAACCACATTACACCTTTACTGAGATTTGATTTGCCAATTTTACAGCAGAACAGACACAACTTACACAGCAGTGTACATCATGTAATTCACTCCCAACATAAGAATTATAAAGAAAATGGTTTGTGTTGAGGTAAATCTGTTTGGATGCAAGAACAATTAATTTCAAGGCAAAATATGATCAAGCTGAAGTTTCCATACAGCAAGCGGAGAATAGGAGAGTTGGATGACAATATATGGCAGAAGAAAAAAGTGAATCTATAAGAAATAAAATACAGAGGACTGGACATGTAAAGGAAAACAAACAACAAAAAGTAACAGGATGTAATTACAGCGGACCTTGAGAAATAGAAAACAGCGAGTGCAAGGCACAAAGGACATGAAACATGGAAAAATAAATTGGACTGAAAAGGTCACACATGTTTTTCTGGACAACAACTGGAGACATTCAGATCCAGGATCAGTTCATAATAATGTCACCACTGCTGGATTTCTTCTTCTTTTCTTTTAACTATACTATTCTTAAACCTCTTGACAAATATTCTACTTGACCCTTAAACATATACGGCGCACTGAAGAGGACATCAGCTGATTAAAAGTTTCTAGTGCGCAGCAGAAAGTATCTCGTGCTCACGACAAAAAAAAAAAAGGCAGATGCAGAAGTGCAATATCCTGCAGTACATTAAGTGTCCACTAGAGGCTGGCTGCAGAAGCACCGAAAGTCACATACACACCCATTCACAAGAGCAGAAATCAACATGTTTACAACCTGGTTGAAAAAGACAAATAGGTCTGATTAGCTCATGTCTCGATCGGCACACATTGATGACTCATCCGTCTTGAGTTTATGAAGGTTAAGAGTTATTCACAATAAGGTGCGTATCTGACATGATTGACAGGCGGGCGCGGTGTAACGGTTTGTCAAGAGGTTTTAAAACCCGCCTCAGTTCCAGCTCTCAGCCTGTCGTTAGGTTGACTGAAAGTTGGAATGAGGCAGGATTTCCAGCATGGTGAACGACGCCAATGGGACTCCAAAGCAGGAACGGACCGGTGACGTCACTCAGGCGTCAACCATGAATATTTACAGACTAATGCGAATCTATCCCGTTGGCACCAAAAGGTATTGCACATGCACAAGATAAGAATATATTGCATGTGCTTATTCTCGTGTGCATGTGAAACCTTCTGGTGAGGACAAGATAGTTTCTGGTTGGTTGAGATAATTTCTTGTGAGCACCAGAAACGTATTATTATTTTTATTTTTTTTCCCCGCCCATGTCCCCTCAAGGGCTAAGTAAAAATCCTTCCATTTACGCCTTGTGTCTTGCATAAGATTCCAACTCTGTAAAAGGCTGTTTAAAATGTGTAAAATGATACTGAATAAGGTTATGGTATTGAGCTTCTATATTCACAAACATTTGCATACTGTGTCCGTTCCATTGCTTGATGTAGAGGATTGCAATGCAGAATATTTAGGGATTTAAATACAGAAATTCAAATGTGCATCAAATCCCTCAGATTTGTATTAAGTGACATTTTGCTTTCATTGTTGCAGGTGCACCCACACATCCGTACTGAGTGATGTTGAACTCTTTCATGTGAGTGTTTACATAGAAAACAGGAATAGATTCTGAAGGGTGACTGCTGTTTGCGTCATGCAACACCGATTGTCATTATTAGTCTTTTTTGCTTCAGAGTGTTCTTTTTAGGGTTGTGGTTGAACTTGTGTTTTCTGGTTGAAAGATGGTCTGTTCAGCTCTAAACCCACCGGATAAGCTCTGTGTTCTTGTGGCTTATTTTCTCAGCTTGAGGCCAAAGAATCACAGCGAGATGCCCTCGGCAGCCTTGCACTAATTGCACACAACACTTGTGGAAGAAAAGCTAAGGAGACGTATCCCGGTAACAGTTACTAAGAGCAGATTGATTCTGGAGACACGAGCACTCATCCAAACAAACTGAGCGTGTGCGCTGTGCTTATAGAAGTTCTAATAACGACACATTGCTGTTGCTCACCTGTGATCAAAATGTTTTGGCCTTTTCGTTACATTTCCACGGTATCAAAGTGAGCAGCCAGCAGGTACAAATGGGCATAAATGCATTTGAAAAGCAAAGAAAGCTCACATCAGAAAGAGTTCAGGGAACTGTCAGCTAATGGTCTGATTGCCCACATCCAATGTTTTTCTTCTTCTTTGTCCAAGCTTGTGTAGTTCTTTGTTATTACTCAAATTGTAGGAAATGCGTAGCTTGAGGTTTTGGGTTGATCTGAGACTAGAACTACATATCTTATTGTTCCCTTTTTTACAGAAAACCATGGGAGGAAATATCCTGTCATTTAAGCCAGAGATGAAGGACGGTATAAAAGGGGATAATACAAGTTTGCTCTATTCACTGACATTCAGAATGAGCTTGCATGTCTTGCCTGTCGGGAAATACAGCAGCCTGTTCAGTAGCTCGAAACAAACTAAAATATAACAAGTAGGTATACTCCCCCGCTTCCTTACCTTGAGTTATTCCTGGATCCTTTCAGTGCAGAAGTTAGCTACGTTTGGCGATAAGGGGTCATGGATGGGTCTGACAGGCACAAGCGATCATCCATGAGGCGGTTGTTCAATGAGAGAAATATTGAATGTTGAGTTCTTTAAAGCAACATTCAGTTTGGTGCGCTTTGGTCTCTGCTTGTCACTGTCCTAAAACACATTCGGCACCGATTTGGTGTCGGACTAGCAGCCTACTGTTTGGACAATCTCTTGCTAACATGTAAAAGCCTGTCTAATATTTACTCTAATCCAGTTACTCTCTCTTTTTAGCTTCATCCGACACTGTCCTCCTCTGTGTCTTTACCTCGGCTATTGTTTCAAACAGTACAGAGACGGGCTAACTGGCTTCTTTTTAAGTGAAGGCTGCTGTGTGAACTGATGCCTTAAAGGCTTAATATGCCATTTTTCACACTTAAATGTAGCAGAAATCAAGAAAATAACTCTGTGAGTCATGACTGTCTACAATGGGTGTAACACCCGAGTCCCACTGTCTGTGATGTTTTCAGAGTTTTCAGAGTCCTATCTTCAGTTTGTTTACATCGCCAGGACGGCTGGCTGACTCCTCCCCTCGTGTATAAAAGTTGTTTAATTGAGGGACTAGAGAAAAGAAGAATAACATACTGTACTCACTGCTTAACTGTGTTTCTAGATCACGCTCATTTCAGGTAAATTTACATGCAGTGTGAAGATACGAGCATAATAAAGATCGCTAGCATTAGCATGCTAACACAACAATGCAGCGCGAGTTGTTTTGGTTTCATGCTGGTGCTCAAGGGCGACATCTGCTGGATCAAAAACATTGCATATAAAGCCTTTAATGGCGTACTCACTTCTCAGGAAAGAACCACAGCTTGCTGATGAAGTTACATAGTGCTGAAAACAGGCAACTGGAGCACTCTGTGGAAATGGGAGAAACGCAATTTTCCCTTTTTGAAAGTCATTGTACTCTTAGATCGACTTGAAAACGATAATTTTAAGGTGCAAAAGATTCATATTGTTGCTTCAGAGTTGACCTCTTCATAAGTTAATAAACTAGCATACTTGCGCTTATTGGTGCGTACATTTTGAAGACATGAGTGACAATCCAATTTGCCGTATTTGACGATTGTGGAGGGAAAACGTCAGTACTAAAAAAAAGAGACGTATTTTTAGAAGTCTACCCAGACACAGCAATCTAAAAAAGGTGAGAGTAAAAGTGATCCAGTGGGTGGGTTTATTCCATATAATTTAATGCTGAGTCATGCAAATGAAAGAAATCAAGGTTGCCATTTTCTCCTATCGACAAATGTTATTCAATTAATCTGACCACCTTTTAATTACACTTTCTTGGAATGAGATTACATCACCTCTAATTTGATTGAGAACACTTGTTATTTGCATGCATTCCCGCCCCCCCCTCGTCCCCCTCGTCCCCCCTCGTTGTGTATTCTTCATGGTATGATTGTCTTCTTATGAGCTCCTCTCTCTCTCTCTCCTCCTCCTTCAGCCTCCAGCTCTCTCTATCTCATCTTTCCTCACACCAGTTTGCTTCAATTAGCTGGGAAAGGGAAACACACTCGCTGAAATGAGTCCATATTTGATATTACAGCCCCCCACCCACCCACCACCTCCCACTTAAGAACACCCCCATTTGTTGTTGTAGTTGTTGTTGTTGTTGTTGTTGCATAAGAGAACAAACTGTCAGTAGTGAGAAAGCGCCCTGTGAGGGTCGGTGGAGGTAACATTAATGTACGGCACGCAGCTGCTGCAAGCTTGTTTCATTTATTTGATCTTTTTGATCATCAATTAATTACCCACTTTATGTTGGAGTGTGTCATGTGTGTGTGTTTATGTGTCATGCATATATATAGAAGAGATTTCTTTTAGATATAATCTTGGATTCAGTGCTGCTGACGCCTGGGAGAGATGCAGTGTGGGTGGGGTGGTAGCAGGGCCGGGGGGTCCCTGAGATAGAACCACAAGGCCCCTGGAGATTGGAGGCGGGGGACCTGCGCCGCTAATTAATGAAGACCGTGGATGGAGAAAAAGCTCCCCTCCATCTACTGTAGTACGATGGGGCTTCAGCTAGTGAGATCGGCGAGCCTGCGTTTGTGTGAGTGTGTTCTTGTGCGTGTGCGTGTGTGTGTGTGTGTGTGTGCGTGTGTGTGTGTGTGTGCGTGTGTGTGTGTGTGTGCGTTCCCGGCAGCAGTCGAGCTTCAGAGAATAAATTACAGCTTCTCCTTGAGGCACTGAAGGGGACTGCATGAATTTCACAGCTGAACAATCATCAGTTCCTCCTCAACACACATCCACACATTATTCACACGCCAACAGCCCGCCGCCATGCTTCTTAATGTGTCAGAAATGTTTAAGCTGTAAACACCCCGGCTGCAACAAATCCGGGAAAACTTTGGACTTTTCTTTTTTTGTAATTCCACACAAAATGGTGTCGTTTTTTGTTGTTGTTATTCTTCAGCTTTACTTAAACACACCTACGTACTCCAACCTAGCACCTAATGCGACTCCATAACTCCAGTGTGGGAGTAATGAGTTTTAGTGTGTGTGTGTGTGTGTGTGTGTGTGTAGGACTTCTATGTTTGCTAAAACAGAAACACTTAGGATGCTCACGCCTGTATGCATTCACCCACTCTCTGCACTTTTGGGGTTCATCCAGTAAAACAAAAGGTTTTAAGATACTTTTTCATTTTCTGTCTCTTAGCTTTAAGTCAGGGCGCTGGTGGCGCAGTGGTTAGTGTGTGCGCCCCATGTACAGAGGCTATAGTCCTCCAAGCGGGCGGCTCAGGTTTGAATCTGAACTGTGGCCGTTTTCCCACATGTCCTTCCCAACTCTCTTTCTCCCTGATTTCCGACTCTAGCCACTTTGTAATCTCTAAATAAAGGCACAAAAAGCCCCAAAATACATCTTAAAAAAGCCAAGCTTTAAGACATTGAGAAGGTAATAATAAACAATATCTACTTTCAAGCTGAGGGATGCTGCAGGAACAAAAAGAACATATTAAAAACAGATGTGGGGAACTGGGATGATGTTGAGTTTGTTAACAAAAGGAGTACACTCGGCCTGATTCATCAAAGGATTGCGTGGCTTTTGAACCTGCTGAACCCATCCAAATCAATCAAAAAGACAGCGTGTAATTCACAAAAGGAATGCAGGGGGTTAAATGCACCCATAACAGTGCATCGGTGCTGGTTGAGTGTATTTAAATGAGCCATTATGCAGTCATCTGGGGAAAATTCAATCCTTTCAATGCAAAGCAGCCTCATTGCAAACAAGCGTCCAACACTGGCGCAGTGAGAGTGATGCTAAAACCTGTCTGTTGCGACCAGGTGGTATCTGTGCTGCGGTAGCTATAAGACATTTCCAGTGATCGGGAAAACAGGTTTGCCTCCCCGTGTCCCATTTTTCCTGGTCGAAAAGCGTTTGTGTGCTGAAAAGAAAAGCGCTGCATGTCCATCCTGTCTCTATGACAACAGTCTGTTAACAACGGCCTCTGTGCGACTGACACTGCTCCGTTACTTTTGTATTGAATGTTTTACATTTTAGATCTTTTCATTCCTGATCAGACACGGAGCGAGGAGGATGTGGGTAGAAGACAATAACTGTAAGTGGCAAAACTCCAGTTAATATCATACATTTTGAAAAGAGCGCTGGTGACGTCAACAGCGTCTTCCTGAAAAGTTCAAAGATTTTCAAGCTCTGGAAAAAGGCGTTGGGCGCTGCGCTTTTTCTCCAGGTGTCCACTTTCTGCTGAAAACTCTCTACTCATTGAAAAACAAGTAAAAAAGACTCAGGCGCAAAAACTTGAAAAACGCTAGGTGTACACGAGCCTGTGTGCTTCTAGGTGTACTGTATTGTTGTTCCATTTTAGTCCAGTGCAGTCCTAACTTTGAAGCGTCCTGTATGACAGGACTGCTGCTCTGTTACCTTGTGTGTCTGTTGTTCTGTCACTCACCTGCTCAGGAAGGACGACAGCTGGAAATTAGCCATGATGGCTAAACTGGCACATTGTAGAAATCTTGTGAATGTGCATCGCCCCTGTCACTTTAAACTGTATGAATAAATAAATAGATCAAATATAGGGAACGATTCTTAATTAAGGCTGTTTCATAACCAATAAAAACCTCCCGATACAAGGTTCAAGTAACTCAGAAACCAAACAAGACGATACATGATTTAAGGGATGTAAAAAGGAAGAGTTGGGAGACTGACTCCATCGAACGTTCTCATCAATAATGGAATTTTAAGTGACGGTGAAATTGCTCAGTCAACATTCGCGACACAATTTACATGATTTAGCATCCGCGTGGTGTCCTAACCGCGTCAGCTGCAAGATGGTGTAATGTGCAGCACACAGAGGCAACATCTGCCCTCTTAGAGATGGCTGCTGTCTGCATTCCAACCCTCTCATACATTTTCATGCCACAGACCAGGCCATTTCATTTGACTGATAAGATTTCTCTCCGGGGAGGCTGGATGGGACGATTTGAACGGCACTTATTTTAATTATAGGAGCTATCTATACCTCACAGGCCGGAGTGAGATCAAATCAGATGTGTTCTATCAAAAACAACGACAGTGATGATTGTGAGAGGTAAGATGAGAGAGACAGAGAGAGAGAGAGAGAAATAAAACACTCAAGGATTTTATTTTTTAAAACACATTGAAAGAAAAAGCTCAGCCAGCTTTTGTAGATTTGAATGAAACACATGGATCGTTTTAGTGCCCGAGAGGTCTTTCTAAAAGTTTCCATCAAATAAGCAAATTAAAAACAAACAAACAAATTAATCTCACCCGTGTTTGCAGATTATTTTTTTTTACAACAGAGTGAAATTTTCCCTCTTCAGATGGAGTTGTTGTTGCCGTGTGATGGAACACAGAGGCATGATTTTTTTGTTTTGTTTCCTACTATAAAAAAACTTTAAAACACAGAGGAACTCGTGAACACATAATAAAGTGCAGGGGCATGAGCACAACACACACACAACACACACACACACACACACACACACACACACACACACACAAACAAACACACACATATTCCAACACACACTTTGTTCTTCCTCAGACACCCTGCTGTCTGCGCTGTGTATCCCTCGATGCCCTCAGGTCCCGATGCTGCCCTACTTTCCCCGTTGACACATGCACACACACTGACACACATGCACACACACACACACACACACACTGACACACATGCACACACACTGACACACATGCACACACACTGACACACATGCACACACACACACACACACACACACTGACACACATGCACACACACTGACACACATGCACACACACACACACACACACTGACACACGTGCACACATTGTGACACACGTGCACACACACTGACACACGTGCACACATTGTGACACACGTGCACACACACTGACACACGTGCACACATTGTGACACACACACACACACACTGACACACATGCACACACACTGACACACGTGCACACACATACACATTCTCTGCCCTGTCCCCAAAGTGCAGGCCTTCAATTGGCAGGTGCACACAGCGTGAAATAACAGGAGGGGGGCTTAAGACAGCCACACCATTGCTCTGTATATGTGTGTGTGTGTGTGTGTGTGTGTGTGTCTGTGTGTGTGTGTCAGAGTATCCGAGCTGTGTTTCTAGCAGAGACGGAAGTGAAGGGACAGGAAGGAGACGGGCTTGTGAGGTGGACCAACAGAAAGGCCTGGCGTGATTAATAAAGTGTTTACACCTAGTGGTGCCAGCACACACACACACACACACACATCCCCCCCCCCCGTTAATCTGTCCCGTTGACGATTTGCAGAGCCTAATGTGAAATGAGGCGTGGAGTGGAAGTCGTTTATTATCCCGGCTGATGAGAGAGAGACCGGGGCGGAGATGGTGGCCTCAGCCAATAGGATTCCATTCACGACCTTTGGAAAACAGCTGAGTGGACATAAAGGCAGAAAATATTAAAGCAAATAAATAACTGATGAGATGAGTATCAGGAGGTTTTATTTGCCCTTTTCAAGTTAAATCACAGTGTTTGCTTGCGTACTCTATACTGTACGTGTCAGGAATAAATAGTGTGGTCAGGCTGCACTCCTGAAAATATCTAGATCATTTCAGGAGGACTGCTCCGGAGAATCTCCTGACCTGGCGGTCCACATATGCACATGTGTGGAGGAGGGAGGGCAGTGGGTCTCCTGAGGTAAGACATGAAGTAGTGGATAGAGCAACAGAGTCCGCTATACGACGATACTCCTGGGGAAGTCTAAGCGAAAAATTCAGCTTCTTGCTTTAACGTATACAGCTCCAGAGTTTTTCATGACATTTCTGGATGTGTGAAAGAGAGGGGGAAATTTCTTTGTTACAACAGCTCAAAAACAGTAGTATAATAAGTAAAAATAGCAAAAAGTAAAAAAACAAACATATTTACATTAAATAAATAAAGCAAGAAATTACAATAGCGATAAAAACAAATACTAGGCATATACTATATCAACACTTGTAGAAAGACAGAGGACAGTTCTTATTAAAAAAAACACACAGTGTGTAGAATTACTGATTTTGATGAACATTATTAGAGTCAGGTGGTAGTACTGTTGAACAGTCTGATGATGTCTTCATGTATTTAAAAACAAATTCATGGAACATTTTCAAAAGAACATCAAGACATTTGCGAACATGATCTAGTTGAGATGGTGAATGGGAACTATGGGTGTTACTGTTTGGTAAAGTCATCTGGCTCTGAGATATATTTCAGCTTTCTAGAATTGTGTTTTGGGTTTAAAGATAATTTCAAAATAATACCGTCTTGCACAAATTATTAATCTGAAATTTTGATATCCTGAGATGGTTTTTTGTATTTTTAGCGACATCCTTATTTTCATTACAGCAGAATATTCAGAGTAAAACTGCAACTTTTCTCGCATGCATCGTGTAATATGACAGGGTGAGGGGAAACTGAGTCTGAGTCGTGATGTGAGACGTGACTCGAGGGATCCGAGGATATGAAAGGCGTGTCAACAAAGCTGTGGTGTTGGAGAGACAAAAGTTGGAAAATGGTATTTTTAGCTCAGAGTTTGCAGCCTGGCCTGTCGCTTCACTCTGCTGAGTCGCTGCCATTCCCAGAAGAGCCGGGGTGTGGAAGCGAGCTAAATGGATTAAAGCGAGGATTGTGGCTACATGGATTTGGTACAAAATACACTCCACCCTGTCTGTTCTACGCCCTGCAGACTTGGCACCTGCATCGCAAAAGAGCTAACTTAAGAGTTTGTGTCTGTGTGTTTGTGTTAGGTATGTGTGTGCAAACATAAAGATCCCCAGAATGCAACACTGCTGTTAAATCAGATCTGTCTTTGTTCGTCAGTACTCCAAAAATGAAACGATTGTACTTAAATCCACTGTTCCCAGTTCATTTATTGTAGACTGTATGTTCTAGAGAACACAACTTGTTTGCATGATTTGGTATTCTTAAAAACTGCATAGACTGTATAAAACATGGACGTAGTGTCGGTGACATCACCCTCGGTTTCTGAAGTGTAGTTTTGAAGACTAACGATGGTGGTCACCATGTTGTCTCAAACTAACTGTCGGTCAAACTAGCGACGCTCAAAGAGGGGGAGAAGAGATGGGCCTGATGCCTCATGGCAAACAACGATGTATAACAGCGCTCGCGTATGAGTAAACTCAGCCTGTCCCTAATTATCTCTAAAGGCGTTTTACCATTAGGCACGATTGTTTCGTACCCCCTCCCCCGCTGGTCTGTGTTCACATTAGTAACATCGTTCCGTACCCGAGTACACTTGCGTATGTACACATTCTGATACAGCAGGTGACAGTATGCACATAGTTGGCTTGCAAATCCCCCAAAAAGCAGGAGGAAGAAGAAGCCATGGCAACCACTCGCAGACTGAGCCAATCCTGCTAAGCGTGGATGTTCTTGTCATTTCTGTGACGCCAACAACACCCCTCTTCCTACTTCCAAATCGACCGTGCAGCTCAGAGGACAAAGCGGGCCCGTGCTGCGCGGATACACCATCTTATGAAGCGTCAGGAGCTGTTTAGAACGATGTCATAGGTGGTCCACTTCCGTTGTGTTCACATCTCTCGAGCATGAATCATGAATCGTGCCCCAGACCACCTCTTCAAGCGAACCCCGTGAACGGTGCCCATCACAATATGAATATATGGTACGTTTGTGTTCCGAATGAACCGGACTTTGGGGTCCAGCGTACTCAGATCCGGACCTGGGTCCCCCGAGGCTGCATTCTGCATTCCAAGTGTTTGGTATCAAGAAGGAGGAACATTTTGATGATCTTGATGTAAAGCTTTTAATTGGTCATTTGTGTAATGGAGGTGTGGTTACAGTAAAACCACAGGGTTGACTGAGGCTGCGGTGGAGGAGCCCAATGTGATATCTTTTCATAGAGTCCAGACACCCTGGAGACCGCCCCACATACGAGGAAATGACAATCTCAGGAATCAGACATGAAATAGTAGCGATGTAAAACGCTCTTCCAGTCATGTCTGTTTTTTGTCTCGTAGCTCGGTTAGATCAGTATATGTAGAAGCTCTCCTGCCCAAATCATGAAAGGCAAACTTCCACTCTGTGCCGCCTCTGTGATGAACAGCCTGGATCGGCTCCAATGATAAATAATGAATGGGAGGGCGGTGTGTTTGTGGGCTCATTTGCTACCTTTTTTTAATTTATTTTTCTTTTGTGTGTGCATCCAAACAAGCTTGATTTAATTGCCGTTCAAATTCAGTCTTGAGTTGTAAAATGTGCTCGTATATACACACTGTTCACCTTGGAGCTCTCTTGGATGCTAATTTTTATTTCACTTCTTCCTTGGTGTGCGCTCCGAGTGGAAATGTTCACCTTGTGGATGGGTCAACGCAGGTTTAAAGCAGGGTGTATTTCTTCTTTGCAAACAGACAGCGTGACGGCTTCAGAGGAAAAACTGATTTGTGTGCAGAAAGTCAGCCGTAACACGGTCTTAACATAATAATGTGTAATGTTGTTGTGTATAATCCACTGCGTCAATGCATATAAATACATAGATTATCCTAATACAGTGACGTGATGTGTGGTCTGATGAATGAGTGTGTGAATAAGCAGAAATGAAAAAAGAGATGGATGGATGCAAATCCAATGCTAATAGGTTATACACACACAGTGTTCCACAACACTGGACATTTCCCCTCCACTCTAACAGCAACAAGGCCTTTTTTTTTTCTTTCTTTTTCTCTGAATTCACTGGAAATGTTTACTGTTGCATCTTTGTATTTGGTTAGCTGAAGGTCACTCTGCCCAATTACAAGCAAAGAGCAGAGCTCACAAACAAGTGACGCAAACTGAAAGCATCATATTTACCGGAGAGAGTGTTGTTACAGATTGGGGTGGCTTCTTGACTCGCTCTTTATTGGCCGGCAGACCAATGCTGCATTTCAATGTTTTTATTCATGAAACTCATCTGGGCCCTGTATGCTTTAACTCTTTACCGGCTCTGATTCAGAGTCCAGTCATGGTTCACCTGTGCACAGACTTGTAACTCTTCTGAATCAGAGCTACCAATTGAAAGCTGCCAAAGATTTTGTTTAAAAAAAAAAGGATTCATCAGGATTGAAGCTTTTGAATTCACGGCCAGTTAGTTGCTTAGTCATCATCCAGGGTGATTCTGGGTGAGTTGGAGTCTGAGAACTTCTCACGTAACCTCATGTCTTGGCCAAAAAGTTGCACTTGAACACACCGCAAAGACTACAGCCGACGGACAACCACCAAGTACGCTCTGCGGATGCGTGAGAGGAAATACCTCTCCATGCCAGCAGGCGGCGGTAGTCCGTTGTTATGATACGAGAAGACCGTTTTCACACCGCTGTCGCCCACCACTCGTATTATAGGTCGTCTACTGATGGAGAATAATGTCTGATAAAAAGTAGAAAATGGCGCTGGCGTTGTCAGCTCTTGGTCTTTTAGTGGAAAAAGAAAAGAAGAAGCAGAGCCGACAAATAAGGAGAAACCGCACTAATGGGTGAAAGCATGGAGACTACAGCGGCATGCTCAAGGGGCTTTACTGAACCTGAGAGGAGAGCTGGAGAGAAATGAAACCTCAGAACAGCCAATCAGAGAGATTCTTTTCACCAACGATTCAACATGTCGAATCGGCTGAAAAATGGCCGACGGGTAGCGACACAACAAAAACTAGGATGACAATCACTCACTGACGGTCCAACTAGAATGTCTAATACTACCTGAGCTGGGTTTAGACTGGAGATGGTTGGATGTCTGCTTTGTCTCATGCAGACACTTCAGAAGTACAAAAATCCCACCAGTTTTATTGTGCATCATTTTTAAAGGTATAGTACCAACAGTGGCTGAGACACCCTGTGAATACACAGCATGTTCAGCACACAGCATAATGATGTGTGTGAGTATGTGTGTATAGTGTGTGTGATTTTTGCACTGATCCACGGGCGCTTGTTTTTGTCCTCTGTCAGTCACGGCCTTCTGCTGATGTGTCAGAATGTGGGTCGCCTCCTCCGCCGATATATTATTTGCGGCGCTGCGTGCGAGCCCCGAGCCGGGGGGGTACGACTGGGGGTGAGAGCGCAGAGCAATAACTGTGAATGAGGGGAAGCAATAACTCTATCGGCTCCCTCATCAAATCAGAGCCTTCTGATGCGGAATAATCAGCAATTGAAATCAGAGGGAGAGAAAAAAAAAAGCTGAACTGACAAAATGGGAAACGTCTTCATGAGAGGAGCAATAATAAAGAAATCAATGAGCTGCAGTTGCCGTCGCACTTCTCAGAGGCAATAAGACGATCGAGGCAGAGCTGTGGCTGCACGCCGTCGTGATGAAGACAGAAGCAGAGAGAATGTGACAGTGTTAGAATAAGAATCCATTGAGGAGGAGCTGTCCTGTGTGTTTGGTGTGAGTGTTATAAACAGCTGGACAAGTGAGACAAATTATATCAATACAACGTTTTTAAATTTAGTTCTTTAATCCTAATCTCGCCAAATGTTCTGAAAAATCTTTTTCGAACATGTAGCAATTAGGGGGTGGGAATCACCAGAGGTCCCGCGATACAATATTATCACGATTCTTGAGTCACAAGACGATATTATTGGGATTTTTAAACATTTTGCGATACAATGTATTGCGATTCAACTTTTTTTTAAAAGAAAAAAAAAATAATCTAAATCAAGAACCGTTTACTGTCAGTCTCTTCATCTCACTTCAGTCTTTTTAATTCTACACAATGGGAGTCAGACTGATCAAAGTCAAACCCTGTAAAAGTCTGCATGCAGCTCACAATCTGAACTCTTAGTATTTCAGTCTAATAGGACTGAACTGAACACAAACATGAACGAACAACTGAACAACTGAGTTAAATTTAAAAAAAAACAACATCCAGCATGCTTCTCCATCGAGAATTGTCTAGGTTCAAAACGGTTTTATGCATTGAGCAAAAAAAAAAAAAGGAATGTTTTTTTTGCATATATATTTTTTAAAAGTCACAGGTTCAATACTTTCATAATTATCAATTTATTTGTTGCTTTCAAAGCCTTTTCCTTTACTGTGTCGTTGAGTCGAGTCTTTGAAGGCTTTATATGTGATTTTTCACACTTAAATATAATATAAATCAAGTATATCCTCTGAAAATAACTCTGTGAGTCATGACTGTCTACAATGGGTGTAACACCCGAGTCCCACTGTCTGTGATGTTTTCAGAGTTTTCAGAGTCCTATCTTCACTTTGTTTACATCGCCAGGACGGCCGGCTGACTCCTCCCCTCGTGTATAAAAGTTGTTTAATTGAGGGACTAGAGAAAAGAAGAATAACATACTGTACTCACTGCTTAACTGTGTTTCTAGATCACGCTCATTTCAGGTAAATTTACATGCAGTGTGAAGATACGAGCATAATAAAGATCGCTAGGATTAGCATGCTAACACAACAATGCAGCGCGAGTTGTTTTGGTTTCATGCTGGTGCTCAAGGGCGACATCTGCTGGATCAAAAAATCGCATATAAAGCCTTTAAAAGGAACATTTGAAAATACTCCCAGGCATGAAAAAACGAAAAGGCAAATATAGCAATGAAGGTACTACTAGTCCGTTTCTGATTCAATTTTGAAAGATTAAAGAGCTTTGCAGCTGTTGATGAGACGTTAATATCTTCTTATGTAATCAAATTTTAACAGCAGATGTTGATTATGTTCTTTTGCTTAAACTATTCTTTATCATGTTAGCTTGTGTAGAAAAGCAAGCCAAACACCGACGACCACATGGGCAGAGTTTTTCTTTGTTTCCAGAGCCAGATGTATGACTGTCAGCCTTCCAGTCGAGCACCTCAGCGTGAAGCAGCCTTCTGTTGCCTTCAAGTCTTTTTCTCAAGGATGTGAAACACAGCTGATATTCTAAAAAAAACTGCTGCACACTTCTGACAGGAGAGACACGGCGAAATGTCAGGGACAACACCTGTACTGTTACACGAGCGCAGACAGTCAGTGGAGGCAGAACACGGCTACATCCCACCACGCTGCAGGTAGAGAGCAGACAGGAAGTGTTCTTCTCTGGACTTTAGCATCTCATTTAAGAGGCCCAGAAGATGAAGTAGGTCATCGCTTTATTGCAGTGTTTGCTTGTCCGCATGGCCAGGTGTCCCAGAGCGAGATGTTACTCCCAACAGCTAAGTGTGTGAGTGTGTCTCTCTTCAAGTTTAAAAGATGTTTCCCCCTTGAATGTTCAAGGATGAACATCACAGGAGGAGTTTTATATAAAGGTTACCTCCGTCAAAATTATAAAAAAATACTCTAAATAATAAAGGTTTGACATCGTCAGTTCACATGTTACAAAAGACTCTGCAAGACTTTGAATGAAGTGGAATACAAAGGGATGACCCTGAGATAACTCGCTCACTATGTGGACTCCGTTTGTGTTAATACAATAGACTTTCAGAATAAGGAAGAGTGAGGATAAAGTTTCAATCATGATGTATTTATCAGAAGAGGATTTGTCAGAGTGATGATATTTTCCTTCCTTAGTTGTCCTTGTGCAGTTTAACACGGCCTTGCACCGTCGCAGTTGTTGACCCCGGGTTTAATATTCAAAATTACTCCCACCTTTTTTCTCTTTTCTTCTTTGCTCTTTGCTAAATATAGGTTGATATATTCTTGTATTTGTGTTTGTCATATTACCCTGCTGCTGTATTCCAGTTTTGAAAATTGTACAAACGTTGTTTGTTCATCCCTGAGGGGAAGTTGTGGTTTTACACTCTGTTATTGAAAGACATGCCCCTTAATGGCTCATGATAATGTTGGATAATACTGCACAATACCTTAGGAAACTAACAGTTAAGATGGCTAATGGCTATGAGCAAATAATGCTAATGTTTGCTGTTGTGGCTGAGCTGTCGGTAGCTGAACAAAAATGTTGTTCCACGTCTCAAAGAAACTCCAGGTTTTTGTTTTTCTCCATTGTTTTTTAGTCTCTGATCAATCAAGCAGAATCCCTGTTAGATTAAAGATTCCATAAATAAGTAGAAAGGTACAACCTTTTCAGATTAACTACATCAGCAGTAAGACATAAAAACATTTGTCTTGTGTGAGTGAGAGAGGAAAATGTCTGCTACATGTTATGAACTTTAAATCAGGCTTCTTAGCTGCTCTAATACATTTAGCATAATTTGTTATGTTGATGATAGACAACAGAATATTGGGGTTGCATGCTGGGATTGTGCCACAGTCAGTACTTTGCATTAAGTGTAAGGTCGCCCCCAGCAAAGTATTTATACACATTTACCACGGAGCACATGTTTTTTTTTTTTGCATTCTCAATATAAAGAAAATGTCAGTTTGCAAACATGACACTGCAGCTAATATTAACCTCTGTTCGGGTGTCATAAAGCAGCCGGGGCCCCCCTGCAGAGAGTCACCTCTGAGGCACTGTTTGTTTTTTATTGGTTGTTTATTTCAGACAGTTTTTTTTTTTTTTTTCTCACTCAAGTTTGTTAAAAGCAAATCCGTGTATTTCCCCCCCAACTGTCACAGTCACATTCATTGTTTTCTTCTCTAAATTGTTATTGTTCTACCCATGACCCATTTTCTCTCAGCCAACCGCCCCCACACACACCTACACACACCAACACACACAAAACAGAAAAAAAAGAAGTCTCTGAAATACACACATCACAGGGGACGGGAGCGGATCCATTGTGAGACCTAAAAATTAAAAAAAAAAAAAACCCTCATGCCGGCTCCCCCACACGCACACACGAGCAGGAACGTGTGACATACAAACTCAACAGGGAACAAACACATCGTCTTTTTCCGGCCCTTTTAACTCAAGTCTTTTGTAACATAAAGACGTGTCAAGTCTTTCATTTCAAGGAGGACTTGGAGCAAAGACGCTATGACTAAGCAACAGTTCATCCAAAGAGGAACATTTTTAAAAAAGAGCACAACAGGTTTGAAATAGATGAAGAAAAAAGCTAGAGGCTACAAACAGCTAATTAAGTGTGAGTATTGAGCACTAAAACGAAGCAACAGACGGACAGACAAATCCATGTCTATAATCCTGAAGTCCCTGAAGCAGCTATCGACACATCCTTCACTCGGTCCCTGTAATTAACAAGAACCACAATTATTAGAAGACAGATCTATCAGATTCTTTGACAAGTATACATCTTGAAATTATCTTAAATTCAAGATGATTTGTGGAGTTTTTGTTGTAGATAAAGTGGAAAAAATAAGAAAACATGTCGTGAAATAATGAGAAAAATAACATTCTTCTTTAATCCAAAGTCGCAGCTAGACGTATGTAGTCATAATTTATAAATGATAACAACATGAGAACCCAAACTGTGTGAGAATCCACTAACACAAGAACCTAATTATAGAAGAACCCAATAACATGAGAACCTGAACAACATAAGAACCAAACAACACAAGAACCCTAAAGCATAAGAACCCTAAAGCATAAGAACCCAAACCACGTCAGAACACAATAGATATGAAATCCCAAATGACTTGAGAACCCATAACATTAACACACAACGATATAAAACCCCAATAACATTTAGAACCCAACCACATATGAACCCAAAACAAATAAGAACCCAAGAACATGAGAAGTCAAACAACATTAGAACCAGACGACATGAAACCACAACAACATTTAGAACCCAATGAATAAAAGATGTATCTCATGTTTCCTTTCTAAAAAGATATTGTGTTGTTGATGTGTAAATCATGAATTCTATGACGGTGTTTTGTAATAGAATTCACAACAACATTCAGAACCCAAATGACACAAGAAGCTCATAGCATAAGAACCCAATAACTTGGGAACCTACCACACAAGAACACAATATAATAAGTACCAGGCGATATGAAACCACAACAACATTTAGAACCCAATAGCATGAGAGCCCAAACCACATTAGAACCCTACATGTGAACCAAAAGAACAAACCACATAAGAACACAATGGAGTAAGAACCCAGATGACAGGAAACCCCAAACAACTCCAGAACCAAAAAGCATGATAACCAGACGACATAAATCCACAACAACATTTAGAACCCAACATCATAAAAACCCCAAAAAACAAAAGAACCCAATGAACCCATGACTGTAGGAACCAAATAACATCAGAATCCAAACGATATAAAAACTAAACACAATAAGAACATGAAAATCCAAACGGCATAAGACCCCAAACATCCTAAGAACATAAGAAGCCAAGCAACACAAGAACTTTGCCACATAAATTGAGACCAAAGGTCCACAAATTAAGAAAAAAAAATCTATTGTTACAATTGACCCTTTCCTAATGTTATATAATGTGTAACTGAGATTAGACAATTCCATTTCATGAAACACAGCGGCTTGGACAGTGACATGTACACTTCAACATGATGTGGAGACAACTCCATTATAAAATAATCACACACAATCAGAGCTCTGCAGTCAATAATACATGAGTAATGTTAAGACTTTCAGATTAATGCTCGTTTCAAATGAAATACATTTTATCAGTATTGGAAGTTATGTGTAACATGTGGCTCACAATACAAATGTTTCAGTCTGCTCATGTTTTCAGAGTTAAGATTTAAAACGTAACCCCGGTCACATTATTGGCCCTGACTGCAACATCAAACTCTCTTCTGCTCTTCACACTTCATCTCTGGACTTTAATGGAACATTTAAACAGCTAAGCCAGAGGACAGCATTCTCACTCCTCTTTTAAACTTAAGAACAAAACAAACAAACAAAGCATGAAATCATTGTTGTTGCAGAGAATATAGCTGCAGGTTGATTCTTTTGTGAAAGATTGTTATTTGATGAACTTTGTTTTCTTATTTGTCTTTTTGATCCCCGGCTCTCTGATTCATTTGTTTGCCTCTCGCTTCACTTTGGAGTTTGTTGTGTTTTCCTTTTCGTTCTGTTCTAATTTACCCGGCACAAATGAGAACAAATAGGATGTAGGTTGAGCTTCACAGGATGCTAAAGATGTCAGTGCTTACCTGAGGACACAATGTTCCAGTAGAGTACACAATACGGGATTCTGGTATTTGCAAAAGAAAGGGTTCCAAGGAATCTAGTTTGTGTGCACTAAAGGCGTTATGAACGCTCGGAGGGAGCTGTGCAAACACTATTTCATCATATGAGAGGTCGGTACGCGGCGCTCGTGTGTGTGCCCTGAAGGTAAGATCCACAGAAATGAAAGGTAGAAATTGGCTGCTTGTATATAATATAATACTGATAATATCATTTGAACACGATCATATCAAACTTTAATACAATTAGACAGCAAGACAAGGAGAATCACAAGCCATAATCCTAAATTACAACGCCCTCCCTCAGGCAGCCATTCAGGTCCTTTTTGCACCATATTTTCCATCACACCCCTTCAGCAATGATCCAGCAACAAAATGGGCAAACAGAAAAGAAATGGCATCCTTGAGTTGCGAGGACCATAATTCTCGATCCAGGGACACTTAAGGACATCACAAACCCATCCAAAAAAAAAAAAAAACTCAGCAAGCGGCGTACCTTTTCCCCCCGTCTAATCATGTCAGATTTTTACTCCATTCCTTCTGTTGCTACTTCCAAAATGTGCCTTTGGAGAGTCAACTTGAGCTGCTTTAATAGGTCATAGTCTTCCATGCTATTTGGGGATTTACACAGGCTTACCCAGCAATGTTGCAAATACATATTCTAATACTCCAAAATCTGCACTCTTGCTAAGTCAGGGGAGAACCCTAACATGAATAATCTTGTGCAAATTTTTGTAGTACAATATTAAAACTGACCTAAAAAAAAAACATGATTTTTTTCTCCCCCCCCCCCCCTTCCTCTGGTCTCTCTCTCCTCTCCCGCTGCTCCCTGCTGTTATTGCCCAATTTAAAAATAATTATGACATCCATTATGAGAGGGGACAAACATGACATGAAGATAATTAGCACCACCAGAGAGCATTCAGACGCTCTACAGCGGTGACGGTTGGCCATTTTGTTTTTTCATGTTTCTCATCCATTTCCCTTACACCTGAGAGATAGAGAGGGGGATAGAGACAGGAGGAGGGAGGGAGGGTGAGGGAGGGAGAGGTGTAGTCGAAGCTAAGCTGTGTGTTGAGGTGCTCAGAAAGTCATTATGTTGGTCCAGGTAATGGGAAGGCCTGGGGAAAGCAATAATAGGGACTGGGCTTATCTCCCACCTAGACTGGCCTGAATACCATTAATTACCTGTTCCCTGCGCCTGCCCGGGCTCTCGCTGTGTCTCTCTGTAAAGGCCTCTCCTCCCCACTCTGAATGGAAAAGGGATTTTTTTTTTTTTTTCTTTTCTAACCTCTCTCCCTACCCAACATCGCATCCTCCACTGAACCTGCACTTATCGGAGCTAATTTGCTTCAGTGTGGATTCTGACCGATTATGTTTTAACTCCAATAACCATCTTCTGAGTTTCAACGGACTCTGAAAAGGCCGGAGGTTGGCTATGTTGAGCAATCAAACGATCACTCAATCTTTATTTCTATAGCTCCAATTCACAACAAATGTTATCTCAAGACACTTCAGTTGGTTAGTCCATTTGATTATAAACCATTTCCGATCATAAGTTGATAGTACAACCTTCCTGAATAGCGTTTAAAGGAAAATGGAATAAGTGTAATGGATGGAATTATCCTACCTGTCACCTCTGCCTTCAACTTGGTTACATTTATCCAACCATAAACTGCTTGGCTAAGGTTTGGGAAATGTAGGCTAAATCCGTTCTATCATTGGTTGGTGAAGGGATTTGCACAGCGGCCCCTTTATTTATAGTTGCTTTAATGAATCTGGTGTTGTCTGGGATTTTGTTGAAGGAGTACACTTAACACCCAGGCCTCTCCTTGGCAGTCACTAGAGTACCAAACATTGACTGTATATGCATGTGGACAATGTGCCTCCATCTCCTTTGTTTGTTTAAAAGTGAAGCAAAGATACCCCCACGACAGGCGCTGACACATCATGCTGGCTGGTTTAACCGCAGAATTTACGCCACGCCCCTTCAGCATACTGTACATTTAATTGACCAATAAAGTTAAAGATCCCTCAGGTTGGTACAGTCCACAGCGTAGCCCGAAGCCAATCATTTCTAGCTTATCTGACAGAGTGGCCGTTTTGAAATTCCAAAGTACTGTACAGTCTGATCCTGACATAAGCATGCTATATCAGCGAGTAGAGTTCCTAGATTGCGTCAAAGAGAGAGGCTTTTATAATGCACACTACCACAAGAGACCTGTCTCATATCAAATATAAACATACACGATTCACAAAATGACTGATGATGCAATCGTTCTTGTTTTCAGGCCAGAGAAAGATCTTTTGACTTATTGGCCAGAGTTTCATGATTTTCTTCCCTAAGGGTCAATATTTAAGTTTTGCAGTGACACAATGAGGTCAACTCAACCAATACACAAATTCTAAATATAATCTGCAGAAACCCTGTCCTCTGGTCAAGTGCTAACCTTTCAGTCAATAATGCCAGTGCATTGTCTTTTTCTGAAAACATGTATGCCCTGAAATACAGTGACTTCTTATCATTCCTTATTTTAGTGCAAGCCGGGGGTAAGCATCTGGACCGCTACTAGCATTGATTCAAACAAGGAGGAAAAGTTATCATGTTGTTTTAGTGTCTTGTCCAAGCAGTTTTTTGGTATTCACTATTCTACTATAAACACATACATCCTGTCATTTTATGGTATGTAAGGCTTTTTACAGGCTAACACTTGTTTCCCACTCTGGCTAAATATTGCAGCTTGTGCTAGCCTTTGGATAATCCCCAGTGAGAGGAATGCTGACAAGCTCATTTGGAAGCAGAGGAAGGCTTCCACATCACCTGCATATTTCAGGACGGCAGAGAGCGAGCTGTGGCCTGACGGCTGCCGATCATACGGTGCATGTCCTCTTCTCCAGAGAAGTTTCCATGCACCTCAGTTTAACAACTTCTCCTCCAGCTCTGAGAACCATGAAAGCGCCTTCTCTAACATTTACCTATGCCTCTGATAGAAAAAGGGCCCACTGTGGGTTACACTTACAGCGAGTGCATGCGAGGATCATTATTCTTCTGTTTCGTACCATCCAGCAGATTTCTTGCCAGTGGCAAAGTAAAATATAAAACAGTGTGCACACCATGCAGGACTGCCAATCCGCCTGTTGCCACATAGTGTTATCTTCTGAAACAGAACTTTCTTTGAGATTGTCTTTTTGAGTTTGGGCTGGTATTCTGGGATGGATGGTGAATATGTTATTGAATGTATTACTGACAAGATGTTTAACACAAATTTAAAAGCATGATTACAATGATTGTAAATCATTCAATAAAAGTAAGCCAGTTCAGTGTTTCAACCCTTTGTTTTGATTGGAGTGATGATCTAACATGGACATGGAGTGTGCTCTGCACTGGAGGAAAACATTAAAGGTCACATATTCTCCTCCTCTTCAACCAGTTTTAATAAGTCTCAGAGCTCCCCAAAACATGTCTGAGAAGTGTCTTGTTCTAAATCCACTCTGATCCTGTATTTGATCATGTCTATAAACCCCTCTATTTCAGCCCTGCTCAGAACAGGCTGTTTCTGTGTCTGTACCTTTAAATATGTAAATGAGCTGTGTGTGACCACGCCCCCTCTCTGGAAGGGCTCGGATGCCTCTGTGCTTTCTCGCTCCATGTCCTATTGTTTAGAGTGAGAAGGCAGACTCAGAGGGCAGAACAAACACCTAGCTGTGGGAGTGTCACCCACCTGGGGGAGGGGTTACTGCCCTTTGTGATGTCATGAAGGGAAAATCTCCAAACGGCCTGTTTGAGCAGACATTTTCTGAAAAGTGGAGCATGTAAAAGACAGAGAGGATGGACTTTTCTTATAAGGGGGGTTTGTAGACAGACTAGGGACACATATTAGTGTTAGAGAAACATGGTAAAGTGTATTTTTCACAATATGCGACCTTTAAGAACCTCGTACTCCTTTGGTCTTGTCTCAGCTAGAAACACAAATGCCCCCTTGATGTTTTTGCCTGTCCTTCTCCTCCTGAGTCACCTGTTGCCTTCTCCTTCCAGGCACACAATATGAGCTCACAATGGCTCAGCACAGAACACGCAGTTGTCCTTTTAGATTAGAACAAAGAGTCGTAGCGTGCTGTGGCCCCTCCTTAGCTTAGTCAATTCCCTTACAGATATCCTTCGGCTTGCATGTTTGGTGAAATACAATTCACAACTCGTGAACCTGTTCTATGGAATTATGAATAGCAAGCTGAGGTGGTACAAGCCTGCTGGGTGATAACACAGTGCCTTGTGGAGCAAGAAAAGCTCTCTGTATGAAGGCCTGAGACCCTCAATGTTTACCAGCAATGTTTACGGCTTGATCATATGCCCGGCCTTTCCATGGTTGGGAAAATTGAGGCACACCAAATTTAAACCGCTCTTAACAGTTTGGTATTTTGCTGCCACCTTTTATGTTAACTAAATTTTTCAAAGGTCCTTTTCTGACACTTGAACCCTGATTGAATGCAGGATTGGTATTTTTGTCCATGGTGAGGTATTTGCGGTAAATATCACACCGTGCATGAAAGAAACCCACAAGAGTTGGTTGTACGACTTAATTGGGAAGTTTCCTGTGGACCTAGATTTCAATTTAGGATGTTGTGGCTTTGTATTAGGGCTGCATGGTGGTGCACTTTTGCCTCACAGCGAGAAGGTTTCTGGTTCTGATCCCAGTCGGACAGGAGCCTATCTGTGTGGACTTTGCATGTTCTCCAAAGACGGGCTCATTAGGTTAAATGTTGAGTGGAATGAAGTCCGTGAAGTGTGAATGTGAGTGTGGCTGGTTGTCTGTCTGGGATTGACTGGCGTCCAGTCAAGGGTGTAACCCCGCCTCTCGCCAAGTGACAGCTGGGATCGGCTCCAGCCCGCGATCCTGGGAAAAAAGCAATAACAGATGGATGGATGGATTTGTAGTAGACGCCTAGAATCTGTGGTTGGAGACCTGTTTGACACCCTGATCATCTTGTCCTGTCATGTTCACTACTTCTTAAAAATCAGCATGGAAGCATCCAGCAGAGTGTCGTCAGCAGAACTTGGAGTCTGACTAAGTAGTAGTTAAGTAATAGTAGTGATTTATAATGTGTATAAAAATTAATTCAATTCATTTTCAGTGATTTTAGGCCAAAATATCCAATATTCTCAAAATAACTCAAAGTTTAAGATGTTATAATAGAAGCCATACGATTCCATTGAACTGTTATGCATGTACTGTAAAGCTTGTGTTATTAGGCTCCTCTAATTTTCAAAATTGTAAACCTAGAGTCAAGGTTTCCTGAAGCCTCATTAGTACAAGGGAAAACATACTTTTTTTCCCATCTCATTTATTTAATTGCAATGTCAGGGGGTTAAACAGGAAGTAATTACTTACCAGGAAAAGGTCGGAAAAGTAGTTTTCATGTCACGCCGCTCGATAAACAAGTGTTCGGCATCAGCTAAGCAGCAGTCTACATTGATAACCACATTGTCTCATTGACTCTTGTACGGCAATTTGTCAACAAAAAAAAGGGCCTGTCATAGACGCAAGGTGCCGCCTCTGCTTAGTGTAGCTTGCAAGCAAATTGACGATGACAAGCTGACAGCACTTGACAAGACTTTTAGCTTCACTTTGAAAGGGTTCTGATGTAAAAAAAAAAAAAAAAAACAACCTTTTACCTCCTTTTTCCTTCTCATCACTTTCCCAAGGTTAAATCTCTATTTGTATCCAATTTGTCTTTTCAGAGACAGCACCTAGACACACAAACACACCCCAGGTGCTTTTTGCTGTGTTTCCTGAGATTCTTCAATAAATCGTCTGTCAATACAGAAAATCATTCAAAATAAACTAGCTCTTAATACTAAACTGACATAATGAAATAATACAGAGGCTGAAAGGGGATACTGCATGCCAGGGACTTTTTTCTGCCTTTAAAGAAACAGTATGCACATTTTCCCACATTAAAATGATGAAGTCAAAGTTGATCGAATAGTACGTTAACTTTCACCAGCGATGACAGAGTCTCTCTCATGTACACAGAGCGCCCCCGTCGCCTTGCTTCAGGCACTATGTAGGTTTGGCGGCGGGCCACGGTTCTCTTACGAGAAGTTGAAAAGCTGTCACGGCCTGTTCTCCTTCCCAAGTCACCAAAGAGGGCGACTTGGAGATTGGCCAAACACCTCAAAAGATGACACTCTAGTTATTCCACGGGCTTCATTTCTGGACCCTGTTTTTTTTTTTAATCTTTTTGTGTTCGCAAAGTGAGTGATGCACATTGAACACTGTGCACGTCCACTTGAAGTTGCAGGTGAGGGTTATGCATGGGTCAGTCTTAACACAGGAGCCTCATCCAGAAGACATGGTTTAGTTGCAGTTAGAAAAAAAAAAAGTTTGAGTTCTTCAGAAGACAAAGAAAGAGATGACACTTTGTTATTCTCAGAGGAGAAATTCAGTTTTTCACAGGTACACAAAAAAGATAGGGATACACAAAAAGAATCTTAAGGACAGGCATTCATTTAAAGATGTCAGAGTGAGGGGTCTGCACACGAAGAAGCACACTAGAAGTGGGTGGTTCACAGCCTTTCTCCAGGGAATCTCTGCAGTACTCAGGAAGTGAACTGGCACCTCTCCAGCAACCAGTCTAACTTCTAGACTTTGGTCTCAATATGGACTTGAACCAGCGACCTCTCCGGTTTCCAACTTAAGTTCTGACAGGAAGTCAAGTTTGAATTGTCAAGTTTGAAGCATTTTTTCAAACTCTTAACCTGACCTTGTGTATCTGTTATAGCTAACATGAATGCACAGCCCTGCAAGTGCAAAGGCTAGGAGAGGTCTGTGGTGTCATATTTTGAAGCATAGGACCACTGACCTAGCTGCAGGATTCGTCTGGTTATGTGTGAGATTGTTTTGGTCGTCATGGCAATAAGAACTCTGATTTGAGCTTCTTACATTTCTTCTCCCCTCTTATTTCAGTTTGGTTTTATGCATTATACTCTAATTACTTATAACCTTATATCCCATATGTAGTCGCATATCAGAGGCTTCTTTTACCTTATTGTCTTCATCACAATTCACTGAGAAAGCGTTCATCAAAAGAAGAACGCACGCTGAGACTCTGATAATAACGTGCAATGTGCAATTATCTTTGTCACGAAAATCATCAGATGCACCAGAACCTGAAACTTGTTGGAACCCTACGTGGAAGATAATTGGCTCTCTGTGAGCACGTTTGGTGTGAAAAGCAGCATGATGCTGCACCACACACGTCAGGATAGTGTTTCTCAGGTGTTACCCCAGTCTGTACACCTTTTTATATGAAAATCTACCAACAGTACTGTATATCATTAAGCACATCTTAGACGGAAATAGAAGAGCAATAATCTGATTCTCCAAGCTTGTCGATTAAGAAAAGAGAAGCACATGTATACATTTGGATAAAACCAAGTCTTTTGTCTCTAAAGTCTATGAGAGTGGAGGCTTTAAGTGTCTGCTGGTTTAAAACAGTAAATGAGAGTCAGGTTAGAGCGAGTCCTTTTTATTCTTAGGCGCACACACACACACACACACATGCAGACACAAGGATCTTTACTAAATGTGTGAGTGCACCTTTGCATATTACCTTAATGTGAAAGCTGTACCTCAGGCGTGACCGATTCTGCGTCAACTTTATATATTTCTGTGAAGTACCAATCTGAGAAAAAGCCTCGCCTCTCGCTGTTTGCAACACTTGCTCTCGGTGCTTGTGCACGTGTGAGCTCTCTCATTATTAGCATGTGCCAGGCAGTGTTAGCCGCTCCTGATGGGAGGGCCACGCTGGGAGTCTTGGCCTTCTTCGTGATCACTCTCTTGCTCACCTCATTAAGTCGCCACCTCCAACTCAATTATTCACACCATTTAGCACTTAGTCAGTTCTCTATTATGTCTCTCTCTGCCTCCTTTCCCCCTCCATCTCTCGATCTCACCTTTCCTCACCTTGCTCTTTCGTTTTACACCATTTTCATACTCATTTTCAGTAACCCATTTCAGTCGCTCAGGAAGTTATATTAGACGGTTACTTCACTCACCTCTGAATGATATGAGCCTCGTATTTATCAGGGAGAACATATTCTCCTAGCTCTGATGTCATTAGTCCCATAATAATGTTCCAGGAATACCTGCTCGTAACGCCAAGCAGTGGCCTCACTATTCTTGTTACTTCTTTAACTGATAATGCCCAAGAGATAATTCACACCAACAAAACAACTACCGCTAAAATAAGGCGAGGTGCTGTGTTAGTGTGGTCATGTTGCTGCAGGGTACAGGTAGAAAGGAAGAAAAATTAAATAACCATTCCAGAATTGATGTCCTCTATTTATTTAAGTTGGAGCACCAAGCGTTGGTTAATGGACTTGAGCTTGTATGGCACTTTTCTAGTCTTCTGAAAACTCAGGAAAAGAGGTTTCCATGTAAAGTGTCCATCAGAGGTAACTAATCCCATTCATACACATTCATATGCCGCCAATGAAGCAGCGGGAGCAAACTGGGGTTAAATGTCTTACCCCAGGACACATCGGACGTGTGGCTGCAGGAGCTGGGGATCGAACCCCCGACCTCCTGGTTAGGACCGACTCTACCAACCATCATCAATATCCCCAACTTAAAGGAGAAATTTGTCACTTACAGTTTAAACAAAAGGGATTCAAACAGTGTTCATTTACACATATCAGTCTTAAAGTGGTACACAGCTGATTGAAAATTGGTAAATAACCCCTTTGTGATGTAATGTAACGTTACCAATCTGATGCTGAGGTTCTTTGGTGGAAATGTTTTCCCAACCTAAACATATAAAGAAGATGGGTTGGATAAAAACTGAGCATGGCAGTAAACCCATATCCCACTGCCCTAAAGGACTTCAAACTGTGTGACTGTAGAAGTCTCATTGAAATGTGTTTTTTCTCTCTCTTATGCCTTAGCACTTATTTTGAAATCCAGCTAAAGCTATTTTGATAATGGTGTCGAGCATGTGAGTTCAGGGCTTCGAGATCTCGAGATGTATCTTTTCATGGTTTGAACGGAGCGCTCGACATAGTCTTTCATCACAAAAACTTAGCGCAGAAAAAAAATAGCAACATTTTTTCATGGCGAGGGCAGCATCTGTGGGTGGCTTAACCCATGAATATTTCATTTCAGAAATACTTGTTGCAATCTCGCAATAGGTCAATGATGCATTCTTCTACCAGTTTGGAGTTATTTTTTTGCTGTTGCTTGAATGTGTATTACCTTTAAAAACCCACTTGATAAAACCCTGCAGGCGCCGTGTGAAGTGCTGGTTTTGAGTGGCTCAGTGCGTCACAAGTCTTATTAATGAGAAAAGTGAGAACAGATTTTGCTCTCCAAACAGAGCACAATGGATGGCAGCCAGGAGGGTTTTCTGGGTCCCATCACCATCAGCACCGTACTCAGCCGTCATCCGAGGCTGGGCCCGATCAAGCGTGGCGCGCGGTGGCCGCACCGACACAGATGTTGACCGAGCTCATTAAGCAAATGGGCCTATAATTGATTTCAGTCAATACCCCGTCCTCGGCCAGGGTGTGCATCTACCGATCGGGAAGCAGGCTCCGGGGGACTGGGGGCTAACAGCTTGAATAAATGCAGTGCTGGGGTTCCAGATAATGCCAGTCTTTGCAAATGCTTATGGGGATTAGTTTGACTTGAGTTTAGCTATTTAGGGAGTTAATGTTGATTCCCAGCAGCGGCTTACCTTCCAGATGAAAACTATCGATTAGATGTAGAAGGCTTGTGGCTGCTGCAGCTTTTTGCATACACAAAGTTACTCTGCATTTTCTGCTCGCTCCCTGCTCGTATTTCATTCCATTTAACACAATCTAAACCTCCGAGATGTACACATTCGTCCACAGTAAGGCAATTTATGAAACTTACAATATTTTTTTGTCGATAAATATGTCAAAAATAAACTGCATTGAGGACACATACAAAGCATGGTGCAGAACAGTGTAACCTACAATCCAAGCATTTCAAATCAAAACACATGTTCTATGTTTTTATCTGCACTGTAGCATATTTGTCCTTGTTGGTTGGTTGTGTATATATTGATACTAAATAAATCTCCTTTTAATTCCTCGGTCTTGCTCTGGTGCTCTCGCGCTCCAGAGTCCGGCAGAGCCCCTTAGAGCACCAATGCATGGTTAATTAAGTCACATTATCAGCCGGCCTAATTGGCCGTGATACTGTCAGGGCGCGAGGCATACATCCTCTGGTGAAAATTTTCCTCGTTGCTCTCAGAGGAGCAAGTGAGCAAGAAGATACTCGGTGATTACACACGGCTGCAGTGGCTGTCCTTAGTTTATTACAGACTTTAAGTGCTGGCTGGATAACAAAAGGTTTAATCCTAGTGGTCAGCAAGTTTCTATTCTTAGGAAAGTGATGGGAAGTCGCTGTAGCTGTGCGCTCTTTGTGGAGGCTGCATTTGTGACAAGGAGACATAAAACTGAGGCTAGTTAAACGATGGAAAATGATGTTTAATATGAATATATAGCCAAACGTTTCAATTAGCTGGTTTGACTTAAGATGGTAAATGGACTTTAGCTTTTCTAGTCTTCTGACTACTCCAAGAACTTTGACACCACATGTCAAATCTACGCTTTCACACACTGAAGAGAGAGGCTGCTATGTAAGAAGTAACTAATCCCATTCATACACATTCATACGCTGCAGACGAAGCAACTTGGGTTTAAGTGTGTTACCCAAGGACACATCGGACGCCTGGCTGCAGGAGCTGAGGGATTGAAACCCCTGACCTTTACCTACCAACTGAGTCACAGCCGTTCCAGATCCTGGTGTTATTTTTTATTGATTTCAAATTCCAATTGGTTTCTTTTCTGTAAAATGAGACTGTATACCATCTAACAGCAGGGTAGTCAAAACACTATACAACAAATATGTTGTGTCAATTTCATGTTTCATGTATCAGGTGCAGCCAAATCACTTAAAGGAACGTTGAACACAATGACTCCTGCTCCTGAAGGATGAACCCTGGTCTCTTTTAATGATTGTTTGACCCAACTTTAACCCCAAACTGCCAAAAAAAAGTAGAGGTCTCAAAAGTCACAAGTATTTAATGACAAGGGCAACACAGATCTACACCTACTTTCTTTCAAATGTAGAGACATTTTCCTTCTTTTTTCACAGAGGTATGGACAGATGGGTGAACAGATTGGCCAACAGTGTCACCATCAAACCTTGAGACCAGCGGAGCTACAACAGATCAGTGTGAATGTGTCAACAGCATCATATCACTGCCATCACCACCAATACACATTCTCTGAGCTGGCCTGGCACTTCCTCCCTCGGTGGATACTTCTACTTTGCCAGATGAATAGGAAATTGGCTTCCTGCAAACACTGCAACATTGTCAGATGAAGCCCCCCCCCCCCCCCCCCCCCCCCACACACACACACACACACACACACACCTCCTTCCCCATTCTCTATATCTGACATGGTTCCTAGGGGACATTTGCACTGGGCACTGGCAGTAAACACGCTTCATTACAAGGTCTTTTATTTTCAGAGCGGCAAAGATGCATCCAAATCAATTCCTGTTTGCCCTTTGATCTAGTGTGCCGGAGCTTGTATGCTACACAAGGGCTGTACATTACAGAGGCGCTGGCGACAGGCCCTCGAGGAATAAAGATGACTGTGTTACCAAGATGACAGCACAATGCGCCTGTTGTTATCAGAGGAGGCTTAGTTTGTGTTTTTGTGCAGCAACACAGAAATGTCCTTGCACTTCTTTTTTTGTGTGTAATCTTTGCTAAGAAGATACAAGCAGTATCTTTTATTTATTTAGGTAACCTTCTAGGGAAACTAAAAGACTACAAGGATGAAAGGCGGGGAAGGGAATTTAAGAAAATCATAATTTTTGTTCAGCCAAAAAAAGGACTTTCTTGAACTTTCTGGATCACTAAGCATCCTTTCTGTGTTGTCTTCTGCTGTTTTTATCCCGTGGATTGTGCCATGTGAAACAAATAAGCCTTTGTTTTTGGGGATTCAAGAACACTGAACCGAGTTACACATCAGACAAGGTCGTGAATCTCTGAGGTGAATGTACAAAAGGAGATAGGAGAAGAAAAAAGTGAAGAAATAGGAAGCACTTGATGGAAAGAAAAGTCCATTATGGACTCAAATTAATCCTTGTGGACGTTAAAAGAAAGAGAGTGAGAAATAAATCTGAATACCAAATAATAATTTTATTTGATCAATAACACACCAGCTATGAAAAGGTTGTATAGATTTAGTCGCCTTGTCATGGTGACCATTTCTGTAAACTTGCTAACACATAAAATAGATACGGTGCAGTGTGCTGCACATGGTCTGTCTCTTGCTCGAGTTCATAAAAAAGTCAAACAATGTTGTTTTGTTGTTGATCTGCTCTTCCTAATAGCAGACTACTCTGTCAGCTAGTCCACAATTGTAGCTTGTAAGAGTAATTTATCAAATCCAATCTCAAGTAGTAGGCTTATTATTAAAAATGAATTCTGAACACAGCGCTGAGAAGAGGAAGTCATTACTGCAGGGGCTTCTTGTACTTTATTTTTCTTGCTATTTTACCTTATTTCCTTTGTTAACTGTTTTTTGCACAAATGCACCAAGACAAATTCCTCGTATGTGTAAATGTACTTGGCAATAAAACCCGATTCTGATTCTGCATTATATATTCATGCAGGGTATATTTTGCTACATACATATTAATAATGGTGTGAAGGTTTAAGGCTACTTGTAATGTCAATACACTACACAATGTTTGATCAATTTTTAACTTTATTTTCATTGCAAACCCACAAAATGACCCAAAAACCCCCTGGAGACCCTTGTCTATAAGGGAACCATTGACGAAAATGTGCAGAATTCAGACAAACAAAACAAACAGAACTGGTCTTAAGATTTGATTTTTGATTTGGAAGTTGACTCTGTGGTTTGTAAAGTTGTAAAGGAGCATGCCCACAGGGGTTTCCTGTCTTCACAGATGTCCCTCCACCCCTCTCAGGCCATCTCGCAGCACTTCAGTGTTGGGCCAAACCAACGCCAAGCTTCAGGCAACTGGACTAGCCAGACCGCTAGCGGTGCCCAGACCCCCCAAATGCCACATCCATAATCTGCCTGCCAATTTTCATCAGGCTCACCTCTGCCACCACTGTGACTCCCCCCCCCCCCCCCCCCCCCCCCCCCCACACACACTTTAATTTCCACACAAACAACTCACACACACACACAGCCTGACAGCTCTCACACCCAGCGTGACGTTGACGAGAGAGGCTTGGGCTGTCTCTGTTCGTTGTTATTTCTTCTTCATGCCAGGTGAAAGCAGCAGGAACAAAGGTTAACCCTTCATTAACCTGCTCACTTCTTTTACAAATACAGTGCTGTTATATTATTGTTTTTCGCTTACACTTTTTCTTATTCCCAGTTGGGAAAATGTGAGAAGCCATAACTAAAAGGAGCATAAATGTAGGAGATGTGCCCGCTGGGACTCTCTTTTTATGCTTTACATGGCTGCAGCTTTAAATGCTAATGAGACAGTTGCACAATGAGGTGTGTGAACATGCATTTATGTGGCTCTCTGTGTGGCGCATTTTCCCCGCGCACAAGCGTCTCACCTGAATATTCAACACGTTCATTTGCAACACTTTGTGATAGAAAATATGCACAGAGCGTGTGGGAGACAGGAAAAGGAGGCAATGCTGGAATTTTCATTTTTCCCAAAAAACGACTAAAAGAATAATACAGATTATTTTAGAAAACGTTCCGACCTTAATCAACATCTTCCATGAATCCTCCTAACTACGACACATTTCTGTCGGTTCCTCCTGCTCTCGTCTGAATTCTTCTTTGTTGTGTGGGAGAGAAAGACCGTCTTAAGGAATCAGGATTAGAAACTTATATAAATTCCCCCCTATGGGAAAGCCAATGTTTTAGCCGTGTATCCACGCTTCTAATTTTCTCCTCACATGTGCGCATTTGCATGATAGAGACTCCAGACAACCACTGCCTTTTAGAGATTTTCTATGCTACAAATCAGTTTCACCAAGCGAGCGTAGCTGCTGCCTACATTGCACCACCTTGAAACATTTTTTTCCTGAGGTTTCTGAGGTAAACCTGAGATTCCAAACAGGAAAATAAAATCACAAATGTATTGTTATTTATCATACTTTAGTCTTATCTTTTACTATTTTATAAAAAAAATATTGGATTGGGTCTTTAGGACAAAATTACCTTTAATTAAAAAAGTCAGTAAATGCTAATCTGTTCAGCTAAGTGTTAGCTTGATTGAATATCTGTTTTTTTAAGAACCAGAACTGGCTTTATTATCCAGGTATTTGTCTCCTATTTTTCATCCTTAGGGACAGACTCAGTTAGAATAGTTTGCTCCAGAAATTGCATATCATTTGTTCCCACTATCTTCTCTGTATCAATGTCTAATTCAAAAAGAATACAGCGCTAATTTATTTATGCTACTGCTCTGTGTGCCTTTGAATTGCACCCAGGGGACAAAAAAGTTTTTTTTAATTTGAATTTGAATTTGAATGTTGGTTTGTTTTGTGTCTGAATGTGCACCTTTACTTTTTCGCGGGGCTAGACTTGAATACTGACGACTGTTTTGTCCACATAAAATTGACACGCTGGGAGGGGTAGAGGATTTTTTAAAGTTTATTGAGAGGCCAGATGTGAACATTTTAAAACGAGTTTCACCATTTGAAAATGAGCTTCCTCCCTGAATGGAGCATAGAAGAGCAACTCAAAAGGAAAAAACAATACTTCCTACATCCCCGTCATGTGCAAAGGCTTCCAGACTGTCTCTGCACATGTGGATGAAGTGTTGAGCCACTGACCGCCCCCCAGACTGATTTAACCCCTGATTATACAAATAATATTAATTACAACGTTATCTTTACAGCCTTTATTTGCAGATCATTTATTTTTTAAGTCGTTCAGAGGTGGAATTGTTTTCCTAATCACTGGAAAGTTTCCGTGTGACATCTCTTAAAAATGAGTGAAGCGCAGTTACCACCAACTCTCTACAGACGGTTATCGCTCCACTCTAACTTTGCCTGGCTGTTAGCTCTGCTGCTTTTGAATTAGACATCTTTGCAATGAGACAGATTTGCAAAGAAAGGGGCAGACATGTGGGGCAGACAATGAAAGGCGTCTGATCCAACCTTCACAACAGGGTCCTAAGTCTCTGACTCTTCTCCTCTGTCGCCCCCCGGTGGTGGAATGAACTTCCAAACTCCATGTGATCTGCAGAGTCCCTCTGCACCTTTAAGAAAAAGCTAAAGACCCAGCTCTTTCATGAATACCTACTAACTTAATGATGATGGTCTCCATATCATTGATGATGATGATGGTAATGACGATGGTTTTTGTTTGATAACGACGACTTATAAGATGGTTTCTATACTGATTAGAGCTCTCAAGAACTGCCCTCAATGTTGTGCTTTGCCTCTGGTCACTTCCTGTCAGCACCTGTGTGTCCAATCAGACTCAAAGCTGATCGTTTGCTCTTACTGACATTGTTCCCTTTTTTTCTAGATCCTTGCTTGTGTTGTTCTTACTCTCTGATGTACGTCGCTTTGGATAAAAGAGTCTGCTCAGTGAATTGTAGAACTGTAGACATGTGGTTTCCGCTGCGGCGCAGTTAGGTGTGTATTAAACCGTTTGCATTTGTTTTGTGAACTAGATGGTGTCTTTTTACATTTACTTGCACAGCGTCAACGGGTACAAAAGCTGTGCAACCCTGTTGTGAATCAGGCCCTGAGTGTACACACACAGTGCAACTTAGAACGAGGACAACAGCCCTATATGGTAACATAAACGTAACACTGCTATGAACAGATGTACAGATAAGAATGTGAAATTAATTAACTGTGTTTATATGAAAAAAAAAACACAAGTATGTGTAGAAGCTAAGCTAATGGTGTAACAAAGAGGAGTGCAAAGGGTTTTGAAATAGATATGATACAGTAGGTTATGCAATAAGTTGATTTATGTTCATCATGTAGGTTGATATGATAGTTTACACACTACACGCAGCCTGCAGGGATTTATTGACATGGATAATTCTAAATATAAAAGCGATGTGTGATTACCTGTGTGGCCTTTTTCTTCCAGTAACCTGATTTCCTGTGTGTGTGTGTGTGTGTGTGTGTGTGTGTGTGTGCATAAAGAGTCTTTCTTGGAGTGCAGAGATCTGTCTTCTTCTGTTCCTTTGATTCGTGTGTGTGTGAGTACTCGTGTGTTTATGGACTTCGGGATCATGTCATCTCCGCTCGAGAAATACCAAGACCAATATTAATGAAGGCAGGAGCTGCTACCATGGGAGAACACTAAGGCTGCAATATGCTTGTTTTATCAGCGTGTGGGTTGTGTGTGTGTGTGTGTGTGTGTGTGTGTGTGGGTTGTGTGTGTGTGTGTGTGTGTGTGTGTGTGTGGGGGGGGTATGCGGGTGTTTATGTTGACCTCAGCCTGTGTGCTCCTGACAGCAGCATAATGAAGGTGTCTGCTGTGCAGTTAGCTGAGTCGGACTCCTTCCCAGCCGGGGTCGTGCAGACACACTGAGCACGCCATTTAGCACGGCTCCGACTCCAGCCGAGAAGGGGTTACGGGCCGCAGAGTGGAACATGCACCCCGTCCTCAATCAGGGTCAGAGGGGCCGTGATAAAAGGAACACTCAACATTTGAGGAAGTCCTCGTTTGCTGCCTCAGTGGGGGTAGAGGAGGAAATCAATACCAGTTTTCCCCGGTGTGTGTTGAACAGAGTGTGTGTTTAGCTTAGCTTAGCACATAGCGCCGCAGCTGGACACCACTTGCGAAGATTATAAAAAAACAAAAAAACAAAACCTCCACTCTGAAGATCATATTTACATTTATATTGCTTTTTTTTTTATCTACAAACGCTGGATGTACAGTATATTGCATTATTAATGTCACATGTCAGGTCATTTGTCAATATTGAACACAGAGAAGTATTAAAAGAATTGGGCACTGTGCTCCAAATGTCCCCTGATATATTAGTGTCAAGGCTTCGATGGGTGCATACCTCCAGTATTTACAAAATCAGCTGGTGCAGAAGTGCAAAAAACTGCAGTTCCTCAGGTGTCCACTTGCAAAACTCCCTGAAATCACACACACACCCACATCAAAAATGTCTATTTTGAAAGCAGGAATGAACATGTTTAATGCTTCATTGACACACACTTTACAGAGGGTGACTTGTTTTCATAACATCTGTTTTTATCTTATGAAGGACAACAGTTATGCATATTTAGGGGCGTGGCCAATATGACTGGAAACTAGCACGTTGTAATTGTTTGCCAGACAATGTGCTTAAGGCACACCTCGGTTTCAGTTCTTTGCCTGTAGGTTTACTGAAAACAGGCAGCATTTTCAATATGGCAACCACCATCGTTGGGCTTGAAAACAGCCCTTCGTTATCCAATGGGTGATTTCACTGAGACACTGTCCATGTTGTATACTGCCTATGGTGCATACACTGAAATTATATTGCAAATTTTCATAACAATCTAAAGACCCTAATTGTCATTTAGTCGTTTGTGATTATCCCATTTTTTTCAAATAAAATAATTAGTATGTGAAGAAAAATAGGGGGCGGAGCATTTTACCTGAACTGTAATTTCAACTGTTGCAATCAAACTGAATGTCATCCAGTCTTGATGCTAAGCTAGGCTAAGATGGTTCTGGACTCGTACGAAACAAAAAGACTTGACTGCTATCCTTTTTTTTTTTTCTCTGATTCTATGTGAGGCTGCAAAAGTGGATTTCCAAACGCATCCAAGTGTTCCTTTATTAATGATGTTCACTCATTGCACACTTTGTTTTATATCCCAATAATTTTCCATTCATTCTGTATCAGTTAACATAAGAAAATAGCTCAACGTAATCAATAATTACAGACTCAATGTTTCGGGAAAAAAGAAGAAAAATGTCTAGATTGAAACTTTAAAGGAAGAATGTGCAACTTTTTGATCATCATAGAAGTACTTTAAAGTAAGGCTGTACATGTTTAATGCATGAACATAAATGCAATTAGATTTGAATGACCCATTGTGGGCGATTTAAGAGGCCGTAAATCTTTTGCTATATTGAGAAATAAGAACCAAGAAACCGCTCTAAAAAGCCACATCTGGATCCTCAGAGGAAATATCCTGCAAGCTGACTTTTTAAAACCTCCTGTCAAGCAATTAAGCGTACTTAGAGAGTGTTGAAAAAGATGTCGACAGTGCGGCGTAAACTTTGTGTTACTGCCCCTCAAACCCCCTGAACATGTGAAGAAGCATGTGTTGGGAAGGAGACGGCGAGGAGAAGTGAAAGCTTGCAGATTATCCTGAAAAACGGTCAAGGACACGGATTTAAAGAGTAATCCTCAAGCTCAGCGTTTCCCTTTGAATTTGTCCCAAACTTTGATGCCAAGTGTTCCTCACAGATGGCGCTTTGTTATTTAACAGCTTATGCTTCCTCGCAAGAATTATCTGCAAACATGAAACAATCACCTCTACACCCCGGGACAGGTGTGATGTGATAGAATGAAGGATGAATTGTCCAGGTATGGACAGAGACGGATACAGACATATTAAAGTGCCTTTGGCTCTGCAGTGCAATGAGACGTCTGCTTTCCATTGTTCACATTTAGATTCAAATCTGAACTGCGCTGTTGACATGTATATCAGTATATGTGTGTAACAACCCTCACCTATCAGGAGCTATGGGTAGTGACCAAAAGAATAAGGTCACAGATACAAGCGGCTGACATAAGTTTCCTCTGGAGGTCAACTGGGCTCGGCCTTAGAGATAGTGTTTGGAGTGTAGAGTTTGGAGATTTGGGGGGAGCTCGGAGTAGAGCCGCTACTCCTTCCTAGCAAAAGGAGCAAGTTGAGGTGGTTTGGGCATCTGATTAGGATGCCTCCTGGACGCCTCCCTTTGGAGGTTTTTCCAGGCACGCCCAACTGGGAGACAACCCCGGGGTAGACCCAGAGTTCACTGGAGGGATTCTTTATCCTGTCCAGCCTGGGAACGCCTCAGAATCCCCCAGGGAGGAGCCGGAAAACGTTGCTGGGGAGAGGGGGATTCTGAGTTGACTTACTGCGCTTGCTACCTAAAAGCGGAGGAAAATGGATGGATGGATGTAACAGTGTATATTATGTATGTGTGACTGAAACCGAGGTCGAGTTAGTATCAGCTCTGTGTGTGGGAGGACAAAAAAAAAAAAGTGACATTTGACAGGACAAGATGTGCTAAAAGCTGAAGCACTCCCTGGAGGTACGCATGTGTTTATGGACGTTGTGCATTAGCAAGCAAAGTCATGCTTACTGGGATGGATTGCTGAGTTAACATCGCTGTGAAAATATGTCTGCATTTTGTGTAAAATGTCATTACAAATTTGTTCCCAGTTGGACGAAAAAAAAAAAAAAGAAGAAAAAAAATGACCAAGTTTTGCAAAGAAAAGACAGTAGAAGAGATAATTGGTGTAATGAACTATTTAACATGCAACGCCACATTTTTAATACCTCCAACAGGGGACACACTGAATGTCACCCCGTGTCTCATAAACACATAATCACTCTTAATCTTCACATACCCTCATTAAGTCATGAGATTAAGCCTATGTATCTCCTTATGTTAGACATAGTAAATCTTCATTGGAGGCGTCCCGCAGACTGCGTGCGACATGTTGGAAATGTCACTGAACCTTTATTTACCTGTTTAATGTGAGTTTTAATACATATGCCGGTGCAAAACAGCACGTCTTCTTATTTAAACTGTGAGCGTTTTTTTTATGATGCTTTACATTTAACACACCTGTATGAACCAAAATACGTATTATCTTTATCTAACAAGTAATGGAAGCTCATGCATATACAAATATTAGGGTTAGAGAAACATGGTGAAATGTATTTTACACATGTGATCTTATGTGACAGAAAGTTTGTTTCCTAGCATCTCTGCAGTCTGTCACACTACAGTTGTGTAATTTGTGCAAAGTTGGCTGAATGAATGTAACCCAAATGATCATCAAATCAAGGGATTGGCCACGACACCAGTGATGATCAGTGGTGGCTGAAGAAGTGGATATACTCTTAATTTTGCCCCTAAAATGTGTTGGGAGTGACCCGTCCAGCAGAAGAAAAAAGTCCTCTTTTCTAAACAGTGACATGTAAGACTCCTCTCGTACATTCATTAAGTACTAGTCGATTAGTAACAGAGTAGGGAGGGTCATCCCTTTACATTTTTTAGGGAAGAAATTGCAGCAAACTGCTGAATATTGTCAGTTAATCAATGGTGAGAATCAGAGGAGATATAGAAGTGGGTATACCTCCATATGACCTGCACTTCACCACTGTCTGTCACTCATTTAGACTAAGGGAGTGATTGGAAGAGGACGGTACAGTGTTTAGGCTGTAAGCCTGTTTGGAGATATTGCATGTTTTTCTTTTGCAACTATTAGGCTACTCTAGGTTCCACCAAAATGTAAACCAATCAAGAATAATGTGTTCCTCTTTATTGTATCAGAAAGGGAGGACTTAGTCCTGTATGCCATCCCTGATAACCAGTACAGTAAAACACAACTGTTCACATTGGTTAGTAGCATGTATTTATTCAAAGTGCAGGGTGTGGAGTTCATAAATACGACATGTCAGTCGACTTAATTTAAAACATAAAACGATTTAATATCATAATCAATCATTAATTCTTTTTAAAACACACACCTTTACTCTTGTAATTGTTAGATTAGTTCCAGGTAATCAAACATGGATCGTAGCGGGCAGATTTGAACCCCCCACTGCTTTGAACATCCCATAATAATCAAGGCATGTAGAGTGTATTTTTAATTAAAATGAAATCGCAGCCAGGTATTGTGTTTGTCATCCAGCGGTGAATATCGATCTGGAAGGAACAACATGTAGCCTCATTAGCTGCTGGAGGCGGAGCGAGGAAACACGACAGAGCCACTTAAATGCATCGCTGCTCTTAGATGAAAGGGGGGCTGAATGAGTGGCGACACCCCTACTTAGCCCCCTGCTGAGGAGCTGGTAGCCCCCCTGCTGCTTCCAGCTTAATGAATCACAGCGCCATGTAGGCTCAGTTTGAACTTGTGACCTGCTGGATGTATTTATATTTCGATTGTACCGCCGTTTGACCTGTGCGCGACTCGATGATATAAAGGTCTCTCCTTTTTTCAGGCCATGAAAGTAACGTATGAAATAGAAAAACACACGCATGAATAATTTAAAATCATAAATTGTGGTAGGAAATGCATAAAGGACTGTAAGGGAGCCGGAGATGTAATGAGCTGAGGGTATAAACGCTGGGCTCTCTGTGGATAACAGCTTTGAAATGTCTTCTTTGAACTGATCCAATAGTTAAAAAATGTGTTTAACATAAAGAGTTTAAGGGATGAAAATGCACCAAAACAGATGCAATCACAAGTAAGTAACCCCGGACAAAAAGCTTCACACACAATCAAAGAAATGTTAAACAACACAAACAAAAAGTAAAATGTTTTGCCCGAAAGAAATGATTGAACTGCGTCTGACTTCTTACCTCTGAATGATACGATGCTGACTTCTGTTAATCCCATCAACTGTGACGAGCCCTGGAGTCGTACCAATGCCAATTACTTTTTTTTCTCTAAAATAAACATCGCTTTACCTTCAATCAGCTGCGGAACTGGAGAATACATCAAGGATACTTTAAATGACACGACATATAATCATCTCTGTTTAACAGCACCACCAATAAGTGAAGTGATATTATAGACAAGACGTATATTCCCTCAATTGACTAATGAGGGAAATAAAATAGCTGACCTACTTTCTGAGTCTGATGTGAATTGTTCTCTCTTCCATATGACCAAACCCCGTGCACAGTCTAAACATGTTCTCAGGTGAAAAATCAATCAAAACTCCTAACACACTGAAAATAACTTAACTGTATTTTATTGTGAGTGAACGACGCGTATCGACTGAAGCTTCCTCAGGTTTCGCCCAGCACAATCACAGGGCATACACAGGTGTGTTAAATACAAATGGTCACACGACCAATCACCACAATAAACATCATTCCGGGTCACAGCCTCAAATGAAAACCTTAATGTGCAAACATATTCATCCCCATCGTGATATGAAGAAGTGCATAGTGTGAGAAAAGTACAGATACCGATACATATTATCATATTTACAAGAGAAACAAGAACCAATTTAGGGGAAGGGGAAATCCTACAGTATCGACCTCAAGCTGCATGTCAGGAGCGAGTCCCTGGTCCCTGGAACAAAGAGCTGAGACCAACACACTCAGAGGGAGTTTGACGTCACTCTCTTTTTAGGAAGATATTACTCCACGATATTGACATTGGTTATACCTGAATGAATGTAAAGACTGTTGCATATTGTACCTTAAAGCGTTTTAGAAACATGATATTGTGGGGCGTCTAGTGGGTGGTGCGCGGGCCCCTTGTGTTGAGGCCATAGTCCTCAAAGAGGGCGGTTCAGGTCCGGCATGTTGCTCCTTATCCGCATGTCGTTCCCTATACTCTCTGTCTCCTCGATTTCTGACTCTGTCCACTGACCTATCTCTAAAATAAAGGCATAAAAAGCCCAAAAATAAAACTTGAAAAAACAACAACAACAACATGATATCGTTTCACTTTTACCATTACTTGAAAATTGGCTGTTACTTAGTCATTCCTCTCAGTTTTAGAGAAACTAGGAGTTCCAGACTCAAACCAGCAAATGTCATTTTGAAGAGTCATACTTCTTAATCAGACTTTTTATAGTATTTAATGATTTTTCTGGCGTAAATAAGCCAGTGAGGTCCTTCTCATTCTGACTTTATTGTTTGTGTCGTGTGCTGAAGCTGCCCGGCTGAATTGCCTTTTGAATGGATTTTCTTCTGACTGCAATTCCCAAAAAAAGCAAAAAAGGCGAGCTTTGTCAGATTGGAGCTGTGGGGGTCAGAGCGTAGACCGGGCTGAGTGCTGGCCTTGAAAGTGGCCAGCTGAACGTTCGCCTGCTTGTCTTGTAATAGATGTTCTGCCTCATCCGTCCCCACACCCGCCCTCTTCCAGCACCTCCTGCCCCCGGGCCTGAAACCCTGTCAGACATGCCTGCTGCTCACACACTCTGGATGTTTATATTTTCTCACTCTGTCTGTGCACTCTCTGCTCTTTCTCTTTTTTCCTTTGCAACTCTCTTTTCAGTCCATTTATCTCATTATGGTCCGGCTATCTCCAGTGGCGTTAAAAATGAAGTGTTAATCTCTCTTCTCATCAATCTCCCCCCAGCCCAGAAGTGCCCGAGTCTCTGCCTGCATGGCAAAATGATGACTGGCACTTTTACTTGTTTGGAGAAATAAGTGTGGGGGCTAAATTGAATTTTAATGGATCGCGCATACCCCCAGTGAAAGGTGCAATCCATTACTGAATGATTGTAATGTTATTTGTTGCCAGTGTTGATTTATAGTGCGTATAGTGTGGAGGGCAAAAGGTGGGCACATTGGGGAAGGAAGCTGCGCGTTGTGTTGATGGGGTTTTAACTACGGCCCGGCGGAGAGAAGAGAGGAAGTTCAGGACTATATTAGCTGTTTATTCACCTTCTTTTTGAAGGAGACAGGAAGTTGGTGCGATTAAGTCGTGAGGGTGCACGCCGGGGTCAAGTGTAATTATGAGGGAAAGTTGTGCGGCACAAGTTCTGAGAGGAATGTGATTTGGATCTTCCTTCCAACTACAGCCGACTGATGAGGACCCACTCAGTGAAATAATAACATCAGTTTTATTTGACTCTTTTTGTAAGTTTTCTTTTGTTCTGATTTTGAATGAAGACTTTAGAGACAACTACATGGATTGGATTTCTTTCTTTCTTTCATCAAACAAGATATCTTTTAGCTAAAAAAAATATTACAATATCTCATCTTAAAGGCTTTACATGCGATTTTTGGATCCAGCAGATGTCGCCCTTGAGCACCAGCATGAAACCAAAACAACTCGCGCTGCATTGTTGTGTTAGCATGCTAATGCTAGCGATCTTTATTATGCTCATATCTTCACACTGCATGTAAATTTACCTGAAATGAGCGTGATCTAGAAACACAGTTAAGCAGTGAGTACAGTATGTTATTCTTCTTTTCTCTAGTCCCTCAGTTAAACAACTTTTATACGCGAGGGGAGGAGTCAGCCGGCCGTCCTGGCGATGTAAACAAACTGAAGATAGGACTCTGAAAACTCTGAAAACATCACAGACAGTGGGACTCGGGTGTTACACCCATTGTAGACAGTCATGTCTCACAGAGTTATTTTCAGAGGAGATACTTGATTTATATTATATTTAAGTGTGAAAAATCACATATAAAGACTTTAAACAAATCCTGGATACTGATAAAGGTGTTTTAAATAGGTTATATATACTATACACACAAAGAGCAACAAAGAACAACAATACACTGTTTTACAAGGAATTCACAAGGAAACCAGACAATTATGGTAAAAAAAATTAAGAAATATAATATATTATATGGTTTAATACATGGCTGTGCTAAATGCTTGATTCTGATTGGCCAATTTAGCATAACAAGGTTTGCTATCCCTTGGAGGGTATAAAACTGTTTCATGAAATGTTGATGTGTTTATTAGTTTATGATGAAAGTTTAATCATATAACCTCAAGGAGCTTTTTGGGGTCTGAACAGGCTGTAGGGTTTCAAATAGCTTCAACACAACACCGTGTCCATCCAACTGATACACACACTTTCACAATTAACAACCATAAAGACCCCAGCCTAGTTCTTTAGTTTTCACAATCTATGAAAACTTTCCTGCTGCCTCTTGATTTAAAACACACTCTGTCAAAGCCCTCCTCACAGCACCATACTGTTGTGTTCACGGGTGACCTTACGCTTCTCCCCCGTGCAGCTCCGAGAGAGAGCAGCTAACCGTGTTATCCTGAGAGTCCTCCTCAGACGGAGGCTGACACTCGGTTTAGCTAATCTGGCACCAGCAGCTGGTGTGCCGGGGGAAAAACAAATCAATTAGAAATCTCTGCTAGCGCACAAACTTTGTTATTGGAGTCTCCGGTGTGTTAACCAGCTGGTGGATCCTATTGTCTTTGCATCTTAACCCAGCTCAGGTTAGCCGTCGCGGAAGTCGCTCCCCTCTCCGAGGAGCCGCCATCTGCTGGCGATAAAACGTTTAGTCTGCGGAGGGGAGGCGCCTTGGGACCGAGTTAGCCAGATTGTCTAGACGGGTAATATGTTCCATGCAGCCGTTTTCATCACATATAAGCAGACGCACCCCCTCCAGAGAGACACTCCCTGCTACTCAGGGAAGTTTAGTCTCCAAGGCACGAGTGCTTCAACTTTTTGTCTTTCAATTTATGCTTTGTGATTGAGCGCCAGCAGAACTCCCAAACCAGAACATAGTGCCTGAGGAACTGAGGCAGTTATTCTCAATTTTCTCTGAAAACCTCCCTTAAAGCTGTTTTCCTGCACTCATTTTAGTTTTTTCCCATTTTGAATCTGCATTTTTTTACATTTTACATCTTATACTTCAATGCATCTTTGTCTTTGAACCTTTCTACTCATCACTGTTTGATTTGATTTTAAACGACTTGGTTTTAAATCCTAAGGTTTCTCTCATCTTTACTTGCAGATTTGAACTGATGCTTGCTAAAATCCCAAAACTTTTTTTTTTCATTTTCTGAAATGATGTGATCCTCAGAGGCCTATCCCTTTTTTTTTTTCTTAGAAAAAGTTCACAATTCCAGGAAAGTGAAATACCAGAGATTAGCAAACTAGTAGAGTTGAAAGGAATTCCCTCTAAGGTCGGGGGGGGGGATATTGAATTCCTTAAAATATCTAAAAGCATGCACATCATCAAAGATTCAAGTATTTTCTCAGAAAAATTAAACAAATTCACACTTCATTACTCATTGAACAGAGAAAAACACATTTTGTATTTCTAATTTCACCCTTGTGTGTTGCAAGCATTTCCTCCTTCCTTCCTTCCAAGATATTTGACTTTCATGAATACAATCCTAAAGTCTTTAGACAACTAAAACACTCAGGGCCTGATTTACTAAATGATTGCTCGGCTTATGCGCCTGTTAAAGCTCTGCAAGTGAGTCAAATAGAGACTGTCTAATTCACAAAACACATGTAAAGGGTTAAATGCACCTTTTACTGCGCCAGGGCTGTTTGCTAATATTTAATGAACCATTATCCAGGCCACTGCTGCATAATTGGCCCCTGTCTATGCAAATTACCCTCGATACAAAACCTGTAATTCACAAACAACAACAATATGAGCCACGTGCAAGTAGAGGGAAAAAAATCTGAGGAGAGTAGGTGGTAACTGCGCCACAGTTTTTTAAAAAAGAGATGCACCTCGCAAACTTTTAAGTGTCGCTAGTGTTCCCTCCTCTTCGAGCACGTCATCTTAATGACAAAGACAAAACAGTGCCCCGTCAATATGACAGCACAGCTCCGTGCAGAATAGAGGTGCAGGTAACTTCTCTCTTCATTCAGACAGAGCAGGAAAACGTTTTTTTGACCCTGAATATTATCAGCGCAATATGCTTAACCCCGAATTGCTCCCGCTGCTTCGGTGGCGGTGTATGAATGGGATTAGTTACTTCTGATGTCATTGTTGGGTTTAAAGGGGAGTTAACATGAAGGTAGCTGAGAGGTCATGAAATTAACCAACTTGACCGCCACACTTTCATATACTACATCTACACTGAGACTGAGTGTTGGCACATAAATTGTGTAAAATGATCCACTATCAGGCTGAATTATCTTATCTTAACAACACCACCAACACTTATTGGTACAATATCTGAACACGGCTATAAAAACCAAACGAATAAGTACGCTAAAAAAAAAAAAAAAAACAATTAGACAGCCACCTGTCATCTTGGCATGCTTTATTGTGGCTTCATTAAAATAAACATCTGAATTATTGTTCAAGGAATTAATTGAATTGCTTTTTGTTGTTGTCAAACTCAGTAATAAGACCCAGCTGTTATTCGACATATGTTAATATGGATATGTCACATTATGCATTTGAATAGCACAGGAGTGTGAAAATAGTTTTTAAAAATTCAAATTGATTATTTTTTCCACTCGAGCGTTGATGCATACGTCAGGCAGTCTTTTCTAATGGCTTTAATCGTAGCTATATTTTGCTCAGTGACTATATTCAAAGTCTTCGGTCTCATGACTGCGAGGCCTGGAGGGCGAAAAGATGTGTAGGAAAGTTGCGCCCACCATTTAACACTCACATGACAACTGCAGAAAAACTGAGATAAGAAGATAAAGTTTTGAGCTTTGCAACCCCTCACAAGCGATGTCCTTGCTAGAAATTCACTTTGCCGGTGTTTACACATATCTAGGGGAGAATCCTTCCCCGTACACAGCCAGCGGGATGAAAGCATATGAAAGCATGCAGTAACAGCTTTATGTATTTTTGATGTGGCTGGATCAATAATGCTGCCGTTTGGGAGGTTAAGGGCAAGATATTTATCATTACCAAAGCACAGGTGAGTGCTAATTAGCTAGCACTAGCTAGTTAACCTAATGTTCATATCAGGATCTCTGTCACCTGTCCCATTCAGTCAGTGTTCAGGGGCAGTAATGTTAGTTAAAGGCAGTCAAGTTAACACAATATTTTCTAGCAAGATTAAGAGAAGTTTGTTCTTTTGTTCCCTCACAAGGAACAACGTAGCGTCAGGTAGCGTTAATCCACAATCTCCTACAATTCACTTAGCAGACGCTTTTATCCAGAGCGACGTACATCAGAGAGTAAGAACAACACAAGCAAGGATCTAGAAAAAAGGGAACAATGTCAGTAAGAGCAAACAATCAGCTTTGAGTCTGATTGGACACACAGGTGCTGACAGGAAGTGACCAGAGGCAAAGCACAACATTGAGGGCAGTTCTTGAGAGCTCTAATCAGTATAGAAACCATCTTATAAGTCGTCGTTATCAAACAAAAACCATCGTCATTACCATCATCATCATCAATAATATGGAGACCATCATCATTAAGTTAGTAGGTATTCATGAAAGAGCTGGGTCTTTAGCTTTTTCTTAAAGGTGCAGAGGGACTTTGCAGATCGAATGGCGTTTGGAAGTTCATTCCACCACCGGGGGGCGACAGAGGAGAAGGGTCTAGTCAGCGTCTTAGGAACCTGTTGTGAAGGTTTGATCAAACGCCTTTCATTGGCAGAGCGTAGTGGGCTCCATCCTTGGTTTTTATTTCTCAGATGGGATTCTGCAGAAGTACAACCCTAGCCTGTCTCCTCGTTGATTACTGTATCCAACTGAACAACTGTCTTTTTTAAAAAAAGAGAGTACGGTCGTTTCTCTGTAGTGTGCAACACTTTGGAAGCCCGTCTTAGCTGCCAGTTGGGCGGTTCTATAAGTGATAAAACATGAAAAGAATGAATATCACCGCTACAACCTTCAATTATTTTGCTGTATTTCATATCAGGGAAACTCTACATACGGGCAGTACAGAATGATAAGAAGTAAAATACAGCACATTTTCAATGCGATATTTTCACTTCCCTCAGAAGTGTTCCTCTCGTAGCTGCTGGCAGGGACAGGAGATGGCTGTCTCTCCTAAACGCTCACTGTCAGCCCATCCAAACCTCCCATGAACTGTTTGTGAGTGGCTCTGGAGTGAATCACACCACAGTTGGACTCGCCGAATAGCATCTCCATCTGGACAAACTGGCAATTTCCAAATGGCAATATGTCAGGCTGCATCTGAAGGACTGTCACCAAATGTTCACAAACTGTATGTGATTTCCTGAGAGGCACCAAAACCCCAAATTCAAGCTCATAATCTCAAAATCAACATTTAAGTTGGAACTTAATACTAATAATTGCTATAATTGGTAGACATTTAAATATTTTCTGATACACAAATAGTTTTTATCATAAGATGCAGAATTCAAGCAACTTTATGAATCCCTCTTGGGGCGATTACATTTTGTGTAGACCTCACTGGTTTTCTTTAAAGGGGACATATTCTGAAAAATCCACTTCTACAGTGTTTTTGAACATATATCTGTGTAACCTGAGTGACTACTGACCCACAAAATGTGAAATAAACCCATCCAGTCCTTTGTTTGTGGTCTGCACAAGTCTTACAACACAGAGAAAAATGCTCTGTTTCAAATGTGCTCTCCTTGTGATGTCACAGTGGGATTCTGGTAAAAAAAAATCTCCTCCCCTCCCCTGGTATCTCCACCCATGGACTCCACCCCCAGCCTAGAACAAAACGTTTGCACAGGTCTGACATTTTTATTCTCGCTACAGAGGAGTGATGTCTGCAGGGAAAACTCAGGGGGGGGTCATTACATTTAAAGAGACACACACACCAAAACGGAGCGTTCTGAGAGAGCTGGTTTATACAGGGTCACAAACCTCCTCTGGTGCTTGATTCATGTTATATTTTGACCAAAACACAGCACAGATGTTTCATTTAGACCACAGGGGGACTGTTTGAAAAAGGTGGAGAAGGAGGATAAAATATCCTCTTTAAGGTCTGGTTGTTTTTGGAGCACCATTAGGTTCTACAGCAAAATATAAATGTAACTGTTGATCTATTTTTTAAATTTCTGTATGATTTATAAAGTCAGTTTCAAGCTGTTTTTTTCTGTATCTATAATATCAGAGACATCTTTCCAGCTCCTGAGGCTGTACTCTTCCTCTCTGTAACCAGGGACTCTTTTAAGTGTTTTTGTTCCTGCACAAGAGGTCGACGGTTACACTAGCAGCCAATATCAGTCAGCTCACACTCGTAGCCCTCTCTGTGTGCAGTATGCCGAGTGTTGTGTTTTTGAGGGCGCGCATTTTTTGATGGAGGTACATCAGGCGCTGTAGGCGATGGCTGTGTTTTCCCAAGAGACTGTTTGTGAGGAACCAAAAATCAATGCGGGCAGCTTGCGGGCCGTTTGAAGGGCCTGACTCCCTGCTCTCATCCATCACCTACCAATCTGCCACCTTACTCCAGAACAAATCCTCACAGGGACCTCTCAGCGCAGCTCCGCTGTCCTGGCTGTGTGCGGTAGATACAGTACGTGGGTTTTATTGGTCAATCTCTGTGCCCCATCGCTCACATCTACTTTTAGTCTGTCAATGTGTGTGTGGGAAGAGGGGGGGGGGGGGGGCAGTCAAACATACATCTCTATCTGTCTGACACTCACACACTCTGCCACTGAAAGCATATAACAGTGCGTGTTCAAGCGACAACATGCAGCATCATAGCAGTTACAGAGAAAAACAGGAAATTAGTTCCTGATATTTAAATAATTTATGTAGGCACTACGTTAGAATATCTTTAAATGTATTTGTTTTCTATTTTAGATTAGACTTGAGATTTAACCTAGAAAATGTAACTCTTAACAATCACAGTAAAGTTTCCAGAGACTGGGGACCGCCGCTGTCCCTGGAGAAGCATATAACTTTGCGCCCAGCCGTGTACACATTCATCCTGATAGGCCGATCCAAACACTGAAGAACAACAGCCCAAAAACCTTAAAATAATCTGATCTAGTAACTGACTGTAAGAAATGCTAGAAGCAGATTTCTTTGTATATATTTGTACATCAATGGGTAAAATATGCAACTTATAATCATTAAAAGCTTAAATGGCGTTTTTGACGGCATCTCACGACCCTCCTCTGAGTGTCTGAGTGTCCGCCCAATGGGTCCCGACCCTAATTTTGGGAACCACTGCTCTAGGGTACATCTAATGGGGATCCTAACAAATAATACATTTATATGTAGGTAAGGCTTAAAGATTGGTTAAAATGATTAATACGGGACACTGGTAGTCTAGTGGTTAGTGTGCGCACCCCATGTTCGAAGGCTGTAGACTTCCAAGCGGGCTGCCCGGGTTCGATTCCGACTTGTGGCGCCGTCATTCCCAACTCTCTCTCTCTTTCTTTCTCGCTCTCTAAATTTCTGAATGTAACCACTATCTCCAAAATAAAGGCATCCATAAATATCTCCACTTCTCTGCCACTGATTCCCATACAGGAAATGTTCCAGTTACTGATATCTGACCAGAGCGTCTCAGAAGACAGCTGTTGGTTGTATCCTGTACAATGAGCTACTTACTAATGACTCCTAAAGACACAGTAAACACAGCACTTCCTGCTCAGAGTTGAAACTTGATACTGATAGTAAATCATTCAAGACCACAAACCTTTGAATCCAACTGGCAGCACATTGGACGGTTTTTCTCTTCCAGTGAAAATGTTCAAATAAAACTTCCAGAAGACTCTGGACTCACATTCGGTTGCTCTCTGGTGAATGTTCAACATGCTCCCACACACTGCTCTGTGTTTGCAATCACTGCTTTGGAGGCTGGAATGATTGGCTTCAAAAAAGCTTTACTTGTTTCTTGGGTAACGCATGTTGTTTATAGAGTCCTCACTCCAACTCACTCACTGTTTTTTTAAAGAAATGACATCGCCCTCAAAGTTCTTGTTTTGATGTTTTGTCTAAGCCGGTTGATGGGGTGACAGTCGGGGACGATGAAGGGGTCAAACAAACACATCTATTTCATCCATGAGACCACTTTTTGATTCCTGCATGATAAGGATAAGAACCCTGTCATCCTCATAATGCTTGATGGCTGCAGGGGAATAGTATCTGTTATAAATACTGCGGCGCAGTCACCAGAAACTTTCAGTTTGCATGTTTTTGCAAAATGGATAAAGGCTCATTAAAATATGTGCAAACAGCACCAGTGCACAGTTAGCTCTGCAGCACACCTGGGGCTACATTTAACCCTTTATGTGTGTTTTTTTGAATTACATACTGATTTGCTGGTTTAGCAGGTTTGTGAATCAGGCGCTTAGTCTGCTAATTATGTGACGCAGAACAGACCTAAACATTAAAAAATGTGAGATTTGTGTTGTTTACCACGTTACTTTTTGCTTTTGGAACTCATTAAGCTTCATTTTTAAAACATAACCTGACGCATTGCTTTTGTGTTTTTGCCATCTTGACACATTTTATCCCAGAAGTGTAATTGTCTTTGCATAAATATTCCAGATAATGCAAAACTGAAACCAGAGCGGTACCATGTTTTTGAGGCTTTGGACCACTGACCAAGCTGCTGAATGTGATTGGAGTGAGAATGAGCAAATTATTAGCAAAACAGTTTCAGTCAAAATTCGAATGTTTGTCATTTTTCCTCGTTTTCTTTGTTTTAGTTTCATTTTCTTTTATGGTTCCCTATTCTCCTGGAACAAGTGGCCAGTCTAATGGTCTGTGCTCCCGTCTCTGCTCAGCTAAGTTGAGCGACAAGAAAATCCTCCAAACACTCGGCGTATTCTTTCCAAGGATGAAGAAAAAACAACAAGGGGGGATACTAATACTTTGGAAAGCCTGAAAACTTGTCACAGGGGATACTGCGGCTCAGACTGGAGGCTTGGGGAGGAAGCACAGTGGTAATAGGCAGGAAGGCTTAAGGATCTCTTATCCTGGGCCTTAGCAGTCACACAGAGTACAAGCAGGGGGTCAACGGATCTACTTCAGCTGCCGATATGCCGCTGGGATAGGCTCGGTGTGTGTGTGTGTGTGTGTGTGTGTGTGTGTGTGTGTGTGTGTGTGTGTGTGTGTGTGTTGGGAAGTTAGGGCTTTGCATGCTTGGTTACTTCGCAGTATCAGGACTACAGTGGTACAGATAAAGAGAGCGGGGGGAATAAAAAGTAGGGTGATCATGGAGTGGGGAAAGACTCTTACATCGCTGCAGCAGCTCAGGAAAAATGTAAAGACGGCGGGGATGTGGGCGTGGAAGATTTATCGACAGGAGAACGGGAGGCCTACTGGAATGTCAACCAACTCTTTATTAAGATCACTTTGCAAAATCAATGCCAGCCAGTCACACACACACACACACACACACACACACACAAACTTGGGCTTTGTGTAGAGGATGCCTACACCTGCTGAGGCTTCAGGAAAATACACGACAATAAAAAAGCCCACGCTTTTGTGCACGGCATGAATATTGTTGTGTGAAATAAACAATGAACAATAAACATGAATCTGTCCAAGTTTACGCCCACACACAGGATTTAATCGTTCCTTTTTCCAGAGCAACAACAGCTGTCGTGGAAAACACACACACACACACACAGACAAACACATACATGTTGGCCACTTTAGGCTCCACTGTCAGTTGATTTACTGCAAGTTAAATGTGGCATGGGACAGGAATCAATACCTCTCTGATGGAGTAGGTCTGTGTTGGAACATTAACACAGATAAATGTCTTTAACTTCTAATTATACGTCTTAGTAGATGTAACGATCGCAGCGGTGCAGTGATGGCGACCAAAGCACTGCAAGACAAAAACAATGGCTTGACCCATTGGCAAATTTATTTTCCCCTTATTTCAAGCATCTCATTCCTTATTTTCTGCTTGCAATTTATCAAAATAACATGTTTATTAGGCTTGTCAAGTACATGTGGCTTACATGAATGAATGCATCTTTTATTTTTGTGTCTGGACTCAAATGGCCAATTCCTTATGGGATTATTCAGACACATTATGAAACAAATACAAAAATGATTCAAATGTAAAGTTAACAATTCAACACCAAAACACTGGTATGACTCAATAAATACCTCATACACAGAAAAAAGAGCAAGAGGGACGAGAGCAAGAGACAGAGACAGTGTAAAGAAATCATTTTTGACTAAATGTCAGACGAATAAACTCGCTAAGCTTTGAGTTTTGGCAGCGTATAACATTTCAAAGGTTTGCATTTGCAACTGAGATTTGCACCAATGAGTTTCTCTGTGTCCCATTTCCAGACTGCAAAAGTTAAAAAAAAAATAAGTTTACTCTTCTAAATCTTTTATTCTGCCGCTGATGTTCACTCTTGACCCACAATGCAATGCACAGAGGAATAGTCGAAGCAGCTTGCAGTGATGGAAAAAACAAAATTAAAAACCATTGCAAATGATCCAACAGGGTTTTATGAACTCCTGCTTCATCCGCCTCATATTGTCATAATATTCTCCATTTTTCCTTTTGGAGTCAGTGAATTACTGAGTGGGTTTACAGCTGAGGGAATTCACCCTAATGTTTTAGTGCAGAACAGTTTAAAAAGCATCTTTGAAGAAGCTAGCAAGCAAAAAAAATCAATTGACAATAAAGGCATGAAAACATTATGTAACATGTCAAGTCGGCTGTTTTAAAGCCCCATGTGATGAACTTTCATTCAGTGTAGAATTTGGTGACGACTTTGGATGAAATCAGTGATGTGATGATAACTGCTCTCATATCTGGCAAACCGAGGGGCGTCCAAAACAGCCGTGTGGGGGGGGTCGCCTTAAAACCGTCTACCTTCCCTGGTCCAAACAAATCCAGAGCATTCAGGAGCAGAATCTGAAGTTAGAAGGAGGACATACTGACTGCTGCATTGTTGTCAGAGAAGCCAGCACTTCAACATGTTTCCTTAATGTCTGATCATATAGTAAGATCACTTTATCATTTCACTCACTACACATCTTACTGATTGGACCTTAAAGCCATTACAGCTTGTAATGATCAGGGGTTGAATTATGTAGCTTCTTCCTGTAGGAGAGTTAACTTAAACATCAGCTCATATTTGCCTTTTGGTTTGAGCTATAAAAACGTTCAGCCTTTAGCTCATTGCTTTCCACCCTGCATAAAAAACAACACATGATACATGTTGGGCCTCCTTGTTGCAACCACACCATACATGCTTAATCCACATGTTATAATTATGTTTTATCATCTTGTAATTAGGAGAAAACAATCACATAATTATGACTTATAGCATCCCCATAATAAGATCCAGATCTTTGGATTCATGTGAAAGCTATCTTGTAAATAGGAAACAATTATCTGATAAGAATGAGATTTAATCTGCTGTAATTATTTAAAAAAACCCAATCTAAATAAAATAAAGGGGAATCTTTTAATTATCAGCGTGAAGAGGTCAGACTAAATGGTCGGTGTTTAAAGTGAATTGTTATGGCAGGAAATTCAATGAGAGTCTATGAAAATGTGTGTGCGGTATCTGATGGCGGGGGATTGGCTGAGGGAGCCGAGGCCGCAGAGTAAGAGCGTCTGCTTTGTGTCAGGATTGTTGTCCTCAATGTTTTCTAAATAAACTACATTGCAGGATGTACACCCATGTATTCCTGATTGCACTCTTGCATTGGTCATATTCGACCGGGATGATCGATACTTTGACTCGAGTCGTGAAGTTGAGGACTTCCTCCACCGCTGATTAACCGGCTGGAGTCTTGAATGACGGGTTGCTGTGCATTACATGGTTGCAGCCTTATCATACAAATGCCAACAGTAAATGAAAGAAACTTTATATTACTCCACAGGATCCAGATGATCTGATTAGGTTGGATTAGATTAGATGCACCTTGCTGCATACATCTGCATAGTAAAGAGGAGGAAGGATGATTTTCCTGAAATGTTCAGAGTTCTTGTGTCTGCTTTCAGACTGAGATGAGATCATAAACATAGAGATTAGACTTGTTCATATTACCTTAATAAACAGGACTCATAACAAAGTAACCACGTATAATGAGAAGGTGGAGAAATATGCTGCACAGGTGGAGTAATTAACTCGAATAATAATTCTTATATTGCAGCCCGTAATGCAAAGAGGTCCTCTCCTGTCGAGTCGCAGTCTGTTTGGTCTCAATTTAAATGTACTTCTTTTATTTTCTTCCTTGCTTGTCTCTCCATTTTTCGATCACATAGAACGCAATGGAAATAAATAAGCTGCAGGCGTTTCACAGCAGTGCAGTTTCACCTACACCTTATTAAGTTTGTCACCTGAATGGAACTGTGTAAGGAACATAGGGATGTGATTTAAAAAAAAAAAAGGGTAGCATAAAAGAATAAAAAACTTTCTGAAGTAACTAACAGAGCGTGTTTGTATGTCGCCTCAGTGTTAGATCACAATCTCTCTCTCTTGAACGTTTGTCTTAATGGTTCAACATCTGAATAAACTAACCTGTCAAGGATCTTTCAAAGACGTGGATCCAGTGCAAATCTGTGGCATTTAATGAAAACTATTCATATATGAATCTTTCAAATCACCAGCAAACTTTGGCCGCTGGCGCAATTTCACAGATGGATCAGAATGTACATCTAAGTTAGTTAGCTTCATGCTAACACTTAATGGTAATTGGCATTCATTGGCTGAGAGAGCTAGCATCATAATCACGGTAGTTTTAACATAAGAAACGATCTATTTTTGGTTTCTTTATGAGATAATTTAGTTTCATAGTATCTCTGCAGTCCGACAGTTGGGTCATTAGTCACTCAGCTATTTATCATTCAGGTCTACACCCCCTCCCGCCCACTACGCTCTGCCAATGAAAGGCATCTGATCCGACTTTCACAACAGGGCCCTAAATATTGAACTAGACTTTTTTTCCTCTATCGCCCCCTGGTGGTGGAACGCACTACCAAACTCCACGCCATCTGCAGAGTCCCTTTGCACCTTTAAGAAAAAGCTAAAGACCCAGCTCTTTATGAAGACCTACGACCTTAATGATATTCATGACGATGATGATGGCAACTTTGAGGACGATATTTAGGATGGTTTTGATGCTGATTAGAACCCCTCTAACCCCCTAAGCCAGACAACTAACCAGTACGATTTAGAACCCATTTTTAATGAACGCTGTTTAAGTTGACTTTCTTCTCTCAATCCTTGGATGGCAGCGTTTCCCCGGCGCCCCCTTATTAACAAAAAGTCACTGAATGTTTCCCTGGATTCTCCCCCTTCTCATTCTGGGACCGGCTACACCAATAATGAAGACATTCAGATGTATGAAATCAGCAAGAGAGTGTCTGTGCAGGGGATGATCCCGGTTACATGTGTAGCCAGCATAAATCTTGCCCCCTTTAATTCAGTGGTCTTCTTCAATGGAAAAAAAAATGCCTTCATGGCAAAAAATAACCGAAGGATTCAGCACAATGTGAAGCCTTTACATTTAAACGGGCCTGTGCATTATGAAAATCAACCAGCGTGTATCAGCTTCCTTCGGGTTAACTCGTCCTCTGTGAGGGGCGCTGGAATTAAACAGTAGACTTATTGTAAACATGGACACCAATCTTCGTGCCTACAGCTAAAGCAGACAACTGTTCATGCAATAATGTTACCCGACCAATGAGAGCACTGCATTGAGATGTAGATTGTGTTGCTGGGTAACAACTCTATTAAAACGTGGGACGATTTAATGCAATGCTGTCCAAGCTTTTTTCGAGGTCAGGGATTTATTAATGCAATGTGTATATGTAAAGATTGGGAAACCTTTATATGTGCAGTGAGGATTTGCTGCATAGCTTTTCCAAGCATTTTTTTAACGTGCAATAATAACGGCAGTAGTTGGACGGCATCATTATAAGCCATGTCTTTTTAAACCCAGCTTTTACACAAAGTGACACACCGGTTACCGTCCTCATTTTTACATCTTAAACATCATTTGCTGCATGTTTTGAAAAGGTAATATTAGAGATGAGTTGAGTAATAAAACGCCCAAAGTGACATAACTGGAGTTGGCAGCTTCACAGTGTGTCACCACAGGACGCAATCTGCTGCGGCGTCCGTGCACACCTGGCTGCAGCGATGGCGTGTGGATGTTGATAAAGGTGCAACTGCTCGAGCGTTCAGATGGAGATTTATGGACGTACATCTGGGATTATAATCATTATAGAGAACAAGTACTGAGACAAAGAAATGCAAATATAGTTTAATGGCGGTAATGTTGAATTTGAAATGTTTTGGGTGAGTTCCAAGCTGCAGAGCAGTGTGGCCTACAGCACACACTCTGAGTGCAGTGTTTGTGTGCGGCAGAGGAATGAACTGAGCTGCCAGACAATGAGAAACACATAATGTGGCATGTGCCTCGTCTGAATAGTGAGAAACAACACAACACCAGAACTTCTGTATAAATGTGCATGCTTTGCTTTCCAAACAAACCTGAAGACTGTGAAAATGAAGACAATTAAAAGGAGGTGACAGGGAAAAGTGTGAAAAGTCTGAGAGCCACTTTAAGCTTCTGTTGAGGAGTTTTTAGCCGCGTTATGAAACAGACGGAAATATATATTGATGACTTTTAATGACCTACGAAAGCAAAGCAAGTGATAAGATTTATTATTTTTATACCGTTATTTTTAATGCCTGAAACCTCTGAAGAGGTGTAGGTGACCAACTGTGTGCTAATGAGACAGACTTATTTTACATTTTTCATGCCAAAGATTTGGAGAGTGATTGTTTCTTAAGAAGAAAGCAGGATGAGATATTCATCTGTAATAAAACACGTCTTACACATGCACAGGACCAAATCTAATAGAGAAGAGGTGACATGCTTTGTCCAGAGGACGGGCCAAAACCACACAAACCTGAAGTTGCTCACATGAGTTTGAAGGTGCTGTGGTATTTATTGCATGCTTCTAGTTGCTGGCTGCAGAATCTGAAGAAGGGGTAGTATAAGTTTACATCACATGTACGGATAGCAAAGGGTTAAACATGACCTGCCCTCGTGTGGCGAGCGAGAGCTGCCTGGAGAAAGTGCTTCCTCTGCAGTGGAGGTGAAAACCTAATAAAGGACATTCTGTGTAATTCTGTATGGATGTCCTTATGATGATGGAATAATATTGAAATTCTATATGTGGAAGCCTTTCATTAGATTTGGCCTTTCACAAATTGACGAGATCGTAATGACCCATTTTCTAAAACTTCTCCCTGTGCCTGCGTCCTCGCCGTCACTTTAAAGACGATGACTCAGAAATTCACTCCCCGTGTCACACAAAAAAAAAAAAACAATATGGCCGGATAATTGATTTTCATTTTGTTTATGGGGCCATTAATTCTTTTTCTCTTCTTTTCCTGCAACCACACACTATCTCTCTCTCTCTCTCTCTCTCTCTCTGACACACACAAACACACACAGAGTAAACCTCACTGAAATCCCTGTTAGAATTAAATGCTACCCTGTTTCTCGCCCAGGGAACTTTCATTATCTTTTATTTACAAGCGGCGAAAGAAAAGAAAAAAAGAACAAAAAAAACAATAATAACGGCGGAACAATCCATGAGCGGTGGAAGCGAGGATGATTCGAACAAAGCAAGGTCAAAGGGATTTAAGGCCATGAAAATGAAATGTTTTTATTTCCGCAATCCGGATCAGTGCTGTTTGCTTCGGCTTGTAAAACCCATATAACGCCGACACACACACACACACAGACACACGTGTGCTTATATTCTCTGACATGCACACGCGATGCGTTCAGGCGCACTATGGGAAAGCAGGGCCAGAATACAGATTAGGGGGTTTGTGATGGACGAGGCTTGTTTTTTCTGCAGTGGAGCTTTCCTGCCAAATTCAATATTGAAGACACACTGCTCACATACAGTATCAGACAGTTTCAACAGCAACACTGATTCATTATTTACAGTGAGACATGGAAGGCCAGTATAATGCAACTTCAATGTTCTCTGATAGAAATAGTTCCCACAACTTGATATCATTTCTTGGAACATCTTCAAAGCTTCATGCCCCCCCCCCCCCCCCCCCCCCCCAAAAAAGTAACTCATAAGCTTCAATGTCACATAAATACTTCACTAAAGTGTAATTAAGATCAACAGTTGGAATTTGATGGTGACCGTCTTTGCGTTTCATGTCTTACACACAAAACATAATAAACACAAAGCTTTATAACCACAATGCAAATGTGAATTCAGGTTTCAGCTTTTATGTTTCCTATTTTTATTCCATATCAACTAATTGCACATTTTATCTTTTATTTCATTTATCTTGTTTTTACTCACCATGTTTTACTGGTTGTATAATCTTTTTTTTTTATTTGTCCTATTCTTACCAATGGGTTACTTTATCTTGTTTTTAATCAGGTCTTTTCACTATTGAGCTCTGTTGTCACTTCCCATCGATGTCACTGTCTCTTTAATAGAGTTGTTACCTGCAGGTTCTAAACTGGCTTTGTTGAATGGGTGTGTATGTGACTTCCTGTGCTTCTGCAGCCAGCCTCTAGTGGACACTCGATGAACTGCATCTAATTTGCACTTGATTTGCCACTTGATTATGACATGTGATGAACACATTTACTGAGGTTTGAATTGAAGCTATAACGTCACAATTTCTCTGTCATGCTGTGTATTTGCGGTGCAGCATTTCTTGTATAAAGCACTCGTTGTTTGTAACCGTCATGGTGCAAACAGGAAGGGGGTGGGATGCGGTGGCTGTGACTCAGTGGTAGAGTGAGTCAGTCTTCTCTCAACCTGGAGGTTGGGGGTTTGATATCCAGCTCCTTCAGACACATCTGAAGTGTATTTGGAAAAATACACTGAAGACTAACTTGCTACTGCATCGGTATGAGTCAGTACTGATGGACACTTCACCTAGCAGCCTCTGCCATCAGTGTGTGAATGTGGAGTGAATGGGTGACGTGTAAAAAGCACTTTGAGCAGTCAGACTAGAAAAGCATGATTTAAGCCCTAAAAGGGTTTAAATTAATTGCACAAATATCCATGACTCAGTTACTCGGTAACTTCCAAACTCCATTGGATCTGCAGAGTCCCTCTGCACCTTTAAGAAAAAGCTAAAGACCCAGCTCTTTCATGAATACCTACTAACTTAATGATGATGGTCTCCATATTATTGATGATGATGATGGTAGTGACGATGGTTTTTGTTTGATAACGACGACTTATAAGATGGTTTCTATACTGATTAGAGCTCTCAAGAACTGCCCTCAATGTTGTGCTTTGCCTCTGGTCACTTCCTGTCAGCACCTGTGTGTCCAATCAGACTCAAAGCTGATCGTTTGCTCTTACTGACATTGTTCCCTTTTTTTCTAGATCCTTGCTTGTGTTGTTCTTACTCTCTGATGTACGTCGCTTTGGATAAAAGAGTCTGTTAAGTGAACTGTAGAATTGTAGTTTGAGAGTTCAAATGTTTGCATTATAAGTATTCATTTATTAAACATTATTTGGTTAGTCTTTATTATGTTATCATAGTGCATGTTCATATCTCTATAACAATGAATATGTGATGCCTTCTATCAGCCCTTGTTGTTTGTACCTTTTAGACTTCAGGAGGAAATGGAATGATGATGTTGCAGCCGCTCCTTTGTTGACGTTTCTCAGCGAGGCCCCGGGTGGTATATTAGGTTTTGTCTAAGTTTTGCACAGAGAAGTGTTTGTTTTTGGACCAGCAGTCGATGTTGTACAGTTTTAACCACAACCACCATCATTCCCAAACGGTAATCAAGCAGTTTGTGTGCCCAGAGATAATCTGTTGGCAATAAAAAAGCTAATCTGAGTGTGACACAAGGGAAGTTTGTTTTCGAGGTATTGTGTTTTTGGATGATTTTTCAGTGCAGCACAGGAATAATACGCGCGCGTCACAATCCCCCCGCAGCGGCAATATCAGTGAAAATGAAACCTCCAAACACGCAGTTAAATTAATGGCTGCTTTGAGAACATGTTTCCCCCAAAATGAATCCACACCAATAAAATTAAACTGCATCCCAATGAGCCATCTGAGCTCACCCAGCTGTCTGAAGTTGGTATTTCTGTTTAACAGCCGTCTGAATTCTTGAAAGGTGGCGGAGCTGGCTGCTGCTGATTAGGGGTTTTTATCAGTTTATAAGCAGGAGTGAGACTCCTTGTGCACAGAACATATTGGATTGGACTGCTGGAAAAAATAAATATTCATTGACTTTCCAAAAGGGGAAGAAATACTGTACGCACATAAAAACAGGAGGGCAGGAAGTCAGGGGGTCAAATCCTTCAATCACGTTCTCTGAAGATATCCTGAACTAGACTTCTCCACATGTTTGAATTATTGCATAAAGGCCTCTGTGATGAGCTTGGAAAGACAAATGTCTTCTCCTCAAGGTTGTGAATCATGTCAATGCAGAATTATAAAACTTTAAAACCTTTAAAGGAAGAATGTGCGACTTTTTGATCCAGTAGATGTCGCCCTCGAGCACCAGCACTAAACCAAAACAAACTGCTGTTTGGCGACGCCGCCGCTATTCTGAAGCCTCCGCTCTCCTCCAGCGACACACCTCCAACACCTCGCGTTAGGAGGGAGTTATCAAATTGGAACGCACCATAATTAAGCACCATTAAGCGCAAGCGGAAGACAAATTAGTCCTTGTCTCGAGCTGCAATTGTTGTGTTAGCATGCTAATGTTAGTGCCCTTAGTTAGCTCGTAGCTTCACATTGCGTGTAAATTTACTTGGTATAACCGTGATCTAAAAACTCTTACTAACATCCAAATAATCAGTGAGTATGTTCTTCTTCTTCTCTCTAGTTCTTGACTAAAACAGCTTTTATACACAAGGGGAGGAGCCGGCCGTCCCGTCCATGTAAACACGGCTCTGACAACAACACAGCCAGCGGGACTCGAGCTTCTCCCTCATTGTAGACAGTCATGACCACAATGAGTTTACACAGGACATACTTGATTTCTGCTTTAATCACAGTATGTGAAACATGTCGCACATTCTTCCTTTAGTGTGCTCTGTGCACTAAACAGACTTTAGATTTAAGGTACACCGTGTCAGGGAGCAGCTGGGATTTTTAAGAGACGGTAAAGTCACCTTTCTGTGGCATCCATTTCCCCATAACATTATCAAGGAGGAAAGTCTGCCCTCTGCAAATCATCCCCGTCTTTACCTCCGCTGCCAGGAGTCAAATGACATCAATCGCCAACACTTCCTCAGGCCTCGCCACGAGCAGCTTAAATCATTTGGAGAAAAGTGGAAAAGGTCAAGAGCTGTTTCCAACACCTTTAGAGTCGGTATTATTAAATAACAACCACTCTCAACCTCGCGCATACAGCGTGTTAAGGTCCTTTCTGTCTAAGGTGAAACACAAGATCCACTTACTTAGAAGAGTGACCTGATTTAGCGCCCCAGGTTCACTTAAGTGCTACGCAAATCATAGGAGGTTATGATGCGATAGGAACAAAAATAATGATATAAAGCAGCTCCCTGTGAGTGCGAGAGTTTAACAAAGGTTGGTCTAAGGACTTTATGCAATCACAAGGTTAAAAAAAAAAAAAAAAAACTCCTGAAGAGCCAGTAAAGGCTGAGCTGTTGTACGTAGCTGTGTGGAGCACCAACCAAAGGCCTTCCATTTCCTTCTCGCTCCTTGCACGGTTCTTTTCATCCTCTTAACAGGAGCAGAGCTCAGTTACACGTCCACCAGTTTCACCCTGACATTACTACTGGTCTACTACTACATTTGCATGGCCTTCAGTACAAAGAGTTTTAAACTGTAACAAGAGAAGTAGTCTGCAGCTCCTCCAGGTTAGCTTAGCATGTAGCATGGGTAGAGGGTGCGGAAACATTGGAATATGGAGAAGTGACATCGAGATGTACAAAACTTTGAAATGATTATAATCTGAGGTTCTTCAATGTTTGTCAGGATACAGTGACGTTTCAAACATATGAATAGAGATATTATTTCAACTTAGATGCTTTATTGTCATTGCATCTCAAATACAAAGACACTTAGTTTTGCAGCAATCCAGTCCATAGCAGCATAAACATGTTTATTTATTCACACAAATATAGGTCCATACTTTAAATTATAAAATAAACTATTATAAAGAATGAGTATGCACACCACGAGCTCCACCTCTGGTTTTACTAGTGAGATGTGCGTCAGCTTGATCGAGGCTCAGGCCTGCTAGCTTCACGGCTAAGACTGGAACGTTTTTTCATTCAGCATAGCCTCTGTTATTACCATTAAGTAGGATGGTCATCGTCTGGCTTGTAATCTGTAATCATCCACTTCTGCAGTTTGTTAATGAACGGACGGGCGTTTGCGAGGACAACGTTGGGTTTATGCGGGGTCGTTCTCAGCCTACATGGTCCAGATTCCTGCTCACTTTCCTCGATTCGGCCTCCTCTCACTCCGACGCCTGTTCCTCCTCTCTGCTGGGATTGTTGTCGTGTGCTGCACCGAGCGAACGAGCTCCTCTGTGGTCGAGTTAAACTGTCTCACGACATATCTAGAGCTAAAATTCTTTAAATTTAAAATCTCATCTAGAGTGAAGGACTTAATTTTGAAGATGTAGTATGAGGATGTAATATAAAGCACTGGTTTCTTGTTTATCACTAACCTAAAGTGTTTGTCGCCCCAGGTTTATGAATTAGACTTTTTTTTTAAAGTGTTCCCATCAGATCTGTGACTCACAGCCCGTTAATATTCATAACAGCCTCAGTTCTACTTTGAGTGAAATAAAAAGCACAACCTTTAAAGCTCAGTGGGTGTCAAGGAGAAAATGTCTCATCATTCTGGAGCCCAAAGTAGTAATTTGTATCTTGTACTAATCAATCCTGTGCACAAGCTTCTTAATTTTTTCCCTCAAATAAATAATTCATGACCCGGCTTTACTTAATCAAGCCCTGGAATGATTGAATTCAGTCCCCAAAATGAATGCTGTTAGCACATTCATTAAACGTGTGTCTCTGGCACTGTCCTTGTGTGACAGGTCGGAGGCTGCATGCATGTTCTCTTTAGCTTCCTCTTCACTGTTTGCAGGCCACGTTTGTTTTTTCCGGGTGAGCTCATGTCATTGTTACAATGCGGCGTCAAATCAGCTGTGAAAGTTGCCACGGTCACTCCAGAATGAGCTGCCTGTGTTTTAATAGAGTTTTCATTTTGATTTATGACGGAGATTTTTTTTGCATCTACTTTTAACTTTGAACACTTAATTTTCACACTTTTTTGCAGAAGACCTCGAAGAGGAATAGACTTACAAGAGGTCAGAAATGTTCCCCAGGTGCTTGCCCCATTTAAAGGTTTTAAAACAATTAAATGAGTCCTTAAACTAAGAGCGGGGTTTGCAGGATGGGTATAAAACGCTTACGAGTGCCTCTTAAAAGACAAGCAGCAGCATTTTGGACTTTGTGTCAGTGTGAGGCCTTGTTAACATCAACATAAGTGTGTTACAGTACTCCCATTGGGTTAAGATAAAAGCCTGTATCACTCGCTAAAAGTAAAGTCAAAGTTTCATGGATCTTTAACATCATAGAGGGCTTTCAAACTAGTAGAAAACTCCTGAAAAATATTTCCAGGACAAGCTGTATGTGTGAACGCAAACAGCTGAATTTTTCACTCAGACTTCACTCAGAGTTTCTCCTACCAGACCCCCGAGTATTTTTTCCATTTTGACAGGGATAGTCTCCAGCTATGAGGAGCCATATGTGAACAGCCAGGTCGGGATTTAGATTTAGTCACATTTTTCCAAAATTTGCTTTATTAATTTTTTTTTAAATTGATGTAAATCTAAAATCAATCGTCTCTTTAATTAGTTTTTATTACTATATTTCTACTCCTATATTGTATATTTTGGAGAAACTTTAACGATCGAATTTCCCTCTGGGATAATTAAGGAATTTCTGATTCTGAACTAGAGGACCTTTGTGGGAGTGGCCTGCGGTTCTGGGATTTGGTGTCTTTCATCCACATGAGCCAGAAAGACACTTTCTGCCTTTTCTCGGCCAAGAAGGCACCAACTTCAAAATGTATTTAACATTTCTACATATATGACCCGATGTCAATACAGATTCATGTTTCAACGGGTGAAGTATCCCTTCAATGATCTCTAGAGCTGGAGTTTTCACATCAAAAAAAAGCATTGCATTGTGGGAAAGATTGCAGTGAAGATTGTTCATTCCAAGAGAGGATGTAGGATCAGGATACAGATGACCTACTGTACTCTTTTTTTTTTTGTCTTTACATTTTGGAGAATGTGCACCATGGGAGGTCATGCGGAATACGCTTGTGTAGCTCGTCGCTGTGTTCACTGTTAGCGTGCATGAAGCACCAGAGAACGAGCGAGGATCGTTTCTACATCTGAGGAGTACAGAAAAAAGGAGCAGATGTGATCCTTGAATGCTTTCTTTGAATGATTTCTGGGCAGTTCTGCATGTTTATACTCAGGCTTTTGAATAAATAATGATAGCTGGGAATTAATTTGATTCAAATGGTTAAACATGTTGTGCTGTGTGTTTGACATCTATTAACATCAATTTATTAAACATTTATAATCATCCAGTTCTTCAGGGAGATGCCGAGAATGGATTCCTCTTATCTAAGAAAAATAAAAAAAAACCTGCAGACTCCACAGCTCTTCTTCCTCTGTGGTTGTGATTTGAAGCAGAAGAGTGTAAGACCACCTTCAGATCCGTCTGTGTGTGAGTTACATCACTTGACAAAGCTCTGACACCGAGCTGCCTCTATCTGCAGTTTGCTTCTTTTTTTTTTTCTTCTCCACCTTGCAGAGGAACTGTGGGCAAACAGTTTGCAGGGGGGAGAGCCTAAAGCTGCAAACACACGCTGGCTTCTGTCAGTCAAAGCAACACATCCACTCGGAGGATGATTGTCCAACTTAAAGCGCCTCCAACTCCTCCCACGCAGCCATTTATCGCAAACTTTCTTTTTCCAACAAAAACCCATCCCACACTCATTTTGCAGCGTGTTGTGTCGAGGTGAGAGGGAATGAGAGGGAAGTGCTCAGCAGCGTGGGTGCAGCTCCTCAGCAGCTCTTCAGCAGCTCCTCAGCAGCCATGGATTTATCCGCTGTGGAAACCAGTGTGCGTTGAGAAAAGCCTTATTTCAGGGGGACTTTAAAACACTCTGCTGGAGTTTGAGTTAAGCCGTTTTTCACACGTGCACTTCTGAAGTTTTTAGAGATCATTTCATACAGGCTGACCCTGATATAATCCTGAGTTGGTTGTTCACACATGCACCTCACAGCGGGAGACTATCCTTATTGGACGGGAGGCAGTGGCGGTTCTAGACCACTTTTACTGAGGGGGCCAGTTGTTTTGTCAGAGGGGAACACTAAACCCAGGGTAAAAATAGACAAAGATAATCGCTTTAATATATATATATATATTATGCAAAATAATAGCGCAGATCATTAAATACCTCAACATACAATACCATGATTTATATTTGTTTCAGTAACAGAATTGAATACTAGATTGTGAGTCAAATACTGTGTATGTGTTATTAGGGGGGCTCTTCCCTTTGGAGGGGGGGCCACAGGGGGGACCAAGCTCAGTTTTACAGGGGCACTGTCCCCTGTTGGCCCCTGCCTAGAACCGCCGATGACGGGAGGGGGGAATCTCAGGAGGCAACATAGTCTGCGGTACGATGTCATAGTGACAATTAAGGCCTTTTTTTGAACGCTTCCTAGTTCAACACATTCACAACATCAACAATGTTTTTCCTGCTCTGTTCTCACATCAGCTCAACCTGACGTTACATGGAAGATAATCAAGGGGGCTGGCAGGAAAATGTGTTTTTTACTGTTTGTTACAGTGGCTGTGGCTCCATCTGCAAGGTTAAGGGTTCGACCCCCCAGCTCCTGCAGTCATATGTCGGAGTGTCTTAAGTAAGACACGGAACCCCAAATTGCTCCTGTTGAGTTTTTTTTCTGTGCACTCACTTATATGGAACGTGAAGCGCATGTGTTATTGTTGCATATTTTATTGCAGCTGTTGCAACCTGCTGTTTCTTTGTGTGTTACCTTTAAGCAGCTGTGCATTCAGTTTTGCAAATGAATATTTTTGCCTGTTGCAATGAATAACCTTCTGCCGGGGTTCTATTTTTAACTTCATCAGCGACTACACTATTATCACATGACCGTCGACTTGTAAAAATCAGAAGTCTTGCAACCCATAATGTGTGTACTTATCTTACCGTCAATAGCATGATAACCAATTAAAAGATAAAAACTTTTTGTATAGGACCTGAGGAAGAATTAAGACTGTTTTAAACGCAGTAAACTAAAGTTTTATTTTACTGGACAGCAGTGATTTGATGACTTCAGGTATCGTGCAGTATCAATAAAAGGTTGCATGTTTTTCCATGAACTGTCTTTTAATATATTATCTTTTTAAAATATAATAATAATTTAAAGGTTGTCTTGGTTAGCCTGGTTATGCATGATTAAATAGACAAATCACATCTCTAAGTGAACCTTGAAACTACTTCTTAGCTTTTGACAAGACGTTGAGAATCTTTTTCATGCAAGCAGAGCGTTGTGCAGGCGAGAAGTTCTCCGGCAGTAAAAGAAAGTATAAACGGTCATTACAGAACCGCAGCTATTAAATCAACTAAATGTAATTGCATGACACATTGATGAGTTTGTATTAGTTCTGCCAGTTGAGCGAGCATCAGGTGTACAGATGGGAAAAACACATCCGGCAACATGTCCAGATGTGCAGCTATGCAGAGGAAGCTACTCATATGTCACATTTACAGATGGAGGCGACATATTGGCTGATGCTGTCTGTAGAAAAGCTCAGACTATGCGAGCTACTGAGAGAGCTGCAGGAAGACGGCACAGAATGTATGCACCACATTAAATCATACTGATTGAAGCGTTTGCATTTCGATGTTTGGCCTGTGAAAAAATGCATTCACACTTTTTTCTTAAGGAAAAAGTGAAGGATGGAAAAACCACAAAGTTGTTGTTATTCAAGCTTGGATCAGTGTCTGTCCTCCGTGTCCTTTAAAAACGCGTCATGCAGAGCGCTGATGGAGGTGGGAGGTGCTGGGGGTGTGGTGCAAAATTGACATTATCTGGGTGGAAGTGTGAGTTTATTTACTTGTTTTTTTTTTTTTTTTGCTTGCGGGTGTGTGACGGTGGGCGGGAGGTGAAGGCTGATGCCGCGTGTGGAAGGAGCTTTTTTCTTTTTTTTGTTTGTTTCCTGTCTCTTCACGCTCAGTTGGACAGTCAGATGGGATTAATGGTCGGCGGTGTGTGGAGTGATGGGGTCAGTGGGACAGGGGGGACGAGGTGTGAAATCAGTTTCTCTGTAGACCGCTGACACACAGCTGAGAGGGGCTGGCTGCTGGTAAACATGTCAGAGTTATCAGAGAAGTTTGATTATATCGGTTAGGTTTCAAATGGATCCATGAAAGCCCTGAGCGGACATGCGTCCATCCGTTTTATTTACTCTTGTTTCCTGGTCATTACGGGTGTTTCGCGGTTGTTTTCTCGATATTTATACTCGTTTATTTCCTATCTCCAATTTGCAACAGCACAATCAAACAAACGAACAAATAGACTAAACCTGCCTTATTAGTGAGGGCAATGGCAGCATGGCACGTCAAAGTCTGACCTATCAGGGACCAGCCTTTTGTTGTTGTTGTTTTTTACTAAGAGTGCATTCACATCTGAACAGTTTGATCCGTTTAAAACCAACTGCATTGTGGGTGAAAATTGACCAGGTATTTCAGAATTAAGTGCAAAGTCAAATAGGTTTTTGCTGAGCGTGGCTGACGTGAGCATTGCTATCAACACTGCAGCCTTCAGTCCTTCTTGCAGGTTAACGCCCACATGATCGTGCTAAATGCAGGTAACCAGCCGTCTTTCTGCTGTTGGATATGTGATTACAGTTAGTCCTCCACAGTCTGTGATTAGAGCCGCGTCCCAAGCAACTGTAAAAGTTTGTTCTTCTTTAAGATCCCAGAAATGATGCTCATTTTCACTTTTCATGTTGTCAGTCTGTGAAACCTGTAGAGGAGCTTTGTGTTCTTTTTTATCTGATTCTAGCGTCAGTAAAAACGCTTATTTGAGCCTCTGCTTGGAACAGTATGTTTCAGCTGCTGTCTCTTTAAGGCCACCCACTTTCTTCTGATTGGCCAGCTCTCTCGAAGCCTTCTGAGGAGGGGGGGGGGGGGGGGGCAGGACACTGCAGGGCTGCCAGGGGAGGACTGCACTAACGGTTAACGTAGAGGCTTGAAACCGGCTCCTCGCAGATCCCCTGGAAGTCTTTTCTGAAGTCGGATCGTATCAGCTGATTGCAGCCGAGAAGCACTTAAGATTACCTTTACCTATATCAAGAAATGTATTGAGAAAAGAGGTTAAATCTTTAGGATCTACAGGATGTTTGACTCCGGCATTTGGATATCCTTCTGATACATTCCTTTCTGTCTTCAGGATCTATCCAACAAGTTTTTGAGAATTTGCAGTTTTCCACCTCTCAAATAAATATTTTCTGTTGAACTGTTGCCTCATGTGAAGCATTAGCACCAGGCATTTCACTCAAGTTGATTGTTTATACTTAAAGTGCAACAGACTGCATTTTTTCCCAGGGTTTCCGTTGTGCCAAGTTTCCTCGTGGAGCTTTTAGCTGCACTAATTGATTTTTTCAGCTACTTAGTGGAGGTGCAACAGGCTGAAAACACAACACTGGCACAATATCACCTTCAAGGTCTGCAAGCCTGATAATTAACAAACAGTCGTCTATTTGCACATCTGGCAGGCACAGAGCGACTTTCCCGTCCTGCTGGAGTGGTGTTTGTGTGGAATGTGACAAAAGCAGGTCTGATAGTCATCCTTATGTTAGAGGAAGATCTCTCTCTCTCTATTTGATAAATGCATCATATACCACGCTCATCGGCTTACGTCAAAAACTGTGTCACACTTGAGCATGGCTGTTTATAGAAGTGGGCTTCGTCTCTTGGTTTTCACCAAAACGTGCATACACTCACTCACACAATAAAAAAAAAAAAGATACACACAAGAGGGGAACTGTGGTACGATACAGTTTTGCCAGCAGATTTAAGCAAAAACAGAGAAACAAAGAAAACAAAAAGGAAAAGGGTCAGTAAATAAAATGAATGAATTAGAAAGTTAGAAAGTAACAAGATTATGTAAAATAAAACTAAAAACAAACAAATAACACCAAAAATAGTCACCATGTGTACTGCCCATCCCACCAGTTTTATTTAAAGTGAAGTTATCTAAAGCTGCTCTCTTTCTAATGGCCACCAGGGGGAGACTCTATAGGTGTCAAAAACAAGTCTCATCATTTTGAGGCCCATGAAAAGTCGAAACCTACTTCCCACTTATTTTTATTCCCTCAGTAAAAAATGTTCCTCATGAATTTAGGATTTCCTCTCTTGATGACCTAAACCTCTGTACATGGGGGCGCTTGCACTAACCGCTAGGTATGGAGCTATTATTGTGGCAGAACTATTTGAATATGCGTACACATATGCGGCCTGTGAGCCTGAGATCAGGGCAACAAACCCCACGAATGTGTTGGCAGATCGTCAGACACGCATTTGAAGATATGCGTTTACGCATTTGTGGATCTTGCACGGCAGGAGTGTTGCAAAAGTCACGTGTAACATGACAGCCAATGGAGAGGCCCGCCTCAGTTGTTTAGCGATCATTTGTGTATTTTCAGGATTTATAGCTGAAAAAGTTCACTGCCATTAATAAATAAGTAAATATTTTGAAATTGGTCTACATATTTGCAGATTAGTTTACACATTTGTGGATCTGTGTACACATATTCAAATAGTTTTGCCACAATAATAGCTCCATAGCTAGGCTACCTGCTCCCCCTGTATGCCATCGGACAGTGGATAGAGTAGGAAATCTGAGCGAGAGAGAGAGAGTGGGGAATGACATGTGGGAAAGGAGACACAGGATGGATCCTAACCCCCCCGCTTGGAGGACGTCAGCCTCTGTACCTGGCACACGACCTAACCACTAAGCCATCTGTGCACCGCAGGATCTACTGGTTGCATCTAACACACGTTGATTGACAAGTTGCTGTGGGGACATTTCGACAGGGATAGAGGCCAACAGTGGCGGCGCTCGCTGTGGACACACAGTCATTGACTAGAGTGGCAGCGAGTATGTGGAAATTGGAGGTTAGGTTGGGATCTAAAAGCACAAATCACTGAACTTCTTTGTCCTCCTCAAGGAGATGTTTTGAAGTGGTTAAAAAAAAAATACAGCGTCAGTTTCATTCACAGCTAGATTAAACTGAGTAAACGAGCCAGTCGTGTAATTCTCACTGCATATATTTTATATTCATGTCACGTCGCTCACTCCGACACTTCAAAGATGTAGTTTGTGTTTTGGTCTGACTGTATGTGACATGATGGAGATCTAGTCCCATCTTCTGCTCGGGCATGTTAAACCATGTGTATACAACTCTCACAGTGCATGCATTTCTGTGTGTGTGTGTGTGTGTGTGTGTGTGTGTGTGTGTGTGTGTGTGTGTGTGTGTGTGTGTGTGTGTGTGTGTGTGTGTGTGTGTGTGTGTATGTGTGTGTGTGTGTGTGTGTGTGTGTGTGTGTGTGTGTGTGTGTGTGTGTGTGTGTGTATGTGTGTGTGTGTGTGTGTGTGTGTGTGTGTGTGTGTGTGTGTGTGTGTGTGTGTATGTGTGTGTGTTTAAGAGAGACGTTGGACAGCTGTGAAATGGGCTGTGACAGTGGCTTCAACCAGACTTACTGCCTGCGCCACGGCGAGCCAGGAGCCCCGGTGGCCTTCTGTCAACACACTCCCTCCTCCTCCTCTCTTCTGTCTGTCTCCGTCATGTTGCCTCTACATTTACAAACACAAACACACACACAAAAAAACACACACACACACACACACACATGAGCAGAGTTTTACTTTATCTAATTAAGGCTGAGTGCCATTTCAGCTTCTACAGACTTCATTTTTTTTTTTTTTTTCCACCCACGTGTGCACTCCGGCCCCGCTCCCCCCCCCCCACCCCCCGTCACAAAGAGGAATGGATGGCTGTTGTGTTCAAGGTGACAGGAGCCGGCACTCAGGGGGGAGCCCGACTGTACTGTACATACAGCACCCACATCCATGTGTTTGGCCGTGTTTGCTCCATGTTCCAGTCAATAAATCACTCATTTCTTCTGTTTTTTCGTTTCCTTTCTCCTTGACACTTTCTCCCGCTTGTTTTATTTCCGCCTGTTTTTTCATTACACTTCCACAGCTGTCATTCATTTGTTTGTGCTTCATCGTTGAACATATTACAACTGTCAGTTCTGCTTTATTTACTCTTCTTAATTTGACTTTTTCTGCGCTGTTTCAAAAGCACCAACAATCCAGTCCCCCCCCCCCCCCCCCCCCCCCCCGGAATTAAATCCCAGAAAACAAAATAATCAAAATCCCTGTGACTCAATGAAAAGGAAAAAAAAAAAAGCCAATTAGTATTACCCTGCCATATGTTCATCATTTTATTAAACGGAGCTCGAGGTGTCGAAATAGTTCAGCTTTAATTGGTTCCCGATATAATTTCCAATCACGTGTCGAATGTTACCGGGGACTGATCCCCTGAAAGCCTGGGGGTTTATTCGCCTTGCAGTGGGGAGGGGGGAGGGGGGCGTTGTTATTTTTCTCTGACGCTCATGTGCCACTGATCATGCCTTATTATGGCCGGTGGGCACATTTTCCCCCCAGCTCCTCTCTTATGTGATGATCATGGAGCACGGTAATTGGCCACGCTGAGTGACAACCCGACGTCTCGGAGGAGATAATGAGGCAGCCATTTTGAGCGTAATGCTGACAGACAACTTTGAGCAGCTAACACAATTAACTGCTGCACCGGGCAGATCAGTGGGTAAATTTATTAGCAGACTGATTCCAGATTACACGAGCGTGAATATTAATCACCAGCTGATTACTTGATTGAAACTTCCAAACGAGGAGGAGTCCGATTTTTTTTGGGTGCTGTTGCAGTTTTTTTTGTGGGATTCGGTGGATGTTTGAGAGCGGAGCGCTGAGGCATCAGAGATACAGAAGAAAACAACTTGTTTTGTTTGGGGGGGTGTCAGATTGTTATGACGTACGCTCACACAATGCTGGGGCTTAATGGATTCAGGAACAAAGCATTCAGATATGTCCCGTAATATTATAAAGGTAATGGGACGAGTGTGGCTAACCTTGTTCAGAGGACTTAATGCACCTGTGTTTCCTCCTCACAGTACGCTGCATCCTCTGCTCCTCCACTCTCCATTAGGGAAGAGCTGTCTCTGTCTTTCTCTCCACTTCTGTCCGGTGTAACTGGAGGAGCTTTACTGCTGATTTTCACTGATGGATTTCACTATTTCAGCCTCCTGCAGATCATTATTTGTGATGATCACGAAGTGTTTGTCCCACCATGGGGGGGACACGCAGGTCCAGGACAGATCCTCTCCATCAGCTCTCATCAAGCTTCATATAGATACCCTACTTTAAGCACTAATCATTTGTGGTAAAACTTAAATTACCAAAGTTTTAGATATGATTCTATAGGCAGGCTGTATATTTGATGTATATTATGTATAAGTATAACTCTAAAACTTTATAAAATCAAAACATATGACTTCTAAAAGAACATTCAACTCAGACCCAATTAGTTTTTGTACCAATGCAACGCTACTCAATTTTATTTCTGTAGCACCTTAAACACGACACAGTTGATCCAAAGTGCTGAACATCACTTATAGAGGCAAGAAAGTAACAGAGAACAACAACAACATTCAAAATGAAATATCAGACAGAGCTATGGATCCCTGAGCCTGACGGGCTATTGAAAATTGAAGGCAATTGTGTGAAAATAAGTTTTAAAGGTCACATATTCTCCTCCTCTTCAACCAGTTTAAATAAGTCTCAGAGCTCCTCAAAACATGTGTGTGAAGTTTCTTGTTCTAAATCCACTCTGATCCTGTATTTGATCATGTCTATAAACCCCTCTATTTCAGCCCTGCTCAGAACAGGCTGTTTCTGTGTCTGTACCTTTAAATATGTAAATGAGCTGTGTGTCTGACCACGCCCCCCTCTTTGGAAAGGCTTGGGTAGTGAAATTTGAAAGTTCATTTTCTGAACTAAATACACAAACTTTATTCAAAGGAAAAAATGATTCCCTGGAACACTGTTAGGAGCTAAAAAGCGACCGGGAGAGTTCTCTCGTAGCATTTTAACTTCCAACAGTGTTACAGGGACCAAATTTTCCTCTGAGGACATTTTGTGTAAAGACTTATGAACATATACCACAGAATCTGTACACTACTCCAACTTTCACATTTCTCTACCGAAGCTACATAGTGCACCTTTAAAGTGGTGCTTGTCATATTCTGCAGCTTAGGGCCACAGACTTGAAGAGTCGGGGGGTAGGAATGTGTTAAAATGTCGGTTCTACTTAGACTTGGCAATAACAAAGTGCTGAGGATTATTTTTTTTTAGGGCTCATAAACATGCTGAATCACTCACATGATAGCCATCAGTGACAAAGCAGCAGAATTAGCTACGTGTTAGCGTGTGCTTCATTTAGCTTGGTCACGACTTGCTTGTGTCTCAGAAGGCGATGTTGACAGGAACATCGAGCCTGCAGCACGCCTCAGTGACACGTCAACATCCCTCCACTTCCTGACCCCGAGGGTCTCCGAGATCAATATCCAGCATGTTGTGTCCTGTTTCACTTAAGAACACCGTCACCTCCACAGCAGTGTGTGACGCGCAACACCAGATTTTTCCCCCAACACAGCTGAGTGTCGTGCTGTGCAATCAGAACATGGTTGACCCACACCTGAGGTTTTCACTCTGTTGATGGTAACTGGTTTAACTGGAATGAAGCAAGACGTGATAAGTCTAAGCTGAAGTGTCGCTAAAATGCCCTCAAAGTATTTTCATCACAGGTAAAGGAGCACCAGCGGGTCTAAATATAACTGGGACTTAAATCCTTTGAAATGTTTGTGCTGCTAAATGGTAATTTTTATAATCTGACATTTTCTGAGACTCTTTAAATTCAATGCAAACTTTGCTCCTCTGTATCTTTTTTTTATTTCAAAGATTGTGTGAAGCAAACAGAGAGACAAAACTCTGAGATATGAAAGCTTTCATCTTCTGCTCTAAGATGATACAAACACACTTTATTCTTTACTTTAACACGTCCGTACCTCATGCATTTGATACATGCATAAGTCTGACAGCTCAGGGATGTGTTTATTAATGTTTAGAATAAATCTTTGTATATATATATATTAATGTTATAATTAGTGTTAAAAGTTAACCCAGGCTCTTACTGACTTCAGTGAAATAACTCTATTTGAGACAGGCGTCAGAACGAGACGGCCCTTTATTTCTTTTCAAACTAAACTTCTGCAAAGAAAAGATGGGAAATTGTAAACTTACAAAAGAAATGATCATTCGGGGCGCAGATGGCCTGGCGGTTACGTCACGCCCCATGTATGGAGGCTGTAGTCCTCCAGGCGGGCCGCCCATGTTCTGAATCTGACCTCTGTCCCCTCTCCCGCATGTCGTTCCCCACACTCTCTCTCTCTCTCTCCAGATTTCCTACTCTATCCACTGTCCTATCAAATAAAGGCTCAACAACATCTTAAAAACAAAAAAAAAGAAAGAAAGAAATTATATTTCACTTTGTACAATTAGATTTTGATAATCACATGAAGGGGGGCGGTAGTAGCTCAGACTGTTGGGACTTGGAGGGTTCTGGTCTGGAGCCAGTTCTGGTCTGGTTGCCTCAACCCGGACGGTTTTGCTGCTACTCATGCTGTCTTCATCGTTAGTTCTTGTGGCCTTTTCATTGGCTGGTTTGGCTTTAATCATGTGTACTTTTCATCCGTGTCCTTGGCAGTGTTTGTTTTGGCTGCATCAATTTTAATTTTCTTATATAAGTTTGAACTTTGCTGAAAAAGAAAACCTCCGCTCCTCTTCATTGTTGCATGCCAACCGGCTCTCAGCATCTGCACGACAGGACGTTTTTAGATGAATATTTGTGTTTTCACTCTTCTAACTGATAACATGTTTTTGGGAGTTATCGCCAGTGAAAGATGAACGTGCCATTAAGTGTGGCTTCAGCTGCAGCAGCCCCCTACTCCATTTCCTGTCAAGAATGGAAACGAGGGGGTGCCGGATATCTTAGTGGTTACATGTGCAGAGGCTATAGTCCTTGTCGCATGTGGTTGTGGGTTCAAATCCGACCTCGGCCCTTTGCGGCATGTCACCCCCCCTCTCTCTCCTCCCAACATTTCCTGTCTCTCTTCAGCTGTCCTCTCTAATAAAGGCAAAAGACTTCAAATCAAAGAGGAGTCTTGTTTCATAAATGTTCATTTGGATTTGACCAGTTAAAGAATAAATGTATTTTTTTTTATATTTGAGGTTGAATTCAGTCTCGCCCTCTCCTCAGCCCTCCGAGAGATGGCAGTCAGCCTGAAATGACTGCCATCTCTAATGTAATGAAAGGTGAGCGATAAAAGAAAGTGCTGCCACGGTGAGGGGAAGCCAACATTAGCCGAGATTAACCGTCCATTCAGGTAAACAGAGACGGACACAGAGGAGAGGACGAGAAGACACTGTTCTCTCATCGGAGATTTCTGTGGCTTTTGTGTGAAGTTCCCTTCGCAGATTGTCGGCAGCTCTCCGGAGAGAGAGAGAGAGAGACAGAGAGAGAGAGAGAGACAGAGAGAGAGAGAGAGAGAGAGAGAGAGAGACAGAGAGAGAGAGAGAGAGAGAGAGAGACAGAGAGACAGAGAGAGAGAGAGAGAGAGAGAGACAGAGAGAGAGAGAGAGACAGAGAGAGACAGAGAGAGAGAGAGAGAGAGAGACAGAGAGAGAGAGAGAGAGAGGGGGGCCGCTCTTCATCTCCGTCAATTATTTACTTTGTAAATACACCTGGCTGCTGCGTCTGACCTTTGAGAGAGTTTGAGGCTTTTCAGTCAATTAAGAGACATTTCTGAAGCAGATGCTGTGCCGCCGACCTCGCTCACTTCTCATTGAAAAGCCTGCCACGTTTCCAATTTGCGGCATAAACAAACCCAAAGAAAGTATGGAGTGGGGGGAGGGGGGGAGGGGCTGCCTAAAGATCACAATTATGGACTCCACGCCTCTAAAGACAAAAGCTTTTTTTTTTTGTTGCACAAAGACAAAAAGACACCGTTGGGAGGACATTAGCTGTCAGAAGAAAACCTGAACAACTGGAGAATAACAATGAAAAAAATCAAGGTGTGCCTAATGAGACGGAGGACAGGAGGGGAGAGCTGCCGGGATATGAAAACAAGGAGCGATCTTTCACGGCGATTTATGTTCTGTCCAAAGAAAAATGAGAAGACGCTTTCTTGCCATATGTCCATCTGCTGCAATTAACCACTCACGTCAGGAAAGGTCTCTCCTCAAGCGTGGAAATAATGAGAAACAGGGAGAGAGATGGAGAGCTCTGTCGTTCGCGTCTCTCCCACATTTGGCAGGAAGCGTCCTCTCAGCAGAGATCTTCTCCCGCTGAAGTTACTCCGTCAGGATTAGTGGGATCATGGCGGAAACCGGACTGAGGTGGCCTGTTGTGTTGAAGACTGTTGGATTTTGGGGGAAGAAAAACAAATCCTGGCAAGTGTATTAGTTGTACTTTCCTGGATGCAGTCAGCCTCGAGACTCTCCTCTATAACCCTCTTTCAAATCCTCACCCGGAGTTTAAAAACCTTCAACAGTGTTGTCCGCGAGCTGTGAGACAGACAGCTCTACTTACAGTGATAAGCACAAGTTAATCCGTAGGCCAGCTATTGATTCAGGAGGCTGGAAAAGTTTCTTTGTACAACACCTTTCAGACACAGCAGTCCCAAAAGTGCTTCACAGATAAATACAGGAAATCAAATCCGTCTCTTCCCTCACCAAGTGTTAGAGTAACTTTATACTTTGAGTAAAGGTCGTTCTACATAACCAGGATGTTTCTGATCAGATATCGTCTGATCAACGAGACGGCTTCTGGTAGTGATGGTGAACTTGTCGGTGTTTCCGGTAAAACCAGTGAACATCTACAAGCAGATATTAAGTGGTGCTTGCATGCAGATATCTGATTAAAGATTTTACTCATTGGATGAGCACCATCCAGTGGGAGCTGGGGTTTCATTGTAGCGGTTTCAGTTCTGCCCCTTTTGCTCTCCACATGAGTTGTTCTCCTGTTTACAGACGGTTGCTACTGGCACTTCAAACTCAAACCAGAACCTTCCCCATACGAGAATCCAGCACTGGTCTTAACATTTACATTCAGAATTTGCAGAGTTTACAGAGTCAATAATTGTATAAATTTGATATAAACAAGACAGTTTCAAAGCAACCCAAACTTTTCCACTGCACTCTTGCTTCTTTGTTCTTGCTGATGCACCACTGAGCATCTCTTTTGTAGTATGAACATTCACTTGAATATTCCAGCTGTCAACGGCTCGACACTTCATCCACGTGTGCAGATGGTCTGAAGACAATATGGATGAGAAAACATGTAGTTGTTGTTGTTTTCTGAGTTGCCCTTCTTTCTCACTCCAGAGAAGAAGCTTTTATTTGAAGGCTATTGGCGCCCCAGAAGCTTTATCTTTAACATTGAAACTCATATTACATGCATTGTTCAAATCTGGCATCAAAACAAACCTCAGAAAAAGTTCCCCCTCCCCCCTCGGCTCCACGCAGATTAAAGGTGCAGACCACTTTCAGATGCAAAATCAGACGCAAACTGCACGGAGCAGGGCGACTCTTTGGGCGTCTTTGCACCTGACTATAAACGCTTTGCTTTGTGATTTAGAGCTTGAGATGCAGCAGATACTCCGAACAAATGATGCACAACTTTTTGGACTGATGAGTGGCCGCAATCCATTCTTAGTGAATCAGTGTAGTACTGTATCTGCAGTTCTAGACAGCATGCTGGTCATTTACTTGATTTGTATTGTAGACTATGATTATTGAATCCTGTATCATAGCATTGAAAAATGATGTAATGTAAATGATATGATTTCAAATCCTTTATACTGCACTCGTCATCACATGCTGTGGGTGTAGAAGGATAATGGCTACTTAAAGGGAGAAGTAGATTTCTAGGTTCAGCGCCTTCTGCGAGCCCGCCTATTCAGCACACAGCTTCTTAGCCATTAGCTAGTCGTGTGATTGAGGTTAGCACTCCCGCAGTAATGCCGCTCTCTTCCCTCTTCTTTCCTCCTTTACCTTTGCACTCTCTCATACTGCTGCTTTCAGCAGAAATTAGCCGCATTAGTCAGTGACTAATCGCTTCACGTTTTCTCTTCAGCTGCATTTGCCGGCCCGGCCGCTGCTGTCTGGATCCTTAGGTAACGCTAGCCTTATATACTCAAAGCCAGACCACCTCAATCAATAGCCGCCCTCGGGCAAGGACAGAGATGGAGGAGAGGGGAAGGAGAACAGGATGCAGCCTAATTCAATGAAATAGACATTACCCGGTGCTCGCAACGCGCCAGGGCATGAGTAATCATAGACAAATTCATTTTAGAGCCCAGGAGCCCAGTATTGCTTTAAATTAAGGGCAGAATTTTAGAGGAGTGGGGTGCATGCAGTGTGAGCTGGTGTGAGTGGTTAGGAGGATAACGAGATGCAGACTGAGCTCCAATCAGTCCAGCGTCTTCTTCAGGCATTTAGAGCAGGTGCGACTGTTTTAACTTGAAATGCAAAAAGATGATCTGAAGCGAAGGGACTCAAAAAGTGATGCTCAAAGCTGACAAACACTGGAACATCAAAATGAACCATTCATCCATATATATGTTTTTTAACAAATCTACTGCACATCTACAGAGAAATGACTTCCCCTAACACCTCCATGTTATTCAGAAATTCAGATTTTCTACTCGAGACAGAGAGGGGGGAAATATTCAGTGTGTGACACATGCGGCCTGCAGAGCCTCTCTGACTTCTAATTTCTTCTGCAACTAATTTCAGCACTTAATGACGTTCTTCAGACATTCTAAGAAGAAGGTCAATTTTCTCTGATCGAATGCCCAAGTATTCTTTTTTTATCTGTGAAAGCAAAAGGGACCATCAGCCAAAATAACCTATAGCCAAGCATCAACATATTTTATCTAACTCCATTTTTCAGTGGTAACGAGAACATTTCAATTGCTTTCTCCAGATCTTGAGTTATTTACCTCATTATCTCCAAATAACAACCCTGGTTTTCCCGTGATAACTTAATTTAAGCCGTTGAGATTTGGAGAAATTAAGTCATCATCACACGAAATTGGCATTTTGATCCTGAGATCATGAGATAAATAAATAAAGAGGTCCACTTTGCATAGTTACTAGTTCAATACTTAATAGTTCTCTCTATGTTTAATTGTCTAAAGTTACATTTTCAGTCATAGATTTTAAAAACAAAAACGATAAAAACCCTCATAAATCCATGTAACACAGCGTCTCTGTGCTCTGGTGTCACTCCTAACTGTATCTCATGTTTCAATTTCCAGATCCCTTAATTGATCAAACATTGCATATCTGCGTTTCCTCAAGCTCAAAAATACTCTCTGTCTTTCCTGTTTAATGAAGTTGGAAGGAGTTTTATTAAATTCAAGTGATTTGTGGATACAACATGTTTTGTTTTTTCTCTCCGCTACAACCGTGGCTCCAAAGAAGTGCGTTCCAGAGCTGGTGGGAGTCTGGCGTTTCAGCCATCATCATTGCCAGTTGAGCAGAAACGCAGTCAATTGCCATTTAGTTTTGGAAATCGAATGCCGTTTAGTCAGGAAATGAAATCCAAAAGCGAGTTGAAAAGAAGCAGCCTCCATAAGTGTTTTAGTCGCTGATAAACAAAAGCAGTGCTGGAGAATTGTCCAGCGTTGGTGGATGTTTATGCCTGTCTGAGTGTGCTCTTGTTTATACTGCCTTCTTATTGGAATGCATGGATGAATGCCTTCTTTTTACATCCCACTCACTTTTTATTCTCTCACTGAAGCATCATGAAATTCAGGCCAAGTGTACCATATCCATAAATATGTATGCCTTCTTTACCAGAGCGGGATGACGACATCGCTGGGAATGATAATGGCCTTATGCCCACACTTTTTTTTTTTTTCTTTTTTTTTTCCAAAAATCAAATCCTAACCCTTTTCAGAAGTGCAGGATGTGTTGTGATGAAACACACAGCTGTGGGGCATTGTGATGTCTTTGAGGTCAACAGAGAAACAAACACATTAAACTGGTAGAATATGGAGAGGAACGTTGGATGAATGTATTCAGGGAGATGGAGGGGGGGCGAAGGGTTGATGAGGTCAATGCCATGGAAACAGTGACAGCAAAGATGTCTTTATGTATTGTATTTCAGAGGTAGTGTCATGTGTACGTGGGTGCATGTAAATGTCTATCTCTGGCTGAGCTGATTAACCTCCCAGCACCTAAAGATGCACCATAAACACCAAGCTGACAGCTCGCAGACATGAAGTTATTCAAATGAGAGATACATCCTGTTGTTGGTGTGCAGACATACATGCTGAGGCGTATAGTTTGGACGCATTTAAGCGCATCTAATTAGTGGATGAATTCTCAGAACTCTGAGAACCAGTTACTACATTGGTATTTTTGTTATCATAAGACAGTTTCTCTAGGTATTTTTTCAATATTTCATCCATAGAATCTAAATATTTTTGACTTCAAAATTATGCAAGTCAGTTAAACATGAAAAATGTTGTGAGGGACATACTGCATGTGAAAAAGAATAAAAGAAGATTCCAGGGGCCGGCTGTCTTAAAGGAAGAATGTACGAGATTTAACACGTAAATAAAACAGAAATCCAGTCTGTCCTGTGTAAATGTGTCTCTGAGTCATGACTGTCTACAATGAGGGAGAAGCTCGAGTCCCGCTGGCTGTGTTGTTGTCAGAGCCGTGTTTACATGGACGGGACGGCCGGCTCCTCCCCTTGTGTATAAAAGCTGTTTTAGTCAAGAACTAGAGAGAAGAAGAAGAACATACTCACTGATTATTTGGATGTTAGTAAGAGTTTTTAGATCATGGTTATACCGTGTAAATGTACACGCAATGTGCAGCTACAAGCTAACTAAAGAGCGCTAACATTAGCATGCTAACACAACAATGCAGGACACGGGTGATTGCAGCTCGAGTAGAGGGCAATTTAGTTCTCTGCTTGCGCTTAATGGTGCTTAATTATGGTGCGTTCTAATTGATAACTCCTCTGTGTGAGTGTGAGTGGAAAGGAGTTAGAGGTGCGTCTGTGGAGGAGAGCGGAGCGTGGCCCAACAGAAGTTCGTTTTGGTTTCATGCTTGCCCTCACGGGTGACATCTGCTGGATCAAAAAGTCGCACATTCTACCTTTAAGCTTTCTAGAAATGTTCAGGAGTGCATATGAAAACAGCTAGTGTCTCTTTTAAATGTAACAACAAACATCTTCATATAATGTGGGTGAAACCTATTTTACCTGGACTGAAGAGGGGCCTTAAGTATCTTTAATTTCTAATGTTTAATACAGATTTTGCACATATATTTGTTAGAAAACTACGTGTTTGCTCATCTTCTTCTATTCCATGTGTTAGCTGTTTCTGTTTCTCCACTTATATTTTGGGGGGATTAAAATGCTCCCAGAAGTTCAGGCGTATTATCTCTTCAGCTGAATGCCTCTCATGACAGGTCCCTCCTCTTGCTTCAACCTGGTTTTAAGCAGCAGAAAGCTGTTTATTTATTTTTTTTAGCTTTATTCTACCTTCTCAGTATCAAGCAAAACAGAAACTGTGCCAAACCAAAGGACTTGCCAGGGGAACATAGTGGAGCATTCAGCCTTCATGTCTGCTGACCTGACTGATCTATCTAGGTGCATTTTCAAGGTGTTGGTCGATCCATCATTCTTTACTTTCATATCACAGATGATGTTGCATTTGGTGACGCCTTTGTTAATGTTTTTCATGAAGTAATTAAAGATCTAACACATGGCGATGGCACTGTAGCAGCTGCAGTGTTGTGCGGGTCCTGTTGTCGTCTGTGCAGCGTGGCCGCTCAAACACCAGATGTGGAAGATTACACATGATGGGAGGAAACGACACTCAGCTCATAACGTTAATGTGACAGCATTTAAAAAAAATAAATAAATAAAAAAACTTGTGCACAAGTCCCAAATCTCAAAATCCAGGCGGGGTCTCAAGTCTTTGAGGGGAAGTTAAGGTCAAGTCTCAAACTTTAACTTCCTGCTTCATCATATCCCTTTAGAGAGCATGAAGTGCAGTCAAAGTCGCCAGGTTTGTGTTTAACATTAAAAGAGTCTTAATGTGATCAGCTACATCTTGACAATAGAAAACCCAGAGAACCTACATAAGTGCATACACTCAATGGTACTGATAAATTGAGGGCTCACCCGTATTGTTATTCAAATATAGCGGCAGATCTAAAGGCTAATGGAGTGAAGAATTGGGGTTAGCACTCTCACAGTGCATGACTGCTCTCTGAAATAGACTCTGCCTTGAGTCACTTTGCAGACAATGCAACAGTACAGGGAGCAGCTTGACTTTTTGAACTGATGACACATGAGGGTTATCTCTCATAGAGGTAATTTTAGTCTCTCACTGATCTGACACAAACAAGCCGGAAGAAAGAGACCTGAATGTATGGATGCGGCTCTCTATCACCTTTACGCCTCTCTGTTTCAGACAGCTTTGGGAAGAGGATTGTCAAGTTTGTGTGTGTTCCTATTTATGGCTCTTCATCAATCATTATTTGTGTAGCGCCAATTCATACCAAGTGTTATCTGGAGACGCTTTACAAAACAGCATGTGGGATAATATGTGGGAAGGATTTCTCCTTTGTGTTCCTCGCGTTCCTGTTGTTGCTGAGGTGGAGGTCGGAGCAGGCCGTGCATGAATGAGGACGGCGGTGGTTGTTGGGACGCCACAGTCGGATGGTGGCGGCTGGGCGTCGGGTGGTGGTTGGTGGTGCATTGGCTATCCCATTGAATTAAGTATTGCTCTTCCATTTAGTCTAGTTTAGATCTTAAAAATCTATGAAAGGTATGATATGTGACTTTCAGTTTGGATGATGTTGCATTTTGGCATCAGTCTCTCAAAGCCAAATTAACTCGCTCAGGTCATCGCCTCCCCTACTCGCCTACTACTGGAGTAGATCCTGAAGTATACTAATTCAAAAATAGACTTTGAGTCATGAATCCAGAATCGTTTTTGAATTGAAAATAGATTCTCAATCGAATCGTGACCCAAAGAATCTAAATCGAATTGAACCGTGAGACACCCAAAGATTCCCAGCCCTAGTAGTTTGACCAATCTGTGTAAAACAAGTGGAGTTCTCCAACAAACGAACTTAAAAAGCATGAAACCTTTAAGAGCAGAGTCAAGCTTTGATGGCACTTTGGATGTTTATATGTGATGTGTGCGTCTGTGTGGTTGGTTTTTGTTCTGTGCTGTCATTCATGTGAGCTGTGTGTGTAGTGATGCTTTTTTAAACGACTGAAGTTCCTAACGGATAAATAAAGTTATTTGAATTTGAATTGAAACCTATGCAGCCACCTATTTGGGACACAAATGAAATTGCAGTTTTACAGTTCAGTGCAACACAATATGCCAGTGACAGAGTAGTTACGTGCTTCCTTTTCCCTGGCTTTTTCCTCTGTGCAGAAAACATCACGGCGGCATTTCAGAGGAAATATGACTGCTATTGTCAAGGGCTGTAAATTAAACTCATCAACCTGAGCTATTTTTCTATTCCAGAAAATGTAAGAGTAATACAACCTGCCCGGGTTTGAGTCTGCAACTTTTGTTGGCTCACGTCGGGTGCTCGATATTGTAGGGATCAACTAGTTTCCAGTGACAGGAGAATTATAGGTCTGTGCAGCTCACAGCGCTGCTAGAAAAAAGAAATGGCACTGAAGCACAGCAGCTCTGTGCCCAACACAAAGGAGAATATCTGAATGTGGGGCTGCATGTAGAGCAATTAATTAGGTTAATTTGGGAACTATTATCCGAGTTTCACATTACATTACACAAGTTTGAGCTCCACCTGGGCACACAGACACATAGTACCGAGTACGAGTTTAAAAAAATTAAACATATTCTTCAAATTTAAAAGTCTATCTCAGCTCAGCAGGTCTTTGATTTTGTTTTAATTTTTTTGATTGTAGGCAAACTCAGGGGGTTGAATTACGAGTTGACATTCTGTTGAGATAAGATGAAACGAGGTAATAGGAACAGGAAATGTTACAATGTAGATAGTCAATAGATAATTAATACAAAAATGATTTTTTTTCCCCCTAGTAATTCAGCTCCAAGCCTCAAGAGCTCAGAGCAGCTATAAGAGCTGTGTACTGTTAATGACAATGACAGTGACAGTGGACTGTAGAGAGTCAGTATGTTTGCATGCAAAGTTAAGATGAGCTACGATTACAGCTCGATTAGGTCATTCAATTGGACTACTGTCTTTGTCCCAGTACACAGAATCGATTCTTTGGCAGAATTCCGCTGTGGTAAATGGCGCCCCCTTTCAGCTAGTCACTGGAAGTAAGAATCTGTTGGGACAGATAACGACACAAAGAAGTAAAAGTTATTCTTCTTAACCTGTGGTTTGAAAACAGGATAAAGCCATGTCTTAAAAACAGTATAATGAACTAAGATAATCAATCCTGCATTCATAAACACAAAAAAATGAGCGAGGCCACGTGTCCACCTAGCATTTTTTTTTTCTGAGCGCCAGCGTCTTTTTTCAATTGTTTTCAAAGAGTAGAGAGGGTTTGTAGCAGAGCGCGACCGCCTGGAGAATATTTTCTTCCCAGCGCTCAAGTTGAAAATCTTTCACCTTTGCAGAAAGGACCTGATGTCACCAGCGCTCTTTTCCAAGTGTATGATATTCCCCGTATTTTTGCCTCCTACAGATTGTGTCTTTTACCCACATCCTCCTCGCTCCACGTCTGATCGGGTAATAAACAAACCCAAATATATAACATTCTGTAAAAAGCAACATGCTGTTGTCATAGAGACAGGATGGACGTACAGTGCTTCTCTTCTCAGCGCACAAACGCTTCATGCAAACACTCCCGAGCGTACAGCCAGCGCTTTCCTGCACAGAAAGAAACCGTAGGTGGACATGGGGCCTAACAGCAACAAAATATTGATTGTTTTATTGCCTTCCTATTCCATACGTGCTATAGATTCAATGTGCTTGGTGGGGTTGGGGGGGGGGGGGGGCCTCAGGCATCACCGTTCCCCCCTGTGTGCCTGGTAGCTCCAGCCCTGAACTTTGAGTAAACAGTCAGGTGTTAAAGCAGGGCCCTGTGACATCTCACTCCCAGCCTCCCCCTCTGACTGCCTGTCTCTCACAGCCTGGAGAAAAAGTGACTCCGATGGCCTCGGGCTTTCATTCTGTGGACACTGACTGTCAAAGGATGCTGCCCCACACACACAAACACAGTGACACACACACACACACACACACACACACACAAGATTTCTCACTTCTTGGTTAGGTGTTTTAGGGTTCCCTGTCAGCTGAGTGATGCTGTGTGAGATTGAGGCTGACTGCTGATGGCTTGTCTTGGGGGGGGGGGGGGGGAGTTCAGAAGGAGGTCAGCAGTGCAAAACCAAATATAGCATTTGTTTCAAATGAAAGATGGCACCAAAGGCAGCAGGGGGATACATAATGGCCTCATGATGATGACATTTTGAAATTTTCTATTTACCACATGAATGAAAACGTTTTTCGCCTTTTCAGGAGCTGTCTCTGTTCGGGGGCTTGTGATGTTCATTCTGTGTGCAGTGTTTAATTGGAATTCAGATGACTTGGCAGTGCACACACTGTCAGCTGTTTTCAGAGGACATGAGAAGCCTCCGAAATGTCATTTTTTTTCTCTGATGAATGCTTCTAAAGCTCGACTCAGTCTCTCCCCCCCGTAGTGATAAGACCCTGTTGCATGTCTTGTTTTCCTTCAGGTATATACGGGCCAGACGAGGGATGGCTGACAGCGTACCCACAATGCAGAGAGAGAAACCAGTCGCCAATCAACATCGGGGAGCAGGATGCCAAAATATCCACAGAGTTTCAGGAAATGACACTCGAGGGCTTTGATACTGAGTCGTCTAATAAGACAACGATGAAGAACACCGGCAAAACAGGTAAAAGCAATTCTGTTTCCTGTCGCAGATTGAATTTCTACTGATTCATAACCCCTGATGTGTTTCTTCTGTCGTCACTGATATATTATGAATACACAGATTGTAGAGAAAAGGGTCAGATAAATGTTTAAGATGTCGGTAAAATCAAGAGAAAAAAAAGGTGTTTAGAGCAGTGGTTCACAAAGTGGGGGTCGCAAGGCATTGAGAGGGGGTCGTGACATTCCTTTCAAAATCATGTAAAAATTAAAATCACTGAAAATTGAATATTTTACCCATTATTGTGAAAATAGCTACAAAATAAAGTAGTTTAAGAGATGAATTATGTTCTGCTTCTAGCATTTCTTACAATAAATTACTTTAATTAGCCTATTAGTCTGCCAGCATTGAATGTTTTAACCACCTCCATGGACAGTTTGGGTCCCCAGTCTCTAGCAACTTATTTTGGGGGTCAAATGCAATCTTTGCTCTTTGATGCTGTAACTATGTAAATTTCCCCATTGTGGGATAAATAAAGGCTTATCTTATCTTATCTTAAAGTTTGGAAACCCTTGGTTTAGAGGATCTGTAAGCATTGAAACAACTTGTTCTAGTTAAGTATTAAAAGGCTTTGTCTTCACTCAACCTATTAGAATGAAAACCTCCTTTTGTCAGACAAGCAACAAGCACAGTTTCAGAACTGAGCCCGTCCGTACTGACATGTTGGGGAAACAGCTGTGAGATTTTGCAGATGTACGACCAAATTATAAAACATTCCTGAAAATCATCCGGGATCAGCAGATCGGTCGTGACCCCCTGTACACTTACAACAACTAACAATGCCCAAATTGGGCTGGATTTGGCCTGACTTCAAAATCAGTCACGCTCACAAAATATGGTCAAACGCCAACTTCAGGATTTCACAACATGCCAGGACCACAATCAAATCCAAAACGACATCAGAAAATGTAACTCATAATTTAACACTCTGCATGGTCTAGGATGAGGAACGTCTCAAAAAAAACACATGCAGGACACATGCAGGGTCTGTGATTTGTACCCGACACCCAATGAAATATGAAAAAAACGTAGAAGTGAGTACTGCACTGGGTCAAAAAAATAAATAAATACAGAAAAATCAGGTGCTCTTCAGGAACAGGAGACAAGAGTTGAACAGCTAATAAAAAAAGTTTAAGACTGCCTCTCCACACTTTTCTCTTCTCATCAGGACAGTCAAACTTTTTTATTAGCTACCCAATGAAATATATTCTGCACTCTCATCACGATCATAGCGCACTGTTTTGAACATGTTGGAAGCTTTTGGAGGCTCTTGCTAAAGATCCTAACATATCCTGGACAGTAGGGAGGGAATAGACAATGAACTTGTGTTATCCCTTGTAATCTTTTTTTTCCCCCTGTTTTATTGATATCTCAAATGTCAGCGAGCGTCACATTCACCCAAAGTAATGAAGGCAATATGTTGTCACAAACCTGGAAGGAAGCAGTCAGTCACATTTCTCAAAGACGTGTTGTGCGTTGTTTTCTGACAAGCGTGGTTGTAATAATACGACGCGGCATCCGACCACAAAGCTGCAGTGACATCTCTAATAATCTCTGCTCATATTGGCAGATGTCTGCATGTCAAACATCTGTTGCATCACTTCCCCGCACACACAATTACAAAACAAGACAGGTGCAATATGCAGCAAGTCTTTTATGATGAAGATTACACATCTCCATTTTCATTCAGACGCGCTGGATCTGTGTTGTAGGACAAGAGCCATGGCAGGTGTCAGAAAGCCTGTCGGATGCAGCACCTGGCCATCTGCATTCAGCCCCTCTCTCTGCAACTCGAGGACCCTTCTTGTCAGCCGCTGGTATTTTTCATAATTCCAGGTTGTCAGTAAGATGGATGATCCTTTCGCCTTGGTGCAGGGATGAAGTTGAAAAAAAAAAAAGCTTTTGAGAGGTCGGAGAGGCTTCAGGTGGTTGGCATCGCTGTGGACGACTTGTTCAGCGGCTGCCCCGGAGCACAGCTGTGTGTTAGGCACAATAATGTTTAACAGCCCGTCATTTCCTGGATGTAATGACACGTTTGAATACATTGCCAATTTGTCTAGTTTAACTTCGGCTTCATGAAACGGATTTTGGCTGTGCAGAAAAGAAAAACCCTTTCCTCTCAGCGATAATGAGAGAGAGATTAGAAACAAACAGAAGTGCCGGTTCCTTTCATCCTGTCCCTGTTGGCTTCATATAACGGGGGCGGCAGTAGCTCAGTCCATAGGGACTTGGGTTGGTAACCGGAGGGTCTCTGGTTCAAGCTCTGGACCAAAATAGGAACGTTGGTCTGGTAGCTGGAGAGGCACTTTTTGAGCACTGCCCAGGTGCCCTTGAGCAAGGCACGCCCAGTGTGTAGCAGCCCCACTCTGACATCTCTCCACTAATGCATGTCCACAGGTCCTGTTTGTGCATGTGTGTGAGAAGCATGTCTCTCTAGAACAGAGTGCAAACCAGAATTTCCCTCAAAAACAAGATGTAGACAAGTGATTTCAGATTTACACAGCAAATATGTGGTCACACTTTAGACAACATGAAGTGATTAAACAAAAGAATCAAGGTTTTGTGTTTTCAATAATCGATGAACAATCCATCAGACAGTGTTTTATACATTTTAGGTTGGCTTTACCGTTAAAAATACATTCAAGATTTCCATCTCATGACTTGTGAGGCTTAAAGGATCACAGTTCCAAACCTTGTAGTTTAATGATGAGAAGAACATGGAGGGAGATGAACCTACTTGTTTTCTAGCGTCAGGGTCGTAAGTTGAGAAGATCATTGACAATTTCTGTTGTTTCAATATTTTCATTCATCCAGTAATGGGTTAGCTCAGCATAGCTTAGCACAGAGACTGCAACAGTTAGCATGGCTCTTTCACAATGTAAAAATAATTTAGCTGATTTTAAACCTTCATGTTTTTTTTTTGTGATACATTTTTTATTTAGAAATGTACAAAGAAATTCCATCATATATTACAACTGTTTTCCCCTTTACCTCCCCCCATTCCCCTCGAGCACATACATGTATAAAGGTGCATCTGTGCAAACATCAGGATCAATCAAACATTCAAACCTTCCCCCAACCCCCATCCACCCCGTGGCGACCCCACATACATCCCCACCCCGGATCTCTCAAGGAAAACATAGAAAATAAAAACACATTTCAGGTCAAGCACGCCACACACTGTCCTTAACAACCGTCATGTTAATAACTGAGCTTTAGAGATGCTAATAAAGTAACTCTCAGACGGCGCAAAGTTGACTGTTTTTTTCCCATTTCCTGTCTTTTTGCCTCATCCATCTGATTGCTAGCTGTGGCTTCACATTGACCTGTATAAGAGCGGGTGGTCGTCACATCTATTTATTTTGACAAGGAATCACATGCACACTGTGCATTTCCTGAAAACTTTTTATTTTTTTGTTGGGGCCTGGTTTAACATCTTTTTAGCCTTTGCGTTGGCCACACACCAAGGATCCATTCCCCCAAAATATTTCAAGGCTGACATAAACTTTGTACGTCAAATCATCAGCCATCTTAACCTTGATTTGATTCACTTTTTTTAACGCCATAACAGCATCATCACAACATTGACAAGTGCTCACCGATAGAGCTGATTCATACAAGTCAAACATGTTGGTCTGAATACTTACTTTATTAAAGATGCTCAGTGTTATTGCAAGAAGAGTCACACCGTGTATGGTGGAAAAAACACCATTAAAGGTATTTAAAGTAGCTAAACTGTGAACATGAAAATGTCTCCAGTGATAGAACATGTGAGAGCCTTAAGTTCTACATGGCATGAAACAGACATCAGGCATCATTAACACTACGTGTGGATACAAATAAAGATTAAGATTAAGATTTACTTTTATTGATCCCCACAAGGGGAAATTTCAGTTGTCACACTCAGTAAGTCATGAACACACACATGCAGAAACAGGACCTCTCCAGCTAGACCAACTTCCATATTTGGTCCACACTGGGACTTGAACCGGCGACCCTCCGGTTCCCAACCGAGGTCCCTACAGGCTGAGCTACTGCGCCCCCACAAACAATGTGTCATAAGCCATTACAATGGAAGGATGAAGGTGTACATAAAGGTGGAGTCAAACTTATTTTTGGGGATGTATTTTGTTTTCTGTGTACCCACATTATTTTTTAAAGACCACAGTTACACCTGTGTTTTTCTCACTAACACAAGCTTCTTCATAATGTAACACACCAACTACCAGGACACTTTTAGCCCCACTTCTGGAAAGACTCTAAATATAGTTACATCATCATTTGTTAATTGTTGTTGTCTCCAAAACTCTCTGTCTCGTGAATATTGCAGCTTCTGGGTTTGCTTTTGTTTGGAGCTTCTTAGTCACACTTTGAAACAGACCGCCGTTTGACCCCTGTTAACCCAAGATAATGAGACAGATACGTTGAGATCTTGAGAAAACATGAAATGGATCCTGCGGTCGACAGGCAGATTGGTCAGCAGTATTACGGACACTGTGCTGTACCAGAAGGCAAAGTTTTGGATTTACCAGCCGATCTACGTTCCAACCCTTTACCTGTGGTCATGAGCTTTGGGTAGTGACCAGAAGAATGAGATTGCAGATAAAAGTGGCCGAGGAGCTGGGACATCTGAAGAGAGCTCCAAATAGAGTCGCTGCTCCTTTGCATCAAAAGAAGCCAGTTGAGGTAGTTCGGGCATCTGATCAGGATGCCTCTGATGCCTCTGCCTCCAACTGGAAGGAGACCCAGAGGTAGACTCAGGGCTCGCTAGAGGGTTTACACATCCCCTCTGGTTTGGAAACCCTTTGGGATCCCCCAAGAGGAGCTGGAAAACATTGCCGGGGAGAGGACTTGGGCAACAACCCCAACTCTGAGCATAAAAGTGAAATATAGCCAACATCACTGGAACGCAAGTCCATTTTTAAAGCTTGTTGAAATTGAAAGTTTTGAAATGGCCGATCTACGTTTGGTATAGTGGTTATGACAATTTGTGGCTGGACTGATTTATAGATATTTGACTTCCATAGCCTCAATGTTGATTAGATGATCAGAAATGATGTTAGTGGAACGGCTTGAGCCACGACTGAAAGTCAACAGTAACTCAAGCCAAGCTTTTTAAAGTCAGAGCAGACAGAATATCTAACTGTAGTGTTGTTCCTTGTTGGCGTGACCTTCTTTCTTACACAGCTGCTTCATTGATGCTTAGATTATTAACATGGCAGCAGACACACTGCCTCTCTGGATGTGCCGATCCCTGTCAGAATAAACTGCTTCTGTCTTTTGGGTCCTCTAGCAGCCCATCATCATCATCACAGGGCCATTTGAATCTGCCAAACGTTTGGGTAAAACACGCTATAATACTTGCTGTTCATTAAGCTTAGCGTATAACAGTGCCATTTGTTGTTGCAGTCAGAGCATTAATTATCCATTCAGCCAAATGTCAACTCGCTGTCAAAACAGCCACAGAGGCGAGGAAATGGAGATTGAAATTACAAATGTGGCTCCTGCAGCTGTTTATGAGTTCCTGGGGTTCAAGTCGTGAGATTTCAGAGAGCTGATTTGCATTCAAGTTGAAAGCGAGGGCGAGGCTTCAGTAATGGAAAAGCAATGATCAAATACATCAATGCTGGGAGATGTCTGCAACAGATGTTCCTTTAATATGGCAGTCAGAGTGCTGCAGTGACTCAACACGGAGTAAGACGGCGTTGACATGCTCATCTATATTCCCCAGGAACTGAAGTTATGGTAGCTTCTTCTGAGCATGGTGATACTGAATCCATCACATGACTGAAAAATATTCTGGTAATTTTGGATTTAATGTATTTTTCTTGATGATTTTTTTTCCCCCCTCAGCTAGACCGATGGCTGCGGAGCGTCTGAGGAGTGCGCAGTCATTTGACATGATGGTGGAAGGAAAGCAGCCTTTTCCTTTTGAGATGCTCATGAATACAGAAATAATAACGCAAAACAACAACTGTCACAGTTGTCGCATTTGTCCTTCATCATCCCAGTGCTGACAGATTGAATTCATGATAATTTCGTCATCAAGTTATCTGCATTCAGATCGACATGATGTCAGGTTATGTTAGGAAAACAAATTGAAAAGTTTCATTTCATGTAGAAGAAACGAACAAAACAAATGTGTTGTGATCCATTGTCATGGTCTGATCAGTCATAAAATGTGTTTATGACATTGGAGCAGGTAGAATGAAAACAGTTTTGCCAGCATCATCATCCTCGTCTCTTTCCTTTTTTATCCTATCTGTGAATAGAGAGTATTTTGAGTTTTGCGACAGAAATTGATTTAATACTCAAATCAGAAGCTCAGCCACAATGGGGGGCGGCAGGAGCTCAGTCTGTAGGGACTTGGGATGGGGACCAGAGGTTCGCAAGTCCATGTGCTGGTGCAGACTGAAGTATGGAAGTTGGGCTGGTAGCTGGAGCGGTACCACTTTCCTAGTCTTCTGATTACTCAAAGTGCTTTTACACTGCAGGTCACTTCTACACATTCACACACTGATGACAGAGGCTGCTGTGTAAAGAGACCATCAGAAGTAACTAATCCCATTCATACACATTCATCTGCCGCCAATGAAGCAGTGGGAGCAATACGGGGTTAAGTGTCTTGCCCAAGGACACATCGGACATGTTGCTGCAGGAGCTAGGGATTGAACCCTCGACCTTCCGGTTGAGAGACACCGACTCTACAGTACCAACTGAGACACAGCCGCCCCCTTGAGCAAGGCACTTAAACCTCCAACAGCTCTGGCGCGCTCCCCGTGTAGCAGCCTCACTTTGACATCTCCGCCTTAAGGCTGCTCCATGTGCCTTGTTAGATGTCAAAGACCAATCATGATATGCTGCGGCGCCCTAATGTAGGCCTCTGTCTCGTGTTTTGTTGTCCTGCTTTAAGGTACCTTATGTGCTTCGCTGGGTGTACAGTTTTGCTGTCCCATTTTACTTTTCATTGTGTTGCCATTATTATGTACAAATGTGTTCATAGCAACATTAGGAACCCACATTTTTTTTAACAAGGTGATGATTTTGGTAAATTTCCATGAAATACAGATGTTGCTAACCCACTGTTAACGCACCAGCCATGAGACAGACATTTGAAATATTTCTGAATCACATTTGGTCCTGTGCTTTAGTGGTTTTAGCATTTAGCTAAACACTGAGACTGGAAGCATGGGGAAAGTGCTCAGCTCTTTCAGAAACTACAGCCTGTAATGACCGCAGTTTAAATTTTAAATATCTAGTGAAAACATGTTATTCTTGACTGTTTAAAACAAGATGTAAAGTAACAATAACTTAAAATAGCTTTGTGGCATTCCAAGTATTCCTATAATACACAACATATCGCTCTCTCTCCTCACAAATCTCAGCAGCAGTGATGATGTCAATGATTTCCCCTAATTTTCAGTTACTCATGAAAGGACACAGAGTGAGTAAATGTCCCGTCAGGCTCTCGGTAACTGCATCATGAGCGAGTCGCAGTGCGTCACCCAGTAGTGCGACATCCGATTGCCTTGAGTGCATGGAGCTCAATCAGGCGTGGCGACCGTAGCGTGCGTTGTCTCCCCCCCCCCCCCCCCCCTGTAGGAGTGGGCCGACCAGCTGACCTTCAGGTAGAGAGGATCACCAGCAATGACACCCCTCTGGCACAAACACAAAGATGAGCGTGAGTGACACAGACAGAGGAAGAAAAGAGTTAATCTGTGCAGTGAAGACGGAGAAATCATCTGGCACATTTGATGCAGAGCGTCCCCGGGCTTTAAGCAACTCGAACCACCTCCCCAAGGCCACCCAGGAAGCTCGCATAGAGGGGGGGAGAAAAAGATATAATGATGACAATGATGGCCACCTGCAAAGTAAAAACCGCAGCAGAAAAGCGTTTAAAAAGGATTTGGTGGTGCCGCAGCATGTAGGGAAGCGTGTAAAAAATGCTAACACAAACAACAGCTGCGAAACAAAATGGTGCGCAGCTTCCTGCCTCTCCCTCTGCTACATAATGCATCGCTAACAAGACAAATGTCCCTGCTTTCTCGCCACAAATTATGCATGGAAACTGCAGTGTTTCTAAACAGACAGATGAGCGTTTTATCTGTGAAGGGATCACCTGGCGGAGATGCTGTGAGGCTGTGAAGGCAGGCGGAGAAGGAAGGGCTGGATTAACCCCCCCCCTCCCCTCCCCTCCCCCCACCCCACACCACCCCAGCTCCTGCAGAACAAACTGCATTTAGTCTACTTCATTACTCAACTTTAACTTCTTTAACTTTGACTTGGAAGTAATGTGGGGAACACACTACAAGATAATCAGGCCTGGTTCTCCCCTTCTGACAAAAGTCCTGATTTTGGATGGTTCTAAAGATTATCCTTGCCAGATTTTCCTGCCGTGAGGTACGTGAAGAGTTATTTTGCTCTCCCTCGATTTTAAACTTTTCATTAAATATAAAACATGTTCAATAGTTATGATCTGATATCCAGTTGTTTTGGGGAAACAGCCGGGCACGCACTCTATGGACTGTCATGTGGAAAAACTATATGCATAGTTCTGATAGTGTTGTAGTCAAGACCACACTAACCGAGAGCAAGACATTCCCGAGACCAGAGTGCTCAGAGACCGAGTCAAGACCAAGACCACAAATATCATCACCTTGATGCATCATCTTGTTCTTTTACAAAGAGGTGATTTCCTTCTAATTTCATTGATGACGTGGAAAAATCACCTTTCAGTGGTGTTCTTGACCAGTCTTGATTTAGAATCCAGAGTCCGCCCAGTTTGAGACCGAGACAAGACCGAGTGAAAATGTTTTCGATTCCGAGAGACGACCAAGACCTTCAAAAAGTGGTCTCGAGACCAAGACCAAACATAACCAACATGTATGAACTCATAAAGATGAACTAACAGAGAGAAGGTCTCAAGCTGCACCAAAACCCGTTTAACCTCAAGTCAGGGGTGTTCAATCCTGGACAAGACCCCATTCCTTACGTCCCACCTACCGGAGGTCCTATGGGGCCAACAACAACCCACATCACGACCCAATGAATGAACAGAACACATCTCAAAACCATGGGATTCAAAAAAACAACACACAAAGCAGGAAATGATGAAATCAAGATTCACTGAGGACGAAAGCAACAAATCACAACAACACAAAATCCATGTGAGATGCAGTCCCCACTCTGAATAAGAAGTCAGTGCTTAGCCTTTAAGGCCAGGTGCATCTCGTTGTGCAATCAGTAGCTTCACCAAAGCAGAGCCGGAGACAGATGAAGGGGAGAAACGACAAAACAGCAAAGGCAACAACACGGTGAACAACCTGAACGTCTGATTGGGTTGGTTTTCTTGTTCCTACAAATGTAATACCAGCACATGTGTCAAGCTGTAATAAACTATAACTAAAGGATCCCGCAAACTCAGAGAAACATTTCCCCGTTTGCCTTTAAAAAATAAATGTTGTAATCATGTGAGTGTGGAGCTTCATGGCTCAGAGTCATGCTTGATGAGATGGAGGCAGCTGCCTTGGTAATGTAACTAGTGAATCCTTTCAGACCAATTTATGAATCTAAAAGAATCCACCCCGCCCCCCTTTTTTAATTTTCACCATGCTCGAGCGTGTTGAGATGGAATAACAAAGGACTTGCACCGGCTGAAAAGAACAACGTCGCTCCGCAAATCAGCCCCTCATTTGGTGAAATTGCCTCAGAGGTTGATGGAAAATTACAGAAATTGTCTTGTTTGCGAATGTCTTTCTTTGGAGTAAATCACACGAAACAAAAAACAAAAACACACCTATCTGCATTTAGAGCGTCCTCTGAATACATCCCTTTGTCTACGTCTCTTCAGACCTTAAAGAGATTGTTTATGTGTCCTCACGAACGCTTTGATTATGTTTTTTCGAGCTGTCTTTGAAATTTTGCCTTCACCATCAACAACAGATACCAATTTTCTGCTCTCTGTTCAGTGATGTATGACTCACTCACCCCTTTCCCCCTGCTCCGTCTCTTCTGTCTTTTCTTCCAGTGGCCATTATGCTGAAGGATGATTACTTTGTTCGGGGAGCAGGACTACCGGGGCGGTTTAAGGCAGAAAAAGTGGAGTTTCATTGGGGCCCAAGCAACGGATCTGACGGATCTGAACACAGCATCAACGGGCGGCGTTACCCCGTGGAGGTAAGACCAGTACGACATATGAACCATCTCTGAGAAACACGTTCATTTTCATGGATATAGATTTATGAACTCATTGATAACCTTCTGGTTGGGTGGAGTTTGAACAGCAGGTTGCACACTTGGAAAAAGAAATTGGTATGAATGCAGAGTTGTACGAGTCTCGGTAAAGCTGTCCTAGGATGAGCGCTCATGGCCAAGTGTAAAAGCTGAGTCAGCTTTAGATCAAGCCTTGTCTCAGTCCAAACTAGTCAAATACAGAAGCTTGGTCAGAGGCCCTACGCGTCAATAAATGATGCTAGCAAAGCTAACCCTCAAGTGCCATTCAACACTGTTTACAAAATTTGTTAGACATTGGGGCACTGGTGGCTCAGTGGTTAGAGCGTGCGCCCCATGTATGGAGGCTGTAGTCCTCCAAGCGGGTGGCCCAGGTTAAATCCGACCTGTGGCTCCTTTCCCGCATGTCATTCCCCACTCTCACCCACCCTGATTTCTGACTCTACCGACTGTCCTATCTCTCCAATAAAGGCACAAAATAACCAAAAATACATAACAAAAATAATTAATTGTTGGACATTGTGCAACATGTAGTCTTGCTAAAAAAACAGAATGTGATGTTTTGAATTACATTTAACCCCATTGTCTGATGGAAAGTAGCACCAAGACACAAATGATAAAAACCCAGAATAATAATAATAGACTTTATTTGGCATGGACATCACAGATACATTGGACGAACCAGATGCATTGTTTAAGTGTTTTAGCAAGCTGCTAGTGCTAGTTCTCAACACCTGTACACAGAAGCGTCATTGTTTTTAAAAAATGACATGCCCAATTTGAATTTGATGCCAGCAACACGTTTCAAAAAAGTTGTGATTGTTGTGACTCCTTTTGCATCACGTCTTCCTCTTACATTGTGCACGTATAACAACAACATGGCGCCATGAGAAGAAAAAAAGTCAGGGTGCTAAAATGTCCTTCCTAAATCTACGACTGGTCACCCATTGAAAAAATTTGGAGAATTATAATGCGTAAAATAAGACACGGCTGAGCGGCTGAAGTCCTACATCAAACCAGGTGGTGTAATGTTCCACTTTCAAAACTGCAGTAATTTGCCTCCTCAGTGTCCAAAAAGATAACAACAACGTGCTGTGAAAAGAAGGAGATGTACCAGAGCGGGAAGCAAGACCCTCTACCAACTTTTTTTTAAACGTGTTGCTGGCATCAAATCAGTGAAATAATTTCCCAAAAACAATACAAATTTATTAGTTCCAGCATTTGATACATTGTGTGTCTGCTTTTTTTAATCAAATATTTATTTATGTGCTTTTGTGAAACTTTCTTTTGATAAGAAGAGTAGAGAAGGAATAGAGGAGGAAATGAGGAGAGAGAGAGAGAGAGAGAGAGAGAGGAAGGGGAGTGACATGCAGGGAAGGAGCCGCAGGTCGGACTCAAACCCGGACCGCCCCTCTTTGAGGACTATAACCTCCGCACGTGGGGCGTGATTGGCCCCCCCCCCCCGATATTATTAATCAAATATGGTGTTTCACTATTTTGAGAATCATCGCATTACAAACTGAATTGAGGTTTTATTTGTATACAAGAAAACACGACCTCATGTGCTGTGCATGTGCAGATGTCCTCAGGCAAACTAGTTTGAAGAGTGCGCTGGGCTTCGGGCTGCAGTGTAGAGGTCAAAAAAACAAAAATGGGACTTTCATCCGACGACGATGAGATGAGGATTTGATTATTATGTGCAAACAATCTTCACTGTTAATCTCTGAAGATGTATTGACACGTGTCATAGCTTCTCTTTGTTCTGTAACACATGTCAACAATCACATGTTGGTGAAAAGGTTGGCCAGCCTCGGCGCTTTGGGTCGCTGGTCTGGGGAGGAACATCCTCTGATGTGTAGCCCCAGGCAGCTTCACCTCTGAGACATCATGGCATGCTTTCCTGAAACATGGAACCAACAGCTCTCTTCTATATTCTATGTTGACCTTGAGAGTCATAGCTGTCAGTTTCCCTCTCTACATTTGACTTAATGACAGCTGTAGCTGTTGTTGTGCGCTGGCTGAGTGAGCCCTCTGACACTTCATTTTAATTCATACATTTGGTGGGTAGCACTTACAAAATAAAAAGAGTGGCAAGGGCACATGGACGCCCTCACTAATCGAATCCTCATATTTTAGGAAACTTTACTCTGTGAGAATGTGCTGGTAAAATAAAAAAGAACCACTTTGTCTACTATGAGCTAAAGGTTCATCTGCAGCTGCATCACCAATTACGCTGAAGTCAAAGTAGAGCAGAGGATTTAAAGGCAGCTCAGTGCAGAGAGATCCATAAAGATTAGTGTACACTTCAGGGGTCAGGGGGGATGGGGGGCTTTGAGTTCATGCCAGTAATCAGTGTTGACAATATTCTGAATATTTTAAGCATGACCACCACCTTTCCTTGACCTCGACTAATTTATATGCTTGAATTGAACTCTACTTAAAGCTTACCTTCACCGGGAAAATAATAATCACATCAGCTCCAACTTTATGGAAAATATTCTGCATAGGATGATTTTTTTTAGGGGGGGTTGGAAGAACGTCCTTATCCCGAGAAATATGAATAATCCAGTGCAAAAAAAAGAAAGACATCAGATGTTTCCCGTGACTGAGAAACCTCAAAATAAACACGTGTTGTTGGATGATGTGAGGATTTAAAGCTCTTCTTTGGAGTTGTCTTGAGGTTGTAATATCTACAGAAACCAATTCTGTTGAGAAATGACACGAACAGTAAACACATTAGTATGTGAAACACACACATTAATAACTTCATATTTTGGAACTTCACAGTATAAAATTAAAAAAATGTTGATTTTGTTTTTCAGAATGGCTAATGTCAGAATGTGACAGATTTTTCTGTTAATTAAATGCAAACTTAAAGTCAGACTTGTCGACTTGTCTGAAGATAAAGAGCCACATATTGCACATTTATTAAGCATGGCTAAACATGGGAGTATGGCGTCTGTGGGTAAACAATGTCAAATTGGTTTGCAGTTCAGAGTGAGGCTAACGTTAGCAGTTCTAGCATCGTCTTCTTTTGGTGCTCCTTGCAGATTAACATCCACATGCCTGTGCTGGTTACGTATTGTTGCGGTTGACTGGTTATATGCCAGTTTAAGAAAACTGCCAAACCGCTTCAAGATGACCTTGTTTTTTGTTGTCTGTGGCAATCTGAATATCAAGGTTTCTGTTTATTCCACTTCCTGTTGTTGTTGTTTTTTTCTGCCTTGCTAATTAGGATTTTTGTTTCACGGACAGCGTTGGATTTTTTTCCCTCCCTCGTGTTGTTTTTTGTTCCTGTCAGCAGTTCACTGTACAAAGTAAATTTTCTAGAACATTCCCGTTTAAAAAAAAAAAAACTCCCTTTTGCACTATTTAAGACGAGAGAAAATATGAAGTCAGGCTGTGAAATATGTCGCAGCGTTGAACTGCTAGTCTAACAACGAGGATTTTAAATGTATTTTAAATATGTAAAATAAATCCTTTCCTGTGCAGGTTTACATCGGGTTAGTCGAGCATTCAGCAGAGGGACAGCCCCAGCTAGTGGCGGGTGAATGCATTACAGCACTTGACCGACAACGTGGGCCTGAAATAATAAAAAATCTGAGAGATTAAAAACATGAATAGACTAACTAGGTGGACTAAAGTATTCCTGGTGCCAACTTGCTCGGGTGATGCCGTTTTATCGTTAAGTCAGCTTATTGTGCACATCCCTATTTTTGAGGACGGGAAACTAAGTCTGGTATTATGTTTGTAGAGTTTTAAAGATGAGTCCAGAATTGATTTCCTGTGGCTCTCTTCAAAATAAAACTTTTTTTCAGGCGGCAAACTGGATTGTTGATATTAAGCGCCACTTCTTTTGAGCATTCAGCTTTAAAATCTTCAAACTGAACTCACTGTTGAAGCCTCGGCCGAGTGAGTAAATATGAGTGTGCGTGTGGATCCGTTTGTGTGTGTGTGTGTGTGATTGTTGTTTATGTACAGCTGTCAGTCTCTTGAATGCTGAAATGTCAGCCATCTCTGTTTGGACTTCTCCTGCAGCACTGCCTCTTTGCCGGCCGGCCAGACAGATGAATATGTATTGTTTGACATTTGGAAGATCAGCATGCTGACAGTTCAGCTTGATATCGCAATCTTCTCCCGCAGCACCAAAACTTTTTCTTTTTCTTTTTCCCCCTTCCTCTCCACAAAGTTGCATAAAGGTTCCTTTGTGTCATTGGTTGAGATAGCTGCGTATGGAAATGATGCATTTGTCCTCAGCGCTCACTCAGAAATATTGCTTACCTGGGAGAAGGATTCAAAGATTCTGCTGAAAACACAAAAAAAAAACCTCCCATATGAATGCATGACGAAGCTTTCCGGGCCCCGCTGTTTTAAAATGGCTAGATTTATGATACGCCACCGTAATTGATTTAGCGGTGAGATATCAGTGTGGGAAAGTTTCCGTGTTGCACTTGTTTGGAGTTTCAGCAGAAGTCCAGCATTTCTTTTTTTTCTCATATTGACTGAGTTACCCATTGAACTGCACTTTCTCTGCAGATACACAAACACACAATTTGCAATATTGAAAAATCTGCCTCATCTGAAACTTATATACAGTATATGTTCCCACTCTGGGATGCAGAGAGACAAGATTTTTTAAAACTGATTGTTTGTCAAGTTGAATATCTGAACCACCATATAAAACATCATGGTTGTTATGTAAGCAGGATGAAGAAATAGAATTATTTTAGACTTTGATTTTGTCGCTGAGCTTGGCTTGTGTCGCATGCTGTCAGGACGTTAAAGTCAGAATTCTGAGTGATGAACAACTAAATACCAGAGAGGGCAGAAGTGACTTATGATTATCATTTTTTTTATCTTGACCCCCCTCTGCAGAATATCTTAGTCCTCTGCACGACCTGTGAATGTATGTAAAGCGTCAGCTCTCGTACAGTGGTTGATGTGGACTCCTGTTTTTTTCACCCAAAGTTAAACTTTATCACAACTCCACAGGTTGTTCCTGAGGGGGGCGTGGCCTGATTTGAGGCTTGTCGCAACCCGTAATTTGCCAAAATAATTTTAAATATTACAATTTCCAGATTGAGCAGAATAATTCACCTTGTAATGTCACTTTTTAATATGTTGTTTTGATGTGATAAACTGTAAAGTTTTATCGACCTTCATTGTAGTTTATTGATCTTGATTGTTTGTAAGGTTTGTTGCCCAGGGACTACAGGTGTAAATTAGCTTTGTAGCTAACTCTGGTCCAACAGTTGTGTTGTGCGTGGCCCCCATCAAATAAACTAATAAACACACCTGCAATATCCAATAAGAGAGAACAGACGGGGAAGCATCATCAACAGGATGTTTCATACTTTTAAAGCTCACAAACATGACACAGAGCTGAGAGGAATGATGAAAATAAAGAGCAGCTTGTGGATTTACGGCAACGACGTGAGTTGCTCCATATTTGTTTTGTCTTCTGAATTTGATCAGGAGTTTCTGTGTGATCTCGTGTCTGTGAAATCGTTTCTACAAACTGCCGGTGTGTGGTCTCACAGCCCGGCTGGAAGGTCCCTGTGTGTGCGTTCAGAGGATTCTAATCTTAAAAATCTGTTGAAACTGTCCTCATGTCTGTGGTCTCAGTAGAGCCAAGAATCCTTTTTGAATCAATCAGAACCTGTTTGGTATATTTTTGAGTTATAGATGAATAAAATGTCCCTGTGTCTTGTTGATGATTCACTCTCTATTGGACGGGTTTCATTTTTGTCCGAGTCGATTCAAGAGTGTGTGAAAGCTGCAAACACTTGATCATAATCATTTATCCAGCAGGGATCGAATGCTGCAGCTGAATCTTGCAGAAAATGTTGAAAAAGTTTCTGTACGATGTCGCTTTCCCTTTTCAACTGACCTGAATTCAGTGCTGTGCCGGTGTGTGGAGCCGAGTGGTGTCTCTCGCTGATTTGGACTCACAAGTTTGAAAGTTTAATTGAAATCGTGGAATTCAAAGGCTCAGAAACAGATCCCGACTCAGCACACTTTTTAGACTGAAGCTTTAACAACAATTAAGGACACCGAAGATGTTCGTCTTGTTGCTTAAAGTTCACTTCTCTCCTACTTTCTTTCTTTCCTGCGGACTTGAGATATGTGATGTGTGGATGTCAGATGATGGTAGAGACTTCTGACCAAACACTTAAGGGGACATAATCCAGTTTTATTCTCCCACTTTCTGCAGTAACTGGTGAAGATTTCCCACCAGTCATACCAGTCATAATGTCTTCTTCTGACACATTTAGCCATGCATATCTCTGCGTCTCTCTGGTCTGGGATGCAGACGTCAGAGACGGTTGCCCAGCAGTAATGAATTTCCTCCTGTCCAATCAGATTGCTTGGTCATAACTAACTATTGTATAAAGTAAGATGATGGAGAGCAGAAGAAGGAAGAAGTAAAAGTAGGGGCGCCAATAGCCTAGCGGTTAGTGAGCGCAAAACTTCTACAGAGGCTTAAGTCCCAAAGAGCAGGCGGCCCAGGTTTGCACCCGACCAGTGGCTGGTCATGTCATGTCATTCCCCTCTCTCACTGTCCCCGGTTCATGACTCTATCCACTGTCCTATCTCTAAAATAAAGGCATAAGTAGCCCAAAAATAAACCTAGAAATTCCTGTCGGCAGGAACCTCACACATCGGGATACACTTTGTAATATATGCATGAAAACAGAATAAACCGGTGTGGCATGATAAACATTTTCAGAAATATAAATCAGAATCTGAGCTCAATTTTAAGCCACTTTTAAATCAGGCTGTCTCGTTTTTTCTGCTTTGATTGCTAGTTGAAGGCAGAGTTTGACCTTCTTTGGAGCCTTTTTTTCTACATCTTTTAAAAACAAACATTTTTTTTTTACACCTTCCTTCCTTTTCCTTCCGGTTTCCCGCTTCAGGGCGCAGCAGTGTTTGGAGGTGAAGCGGAGTGATCCCGTGCTTCCTCCACATGAATGATGCATGATTTACAAGCCTTGCCATTTGGTAATTGTTGCCTAATAGGGCCCTTGAATAGCATGATGAAGTGGGGACCCGCTGCTCCCCTACCTGCTGTTTTGAACAGTAATGCTCCGGTTAATATGCCGAGCACAGCAGTGCCAGGCAGCCGCCCTTGCACACGTCTTGAGCCCGAGCGTGTCACTCATCCCCGTGTGTGTATGCAACACCCCTCTGCTGGGTGTACATTCTCATTCTGCTGCCGATATGTTTTACATTGAAAGTCAAGCATGTCTGAATTCACACATAAGTATTCACCAGCAGGAGGCTGCGGGGCTGTCAAGCCGAGCCCAAGGTCAACTGAGTGTGAAAAAACAAACTCTCACACTCACTGCAGGCTGGTTTAAAGTGCACGATTAGGTTTCTCTTAAGGACGGGTAATCTTTCTAAAAATATTTGTAACATTTTACAACATATTTGTTTTTTTTTAATTTGGGGTATTCAGCCAGAAGACCTTCATGTGCGTGCGCTCATAATTCTCTTTTTCTGTTAGAAAAAACATTGTATGCTCATTTTTTGGAATAAAAAAATCCACTTTATTTGAGTGAAACTATTTTAAAATGGGTTTCATATCAAGGATGTGACATTTTTAAAACACAATGATCTTATTAAAAACCAACAAATACGCTGCAAAAAATCAAATCCCAGCAAGTATATTTGTCTTTAATTAAAATTAACTAATTGTATTTTAAGCTGCTTTGATATTTATACTTGTTAAAAGTAATGCAGGACTTATTCTGAGTTTTAGAACTTGACATTGGTGGACCTGTCAGGGATAATGTGGCTTGAAATATGTGATATTAGATATTTTTGACTGGAAATTAAACAAAAACACCAGCTTGGGTTGGAGTTTTTGCGGTGGACATTAGAGCCCGACCGAACTATCGGCCGATAGTAGCATATCAAGTGATTATCGTTATTGGCTACTTTATTGCAGATATGTGCCGATATTACGAGATTTATTCACCAGTCAAATAGCATTTAATTAGAGTTTCAATGTATTACACTAGCAGTTCTCTGTCACCAGCAGAGGGCGCTATATGGATTACAACAAGCATCATCACTCTCCAGAGTGTCAAGTGGCGATGCACGTACATGCAAGTTTATTTTCCAGTTGAGTGACCATCTTGTCTTCCTCATATATCTTTTCCACAAGTGTTAGATTACAGCATTTGAGGGATCAACACAATAAATGTGTATATCTTTTTCCTTCTCTACAAATCGAACATAGATCTTAAAGAGATATCCGCTGATATATCGTTATCTGTTTTGTCTTCTCTCCCTAATATCAATATCGGCCCAAAAAATTGCATATCGGTCGGGCCCTATTGGACATGCAGAAACAAGGTGGATCCTTCAACATCAACATCATACACATACAACTTTTATTCACAAACATGTTTCCAGCCATCTTCCCCTGCAGTGTGTAAGAGTCCTGTAAGAACTTATCATGGATGTTTAGTCCTCAGCTGGTCACATCTCAGTCTGATAAGGTCATGATTGCATTCATGCCGGCAACTCTTCACTGAAAGTAATGTAGCTTCAGTTTGTAAAATTACATAGCTGAGTAAACTCACAATGCCTCAAGAAATGATGACAGTACTGAGAAACATTAAAACCAGACCAGACCAGACGAGGCAGGTTAACTGAGCCCCTGCAGTTCTGGGAACTCAGTGCAGCTGCTCATAGCAGACTCAGTCTGGTTTATAAAGTCTTTGTGTTCGTTTTTAGACGGCAGGCCATATTACACAGCATTGAGACAGAAAAACAGATGCACCTGCTGTCCTCAGTTTTTTTTTTATAAAAAGAATGTGGGAGAGATGAAGTGTGTATAGAAAGTCTGAAATAGACTCGAAAAGAAAAAGTTACAAACGTTGCCATGTGGTAAAAAAAACAGTCCGATGTGAGTCACATCGCAGAAAATCTGATTCAGGTGGCTTTTGGCGGCATTGTGAACGAGGCTTAGCATCGGCTGTTCAAACAGTACAGAGACGGGCTAACGGCTTCTTTATAGCTGAAGGCTGCTGTGTGAACTAGTGCTGTAAAGCTGTGTGCACTTCCCTCGAGAACTGCGGCCCACTACCCAAGTTACACAGTGCTGAAATCAGGCCACAATTGGCACCATTCTCCCTGTTGAAAGTTATCCTACTATTGAATCGACTTTCAAACGACTATCGAGAGGTTGAAAAGTCACAGATTGTTCACAGAGGCGCTGCTTGTAATGATAGACATCTCCTTAAAGTGGCCCCATCTGATGGCCCCTTAAGCCCCGTTTCTACCAAGCGTTCCGGTTCAGTTCGACACAGGACCTATTTATTTGCGTTTCCACCGTCAAAAGTTGGGAATGCTACCAAAATGATACCCTTCTGTTGGGGTGCCAAGCGTATTGATCCGACCCTAACCTTTGTTTACTGTGTCCCGTCCTTTTTCTTCTTCGTTGCACTTCATACATAGCGGGCTACACTGTGTCGGGCTGCTATGATGTCACACTATTACGTAGCTCACGCGGCTATCTCCATCCGGCTTACACTCCGCTTACCAAATAAGGGAACAGTCGGCTGTGGAAACGTAAGCAAGATCAGGGCTTTACTCTTGTTGTGCTCTTTTATAGCTGTGAAAATCTATGTGTGTCAATGACAGTCACCAGAGGAGAATGAAGGGTTTCATTGTTTTTTTACATCTTTATGTTGAAAATATTACAAGAAAAAAAAGTTGTTGGTGTCAGATCATAATGGTGATGATCGCTGGTTGGATGGGCCCCCTTTAAATTTCTACCTACAACCAAAACCGACTCCGGAAACGCCACTGATTGTTCCTTTAAAGTCACGTTTTCTGTGCAAATCAACTCTTACCTTTAATATTCTGTTTCTGACAAGTTGTCTAAAGCAGTGGTTTAAACTGGTCGAGCCTCAGGACCCACCAGCTACTCCTTCATTCTTACACTTTTCAATCAATAAGATTTATTTTAAGACGTTTGGACCTCAGAAGGTACAGAGCGCGATAAAACAAAGAAACTGAACAAAACAAACTCTGAGCTTCATAGACTTTGAGTCAGCATTTTTTCTTCCAGGCAAACGACCTTCCCGACCCACCAGTTGAGAAGCACTGGTCTAAAGATTTCTTGATTTGTTAAGCTGCCGTGTAAAAAGTCCAAAAAAAAAAATCTAAATTCCACTCGCAGTAGGAGTTCAACGATAGTTTTATTTTGAAAGGAAAGCTTTGACGTAAACTCATTTCACCGGCTGCAATTTGCTCCACAAACCATCTGACAACAAAAACAACGAGACGCTGATGGCCTGTGATTAGATTTATGCCAATTTCAGTCTGAATGGCAATCAAGTGTTTTAGTTGCCTTTGAGGTCAGTAATTGATTTAACTTCATTTAAGTATGAAGATGGCTCAACTTAATAGTTTGTTCACATTATAGACGAGGGATCAGGGCAGAGGGTTGGAGGAAAACAAAAGAAGGAAGGAGAGTTCATGTAGGTCCACAAAGCATTTTATTTAGTTGTTCTCCAGCACATTTGTGTCGTGTTTCACTCACTGACCTCTGGTAGCCGGCGAACATGTTCTGGCAAACCCACCTCCCCTGAAGCAGACAGTCGGTGTGCAGCTTAATGAAGAAGGCAGGACAACATCTTCAGTGTTTGTCTCAGGAGACGGTGTGTTTATTTCACAACATCAGGTGCACACAAACAACACTAAAATTGGATGGGATTTCTGGGTGTTTGCTGGATGAGAGAGTGGGAAGCTGTTTGCTAACATGTTAGCCTGATCAAAGCCAAGCGATAAGGGGGTGGCTGTGAATTTGTCAGCTTTTGTCATGTAATTGGTGCAGATCCAAGCAAAGGCATCGAGTTTCATTAATTTGAAAGGCAAATTGATATTAAGAATGATCTGCTGGGTGCACGCCCACTTTTTGGACCTTGGTCAAGTTTAGGCCACTGTTAACTTTGTCTAAATTAAAAGAGCCAAGAGGGGATATTTATGTCCTCAACTGAGTTTGCCAGATAAAAGCTCCTCCAAGTTTAAGACCCTTCAATTGTCAGGTCATGCACTTTGGTTTTAGTAAAATCTCACTTTGGAACGGTTCGATCGGTTGTATCGAATTGGAGCAATTTAGCCGCATCATATCAGGGAGTGACTACCCTGATCACATTGATTAAAATGTCAGCAGACCAGTCAGTGTATCTGTCCACCCCCCCCCCCAGTACAGGTGATGGTGCTATCAGGGCTAACTGGCCGCAGCAACGAGCTATCCATTCTGTCTTGGACGGCCTCTTGCCAAGGCTCGTTTTTTTTATTTTTTATCTCCAGCCCCCTCCCCAGCCTACCAGACGTGATAAACGAGGAGCAGAGGATGAAAAGATGAGAGGGGGGAGGAGTGTGTGTGTGTGTGGCTCCAGAACTTGCTCTGCCAGCTTTTACCCACCTGCCTAGATAAGAGAGGCACTGTAAATTAACACGCGATAGGGGGGCTGAGAGAACGGGGCCGTGGTGTGTGTGTGTGTGTGTGTGTGTGTGTGTGTGTGTGTGTGTGTGTGTGTGTGTGTGTGTGTGTGTGTGTGTGTGTGTGTGTGTGTGTGTGTGTGTGTGTGTGTGTGTGTGTGTGTGTGTGTGTGTGTGTGTCGATTTAGTGGGGGGTGCGCACACACACACAGACACACTTCCTCTCTTTGCTTTGCCGCAGGTATCACAGATAAAGATGTGTCATTGATGAATGGGATTTTATTTCCCATCAACCTTTGCTGCGTAGGAAATGGAAAGCGCATCCCGGCCCCTAAATCATCAGATGAATAATGATAACACAGGGTAGCGGTTTTCATTTCTTCGCACTATTTGTCTGCAAAGCGCAGCGTGCAAACTGTTTGTTTCTATCAGCGCCTGTAGTGTGTTCCACAGCCCCCCCATCACCGCTAACAATGAACGCTCATCCTCCAAAAAAACTGTGGTGCAGATGTTTTTCACTCATGTTTATACATAGTTTAATCACACCGGATGCCAGTGAGCGTTTCTTTCACCCGCAGATCGTCGGAATAGGAGGAGAAAATACATTAAAGGTACTCTTTCTTTTACTTACGATCCCAGAAGTACAAATCCATACTGAGCCATAACAGCACAGCTCAATTCATCCTCCTCCCTTCTTTTGGTACCCTCTTGTTTACCTGGCAGTCATTTCCTGTGAGTTCAAAGATAAACCGCGTAGGAATCAATGTGCACAGCACGGACGACATCACTCATTTGAACTTGTAAACTGACACCATAAACTTTTATTTGGCATTTTTGTTGAGCGATCAAAAGCCTCTCAGTGAGCTGGCACGCTCTGTGCTTTTTTTTTGTTATAACCGCCAAGACCGAGCAACACATGGCTGTTCACCTGCTCAAAAACACGACAACAGAAGCAGGTGCAGCAGTGTCGGCCAGCCCGTTGTTATATGGACACGTCAGTAGACATAGAGCACTCATGGTTGCGATCTCAAATTTTTTTTTTTGAAAGATGGAGTAGCTTGACGGAGGGCAAAAGAAGCCTTGGGACTTTTGACCAAATATTCCTTCTGATCGCCGGGCCCGATGTTCCTTTTAGTTTGTTGTTTCTGTTAAAGGTACACTGACCCATGTTTTAAAACCTGCTCTGGCTCCGTGATCTATCACAGTGAACAGGTGTTATTATGTCTTTGTCAAAGTAAACTCATATTGAATGGTGACTTACAAAGTATAGAGCCATTATCAAAAGTGGATGTGCTGGAGAGAGACTCTGAAATCAGAGATTTGAGCTTTCTATTGAGCTGCATCAACGAGCTCTGTTGAAGCAAATAAAGAAACTGAAGGCAAACTAAGAAAACAAGAACACTACTTATACAAGTGCATGGCTTTCATTTGGATCGTTTACCTTCATTTTATATTTGACTTGCCTACACACATCCCGGCATCACACTTAAAGGGACACTTCACCCATTTGCATTAATCTTTGTATCATTAGAAACCTGGTAGTATTTTTGAATGGTTGTGCATCCCGCCCTCATTTTCCTCTGAGATGGGAAATCTTTGTATTTCTGAGTCTGAAAAGGAGCTTCCAGTGACGCAGAAATCGTCATTTTGCATCACTGGAAGCTGTTGCGGTTAGCGGGGTGAAACTACAACGCTACTTCCTCATATTTTCGACCACTGAAGCTACAGACCAATCACAGATCAGTGGGTGGGAACTCACTCCCAGAATTTCTTTTTGTTAATATGCCAGTATTATTGAGTAGCCAAATGTCATCCTGAGGCTTGTATGGATACGTTTTTCCAAACTCACCCTCAAAAGCTACTCCTCTTGGCAGATCAAGTTCATGCTGCCACAACATCACACATCTCTGTAAATGACTTGACACATTTGAAGATGCTCCTCGTTGTTCTTCTTCATATAAAGCTGAAGCTTTGCCACTGTAGGAAACGCTGCTGATTAAAAACCTCTTGGCCATCGTGTGAAATAAATCATCGTTTCTGTGATAAGCTAATGTCGACTAATGATATCGCCCCAGCTTCATGCTTTGGTTGGCCTTGAGTTTTTTAGGCATAAAAAGTCACAAGATATTATTCCTCTCTATGTATGAATGAAGCATAATTAGTAATGTGGAAGGCTGTGAAAACGGATAATTACAAGACAAGTGCAGACGTGTTTCTGACGACATGCTCGAGAAGGATTTCGAGAAGATGTCATAATTTGTGCATTACGGAGAGAGAGTGTCTCACTTCAAATCAATTGATTCTATTAGTCTTAATAAATGATTGAATGTCATTTAAATGCTTGTCTTTGCCAATGTGAAGCACTTTAGATGTATCAGTTTTTAAATTTGCTATAATAAAGTTGCCTTGTCTTGTAATCACTGGTGTAAAGAGTGAATTTGTATAGGACAGGAAAGGTAAGCAGTCACCTGTCTAGAGTGATGCAGGAGCATGTCAGTGACCTTATAGAGAAGGACTATTGAATGGTTGGATGCAGAGGGACTGTGCTGTAACCGTACACTGTATAAACCATGGACGTAGTCTCAGGGACGTCAGCAAAGATTAAGTTGCAACTTCTTCTGTTGAAAAATGAAGCAAATGTGGAGGTACAAAAATTGCAGTTCCTCGAGTATCCACTTGAGGCAGGCACCAAAAATCCAGAAGTCCCATACACACTCATGTTAATATGTCAATTCTGACAGCAGAGGTAAATAATTATACGGCCTGATACATCAAACAACTTTGGTGTGAATAGCTCCTTTCGTTATCGTTACACACTCTAGACTGATTTTATTTTGAAAACTCGTCTGTTTTTAATTAACAAAGGATCAAAGTTTAGCATAATTAGGGGTTGTGACTGATCTGACTGCGAGCGTGTGCACTGTAGCTGTTGGTCAGGAAGCTTAAGCTCCACCTCTTTGCCTTTTCTCAATTGCCAGAGAGTTCGATTGAGACAACATTTCCAATATGGTGACTGCCATCGCTGGGCTTCAAAAATGCATTTCTGACACCAAAGGGTGATGTCACTGAAGCGACTACGTCCATGTTTTATACAGTTCTGCATAAAGCCCAATGATGGCGTTTGCAATATTGGAAAGGCCATCTGAACGTAACTCTCCATCAGTCTAAAAACAGTCAGAGGTGAAGCTGAGGCCGGCGTTGAGCCTCCTGGAGAACAGCTGCCAGTCCTCCCTCCACGCCCTAAATTATGCAAATATATCAATAGCTCTTAGGCTTAATAAAATCAAAACAGATGAGTTGTAAAACAAAATCACTCCCAGAACAGTGTGAACCAATAAAGAAATGAGCATCTGATGCCAAATTCATTTTTTAATTAGTCTATAAACATGTTTATTCCTGCTGTAAAAATAGGTTTTTAAAAAACGGGACGTAATGTGGAATCCTGTGCTTCTGCAGCCTGCCACAAGTGGACACTCGAGGAACTGTAGTCTTTTTTTTATTTTACTGCTGCATCGGCTTCATTTTACTACACTCGCAGTCGCTGCTCGGCTCTAACACTAACAGAGAGAGGTGATGAAAAACAGCATATTTTTCTCTTCTCCCGTGGCACAGTGCGAGTTAGTAAATCAGCTGAAAAGGATGTGCAGACGAACACAAAGAGGTGCTCTGCACATTATGGTGATAGAGGGAGTTTTTCTGGGCTGTTGATCTTATTAGCAATGGTATCCTTGGAGTTCTCATGTTGTTTTGTCATACACAGCCTCTCTACCTTTTTGCTGTTTGTGCTTCTCCTCGTTTATTGCCTTTCCTTTCCTTATTCTCCCTCTTTTCCTTTTTGTTTCTCTCTCTCGCTCTCTCTCAGCCAGCTATTCCATTAAACCTTCAAAGATAACAGATGACTGCCAGGCTGCACTCCCTTGTTTTGTTCTTATATATATTTATTTCTCTTGTATTTATGATTGGCCTTCCCTCTGGATAGGGAACACATGCCATTCCTAACATACTGTTGTATTTCCCGGCTCCTGTCCTCAACGACACCAAAAAAAAACACACAGTCATTCTTTAAAAGCCCAATGCTACCTGGAGGGCATAGATGCTGTCTGAGATGCAGAGCCTGTTCCATACCATTTTTAATAAGCTGAGATGCTTATAGGGGCGCACCCCCCCCTTGTGATTTTTTTTCCTTTTGTTATTTTGGGGCTAAAGCAATATTTTGCCCCCATTCCCCTTTGCTTTTATGAAAAAGTAACACTCATGAAATTGAAAAAAGCCACAGCTGACTCTCAGGGCTATTTCTCATGTAATGCATTTCAAATGGGTTTTAAGATAGATTGCGTGAGGTCACAGCATGCTCTAAACATATCTCATAACCCAGATTGTACTTTCCCTGTCCCTGCATCTCCCGATCTGTTTTGTAAAGCCGCAGCGGTGTCGGAGATGAAAGGCCAGTGTTGTGTGTGTGTGTGTGTGTTGCATCAGTGGCCCGTAATGCTACATCGTATGACCTTCTTTGATGGGCGCCCTTTCTCCAGCAGCGAGAAGGGTGAGGGAATAATAAATAAATAAAAAAACACATAGCGTGGCTCAGATCGGAGAGCGAGACTGCATCAAACCATCTTCTTGATGTCCTCACTCCCTCCGCTCAGCAAGGACGTGCGCTCCATGCCGCGCATTCTGTTGTCTGTTTTCACACAGAGCCTCGCGTATGTCGCCTCAGATCTGTCAATCCCTCGGGGGGGGGGGGGGGGGGGGTGGATCACAAGCCGCCGTGCCCTAGCCTCGCAACAGTCTCAGATGGGTCGCGGGCGGCAGCATCTCAAACCGCTGACTAGTATCTCCTTCTTCTTTACAGGTCCATCCTGAAAGCAAACAGAGCGGTCCCATGAGACACTCGAAGGTGCATGTTCAGAATAAAGAGATCTCTGTCAGGACAGCATGTTTTTTAAATATTTGTCTTTTGGTTTTGAAACACAGGAGAGACCTACATGACATTTTCTTTTGGCCTTATGAATGTAATCTTTTCCTCATACCACTGCAAAAGTCCTGACAGAAATCTCAATCAGCCCCAAACTGCCCCTGAGTGTTCTGGGCTTTGACCAGTGCTGGTGTGAGAAGTGTGCATTTTGGATGGACGAAGATACACAGTTTAGGTTATGTCAGCTGAAGGAGTTAAATGGATGGAAGGAAAATGCAGATTTATGACAATTAATGGTTTGGTATGTGATGTAATAGGTCGACTTGAAGAAGGTCCAATGAATGGCCTAATGGAGCTATAATCGTAGCTCGACTTTTCTGTGCATGTAAACATATGGAGTGTCCAAGGGAAGCCAGTTCTCTATTCGGCAGCTTGGGAAGCAGTTTCAAACGCTGGTAACCCTCAGTGTCATGCCTGGACACACTTTCAGAATATTCTGATGTGCAGTTGGAGTCAGGTGACTTTAGAGAACGAGTCTGCCTCGGGAAGAGCGTCGAACATTGGGATTGGTCAGCTGAGGTTGGACATTAGTTTGAACAGACGGGCATACATACAGTACATGCAACATACAGTGGGACACAAGACTCAATCACAACAAGTACTAACAATGAAGAATTAAATGAAGACCACGATGATGTATTGATCGATATGTGCCTTAAATTTAAGTCACTGTAGGTACTCATGTTGTAGTTAAGGTACTCTGTGCAGTTTGACTGTAAAAGCTCAGAGAACCTGCTAAGTGGACGTTTGAGCTTTGAGGATATCTTTACACATACCTAACCCAAACATCCAACGCTCAGAATTTAATAAGCAGTCTGGCAGTCCAGTTTAATAAACATTTGAAAACCCTAATGATTAAATCAATCGAACCATGAGTCCAACCATCCAAAATTCAAACTCAATGCAGAGTGCAGAATGTTTCTTTCTAAAGTTTAAACACTTCTTTTCATTTTGCAAATTCTGGTCTTTCCTTTTCTACAGAATCTGTCGAGCACATGCACACAATTGTTACAACATGCACCGTCTTCTCCTTCATTCGGTTCTCCCATACATGGGGGCCTTTTCAATTTCCTGGCCACCATCTTGGCCTCGACAGGCAATTTGTAACGACTGAAGGGTCGCAGCCACAGGGTGCACTTTAATTGACTGATCTTCCTCATCATCTTCAGTCTTGCCATGGGTAACCTCAGGTCTCGAAGTGTTGAAGTGAGGACTGGAGTCAGACAGCAGTTTGAAAATGAAGTCCGGCCGCCGCGCATCCGTTCCCCTTCCTCCTCTCGTAATGACTCTTCAGGTTTTTACACCAATTTCTGCAATACAGTAAGAAACAACAACAAAGCCCCCAAGAACACAGCACTGCCTCTCTTAACTCTTAACAAACAGCTTCCCACAGTCCCACAGGTTTGATGAAATCGTCCAGAGTATTGAAAAACTTTGAACCTCGGCAACATGAGAGACAGCCCTGTGATGTGATCAGAGTTAACAAGGCAGCACTGCTCTCCCCTCTGGACTCACTTGTCATGCTAGCTTTATGAGCCTCAAAACCCAATTTTTTTGTGTGTGACTTTAAACTCAACCCAAAATGAAAACAGCCAAAAACCATTTGGACTTCTGACAGGAAATGACAGAATTCCCTCATAAGAAGTCTCTTTCAAAGTAAAAAAAAAAAAAAGTTGGACTTCCAATGAACTGTCTGTGTTTTTTCCTCTCACCCTCCATCCAATACATATCAGATGTCAATCTCGCTCTCTTCCACCTCTCATCGCTCCGTGCCCTTGTTTATACTAAACTCCTTCAGTTGATGGTTTTCGGAGATTGACACCACTGGCTGGATTAAAACACCCTTGACAGAATCTTGATGCAATTTCTGTTTTTCCTCAAAGTCTTGGCTGCATCCGAAAAAACCCTCAGCTGAATGCAAACTCTCAGTAACCCTGACACACTTTGCCAAAAGCTTAAACTGTAGGTTAAATCTTGTTGCAGACATTCCTATCAAATAGCTGACAGTCTTGGCTGACTTCATGGACCTGTAAGTAAACAAACTTTTAACAAAGTTTAAACATGTAAAGCAGATCTTTGAAAAGGGTACTCAGAAACTTTTGATGAATCGTGGTCTCTGTTGATGCTCTGCATGGTAACCTTATCTCCTAAGAACATGTCAAAGTATTGACTCATTTCTAAGAGACATAGACCGCTAGAAAATGTTAAAAGTTGACATTATCTCAACACAACTTTTTATTTATTTAAAACAGGGAAACTACACATTAATGGACGGCTGTGGCTCAGTTGGTAGAGTCGTTCGTCTCTCAACCCGGAAGGTCGAGGGTTCCCCATGTGGACCCCAAGTTGCTCCCGCTGCTTCATCAGCTGTGTATGAATGTGTATGAATGGGATTAGTTACTTCTGATGGTCACTTTACTCAGCAGCCTCCACCATCAGTGTGTGAATGTGTAGGTGTGACCTGCGGTGTAAAAGCACCTTGAGTAGTCAGAAGACGAGAAAAGCACTCTACAAGCTCAACCACAATGACAAGCAGATACCAATACAACAATTACTGACCCAGCAACAACATAAACCGTACATTAGTCGACAGAGACACATTTATGAAAGCATACAAAGTGGCTGTGTGATGTTGTTCAATACCACCCAGGATAAAGTGACCTTCAGAGTTAAAGTGCTGCTACAGGGGGGGGGGGGGGGGTAAAGAGCCTGGGGTATTAAAAGTGCAAAAGTGCTGGAGTGTTGCACATGATTATGAAGTATTGGTGTAAATTTGCCCTGGAGCCTGTAACTTTAAAGTGAAGGTCTGATTGCATATAAGCTCTATATGGCACTGACTTTGCATATACACACATGATACTTGTGCACATGGTGTCCTTGCGCTGCTAATCCTTAAATAGGACACATTAAAAACATATATTTAGTCATTTAACATCATAGTAACACAGGAATAAATATCGCTTTATGTAAGATAATTACCTGAAATGAAAAATGAGTTAAATACTCCTGCTTCCAGTGAGTCCCCAAGGCATTACCAACAGATCACAGAGCAATCAATCTACTACACAAGGATCTAAATGAACTACCTGTGTTCATGCCTTTTTATCACTGACACTATAACCTTAACAAAAAGAGGCAAGTGCATGTTAACAAGTGAAACTGAAACTGAATTAATTTTTTTTTTAAAAGGTAACAGTGTAATAACTGCATTACGAGAGAATTACATGAAATGGATTAGTCATGCCTGACACATGCAACCTGTCACACTAACATGTTCATGTTCGGATAATAATAATGAAGGATCCCATCAGTGGAGGACGTTTCTAGACACCTGAAAGTGAAAATCTCCTCTTGACATTTTTTAAAGGTTGCACACTTTGTGGGTTTAGGAGCTGCTACCAATGATGTCACTGACGCCGAAACTAAGTCTCACCCAAATCTGCAGAAAATGATAACACCAAATTCGAAACAAGGAAATTTGTTCATCACAATTTTACCATACGACCAATTTATTTGTAATCTGATGTCCCCATCGAAATGATTGCATGGTTCATCAATATCTTCCAAATTGTTTTCGTGAATCACTTGATAACCGGCAGAAATGGACGATTGAGTTGCTATCTGAGAGCTAAGTGGGAGGTAATGGAAAAAGTTTAACTGTCTTCAAAACAGGAAACAGACACTTTACAGCAAACAAGCTACATGCTTTTTTTTTTTTGCATCATTCACCTTCTTGCTTTATATGTGTTTTTGACTCCATTAGGGCCTGTGTGCACTGACAGATTTTTGCAGTAGCCCCTCCCCCCAGGTGGGTGACACTCCCACAGCTAGGTGTTTGTTCTGCCCTCTGAGTCTGCCTTCTCACCGTAAACAATAGGACATGGAGCGAGAAAGCACAGAGACATCCGAGCCCTTCCAGAGAGTGGGCGTGGTCAGACACAGCTCATTTACATATTTAAAGGTACAGACACAGAAACAGCCTGTTCTGAGCAGGGCTGAAATAGAGGGGTTTATAGACATGATCAAATACAGGATCAGAGTGGATTTAGAACAAGACACTTCACAGACTCTGTCGCAGACTTATTTACACTTTTTGAAAAGGAGGAGAATGTGTGACCTTTAACGGTAATGTCTCATGTAAGAGTGTGGCGTTCAGTGCAGTTAATAAAACTTCATATTTCAGTTTCTGCTTCATATTCTTACAACAGACACTGTATGATTTATAAATGACAACCACTTCTATAAATCAGTTTATGAGCTGCACACTCAGAGATGAAGTCGTTTATGATGGCTCCGTTCGATGTTTGACATTAACAATCAAAGGTCACCTTTAAGTGCATTGTGTCTCTGAAGTCACATTTTAATTCCACTTGTTTAGCAGAGGGTTGGGCTGTCTATATATGTACTATATGCCTTCTGAAGTTCATACCCTCTACCAAAAAGACAGGAAAGCACAAAATGTGTGTGTGTGCGTGTATTCGGCCAGATTTCTAAGACGTGACTGCTGCAGGCTTTATTCCCCGAGTTCTGTCTCGAGGAGAGTAGTTCACAATGATAGATAATAGAATCTTGTAACATCGTAAAATGAATCCGTGTACATTTAGTTTTTCAGGTGGGTTGTTAGCTTTAAGTCCACTCGTCTCCCCCTCCCTCAGAAACCACTTAGAACATCTATAATAATGATGCATTAAGGTGTCAGCAGAGCAGGCTGCCTGATTCATCACCGCAGCCTGTTCACGGAGAGAGTCTGTCTCCTGTGCTTACCTTCCCACATATTAATGTTTCATTGAGTACATTACACTACATCACGTCAGTGTTTGATGACGACCATACACACTCACACATGGAAACACACAGAGATGAATACACAGAGCTCAGATAATTTGACCTGTTTTAACAGAAAATGTCACATTCTCCTGCAGCAACAGCACTTTGTAGGTTTTCCATGTGTTCTGTTCAGTCACTTAAAATGGTTTAATCAGAGAAATTGTCTCTTAATTCCTAAAATCACATCTCTTCCATGCATGCGACAACCCATTTAGAGCCACAGTGAAAGGTTTTGCATCATCACAACAACGGTTGTTATCATTAACAAAAACCATAGACTGTAAATATTAATGGATGAAGCCTGAGTGACCCATCTGTTCCTGCAGGGGGCTCCAGAGTCTCATCGGCAGCAGCCTCCATGTTGGAAATGCTGTCTCAACCCTAACTTTCAGTCAACCTAACGGCAGACTGAGAGCTGGAGCGGAGGCGGGTTTTAAGCCTCTTGACAAACTGTTACACCGTTACATCAAGGCCAGTGTCAGATCAAGTATCCATATTCCTGACATAGTTTTTCATTAAGTGGTCCCAAAAGATTACATTTAAAGCAGCTCGGTCATTGGCCTAGTGCTTCAAAATATGAGGATCTTGTGATTAGCATCAGGTAGAATAACAGAAATACAACATCAGGTTACAATTAAATTATTTTCAATACAGAGGTGTGTTTAATTTTGTGTATTCTAAATTAATAAATTATTTTAAGTTATTTAAGTTACAAGATAATTGTATGTTTTTCAGGCTGTCTTATTCTTCCTTATGTTACCAGTGTTCGGATAGGCTTTTACATGTGTGTGCATGGCTACATTATATGCCTTAACCACCTCCAGAGACAATCAGCCCCCCCCCCCCCCCGTCTCTGACATCCTTGTTTTGGGGGTTGCGAGCTGAAAAGATTTGGGACCTGATCTAAATTAACGTGTCCTGTAAAGATACTAAAGAGATACATTTCGAAGTGTTGGGCCACTGTCCAATCTGACATGTTTGACAAGATGGTAGATAACAGGGTCGTTGAAACCTTTTGCTATCTTTCCTTTGTTTTGTCCGCTCTCGTAATGGACTGACAAACTAAAATGTGTCGATAAAGTCTCATGAGCTGGCAAGGTCGATTCCTTTTTTCTTTCTTCTTTGTTTCTTTTAGGTTTTTTTTAGACAAAATGAGAGCGTTCCTGTTCACTCCGAACCAGGGGCACGTCCAGACTTTTTTTTGACTAGGTTGGCCCAGCCGGGGCATTGACTTAAGCAGGGGTAGTTAATGTAGTTTTGCAAGTTAGACAGTGTGCATTACTTTACTATGCACTTGTTTTATGAAATAAATGTGTGCGTATGTATTTACAATTTTAATTTCAAAAGAAATAAAATATGCTACACTGATGTGTAAAGAAAACTAGTAGACTTTTGCAAAAAAAAAGTGATTGGTTATTGGATGGTTTTAACAATAAGTCCCGCCTCTGAAAGGTCAAATTTCAAGGGGGGAGCATGCAACACCCCTCTGGACACACTATGCAGGAGTTTTTTTTGTTTTCTTGTTTAACTATAAGATCTTCACCATCAGCCTTCCTCCAGTTGAAATAACAGCTCCCAGTTGACTTTGCAGCAGGACTTCAGACTGGCATTATGTCTTATGGACTGATGTGAAGATGTAATGGTAGAAAAGTGGACCCTGAAAGCGACAGTGGCTTCCCCCTCTATTCCACAAAGTGTTTTTCTGAGAAAATAAATAAGTTGTTTGGTTGTTGCTTTGCCCCCGGGCTCGACAACATCTCTATCTCCCACTCTTTTGAACTCAGGGAAGGGCAAGGTGCTGTTACAAGCCCCCTAAGGCTGATCGCCCAGAGGGAGGCCGGCTTCCTCTCTCTCTCTCTCTCTCTCTACTCCTCCCAGTGCACCATCTCACCTGCCTCATATTCTGTCTCTTTTTGCTTCCTTCCCCCTCTCTCCATTGCTACAAATTATAGCTCTTCCTGCCTCCTGTTATTGATAAGGGTTTTTCAATATGCTGCTAGATCATAGGAATCACATGAAGGTTAAAAAAAGAGGGAGACAAAGCGCTCAAATATTTGACAGACTTATCATTGTGCCAGTGGGGGGAGATTGATATGCACGGTGACGTGGTTTCAAAGACATCCCAAAGACAGACATGAGTAAAAAAGTAGTGACTCTCACCACTCCAACATGATATAGAGTGACTACAGAGGGAGTCAATTACAGACCTGAGCTGCATAAATGTCTGCCTGCGGTCGGATTAATGAGCAGCGCAGGCAGAGTGATTGAAGATTGTTACATTTTTGATGACACATTTATCCAGAGCAACTGATGATACAAGTCCTTCCTCTTTAGCTCCTGCTGGGGCTCCATGTCATCCGTGCTGAACACTGCTGAGTTATGAAGATTACTTTTAGTGCTCTGGAAATGTCCTCGTCATGTTGCATTTGATCGATATTAACCAGACGGGACTGGAAAGAAAACGTGTTCAACAAGAGGTCTATATTAGTGAAATAACCGTGGTGTGTCAGCCGCAGCTTCTGCAGTGTTGTTAGTCATACTCAGAGCTGTTTATGGAACAAATCTCGGGGCCACATGCCCCACAGATTCTTGGATCTGAGACAGGAGACCATCACCTGAACCGGTGTCAGTGACTGGGAGGCGTCTGAATTTAGGTAATGAGATGTCGCCCTGATTGACACCTGGAATAAAGCTTTATATATACTGTATAATAGATATAGATCTAAGGTCATATCACCCACCACTAGACTTGTGTTGTAGTCAAGACAACACTTAACGAGACCAGGACAAACCTGAGGCCAGAGTGCTCCAAGACCAAAACATTTAGGGATCGAGACCAAGGCAGGGTGAGACCGAGAGAAGACCAAGGCCGTACATATCACTGAAAAACCATCATCTTGTGTTCAGCGGGCGTGTCACTCACTTAGACTTTAACACCTGGAAGGTTGCGGACGTAACCGGGGGAAATAAATCCATTTGCAATTGAATTGAAGTTATTTGTTCTTTTATTAAGAGGCGTTTTCCTTCTAATCACAGTAATGACGTGCAAATCATTGGCGGTCTTGATTTAAAATCCAGAGTACGCCCAGTCCAATCTGAGACAAGACTGATAAACGGTTCCACGACGAGATCGAGACCTTCAAAAGGTGATCTCGAGACCGGTCTTTCGAGTCACAGTCTCTTGTATCTCTATCCTCAGAGACACACAAAGAGTGATGTCTTAAAGGCTTTATATGTGATTTTTTTGATCCAGCAGATTTCGCCCTTGAGCACCAGCATGAAACCAAAACAACTCGCGCTGCATTGTTGTGTTAGCATGCTAATGCTAGTGATCTTTATTATGCTCGTATCTTCACACTGCATGTAAATTTACCTGAAATGAGCGTGATCTAGAAACACAGTTAAGCAGTGAGTACAGTATGTTATTCTTCTTTTCTCTAGTCCCTCAATTAAACAACTTTTATACACGAGGGGAGGAGTCAGCCGGCCGTCCGGGCGATGTAAACAAAGTGAAGATAGGACTCTGAAAACTCTGAAAACATCACAGACAGTGGGACTCAGGTGTTACACCCATTGTAGACAGTCATGACTCACAGAGTTATTTTCAGAGGATATACTTGATTTATATTATATTTAAGTGTGAAAAATCACATATAAAGACTTTATTTATTTAAAGACTTTAGACTTTAAGTATTTCAGGGCAAAAAAGACATGACAACAATTTAAAAAAACAACAACATTAGGTCAAATCTGATTTCAGAACAAACTTCTCGGGTCGATTAAGGTTTTGTGTCCATCATTAATAGATCCACAAAGACCTGGATGCAGCAGGATCTCAAATCTAGCACACTTGGCTCCCAGCTAAAGGTGGAGTCACCTGTTGTGATTTTTTTTACACTCATTATAAAATATGATTTGGGCTTCATGACTAATTGGACCAGATGGGATTTGTTCATCTGAGTGGGCCAGTTGTTGGTTAATGATGCTAATCTGGCCCTTGGACGTCACATTACAGGAGATAGTAGTTTGGGTTGCCATGACTGAGAACACTTTTATGAAAGTTCATCTGAGTTCAGAGCTCTGCAGTGCTCTTCAGCAACACATTTCATTCTCTAACCGCCTACTTTCTTGATCCGTTCTTCTTTGTCAGAGTGGTTTTGTTTTACACCGTTACATAAACAAACTCTAAAGGGCATTGAGCCTCTGCATGCTGCTTTCCACCAGGTTTTCAAAACTGCAGAGAGATTTGTTTCCAACATAAGAATTCCCATGAGAGCATTATCGGGTAAAGCTTGGTCCTCATTGGAATCAGAAAAAATGTTGGATAGAAGCAAGCAAACAAATTGCTACAGCGGACTTCTTGACTTGTGCAGTCTCACAGATCTTACCTCCACTGCACAATCTTTAGTAATATTCTCAAAGCATCATCATAGGCTGCTGCTTGAAGTCTCTCTTCATGCTCGCTTTCTTACTGCCAGTATCCACATAGTCCGAGTGCACCGCGGCCCATCAGCCCTGCGCACTACAGCGCCAGCTAAACAGAATAGATCAAGACGGACAGGAAGTCAGACAAGGGAACGCACAAGGCTTCCGGTCAGAATTAAAACAAAATATACGGACTCCTGGACGTGTTTTACCACGACTTTATCAACATTACGGCTCAAATCATCCTCAGAAAGACGAAGCAACATGTTAACTGCACGTTTTTCTCTTTGGCCCGCGTGATCTTGTAGTTCTCCTGTGATCTTGTAGTTCTCGTGATCTTGTAGTTTCTCCTTTGATCTTGTAGTTCTCCTGTGATCTTGTAGTTCTCCTGTGACTTTGTAGTTCTCCTGTGATCTTGTAGTTCTCCTGTGACTTTGTAGTTCTCCTGTGATCTTGTAGTTCTCTTGTGATCTTGTAGTTCTCCTGTGAACTTGTAGTTCTCCTGTGATCTTGTAGTTCTCCTGTGATCTTGTAGTTCTCCTGTGATCTTGTAGTTCTCCTGTGATCTTGTAGTTCTCCTGTGATCTTGTAGTTCTCGTGATCTTGTAGTTTCTCCTTTGATCTTGTAGTTCTCATGTGATCTTGTAGTTCTCATGTGATCTTGTAGTTCTTCTGTGACTTTGTAGTTCTCCTGTGATCTTGTAGTTCTCCTGTGACTACAAGTTTGCAGTGTATGAAGAGGTGTACAAATCGCTTTAAACTGAGACATCTTTACATGTCAACACAAATTAAGCGAGCATGGAAGGATGTTTGCTTACATACATCTTGCTGCATTTCATTTGTATCAACTATACAGTAAATGTGTTGTCATGATTTTAGTTAAGAAGTGCAATTCTATTTTTAACAACCTCAGATTAGACAGAGTTTCGCGCCCTCCCTCTGAGATCTTTGGCGCCTCCCTAGGGGGGCCCAGACTCCACTTTTGGGAACTGATGCCTTAATTAATGTATCAGTTGGTGGTGTTGGTGCTGATTTATCATTGCAACAAAATTCCTGTGAATAAAATGACAGAATAGAAAACAAAAGAAAAAGATTTGTCTTTTAGTTTTGGGATCCTTCAATCTGCTTCAGGGAACCTCGGCGGCCACTATAAACTCCGCCCGCTCCACGTCAATCACATTCCACTGTCACAGATGGCTGAATGAAACATCCTAGATCATCAGCACAGTATAATGCTTTTTTTTTTTTTTTTTCGTCCATCCCTGTCCCATTTTTCCTGTTGTGAGAAAGCCCACACCACCATCATTAGGACGAAAATCCAGCTGGGTTTGAACTGATTTTAATTGTTGAGCTGCTGTCTCGCTGCCACATTCACACGCACACAATCCCCCCACATTGACTTTAATTAATATCCGTTTGGGAGAATGTGTTGTTCCAGTTGAGCTGTCTTCTGCTATAAATTCAGCACACTGACTCTATATCAGGCCGCTTGTCAACTGTTTACTTCTCGAGTAGATCAAAAAGCAATGCACAGGGCTCTTTATGTGAGGATTAGCAGGCTGGAGAAAATGCTACACAAGTGATATTGGCAGTGTTGATCTTGGCACGGAAAAAGCCTCCAGAATTGCTTTTGGCATGCAGGATTGTGTTTCCCCGACACCGCAAATTATGTAAACACATATGCATAGGAACACAGTTTCTATGTACCTGCACACACACACACACACACACACACACACACACACACACACACAAACCACAATAATGTGCTCCCCTTACACACACACTCTGTGCACACATTTGCTGTGTGCTTTAATGCGTCACGCCTCCACATCACCATGACAACGGATAGCGCCTCACTGTTTGAGTTATTTTCTGTGTGTGTGTGTGTGTGTGTGTGTGTGTGTGTGTGTGTGTGTGTTCTCATTGGTTTTCACTGTGCAACAACACATCTTCCAAGTCCATTTCACAGTATTATTGACTTCAGCCTTCAACCTGTTTAACTCTTCAGCACAAACAGGAGACTGTGACAGTTGTTTATCGTGATTAAGATCGACATCTGCATGTTTAAAAGATATAGAAGTTGCCAAATAAGTCAACGAACGATACCATCCAAAGACTAGAACAAACAATTAAAGCATTTTAAAAAAATAAAGCTCATGTCAGGAGTTTTTAACTGGTTACCAAGCCGACTGAAATAAAACCTGATGTCTCTATATGACTATCTACAAAAGCAATCTAGACGTTACAGTAGGGCTGTCATAGTTAATCGATTCATCTCATGTTATTTTGTCCCTTCAGGCTCTCCGTAGATACTCGTCCTCAGTGTCTCCCTGTAGTCTCAGTGATGTAAAAGAAGGACACTGCTGCATCTTTGATCGTCTCATTTCACTTTAACTCTCAGACAGCTCAGCTGACGAGTCCAAAGTAATATCCACCTCATGACATCATACAGTGACCTTATGACATCACACATTGACCTTATGACATTACACATTGACCTCATGACATCACACAGTGACCTTTATTACCGTTTGTTTGACCTCAGTTTGGGTTCCCTAACCACTTCCTGTTTCTGTGCTTATAACTTCATGTTCCTAACCTTCCATCTACCTGAAGGGCCTTACTTTATTTCATAATAAAAGCACACAGCAAGTAAAGTACTCTCAGCTTAAGACAGTGCAGCATTTCAAAATAAAAGCACGGTTGAATAACAAAAGCAAGTAAAGTGCTCTCAGCTTAAAACAGTATATATCGTATTGTGACTCGAATATGGTGATGATATCGTACCGTGATGGTGATTCCCATTCCTAATGTTAGGTTGTGGAAATCTCCTAAATGTTCACCTCATCCTGCACAATCACAGGCGGACACGATGCAGTGTCTAAAGGAAGGGGAAACTGTTTCTCAGTTCAAAGTGTAATTTGATTTGAATTGTCACAGATTGTTGTTCTGACTGCCTGCAGGTCATAAATAACTCATTTATTAGTCATTAACACCACTTCAGGTTTTCTTAATCCTCCCAATGAAACATAAACAGACTCCTAGTGAAGTGCAGATGTTTTGCTGAGTCATGCCTCGAGTTAATAAAGAGCTCAGCTGTTGTTTTTTGTATTTCGTGTTTTCTTCTCATGCTTTTTGATGTTTTAGATGAATTTGAAACCTAATTTACTGATGTATTAATGTTTTTCATGTGGTTCCGTTTTTTTCATAAGCCTATTTGCTATAAATGGCGATGCAGACTCACTTTGACTTACACTTGAAAGTAATAGTAGCCGTGTATTTTCTTCAAAGACTCTTATTAAACAGAGCGGCTCTTCTTCACATGAAGGTGCTGCTGCTGGCAGAGGAATATTTGAATTAAGCCTGTCCCTAGGCAGCGCTGAGGAAATTCAAACAGCGGAGGAAAAAAGGTCATGGGTGTCCTAATGTGCATGTCTCAGTGACAGTGAGAAGCATATAAAGAGATTCTAACTTTATGTAAAACTGGGCAGTAAAGGATTACTGGACCAACTCTCACCTGAGGCTGTATTCACAACACGTCCCCTTTTAACTTCTTTAGAGGTTCATTTTCTCTTTACCATTATTCTTTGTTTGTTTAGTTTATCGCTATAGTGCTTTCACACTTGCACTTAACTCTTGAAAATCTCCTGAAGTTTTAGCGGTCAGCTGCCTTTGTGATCACAAACAGCCAAATTGTACACTCTGACTTGGGGAGTTTTTTCCGGTCAGCCCCCTGGAATTTTTTTTTTTTTCTGCAGAAAGTTCGAGTGAGCTAAAGAGAGAATACAGCAGCATATTATCAGGAGAATTTAACCTTGAGTGGGTGGGAGTGGGTGGTGATGTTTATTCCCTTCACTCATTGAATGAACAGAGATTGTATGCACACAACGAACTCCATGCAAGTAATTAAACTGCTGCATTGTTTTCTGTAAGACAGTATATTCTTCGCTGGTCTTTGGTTGGTATAGTGATTCTTTCAAACTACACATTGCATTGATATAAAGGCAAGTAGTGTCATGATAGCAGGACACACCACATGATGCTATAATGAGAATTTGTGCCTTTACAGTATACCAATGCTTCCTGTAATTCGACATAATCACAATATCAACAGAAGAACAACATACTGCCGATATTTTCTGCACCTGTTGCATGCATGCAGTCTATTTAAACGCGCCCCCCTCCCTCTCGTCGCGGAGAATTATCCAGAATATTTCCTGCCTCTTTCATAAGTCTAGTCACCTCAACTTCATGAGGACAATTCCCCAGGGTACTGGCAGTGAAAAAGTCCAGGTGAAGTCAGAGTGAGGAATTTGACCGTTTGCATTCACGCATGCAGCTCACCTCGAAAAAACTTCAGAGAGTTTTCAGGAGTTTTGTGCAAGTGTGAAAGCACCATTAGACTTAAAACACTTTCTGCATGCAGTGAATTGATACATGTTTGTTATTTCCTCTCCTGCCTTATGTTGACATCAGACTTCTTTGTTGCAGTGAAATAAATGATCAGCACATCCTGGGGTACCGTTTTTATTGAACTCGATATGCTGAGTGCTTACTGAAATGGCTGGATTTTTTTTTTGCACAGATTGGATTATTTTTTTTATATTAAGTTGATTACAGCATTTCTTTAAAAAAGACCAGTATCTAATTCCAGTTTGTACAGGTACTGTACAACAGGTCCTGGTTCTGAATTGGCCAACATGTGTAAAAGAACAAAGACCTCGGTCAGCTCTATGGCAGGACTCAATGTTCAAGAGCAGAGACAGAAGTTGGATTGTTTCCACTGTCAACAGGAGCATGCTTTGCCCTGCAGAGTCGACCATTAGCTCTCATGTTTACAGGTTTCATGAGGCCATTTACCTCGTCATTACGTATGTCAACATTAGACAACCAGGAATGTTACTAATGTCAATCTGGAGTCACATAAAGCTCCAAAGAATTCTACGCCTGCTCAGCCTGAGGAGTGCAAAATAATTTATTTGGGCCACATATGAACGTGTTCCTGTTTTCGTTTTTGAAAAGATGCATGCAGTTTGTGTCATCACTGTTAAAGCTGCTATCATAAATCTCCCATTCAGAGGCAAAATGTGACGGAAATATTCCGACATGGCCCACTTTTTTTCCATCAGTCTGCATGCAGCTTTTTTGTCTCCCCCCCCCCCCCATCCTAACTTGGTGTTTCTGTCTCTCACAGATGCAGATCTACATGTACAACTCAGACGACTTCGACAGCCTCGGCGCAGCGCTCAGGGAGAAGAGGATCATTGCAGCAATGGCTGTGTTTTTTCAGGTAGGTCAGAAAGAGGCTTATTTTCAAACGCTTTTTAAACTTCCCTGCGAATCAAACTTCTGGCATAAGATGTTTACCCTGTGTTAGAGTTGGAATTGAGATTTTGGATCATTTACTTTGTGCTGTGAATTTAGTATTAAGGTCATTAAGGTTACTCCTAAAGTTCACCTCTATCTTCATTTTACCTCTGGTCGTTGATTTTTCCAAAAGCAAAAATGTTGTATGGTCTTTGTTGAATACATGAGCTGCAAAAATATCTACATGAAGATGGAAGTCCTGCCACCAGATAAATCCTTGATCTCCAGCCTGTTTAGGGGCTGTAGGGGAACTGGGAGCTCCATCACTCTTAATTGGCAGGAATTAGAAGTTAATTAGGGACCATCCTAAGTGCACCACTGCTGGGACCATTAACCCAGAGTTAATATACTTTTCCTCTCTTTTTAGTCCCTCTGGCCCGGTGTTTGTGTAAAGTCTCCATTTCACTCTCAGGAATTATGTCATGTTTGAAGACTGCATTTAGGAAGTGGAAGTCGCCAACATTGTGTCGCCCATTGGCTTGAAGACTTCTGCTTTGAAGTCTCAAGTTTTGGCAGAGACCGTAAACGTATTAGGAAAATGATAAGTGACATAATAAAACTCTCAAGAGAGTACAATAGACTCTATAAAACATGGACATAGTCACCCATTAGTTTTTGAAAAGGCCGCTGATAAAGCCCAATGATGGTGGTTGCCATCCACCCTACAATCAGTCAATCTAATTAGATGTAGAGACCTGAAGCCTTCTGGCAAACAGAACTACAACACGCCTACCTGTCGGCCAAATCAGCGACGCCCAGATGCAATTCATGAATGACTCTTGAAGACTTTTTTTCTTCATGTTTTAAAGGATGAGTTCAAATTTACATGGATGAATTAAGAAATTAACTTCTTAAACCAAAATAAAAAAAAACGTACACGGCTGTAAACATGTTTATTCCAAGCGCCAACATCCAGTGTTGAAAAATGAAGCCAATCCAGAAGTGCAAAAAAAAACGCAGTTCCTCAAGTGTCCACTTGAGGCTGACTGTAAAAGACCCAAAAGCCCCATACACACCTCATTTTAAAGTGTCCATATTAACAGCAGAAATTGACATGTTAACAGCCTGGTACAAATACGATGTTGGTCTGAGCGGAGAGTGTGTCGACATTCTTTTAAAAAATTCACAAAACTCCTCCTTTTGGTAAGAAATCATAAAACTTTTCAATAAGTCTACATTGGCCAGATGGCGGACAGGCTGCACAGACCGCAGTAGATTTTTGAACGGGAGGAAAGGATTTTGTTTCCTTTTAGTTTAAAATATGATCCTCGTTTTACCTTTTTTTTTATCAATGTTGATATAACGTTGAATGTGTTATATTAAATAAAACAGTGTCATGTATGTGTTACAGGCATGAAGTCAGAACATCCAATGTGATGTGACATAAACAGAAATTGTGTGTGGGATGTCAATTTGGAGGTATTTGATATAATCATTCAGGGAATTAATTGGATTGCACAAAGAACTGGATGCAGCTTGGCTAGCGTCGGTCTCTGGAGAAGCACAGAGATTGGGAGCTCCACACACACCTCCCTGCCTGCGTCGTCAGATCAGGAGGCGTAGGGACAAGTGAGAAATTAATAAATTACACCTCAAGCACACTCTTTGGAAGTGTAAACAAAGCACTAAACACCTCAAAGAATAATTCCCTGGAGGGCAATGCTTCGCCAAAGCCAAATTTAAAAAAAAAAAAGGATGAAGTTGGCGGGAATGGATTGATTTGCAGTTTGCTTGATAAAACAGAGAGGGTGAGTTGGCAGACGGAGAAACAGCTTCCTTCAAAGCAGCCAGTAGAAATGGCAGAAAACTTTTTAAAAAGCAGGAAAAACTGCTATCTTAACTGACAGGTGACTCCAGAGAAGCATTCACTGCCTCTCTTTCCCTCGCACCAAGGAAGGCAATACTCAAACAATTTCCCTGAATTTGATGATATTGTGCAGTTTGCAGCTCAAAGACAGATTTGAACCCGCGCCCTCAATAACTTGGCTCTCGCAGATAGAGCTCGACAGGTTGTGTTTGTTTGTTTGCTCCTATGCAAAGAGGAGTGAGTGTGGGGTGCCGGGGCCAAGAGTGAGTGATTCCTTTATTCATCCAGGGGTCCCTCGCTCTCCTGCCCTGCACACACGCTTCAGGTTGTCTTTGGGAACCGCAGAGGGCAGGGCTCACACGGTGCCTGTATGCAGCAGTGTGGGGTTTTTTTGTTTTGAAAGAAATAGCAAGATTCAAGTTTTTCTAGTGAATGTGAAGACTTTAAAAAATACGGAACACACGCGTAAATGTCTTTGAAGATCTCTGTGTGGGTGTTTAAATCCGATGGTCTCTGTTAAAAAAGCATCTAACTGTGTCACCCAAGAATGATTGTTTAATTACTGAACCATGTTTTAATTGGTGTAGCTTTCTAATTATATTGCTATTAAGAGTTGCATTTTAACTTTACGACTACAAAGCCACCTATCAGCTGTTTTCTTTCCAATACTGAAGTGATTGATATTCTAATACCAATAACAAAGGTGTAATCGGAATTGTGGAAAATAAGTATACATATTAAAAAGTATAAATAACAGAGGGCCTGGTTCTCAAAGGGATTGCATGACTTTAGTGCCCACTACACCCATCTTAAACACAAAACACAACACCAGTAACTGCGCTGCAGGATTAACAGTGTCTCTGTTCATCAGAGCTTTTTGCATGTATTTACTCGAGCCACTAATATTTCATTTGAGGATAACTTGGCTGCTTTCTATGAAATACGCCTCATTGTAAGAATAAAAAAAGGTCTAATTCACAAACACCGGTGTGTGAAGAGTTTGGAGTGAAGCTCAAAGCGTGTGTAGAGAGTTGGCGGTAATTGCGCCGCAGACTTTATAAGACATGTCACATGCAAACGTTTTCAGTTCTCAGGAAAACAATTCCACATCTGTTTGACTTTAAAATAAATAATCCGAATATAAAGTCTGTTAATATAACTTTGAAATACAGTAACTATTATTAATATAATCATGGGTTAAAACAGTCCGGGGCTGTCAGCGGCTCAACACTTCATCATCATCTGCGGAGACGATCTGGAGCCTCTACGGACGAGGATGCAATTTTACTTTGCTTGCTTCTTTCTTTGTTTTCAACGGTTCAACCCTTATAAAAAAAAATTATATAGGGTATCAAAATAACCCCTAAAAACAGTGTCCCCTCTCCTCCAAACTCACCATCTTTATGTGGACACACTGAGCTTCCTCAGCATGAGAGCACGGCTCTGTGCAGAGTAAACGTGCAGGTAGCTTCTCTCCACACTCAGACGCAAAACAAGAACAAACTTCACGGAGCGAGACAACTTCCTGTGCGTGTTTGCACCTGAATGTCATTGACGCTCTACAGTATATTCTTTATGAATTCCATTTTGAGCTGGAGCAGATAGCCGGAGCAAATGATGATTTTTTTTGGAGCTGTTAGCGGCTGCAATCCATTCATAGTCAATCAGGCCCAGAGATCCATTAAATTGCATTTTAAAAACACCATCATCTGTTGCCCCTTCAGGGCTTCTCTGCATTCAGAATCTGTCACATCCAGCGTTTGCATTGATGCACTTTTATCACTCTAACAGTTTTTTGCTTTGCAAGTTAAATTGTGAAACTGAATCTGAGTGTGTCAGCGTTTGGAGATAAAAATCTGTGTTTGTATGTTGCAGTTTAATCGCTTCAACGCTTTTTTTGCCGTGTGAGATGAACATCCAGTTAATTTAATTTAGTGAGCCCGTATATTTCTGTTTGTGTGCGTGTGCGTGCTGAGGCGTGCTGGAAGTTTTTCTTGCTTGTGTTGACGCTGATGAGCCTCTTTGAGAGATAAGCTCTCCTCCTGGATTGATGAGCGTCCTCTGCCAGACTCGAGCAGTACAGCAGCGGCGGCCTCCCACACAACCCTCCATAGAGACGGGACAGACTGAAGTGTGTGTAAGACAAGCAGTTTAAGCTGCACACTGCATTTTCCTTCACTTTTTGTTATTGAAATGGCTGAATTTTAAAAACACTTTTAACTGCTCAGAATTGTATTTTCCACAAAACAAAATAAGCTAGAAAGAATTAACTCTGTTTGAGAGTGGATGTTGCAGTTAGAAATGAATGCTGCTATCACATGCTGAGCTCTTCAACTTCAACCAGACGTCGGACGTGTGAAGCCATGTCGGCTGTAGCACAGGTAACATTTCTACATTACCAAGTTAAAGGCTTTATATGTGATTTTTCACACTTCAATGTAGAAATCAAGTACATCCTCTGAAAATAACTCTGTGAGTCATGACTGTCTACAATGGGTGTAACACCCGAGTCCCACTGTCTGTGATGTTTTCAGAGTCCTATCTTCACTTTGTTTACATCGCCAGGACGGCCGGCTGACTCCTCCCCTCGTGTATAAAAGTTGTTTAATTGAGGGACTAGAGAAAAGAAGAATAACATACTGTACTCACTGCTTAACTGTGTTTCTAGATCACGCTCATTTCAGGTAAATTTACACGCAGTGTGAAGCTACGAGCATAATAAAGATCGCTAGCATTAGCATGCTAACACAACAATGCAGCGCGAGTTGTTTTGGTTTCATGCTGGTGCTCAAGGGCGACATCTACTGGATCAAAGAATCACATATAAAGCTTTTAAATAGACTCATTTTGCAAAAGCATCTCCAATATTGATCCTAGTTTGAGCACGTTTCTGCTCGTGGAGTTTATTAGAAACATGCAGAGGCTTTTTTTTTTAGGTCCGGTAGAATCAGATCCGCGGAAACGCGGCTTCTCCTACGTCCTCCTGTTAGCTGTAGCATTAGCTGCATGTAACGCTCGGTTCTAGCCCCCCTCGATAAAAATGTGTCAGTGCGACGTCATTGTCAGTGTGAGATCACTGATCTAAGCCCATTGGCTCGTTGTGGCCCTGCAGCTCATGTTGAAATTTCCGAGACGCATTCTGAGCAACTGACCAATAACGACAGAGCGGATCGGCAGACCAATCAGAGCAGACTTTGCCCACGTGGGGTCTAACAGTGGGGGCTCAGCAGAGTGTAGCTGACGGACTCAGAGCGTAGAGGGAGCAAGGAGGAGCAGTACATGAAAACAGACACTTTTTTTAACTCTAGCTATTGTGAACGTACAAAAGTAGGAACATAGATTAAATATACGAACCCCAAAAAGGGCAGAATATGACCTCTTTAACATTTTGTAACTGGTCTCTTTCCACACTGACTGAACTTGCTCTGGAAAAACAGCAATACCACTGTTACAATAACCCCCTCTTATTGTTTGAAGTCCGAGCACTATTGTCTGCCTCGGATATTTGGGGGGAATTCATTTACTGTAAAAATTGATTTAATCCCAAAGTCATTGAGCTCATGGTCGGTGCTGGCCTGTATGTTTGTCTCCATTTCATCAGCTTCCCTTGCCCTTCCATCACACTGTTTCTGCACAGCATACATTGTTGAATCTGTATCATCCTTTAAATAAATTATCACACTCTTGTTACAGGACAAATTGGCCCCCATCAGCTCAGTTGAGCTCGGGTTTCACGCGTTTACGACCCAGCAAAGCATCGCACAGCAGCCTCTGATTGAAATGGATGGCTGCTGTAAACAGCTATCATTGCCCTTTTATTTGCTTATTTACAGTGCTTTTACGCCTCCATGTTTGCCACACACACACTCGGGTGGAAGAAGAAATATTCAAAAACCGATGCCCAGCTGGGATGCAAATCACAGGGAACTCTCTTCTATTTGTTGCTTTAGTTAACACGAGAATCCCACTGAGCCTCATTCCACATGATTTGGGGTATTATTGAGTGGAGCGAGAGGCAGAAGGAGAAGAAGTAGTAGTAAGACACAAAAACAACGGGATGAAGGATAAGCTTTCCTGGACTTAAACTCCACATTGTGAGTCATACGCACTTCTCCTCACTGGAAAGAAACGGCAATCATGGAGGACAAATAGTAGAAAGGAGGGAAGTAAATTGAAACACACAAAATCAACCCCCCCAACCCTCTCGGTAGCAAAAATTGATAAAGGAAAAAGGCTGCAAAGAGCTCAGCAGGCATCGATTTTTTAAAGTGATTTTATTGATCACTATGTAAGCACTGCAGGAGTCACATTTTTATTAGAGCAATATTAGATGGAAGATAAGGGGGAGGACCTGCCTCAGATGTGGGGAGACACCAATGGTCACAATGAATGTTGGAACCAATGGAGATAAAATTGCACTTTTTTTTTACATTTGGTTTTTACAAGTAGGTTGGTCCGGTGGATGAATGGATTAAAACATCCAATTTTTAAACTAACTTAATATTGGATTACAACAAACTTGGTAACCATTAAAACAAGGCTCTCTTTGCTGTTATGTTTGAAGTAAAATACCACTAAGTAAGAATGGAAAGACCAGTCTCACAGCATGGGAAAGCCTTGAAAACATTTGTAATATAGTATAGACTTACCAGTATTTTTAGGTAGAGCCTTATCGTATGGGCTCATGTACATATTTTGGATCTGCAGCTGTACATAGCTGAGCTTCTGGATCTGTTCTGTGGCACCATCTCCAAAAAGGGAACATTTTTAAACTCCAATCTACAGTAGGAAATACAATTCACTGAGAAGTATATCTCATACATTCCCCCTTAAAAAAAATCCAATACACAATGTGAACTTTGTTGAATGCAAATGGGAATTGTAACACAGGAGGACAATTTAAACCTTTTTTTACACTCTGGGAGAACCCCCCAAAACAGATTGCATCTCACATACCGGTGCGACTTATATTCTGTTTGTTTGTGAGATACTAAAAGAAGAGGTTGTCAGCAATGTTACTCCTAGACCGTTGGTGTTAAAGATGATATATTATCCACCTTTTCCACCTTTTCAAACAGTCCCCTCTGGTCTAAAATGAAACATCTGTGCTGTGCTTTGGTCAAAATATAACATGAATCAAGCACCAGAGGATGTTTGTGACCCTGTATAAACCAGCTCTCTCAGAATGCTCCGTTTTGGTGTGTGTGTCTCTTTAAATGCAATTTGCACCCCCTTAGCTTTAGACATCACTCCTATAAAATAAAAATGGTGGACCTGTGCAAAAGTTTCGCTCTAGGCTGGGGGTGGAGTCCATGGGTGGAGATACCAGGGGAGGGGAGAGGATTTCTTTTTACCAGAATCCCACTGTGACATCACAAGGAGAGCAAATTTGATACAGAGCATTTTTCTCTGTGTTGTAAGACTTATGCAGACTACAAACAAATGACTGGATGGGTTTGTTTCATATTTTGTAGGTCAGTAAACACTCAGGTTACCCAAACATATGTTCAAAAACAGTCAAAGTGGATTTTTCATAACATGTCCCCTTTAAGATTTGTGCTATGAATAAACTTACTATTACTGTAAATAAGAGAGCTGAAGGAATATTTTAAAGAGGAATACTTGGAAGGATTTATCCCTTTCTTGATCTATCAGTAGAACTTATTGTTTCTTACTTTGTTATAGTAGTCGAGACAATTGATAAGACGAGAAAAAAGTCCACGATTTCATCTGTTCATTAACATTACTACCGCCTCATCGTTCATCACCGGCACTGTTTGACTCCACTTTACAGAGACTCATGTTTTCCTCTGACTGAGAAGCTGAGAATATTCCACAGACATCCTCAGGAAGGTTAACGCTGGATGTATTCATATTAAGACTACCTTGAGGTTTATTTGAATTGGTTCCATACTTTGGGAGGGGGGGGGGGGGTGTTCTTCACATTAAAGGTAGCGGCGTCAAAGTGGAGATGTTTCGGCAGTAGTAAGCACAGCAGGATGAAAGATTTGGTTTGCAGACATATAAGACCCCATACCACTTCATTCGGCTCTAAATCCAATACCCCCAGTGACGGTAATTAGGCAGTATATGCCAACACTGCTAAAGCACTGCTGAGCCGCTTCAAAATTCAGCACAGTGCACGCCACTTGAGGAGACATTAGCCTCAGCAGTTATGCAGAGAAACAGAATTCATTACATGTCGTTTTGTCATTGGTTGGATTTAGCAGTTTTTACAGGAATTTGAGAGGATATCTCTTTCCAGTTGTTTGGATCGGTTACATATTTGTTCTTGGCTGTGATGTTGGGGAGGAAAGGCATTGTTCCCGTGTGCTTTGTCTTAGTCGTCCTCTTAACTGCACGACCGCTGCCCTACTTATAACACACCATCGCTCAGACTGAAAAATCGACCGCTGTCACTGGTCTCCTCTCCTCTCCCCCCCCCCCCCCCCCCCCCCCCCCTTCACCAACACAGAGCAATGATCCCTTTATTCTAATGTTGAGATGTAGTCATTTTTTTTTATTTAGGGCATTAAGGGCAACGTACCAGAGTTATAACTGCGACTTCATGATGCTTTGAGGGAGACACTCAGGTGGCTTAGAGCAAAAGACAGACATCAATGTGTTCAGAAGAAAGGGGCTTTGAACAAAAACGTGTCAGATAGTGCAAGTTTGTTTAGAGTATATCAACAACCTCACGGTTAAAAAACAATGATTCTCGGGGCGCTGGTGGCGCAGTGGTTTGTGGGCGCGCCCCATGTACAGTATGTATGCTGTAGTCCTCCAAGCGGGCGGCCCACGTTTGAATCCGACCTGTGGCTCCTTTCCCACATGTCATTCCCCACTCTCTCTCTCCCTGATTTCTGACTCTATCCACTGTCCTATCTCTACAATAAAGGCACAAAACGGCCAAAACATAAATAAATAAATGAAAAGACATTCTGTCCTCAACGTTTGTGTCTGTGCACAAATTGACAGATAACAGACTTCAAGAGAATATCCGAGGCTGGCATAAATCTGAAACTCTCGTTAATGTTGTCGTCATGCAGATCCTTTCATTGTCTACACTGAGAGAGAAGCTCGAGTCCCACCAGCTGTACTGTTGTCCTCCCCTTGTGTGTAAAAGCTGTTTTAGTCAAGGCCTAGAGAGAAGAAGAAGAACATACTCACTGATTATTTGGATGTCACGTTGGTGTCTTTAGATCACGGTCATTCTGTGTTAATTTATGTTCAATATGCAGCTATGACTTTACCAAAGTGTGCTAACATTAGCATGCTAACAACAATGCAGCAGGACACAGGTGTTTGCGGCTCGAGCAGAGGACAATTTTGTCCGCAAAATGCCAACAGTACATTCTTCTAAATGTATTAAATGTCAAGAAAGAAGAGGATGTATCAGTCCAAGGTGGAAGAGGAACATGGTGCCGTGTCTTCTTTTGTCTGACTCTCATAATGTTTTTAGTCTTTATCTACATTAAATGACCATGGCATGGGTTTGACTTGAGACATGTAAGTCTCCATGGGACAATGTTCTGTTCATCATATACCAAGGAGAGGAGAGCAACGTTATGCCAACGTTAAGTTTCTTCCTTTCTCCTGACTTCTGCCTCGCACTGAGAAAGTTGGTCGCTAATGTAATTAGCAATTCTGCACCCCCAACCCCCCCCCCCCCAGTGTGTCTTCTTTGAAAGAAGTCCAACCATTACACACATTATGCCATTGATTCATCAGCAGTTACTGCTGCCAAACGCAAGGTGAGGTGAAGAGTCTCTGTAAGACAAGTGAGGATGGAGGAAGTCGAGAGGAAGAGGATACAGTGGGAGAGAACTTGGATGGATGACAGTGGCAGAAAAAGGGACGAAGGATGAGAGAGGGCGAAAAAAAACCTGTGAAGGAGGGAAATATGAGGACATGTCACAGTGTACTAGGGTTTCTTTTTTTTCTTCTGATTTGTCACTGCAGTGGCCTGTCCCCGGAGACACGGGAGAGCTGTGGCGAGGGAATGAGGAGAAAGAGCGAGAGGATGCAGGATTTGAAGAGGGAGAAATGGGTATAAAGAGAGAGGGAGTAGGAGATTGTGATGTGAGGCCTGGTGGCTGAGGATCTCAGGGGACAAGCCTGTGGGCTTTTCAGAGACAAACATTAATAATGAAACGCTAATTCCCTCTGTCCTCCTTTCTTTGCCTCCTCCTCACTGTCTCTCTGTCATTCCTCTCTGTGTCTCCATGGCCGCCTTTATTTCTCTTAATCTCCTCTGCCTTTTACACGCGCTCTTTTTCCTCACCCACTCCCTGCCTCGCCTTGTACCAAAAACAGGCTCTTCATTGCAGTTCCAGATATTTTACCTTTCTTCTGCCAGTTGATGTGATTACTCCATGTGTGTCTATGAGTTGGTGTCAGTAGGAGTGTGTGTGAAACTGAGGCCAATGTTGCCACAGTTAAACTTTTTTCCCGCTTCCCTCTACTTACTTTAAACATTCCTCCTTCATGTTTGACTTTCTACGTTATAGCTGTAAATCCCGATTTTAACTACAAGGAGGCGATCATACACATCAGAGACAAAGAGCAGGGCACTTCTTTTTTATCGTCACACATCCTGGCATGCACCCTCATTTGTCACGCAGTGCATAAAAGTTTAAATACTCTTGGCTCAAGGCGTCGAACCACTCTTCAATGTCACAGTCTGACAGATCAAGACAAAGACTCTCTTTCTACTCCCAGATTAAATATCAGCCATTATCTATAACGCTTTTCCTGTTGCAGGGGGCTGGAACTAATCCAAGACGTCATTGGGAGAAAAGTGGGATACACAATGGACAGGTTGCCAGTCAGACACAGGGCTGGCATGCAGAGACAAACAACAATTTTCTTTTTTTTTTTTTAATTAGGTTTAATGTTTAACTTTGTACATTGAGAGCAAAGTTACTGAAGACAAATTCTGTGTGTGTGTAAGCATACATGACCAATAAAGCTGATTTTATTCTATTCTATTCTAATACTAACATACTTACACTTTAGGGCAAAGTTACTGTGGGGGAAGCTACCAGTACACACTTACTCTGCCAAACCAGTCCGTCATTTTCTTCATCTAACACTTTTACCTTTGAGTGTAAATAAATGAAAAATGACGGTCACATCACCAGCTGTACTGTTGTTGAAGCCGTGTTTACATCATGTTTACATGGACGGGACGGCCTTGTGTATAAAGCAGTTTTAGTCCAGGACTAGAGAGAAGAAGAAGAACATACTCACTTCTTATTTAGATCACGGTCATTCTGTATCAATTTATGTGCAATATGAAGTTGCGAGCTAACTACAGAGCGCTAACATTAGCATGCTAACACAACAATGTAGGCCACAGGCAATTGCAGCTCGAGCAAAGGACAATCTTGTCCTGCTTAAATGTGGTACGTTCTAATTCATAACTCCTTTGTGCAACTGCAAATGGGGAGGGGTTGGAGTTGTACCGCTGGAAGAGAGAGGAGGCTAGTCATCAAGTGTGAGCTGCAGAGTCCCCATTGATGAATTGGCAGCTCTCTGAAGCCACACAGAAGGACACACACTACACCTGGCTAACATATGTTTCTCATGTTCAAGAAGAGCTGGTACCCAAGTGATGGAGCAATGCAGCTCTGCTTGGAAAACAGCCAAAAAGAATTTGGTGATGAGCAACAAGGGGCAGTTTGGACTTCTATTAAGTCTATTAAGTTTCACCTGTACACAAGACAGCTGCCTTTATAATTAATCAATCAATCGTTATTTGTATAACGCTAATTCATAACAAGTGTCATCTCGAGACGTTTTACAAAAAGCAGGTAGAAGACCTTACTCATTGTTATGTTACAAAAGAAAAATGGCATATGGGGAGGATGGGATAAGATGCAGGAAGGATTTCTTCTTTGTATTCTTTGCATTCCTGTTGTTTACACTTCTTTGCGGCTGAGGTGGAGGTCGGAGCAGGCCGTGCATGAAGAGGACGCCAGTGGTTGTTCGGAAGCTACAGTCCTTTACTTTTAACTTTTTTTTTCCATTGGAACAAATGTACAATATTAAACATAAATGTTGCCATTTGATGCATTTTACCAGAGTTAGCTTAGAGCTAGTTTACATCTGCAGTCCCTCAGCAGGTCACACAGTCCGATGGTGGTAGCTGGACGTCGGGTGGTAGTAGTGCCCGATCACCTCGCTGAAGGCTGGGGAAGCTACGTCTACTTGAGAACCTGGCGTGACGTGAAACGTCCTTCATTGGCTTAATTCTTAATAAATCATGGCACATGGTAACATTTGTGTGTTGCATGGCACTCACCACAGTTATGTGAATATAAGTGTTAAAAAAATCGATTTGTTTCTTCCATGGATAAAGGGAATAACATCACATCCTTTAATGAGATGCACCAATAAAAGCGCAGACATTGAATAGACTGTCTTTTGTTCTGTTTGATTCTGTCACAGTCCAGGGAGGAAGACAGTGCAAGCACAAATCCCAGTTATCCTTCACACCAAACGTTGCAATTCAATCCTACTAGCCAGCATGACGATGTGTTCCAAATCCGTGTGGACATTGTGTGTTTTTGTTAAACCCATAGGTCAACAGATACGTGTTGCCAAATCCAGGACAGAAGAGGGATGGCAGCGTGATGACAGTCTTGGCAGGCTCTAAACTCTTCATGCAAATTGTTTGTTATGGCTGCTCGCAGTGTGTTGTGGTTCCTTGGTTTAGATGTGATTCTTCTACACATCAACACTGTCTACAAGCAAGTCTATATGCATCTATTGCACTTTCTTAAATACACAGTTTGATCAAGAACTGCATGGTTATTTTAAAGTGTTATTGAGACTGTGGTTAGATTATTAGTCCTAATTGCTGTTTGTGAACCTGCATGAAGCTTCTATCAGGGGTTATTGTAGCAGTGTGGTGTAGAAGTGGTGAATCATTGTTGAAGCACTTTCAGTATGTATGAGTAAAGAATGACTATCATGATAGTAGCAGTAGGCTGTGCGCTATAGCTGTCACAGCAGTAATATTAGCAGAAGCAGTATCAATAACGGCATATTAATAATAATCGCGATTAAATCCCATTTTTAATCACATGTTTGAAATTCCATTTTTTACATGTCAAAAAAGTTTTTTATTTTTTTTAATTCTGTACTGTCTTAAGCTAAAGGTACTTTACTTCCTGTTCCACTTCCTGTAACGTGCTACTAGTTAAGATTAAGCTTATGTCTCCATGGTAACCAACAACAACACAACTTCTGGTACAAACTAACTAGTTTCAACGAAGGGTTTGGTGTTGGCTTCACACTGTAACTGAAGACAGAACTTATAAAGAGCTGGTGCAGCAGGTTAGAGGTCGTTTTCAGTCTGATAATGTGACAGTTGAGACTTTTTTTGTTATCTCATAAAATCTAGTGAGGAAGATCAAACCAGCAAGTTTGAACACAAGAACTCCAAAGTAGTTCCCCAACTGCTGACATGACCGTCAAAAGCCTGTGCCAATAAGAGTTCTAGGTTTGTTAATGTTCAACAAGTCCACAGTCCTTTTAGGTAGAACATCAGGCAAGACAAAACTTTGAACTGAAGAATAAACAGATGTACAGGTTTGTCTCTTATCTGCCTCAAACAAGTCGCCTCTTACTCTGACTTACTACATATTCTTCAAATGATGACAGGCCCTTTTTTACCATGTGTGCAGCATGGCTTTCTGATTTGTGTATTGCATTTTTCAGGACAAACAGACTAAATTGGCACAGACCTCCTGCTGCAGAGTAAGTCTTTCTTGTTCCTGTTTACCCAGAGGACATTGGGGAACATGCAGATGTCCACATCTGTAATCGTTAGAGCAGTGATTTGACAGGGCTTAGGTCTCTGAGGGCATAGGGACAGGTATAACAGTGTGTCATCAGCACGACGACGTCGGCATGCTTTTTTGTTCACAGATTGAAGCAGTGACCAAGAGGCAGAACATACAGATTGAAGAGCAGTGGACAAAGTGTTAAATTCCTGAGGGACTCTGCATACAATGATGTCATTACAGGATATAAAGTTCCCAAGAGATGCAGGAGGTTGTTGTCCCTTTGGATGATTACTAGTACGACTACTGATCCATGATGGCCTGCGCTCTTCACATGAGTTTTAATCAAAAATACCACAGTTATATAACCTGAATGATGACTTGTGACAAGCAGGAATAAACTTGAAAATAATCATTATGAAACATGTTAGGAGCCTATATGTCCAAGCTCATGGACCTTGACGGTAGGTAGTCCAGCATGATGGTTTCCATTGCATTCAGCAAAGGCCATGACATGCAGTTTCTGTGCAGCTGTTTCGGTTTTTCTAGCACCAGCTGTTTTGGCTATGTGGAGTTTGTAATCCTGCGTGCAGTGGTGCAGAAGTTGAGCTCTCAGCCAATCGCAGTGTTGATAGTTGTGAGGTACAGACCAACAGACCACGAATAACCATTGCCTAGAGTTCTTGACCTTCTGAGGTCACGTTTTCTTAAAATGTAGGATTATGACCAAATATGGCGTCACCAGCCTGGTCATGGCTTTCTGTAAAACACAATGAACTGATTTTCAGTGGTGTCAGGTCCCATGCAGTGACTAATGTCTCAGCATGTTATACTGGTATGTTTATCGCACTGGTATACAGGATGCAGCCCAGACATTAAAGTTTACCAGTAGCCAAAGTGGTAGCATTAGCATTAGCATTAGCATTAGCAGCAGCAGTAGTGCACCAGGGGCAACTTAATCTGTATCCCAAAAAGGACCCCTAAACTTACAAAGTATACCACAGACTTCCAATGAGGACAAGTTTAGATATTTTATAACAGAAAATGAACGAAAATTAGACCATCACATTCTGCTATTGTAATACAAAGATGAAGCTATTACAGTGGAAATACATTAGACCATTATTAACTTGGTTCCCCCGGTAACCCTCATGCTTCACATCGCTTGTTGTGGCTGTAAGTCTTTTTTTAATCCTTATATTCATCGGCACAAGCAAACAGCTTTTGATGCTGTAGGTGTATCTGATGAGGGGGGCGGTGATTGGATAACAGGTGTCCCCGATGGACGTGATCAGTGCATGATGGGATACTAAATGTGTCAGATCTGACCTAGGATCAGTAAAGTGTCCTCTAGTGATGATTACAGAGAAGTAACCTCAATCATTTAGTTTGAAATACGGGATGTCCCGGCTAAACGCTTGGCGGGTGGCAACCCAACTAATGACGGTGATTTTCTCCAATTTCAGCAGCAGGGCATTCAAACACATATTATCCAGCTGGCCTTTCCATGGAAGAACTTCTAACATATGTTCGGATAAAAACTATTATCATTTTGTAAACAGGCAGGCGTTGAAATGAAACGGGTCACCTTTTACAGTCTGAACCATTTCTTTCAACAAACGGTCAGACTTGATTCTGCAAAAAAACTTAACATTATTTTTCTTTGAACTTCAGAAAACACTCGTATGATTATTTCCGATTGGTCATTTGGTGTTTTGAAAGGATGAATTTAGACATTTGTGGGTTTTTTTTTTTAATGTATTGACTTCCAGCCTCCGTGTCAACAATGAAGCTTTAATTAAAGACAATGATGTTGATTTGACATCACGCACTCTTTGAGCTTGCATGGAGGGAGGCCTTTAAGAGCTTGTTGATCTCTGCAGCCACTTCCTCCTAATTACCCTACTCTTGTTTTTCTCAGCATCTCTACGTGCTCTTCAGCTTTTCCCCCTCCACCTTTGTCACTTTAATCAGATAGCTTTAGCACCAATCTTTCCCATTTTCTTCCCTTTTTCACTCAAACATACAGTGAAAGGTGCAGTACTGCCTCAACAGTCATTGTTTAACACTTTAACAGACACATTTTTGCAAACACTTGGACATTGAAGTCTGCAATGTGCTTAAAGGTTATATATTTAAAGCGAGTTAAAATGTTCTTCTGTCTGAAACTTATCAACTGTTTACTTTAAAAACAACATAAATGTGTATTTTCAACAACCTGACCTCCATTGCCCCCATAAAATGTGTCTATTGAGATGGCAGCCATTTTGAAAAGGCAGAACTCCTGTCGTGAATGACACCCTGACATATGATGACTCATTGGAAAGGCCAGGATGTCAGCGACATGGCTCAACAGGTTTCAGTTTGATAGCTTGAAAAGTTTTAGAAATATCCTTTGGAGACTCACATCCCACACTGAGGACTAACATGAATTGTTGGGTCGCTGATCCTGCTGTGATAACCTTGTGGTGTATACTTTTTCTTAGCCCTAGAGATGTAGTCTTTTGGAGGCTTTAATGGAAAAAACATTAGAGATTGTAAATTGAAACAACTTTGAATGTTCCTGATTTGAAATACATGCTGTGATGTGCTCTATGCTTATCAATGCAACCTGATGATTATTGTGTCTTTTTGTGTTCCTCAGGTGGGAGGGAAGGACAATCCAGCGGTCGACCCCATAATCCACGGCCTGAAGGGTGTGGTCCATCATGGTGAGTGGCAGTCTCAGTGCTCAGTCAATGATGTTGACTCCTAAAGCCTCCAACAGAATTATGTTTATTGTAAGCCAAACTGTGCGACACAGATCTCATAATGTTGGGTATGACATGCATGTACACTGTGAGATGAGTTAAGTGTGAATCTTAGCTGTGAGGCAAGTCAACAAGCAGCGCCATCAGTGAGCGTCAACCTGATCGAGCTGAGGTTGCCATGGCGGTCAGCAGAAAGCAGCCCTTGTCATAGTGGCATTCATGTGCAAAGACAAAAAGAAAAAGGAGGAGGTATAGAAAATGTGGACTCGGTCATGGCAAAGGAAAAGATGCCAAATTGGGATGCCAGTGTTGCAAAGAGAGGTGGAGGTATACGTCACACTTTCGACAGCTCTGGCTGCTGTGTGGTCACGCTGATTAGTGCGTCATTCCATGTTGAATTTTTTCATTTTCATTTCATATTTGATTTATTTGCTCAATTCAGTGTATGGTTTCAACACCATAATACACAACAAAAAATATTTTCTCATAATACTGAAACACTGTTCATGAGCAGACAGGAGCAGGAAGAAGAAAACCTATAATACCTGCCACCCCCACTCCCTTTCCTAATAACACAAGATACTGTTTAACAGAATAAGATGGCTAACCTGTTGTTTTCTCTTTCTTTCACAAAACAAAAAATACATAAAAAAATATAGAAACAATCAAATACAATCAGTTAGATTAACTAAATACATTCATAATTTCCCAGAACCTTTTCTTTATACAGTCTTTAAAATTGAATGATAGTTGAGCAGCATTTTAAATGATTATCGAGAGAATTCCATAATTTAACTCCATTTACTGAAATACACATTTGTTTTAATGTAGTGCGTGCAAATGGACTTTTAAAACTCCTCATTAGATGTAAATACAAACAACTTCTGTACATTTTCGGGTAATGATCTATTTCTAACTTTAAACATGACTAACAACTAGATCCTGAAATTTCAACACGTGAGCTGATAAACAGTCTGTTAGTATGTTCTCTAACGTTCACTTTGTTTATAAGTCTGATCGCTCTTTTCTGTAAAACAAACAAAGGTTTAGTGTTGGTCACGTACCTCATTGCAATAAGTGAAATATGGAATTTCTGTTGGTTGATAGTTGATGTAGATCGTAGAAGCATTCACATTGTGAGATGATCGTCCCACATTGCTGACACGGTCGGATATTTGTCGCAGGCTATCTTTGGTTGCAAGACTGTAAAATATGTGATCCTCTCTCCCAAGACGACGTGGGTCCAACGTTGTGCTGCCACGACCACCGATACTACAACTATTGATCATCTTTCGTCCGGATCAAAATCTAACTGTATGTAGCCGTCTCATAAGAGAGACCGGAATCTAGTCATTCAAATTTTTCTTGAAGTACCCACATAAGATGGTTGGTGTCCGCCTCTTTTATACTCACTCATTTTCAAGTCCCAGCCCAAACAGTCGAGGGTTTGGGCATTCCTTCACTTTGACATTTCCTTCACACAGCTGCTCATTAGATTATAAATTACACCCGACTCACTCAACGGCAGAAATAAAGATAAACGATGGCTGTTTTAGAAGTAGTGCTTTAGCTTTCTGTGCTGGAGCTGGACTTGAGTGTACCTCGTCTGAATCTTATAACTGTATTCACTATAACACATGCAGGGGTTTTATCCTGACTCCGCAGGTTGACCTCATTTACTGTACATCTTTGAAAACTTTGCCCTCAGCCAATCAGGTGTCAGTATCGTAAGGACTTCGGGAGTTATGCAGTTTAAATTATTCATCTCAGTTTGCAGCTGCATTTATCTGCAAGTTATTACAGCAGAGCAATTTAAATGTAAAGACTCATGATATGTTTGAAAATGTAGTCGCGATCAGATTTACACTGACGGAGCATTTTGTTAGAAATTAGCATTTCCTTTCTGTTCAGGAGGGTAGTGGAATCAGCAATCCACTATTCATGTAGTGACCATTCAGCCTAGATTCATTTCTATGAACAGATCTCTGCGTGCATGGACAGCTGACAATCCGCTCGAAGGTGTTGTCTCTCAACGATAACTCCATCCTGGCCTCTCAAGTTACTAGACGGCTCATAAACAAATGCAACACACTGAAAAGGATCCCAGAATGTATCCTCAGGTATATACAGTATAAGGTAGCTCTGATTCTGACTCTGAAGTCCTGGCTGCAGTGTCCATCCTCCCATATAGGATCTTTGAGAGACGATACCTGTTGGGTTCCCATTGTATATACAATGCGATGACAAAGGCGTTTCCTCGAAAGAGTTTGAAAAAAAAGCGATGTTCCAGTGTAGATATTGACACCTGAATAAAAAGGCCATGGAAGATACACTTTTTTGATCCCCACTCAGGAAGTTTGCCCAAATCAAATATAGGAAGAAAACAAGAAAAGGAAACTTTCTCCTCCTGAAATGTTGAAAATCCCCAGAACTGTAGATGCACAATTCTAACTCAACTAACAAAACAGATATTCAATCTTTTCCCTGCTAGTTAGACAGAAAACAGAAACACAGGAAACTGAAACTCCAAACAAAGAAAAATGACTGTCGGCCTGCTTATTTCTCATTAAGGTTCATATCAGCCGTCAGCATGGCAGTCCCCAGGGTGTTTAGTTCTCAGGGACCTCTACAGTGGATAGTCCCTGTTCAAAAAGTCTCCAGAACTCTTTGGTCCGAAAACACCTCATGCGACTGTCCTGGCTCCTGAAGGTGCTTTGATGGATGAGCATGTCACGTGTGATGTGTGATCAAACTCTGAACATGTAATACTGAAGCGTCTGATTGTGCTTCGCTGTCAAAGAGTCAAAGCCTTTTGCATCATTTAGAGCCACATGCAGCACTCTCACACACACACACAAAGTAGGACATCTGGGATGATTCAGTGTTTTATTTTAGTCTTCACACAACAAATTAGAAGATTTCACATTGTTTCTCTGTGAGCATTGTAGTGACTGAGTTGAAAACAGTTTTCTCCTGCACACAGCCCTGAAGTGCATCTCTGTCATGATCAAAACATTTACCCTAAAGCAGTGTTCTGTCTTGTCCCCCCCCCCCCCCCCCCCAAAGGGCCTGACTCGCCTTGCAGCAGCAGAGCGGCTTCAGAGTGAATTTTCAGAGCCTCGGCATACACAAATAAAACTTTGATAAAAACCCCACCACATGATACTTGCACTTTATCTCCTGCTCAGCTGTCTTGGAAAAAAGTACTCTGCCTCCATAATTCATCTAATACAAAGACCACTCAAGTTCAATCAAGGCCGCGCTCCTATCTCTCCCCACTGGGCTGCTGGTTGGCTAATTCGCTCTGTCTCCGCCGGTGCTCCTCCATGGAGCAGCGGGTGGGTAAATTTTTCACAGCGCTCTCTCTCTCTCTTCTTGTTGCACGGGGCTTGTCTGGCGGACACGCACCACAGGTCTGACTCCTCTGTCTTTGTACCTCATGCCTTGTTGCATTTTACATGAAACCTTGCTGGAACAAATGCCCTCTGACTAGCTACCAGCGAGCGAGCTCTCCGCGCCATCCCTGTGAAAATCAGCCCGGTAAAAAGGCTGAGTCTGATTTACATAGACGACTCATGAAAGGCTTTCGGCTTGCAAAGAAAGGAGCCCATTGTCTACACGGGGATTGCAGGGAGATGGAGGCAGATGCAAAGACTGATAATGATGCGGTGGGATGATGGGAAATGAGGAGAGGCTGTGGCGAGGAGGAGCAGGAGCTCGTGTGATTGCTTTCTCCCTCTCGCTCATTCTTCTTATTTTAACGTTTCTTTTATTGAATCCGGGATTATAGTCAGAAACATCATCATCACGATCAATCAGACTTTATTTATATCGCAAAGCAAAGCCGTTTAAAGTGCTTTGCAAAAGATTATACGAGCAATAAAGATGACAATAAAAAATATGGCAGGAAAACGTGTGAGATATGATCAATGTAGGAAAGTCAGATTTTGAGATTTAGAATAAAACATGTAATAATGATTTACTGTTTACTGTAATGATAGATTCAAATATATAATTATAATGAAGATATAAGAACATACATGAAAAGGCAGACTAAATGGGTTTTTAGTGTGCGTTCACATCTTCTGTGCTCCTCTCTGATCCTCTCCAAGGCTGCTCCAGCGCCTCGGAGCGTCATGGCTGAAAGCAGCAGCACCAAATGTTTTTGTTCTGCTTTGAGGAACGGCCAAAAAAGGAGAAGCAGCGGCTGGATCTGAGGGGCACTTCCTTGTTCTTAAAAAAAACCCAAAAGCATTTCTGAGAGGTGCAACACCATGTAGTGTCTTATAAACTTCTGAGAGAGTTTGAAAATCAATACGACAAACCCAACAGGCGGCCAGCGAGGAGAAAATAGACGTCGAGTCAGCTCGCCGTCTTTGTGTCTGAACATGTGAGGAGTCATTTGTATCATTTTCTGCTGATTTATTTTATCTTGAAAGAGGTAAAAGTGTAACAACTGTGCCATCTAGTCACACCATATTAGATGAGACTGGTTATACTGGGGGGGAATCGCCTTCAGCAAAAGTGCAGAGAAAACACACAAACTCTGTGCAACTAACATAGATTAAAATAGACCGTGCACAGGACAGGCAACTTTATAAAGTTATATAACATCAAGTAACACGTAGAATACAATAGAAGAGAAAGACCACCTCTGTGCATATTCTTCAATATTTATTTATATATGATATGAAATAAAAGAGTTTAGGCTAAAAAAAACATGACGTGTGTCCTCCTAGGAACATGCATGCATCATTCAACCCTATGGATGGAGATAAAGGACAATCAAAACAAACACCAACAGACTCAGAAAATGTTTCTTTCCACATGCAGCAAAATGCCCCCCCCCCCCCCCCCCCCCATCTAACACCGACCGTGGACACTACCTGCATGCCCACCTCTCAAGAAAATAACCACAGCACTTTATTAATAGAGTGCTGAACCGAATAGCTGCTGTTGCACGTTCGGCACTTTCTTTTCTCAGAGATTTCTATTTTTAACTTCTCTTAACTATTGTTTTTATGATGTGACTCATTTTTACTGTCTGTCTTTGCTGCCACTAACAAGAGCTGCTAATCTGTTTTTTTGTTGTTTTTATAGCAATGACAATAAAGATATATTCTATTCTATATTCTGTCAGCGGCAAAATCAGCTTGATTCCATTTCTTTTTTTTATTCCTGGATAGTCCTGACCTGCAGCAGCCAGCGCATCGCTTTAATCCTCACTCTCTGAGAGTGTTGTGAAGGATACATTCCTGTGATTTTCTCTAGTTTTTCTCATTCAACCAATCCCCCCAGGGAAGAGCGCCAACCGTTGAAGCCAATTTTACATGGTGGCCGAACCTGGTATTGCAGGGTCACATGATGCAACAGGACCCAAAATTACCTTTTTACATTGGGAACAAGATGTCTATAAATCAGCAGATGACTTTATTGGGTTAATTATGCTTTGTTATGTGCATAAGAAACATTAATAATATGCCCTAGTAGCTATCTTGATGGAGTACACACTATCACGGCTGAGTCCTTATCGTAGCATCTCTGGTTCAATTCCATGTCTCCCTCCGTCCCACTCTCCCTGTGTCTATCTCTTAGGATCAAATAATGGCCTAAAAAAGAAAGAAGATCTTAAAAAAAAAAAGTCTAAAGCTGTAAGTGGTGTTGTCAGAGCTCGTGTCGTCGTTGAATACATTAAAAGTTAGTTTTTCCAAAAGGGACGAGGAGTGTGTTCAGTCCCAGAGCACGTTGGGATTCATTCTTAGAAACTCAAGTTTTTCTCCTCTCAAGTACCACGCTCCTCCAAAAACAGCAGGAACTGCCAAGAGTTATCCTCCAACATGATTCAACAACACAGTCGAGACATTTACGCGACGCAGTGCACCATAACAAGGTGTGTCGACCAATCAAATAAAATCGATGCTCGCTCTATAGGCCTCTAGGTACTGTACTTAGACCACAACAAATGTAAGAAAAACTAAATAGCAGAGTGTCAAAACTTCTCCAGTTTAGAGGCTGTGAATAAAATCCTCAAAAAAAATACACCCTGAGTAAAAAAAAATGAGGACAGTTTAATAGATGTGTCTGCCCCAAATTTCTGGAAATCCTTTTGAGGAGAGGATGAAAAAGAAGCTTAACATGGGAGAGCTGTGCAGTGGAGCCACATCAGATCTGATGTGAAAGAGAGCGGTTTGGGATTAAACTCCCATCAGCAGACGAGTGGTAGACATACTTTTCCAGTGCAGGCGGAGAGTGAAGAGAAGAAATGAACACAGAGTCTTTTCCGTCTTGGAGCGCCACAGGGTTGACACGGTACCTCAAACACCAGGGTAAGACACCATAAGCCATGTACACCCTTTAAAGATTAATTGCCAATCAGGGCCGCGGCGTGCCGAGTCAGTGGAGACTCCGAGCGGAGTGAGTGAGATAGTGAATTAATGGACTTGTAATTTTGTGCCGTCGAGGAGGAATGGCTTCATTTGAATACAGTGACATGAGAGCAGTGGGAGAGCGCAGACGCTTGAGTAGATAAACAGAGGAAGTGACACAGTGCTGACCGAGAGGGGAGTGTAAATATACGGCAGCTGAACAATGGAGGCCTCGCTCGCTGTCCCCTCTGTACACTCTTTAAGTACTGAACGTATACTCCCAAGCACAGACGCCGTCTTTTTCCGAAAGCCCGTCAAACACAGAGTCGTGTTATTGTGTCACTTCTTCAGCTCACTGGAGCGGATGACAAACACTTTTTTAAGAATCCAAATTCATGCAGCGTCCTACGCCACACAACTTTTCAGCAATTGTCTTGTAGCAGACATAATCTGTGTCCCAACAGTGAAACAAAAAAGGGAACTTTTCTAGAGTTAAAATTCAGTTTAGGGCTGAAGCAATACCAGGATGTTTAACTTTTTTTTTTTTACTTTCTTTATTGTCATTCGAACTTGTACTTTACAGTGCAGATCAGAACAATTTTTTTTGCATTTGGCTCGTTGACGTGCAGGATAAAAACAGCAGCAAGTATTTACATAAAAAAATATGGTGCAGATATAAATAGATATATAAAGAAAAGCTATGTATAAAATGACTATACAGATCAATATATTGCACATTTGTGATGTATGTTGTATTTTACAGTCCAGTGACTTTGATGCAATACAAGTCGATACTTGTCTGGATACCACGGCAACAACATTAGAAGTCCAGGGCACCAAAACATCAGGTCAATTCTAGTTTTAATTCACAGAAATTACAAGTGAACTCCTGCACAAATAAATGTGTGCAATTTGGAAAGTCAGCAGGAGTATCTGCACCGAAATGTTGCCTATGTATTGTGCCATTTAGACTGCGTCTTCAGTTGTCCCTAACCCTCAATTTCCACATACTCCGTGTGCACCACGGTTTTACTCCGTTGGACGGCGCCACTGGATTTCGTTTCTGGAACACGATCTCAGCAACATGTTGCTCAGTCTTTCTGAGGTTGCTTTGTTTGTTTTGCTCTTCGTTTGGTGACTGTTTTGACGCCATGTTGATAAAGTGAAGGAAAATATGACGGTTAAGTCTGTATATTATTTTTTATTTTGAAATTGACCGGAAGCTCTGTGCGCAAAAATAGACTCGCAGCAGAGCGTAGTGCTGTGGTGGTGCGCTCTGGAGACGGACCGCAGCGCTCGCTGTGGAAACACGATGATTGACTGGAGTGGCAGTGAATGGCGGCAAACCTATGTGCATGTATGGAGGATGGTGTATAGGTATCGCCTTGTGAATGACGACCCTGCAAGATCTAAAGTCTTTGCAAAATGTCATCGTCTTTAAGGACCATTACTCTCCATTGGAGACAAAGTTTCTGTCAAAGTCTACTGGAGCGTGGTTGACATAGGATGGATGAGTCTGCCATGTTGTTTCCTTCTCTTCTCAGGGCAGAGAATCCACAGTTCAGTCTTTATGAAGGACGTTAAAACAATAAGGGGTTTACAACTGCCAAATAACATTCATCACCCAATCACAGACGAGCACCGCTTTACATGAACACACTCAACAAACTCAAAGCGTAGGTAAAACTGAATAAAAGAGGCCACTTTGTGTCACCTCATTACGAAGACAAACTTTGAATATTTAGCTTTTTGAATCGCACTGCCACTGAGAGAAGTGTTGTTCATGACCATAAAGCACTCAAATGAATTCAAAACATTACTGTCTAAGGTTTGCAATCGGAACACACAATAAAAACACAATAAAAAACACCACATAAAATCCTAATAAATTCCACTCAATAAATCCCAACATTTACCGTCTGCTGATGACCCTGGGTAGAAAGTCACTCGCTCACCATTTTGCAGTAAAAATCCACTTATCACCGCTAAATACAAAGTTCTCACACAGGCATAAAATGCCACCTCATTTCATGTGCAAATGAAGCAATCTAACTGCAGTGCAGATAAATGTGTCCCTGGTTCTTTTATCCCTTAAACCGCCCTCCAACACCCTTTAGAGCTGAAATATCTCAGCTTTTTTTTTTTTTTTGAACAACATGCGTCATTGTCCTTGCACGACTCCTCAAAGATTCACATTCTTCCCAAAGCGACGGTGTGCCAGGGTTAAGAAATCAATGAAAAAGCAGTTATGACCCTACTGTATTTACACTCTTTCATCATAGACGCTGATTGTGTGCTCATGGGCTGTTTGATACAGAATATCAATCATTTTCAGCCGCGCCAGAACGTGTGATACCATTCCTGATCCAAAAAGTTGTTTTCAATCTTACAAACTTCTCGTAGAAAATGGAGGAAAGGGTCTCCAATAATACAGGCCTTACATGTATGGGGTATGTATTATGAATTATAATATCATAAAATCACAGCTAATTATGATGATAATTGCCAAAACCTTCCAATATTGTTAATCTTTAAAGGAGCAATATGTAACTCTGACACCTAGTGTTTAAAATGGGTACTGCAGTCCAAATTCAAAACATCGGAGACAGCTGCTAATTCATCCAAGTTCAACTGATTAAAGAAGACTTGTAACGTACTGGTGACAGACACACTGGTGTTTTAAACCACACTTTAATGTTTGTGCAAACTCTGGGAAAAGCAAGCGAGCACACATTGAGCAGGGTTCATGGTGTTTTGGAAGGCATTGACCAATACTGCTGGAGTCAGAAAAAACACCTTGATATGCTTCAGGATGGAGATCTTATTTTTACTGCAATTAAGTAGAGTACAGTAATCTTCTCAACAGCATCATGGATATAAAATTACTTTATTATAACAATCGTACTGCGATATGCACCCGAGCGGCAACCCTCCAGATTTGCTAAATGAAGCAGATGCGGAAGTGATCAATCCCTGAGGCTGGAAATCACAAATACACAACCTTTAAAAAAAACAGCCTGTTGTTACAGCAGAATTAACATGTTTACGGCCTGATACAAAAAACAAAATAGGTCTGATTAGCTCATGTCTCGATCGGCACACACTGAACGGGGGACACATTTTTCGATAACTCATTCGTTTAACTCATTTTATGAAGGAAAAGAGTTATTCACAATAAGGCGTGTAGCTGAACTGATTGACAGGTGTGGGCGTGGTGTAGAGGTTTTTCAAGAGGCTTCAAACCCGCCTCAGCTCCAGCTCTCAGCCTGTTGTTGGGTTGACTGAAAGTTAGACTGAGACAACATGGTGACCGCCCTAATGGACTCCAAATCCCCCTGCAGTAACAGATGACGTCTCTCAGGCTCTGACATTAATATTTAAAGTCTATGTATGGATGTTGTATCTGTAAGTTTGTGTCACAAAGGTCAAATTTCTGCGACAAATTTGTCCTGTACATTAAAGCAATGTCATAAGGGTAGATAAATACTGGCACCAGATATCACTAACACTCATTGTGAGCATTTGTGTTCATCCAGTATGTGACTTTGTGCTAGGTGTGAATGCTTTTTCTTCACCGAAACTGAATGGAAGCTAATGGAATATTAGACAAGTGGACTGCTGTTCTGACGCCTCGCAGGACGTCTCTGAGCTTAAAATACACGCGGTGAGACAGCTCGCCTCACGCTGCTCCTGCTATTGTTAGAACTTCCTGGGCCCTCCTCCATCGTCGCTGCTGCTGCTGCTGCTGCTGCTGCTGCTGTGACCACTGGTGCTGGTGGGAGAAAAAAAAGGAACCACAGGCCATCACTGCACGAGCTTGCCTCGCCATATTAAATCTTCATTTTCATTTATTCTCATTTAGGAGCCAGCTGGAGCAGAAAGATATTTTCATATGTGCTTCATTACGAGACAAGCCAAAAGTATTTTTGGTTCTTGAAAGTACAAACATAAAAACCCCTTTCTTCAGATTTATTTTTGGACTTGTTATACCTTTATTAGAGAGATAGGACCGTGGCGAGAGCAGGGAATGATGATGGAAAAGAGCGAGGGGTAGGCGTTGAACCCTGATATTGGGGCCCAGTTTCCTCATGTCCGTCAATCCAAAGCAAATTTATAATTTCTTAATGGTTCTAGAGATTATCATGACAGAACAACGTTTTCAATCAGCGCTGCCCTGATTGCAAATCATAAATATTAGTAAAAGTAAATCAAAAAACTTGAAGGGGTGATGAACAGAGGGATCTTCAAATACACATATTCAGACTCTCTCTCTCTCTCTCTCTCTCTCTCTCTCTCTAGGAGGGGCTTTTGTTAAAGGTGCAATGGAGGAGTGGTTGGTATCCCATTTAGCAGGCAGTGGATGCAGTAACAGAGGTTTAATACAAGGACTGGCTGACCTTGTAGGACAGGGCAAAACCCGGGGTGAAGCGTAAAATGTAAATGAAAACAAGAGCAAAATGAGCATGAATTGGCACAACAGTCCGTTGGCTACTTAGTCCACTAATAGAAATATAAAACTGACCTTTCAGAAAGGAGTTCTGGTGCAAGCTTTGTGTTAGTTTTAGTAAAAAAAAACCTTCATCCATGCTGAGTCATTATTGTTTTATACAATTTTCCTGTATTTCTCTTACTAATACCGCCCCCTTGTGGAAGTGAAGTACACTTCCTTCAAACTTTCCCAACACTCCTCCAGCTGTCCCTCCCTCTACCTTCTCTCCCCGGCTCGCTTCATCTCACACATTCGACGGAGCTGAAAATACATCTCCGAAACACGACGTTTCAGAGGCAGTATGAGACGGATCCTGTCAGCGGGAGGGTGAAGAGAGGAAAAAAAAGGAGGAGTCGGAGGAAAGAGCCGGGGGGGGGGGGACCTGTAGTTGTCACTAATAAAGAAGTACACCTTCCTTCTCCTTCCGTCACCCTCTTTGTCAAGTGACCCTCTCCACTGAATGTGTCCGCCCTGCGTCCCAGAATCTCCCACAAACATCCTAACCCTTCATCTCCTCTGCTGTCACCCTTCTTCCTCGTGGTTATAAACAGTGGACTGAACACATTCCCTCGCTCTCCATTTTTTGTCTCATCTATTATTATAACTAATGCTTCCTTTGTTGCCAGTTTTGCACTTTTTTAAAACGTCAACCCCCCTTTCCCTCACCCCTTTTTTCTTTGCTTCACAAATCACTTCTTCCTCTCTCCTCTGGTGACAACTCCTTCCTTCCTCCTGCCGACATCCCGTCTCCTTCTGCTCTCTTCTTCTTGTGTTTGTGTTTGCTTGTTTTGAGGCCTATATGAGTGATCAGGTGTCGATGATAGAAATGATGAAAGTACATTTTATTCATTCTGTGTCATCACAGGATTCTGAAAAACGACTGAACAGCACATATTTTTCAAAGCTGCCTGTAACTCTTCGAGGTGTGATCATGACAATCTAATAACATTTTGAATTTTATTTTATCTTGGGCTTCAAAAGTGTCAGTGGTTTGATGTATAGCTTGACTTAAAGCTATGTTTCTGCTGTATTTCATTCATTTAGTGTTGAGCGGTCATATGTCGATGTTCCCGTGATTGTGGAGGATTTTAACAAATATTGTTGTTTACTTATTATGTCATGATTTTTAATGTGCTATCCTCTCTTGTGTTATACTTGTATGGCTTCTCATTGTTTGAGAGAAACTTTGGTTACTGTGCTGCTGCCTGATCTCCCTTAAATAAACGTTTGAGAGGCTGCGCAGTGGTCCAGTGGTTAGCGCTGTCGCCTTAAAGCGAGAAGGTTCCTGGTTTGAAACCCGGTCTGACAGCAGCCTCTCTGTGTGGAGTTTACAAGTTCTTCCCGTGCATGTGTGGGTTCCCTCCAGCTTCCTCCCACAGTCCAAACTCATCCTCGTTAGCTTAACTGGTGACTCTAAAATTGCATGTCGACCCTCTGATTGATTGGCGACCAGTCCAAGGTGTACCCTTCTGTGCTTCTCGCCCAATGACAGTTGGGATTGGCTCCAGCCGCCTTTGACCCCGAACGGAATGGGAGCAGTATGGATGGATGGATGGATGGACCCCACTTGCAGAGATCCAGGCTCAAAGAGAGTTATAATAACCCTGCTGATCATAATAAGATACAAAAAGGATCATGCAACTTTCAGAGCAGATGATCAGACCCAAACCAACTGCTTTGTTTGGACACACCTCCTTCATCCCTAAGCTGCTTCCACATTTCCTCTCCCTTCCTGTTTCACCAGCAAGTTTCTGTGAGACGTAAAGCAGCACACAAGCGCTGATAAACACCTGAAAACAAGATTCTGTGATCAATTTCAAGTGATGATATTTGATGGCTTTTTTTTAAGCCAAAGAAAATCTTCGCTTCAGTTTTACGTCTCTTAGTTCTCTTTCAGTTGTTCCCCTGCAATGAGGCTCAGTTGTAATGCTTCTAGAAACAGCACCACTGAGTGGGCGGGGCTGACTTTCTTACCCCCCAAGTTGGACGGGGGGCTAAAGGGAGACATTTAAAAAGCACGTTTGAGCCTCTGAGTGACACATAAACGAGCCGGAGACAGCACCGTCCCCACCAGCCGAACACGTATTTGGTTGTTGCTCTATTAATATTCAGAATGTAGCAAATTAAGCGTATAAAGCAGCCTAGAAATGCCCTTACTCCCCGCTACCAGTAATCACTGCTGAGGTGTTTCTACGCCCACTGTAGAAAACAAAATTAGCATCTGATCTGAGGTCAGCGGTAGCTCAAGGCCAGCCACTCGCAGGAAAAAGAATTGACAACAGATTCACTGTAAATTGCTTTCCAGATAACTTTAATTGTTTTGTTTGAAATGTCCGCTTCTGGCAGATGTTGCTTCTTCCCTTTCACTAAAAGCATTATTCAAAAAAAGGCTTTCTCGCTTGAAGCCCCCCTTTATCATTTCGGTTAGAGACTAACTTCCTCCCCCACAGTCCACCGTGTGCGATACATGTCAGTGATGAATTTAGTTGGAGGCAGTGAATAAGTCCTCTGTCGAACAATTGTGCTTGGAGATGTGTTGTTGGTGCTTTTACCATCCAACCTCCAGGAGAGGTGTATTTATAGGTGTTAAGTCCAATTACATCCGTCAATAGAGGGACATTGAACAAGGCTGGCACAATGCAGATGAAATCGATAATAGAAACCTAAAGGCTGGGAAACAGTAGAGGTTGGACGTGCTCCAGAAAGGCCTGGTCACACTAGTTTGCAGTGAAATAAGGAGTGTTGTGTAGATCTCGTTGTATTGATCGGAACACTTTGTGCTTGCCTTCCTCTCATATAGAGAAAGAGACGGTCCTCGAGCCGTTCGTGCTGAAGGACCTGCTGCCGTCATCACTGGGAAGTTACTACCGCTACACCGGCTCTCTGACGACTCCGCCGTGCAGCAAGGTGGTGGAGTGGATCATCTTCAGCAGGCCCATATACGTCTCCTATAAACAGGTGAGAAATGCATACACACAACACAACACAAGGTGAAATTAAAGCTGCAAGGACCCGTGCAGCTTTGAGCGTGTCAGAGCGGCACCAATACCGGACATCGAACATTTACCTGGGCATGTCACTTCCTGTGTCCGCTATGTGGTGCTAGAACATGTGCACAAACACATAGCTAAATGTGTGATGTGGAACCTCGATCAATTCGTCCCACAAGCCATACTGCCTCTTACCAGTATAGGTGGTAGATTGGACGGTGTGTATTTCCTATTGGCCCAAATATAAGATGTTTTTTCATTGGAACACACCAGGAAAAAATGGATTTGTCTTATATTCAGGGTCAAGGATTTTAAAAGTCACTTATCTGTATAGCAATGTACCGCTCTTGGACGAGGCCAGCTGTCACTCACAGCTGCAGTTCCAGTGGGAAACACCAGGGGGAGACACGGTGATCACCCAGATCAAAGACGCTAAAATGAAAAAAGTTAACAGACCACTGTGTCTGAGTTATGATACCAGGGGGAAGATAATGGCTATCAGTGTAGCATTTGATCCGTTGGTAGAGTCGGTCGTCTTGTAACCAGAAGGTCGGGGGTTTGATCCCCAGCTCCTGCGGTAACATGTCCGATGTGTCCTTGGGCAAAACCCCAATTTGGTCCCGCTGCTTAGTCGTAATAAGGCGTATGAATTTGTATGAATGGGTTTAGTGACTTCTGATGGACTCTTTACTCAGCAGCCTCTACCATCAGTGTGTGAATGTGTAGTTGTGACCTGCGGTGTAAAAAGCGTTTTGAGTTGTCAGATGACTAGAAAAGGAATATACAAGCTCAAGTCCATTTACCATTTACGAAAATACAAGAAAAGCAAACTTGCTGATGTTTTTGTATGTCTGCAAAACATGTTTTGTAGGTCTTGGTATTATTCACGTACATAACTGTGTTGTATTGCCTGGCTCCTTTGTTGACATTTTTTACAGGGGCTGCCGTAGAAACATTTGCCAAAGCCACAAGAACCTGATATACCATCTGTCAAATATCTCAACTTGTGCAATGACAGAAAAATAAAGAAGTTCTGGTCGAGTCCTCAGACATCTTTGGTTGCTCGGACACTTCTCACTGTGTTTAATGATTTGATGATTTACAGTCATGCTAAAGGATAATGTAAAGTTGTGTTTGTTCTGTACATATGGAAACACTGTGCAGCCTTATTAAGACCTTCATTAACACCAAAACTGAATCACTTCATCACCTGGAAGATAATGCATAATTACCTTCCGATTTAATTCATTATCCTGAACTAATGACTTGTCATCTTGCCATCAATGCTTAAATATGTTTTTTGTGTCAGGATAGCAGGCAGACGTGTTTTTGTGTTGCCGAGGAGAAGCAGCTTGTTGCCAGTGAAATGAATTCCTCTGTGTCTGGGAAACGTAATGTGTCATCTCTGGAAGATCCGATAATGAAGTCATCCTAACAGGAACACAGTTTACAGTGCGGTAATTTGATAATTAAATCATTATCTGCAAATAATGACCTCAAAGAGGCAATAGAAGAAAAAATAGTCCCTGCCTCAGTGGGCTTCATAGCTTAGCATTAAATGTGTGCTGAAGATGGACTGATTTTGTTATTAAAGGCAGGGTTGGTCATTTTCTCCAGAAACACTTTTTAAGATTTTGGTTGAAATTGTCTTTAGGTCCTGACGGACATTAATAACTCATGTTCTCTGAAAAAGGAACAAAGAAAATCCGTCATATGTATCAGTTGTAAGCCTGTAAAAACTTCAACCAATGTCTGCCACGAGGTACCAATCTGATGAACCAATCACACGCCTCCCTGTCTCCCTGCTCGTTCTCTACCCCATGCATGCACTAGCCCACACTTAAAGCGCATCACTGACGAGACATGAGACGACGTAGTTTCTACACAATGTAAGAGATGTGCTGAGGTCCGCTTCTGGAGCAACGGCGCTCGTGCATGTAAGTGAGGGGGGCGTGGTTTTTGAGGGAGCACAGAGGGGAGGGGGTGGGTGCAGACGGAGCACTGAGGGAATGCTGCTTTCAAAATCATGCCAGTTTTCAAAAATTGCCAAACCTGCCTTTAAAGGAACAACAAAGATGATAGTTTGATGCATTTTTATTTCATGTTTGGCTCCCGGTCACACAGACGAATACAAATGAAGCAAGCGGAGTTTACATGAAGTTATTGACTGTCAGGTTTATTGTTATATTGACAGCAGGCCCCATTCTAAAACTTAAATTTCAGTAATTGACAGAAAGAAGCAGAGTGGGATCCTCTGGTTCAACTTTGCAAACTAACAAGGTGCATGAAGGGTAAAAAGGCTTGAAGAGGGTCATGACCCTGATGAACGCAACAAGCCGAAAACGCAATGGTCTAATTTGTTTGTTGACAAAGTTGATCTTCATAAAACAAGTGTTGCTGGAGCTTTGTGAGCTCAGTAATTGACAGAAATGAAGGCTGCTGTGTGAACTAGAGCTATTAAGCCGTTCACTCTTCTCGCGAAAGAATTGCGGCCTGCAGCCCAAGATACATAGTGCTGAAAACAGGCGACCAGGGCACTCTGTGGAAATGGAATAGACTCCGTTCTCTGTGTTAAAAGTTGTTGTACTATTAGCTCGACTTTGAAACGATTGTTTTAAGGTGGACATTGGATCTGTTTCTGCTTTAAAGTCAAACGCTTCCTGTGTTGTCTGGTTCTTAAAGTAACTATAAAAGCTACAATCATCCAAATGTGAAGCAGATATTCTTATTATGCTGAAGGCTGTCTGTGGATTCAAAGCAAATATCAGAAAGTGCTGTTAGTCAAAGCCCTCTTGGAAAAAACTCCAACTTTCCCATTGAAAACAAGTGAAGAGTTGTCTTTTTCAAACGGAGCAGAAACTCCAGAGTGTGAGCACAGATCAGTGAGAAAAGTCTTCTCAGTCTTCTTCATCCCCGAGTCTGAAGAGCACTTGGCAGCCTCGTCCCCTAATGAGACAAAATGAGTTTGCTTAAGAGCGGCAGTTTGAGCAGGCCAAATGTGGATGAAGTATCGGCTTGTCTGCAGTATAGAGGAGCAGGTCGATGCAAAGCCGACTGAAGAGAGGGAGGAAGAATAAAGCTGTGACTGAATGCTCTTTTTGTGTCTAACAGATACACCGTTGGAGAGTAAAGTCTATTTTTCTGTTATCATAACAGAACTTGGGATGAACTCAGTCAACAAAGATGAAGAAAAAGTTTCCATAAAAATGGCCGAGGGCTTTTCTGTTAATTAGAAGAAATAAGAAATGTAATTCCCTACTCTCTCTCTCCTTGATTTCTGACACTATCCACTGTCCTATCTCTCCAATAAAGGCATAAAAAGCCCAAAAATAAACTTTTAACACCATTTTTTTCAGAACTTTATCGTTCAAACTATTTGGTCGACATATTTTGCCATGTGAGGAGAAATTAGTGCTGATTACCTTTCAGAAAACCTGGGAGCAGCTGAAATTAATGTGTTTTTGGGTTCGGCAACTTCAGCTTCACTTTAACTTTCCGAGGGGAAAATTTGTAATGCAGCCAGGTGATAGCAAAGAACCTACAAAAATGCAGGCACATCGGCTCAGACATGAGAAACAACATAAAACATTCGATATTTAAATACAGGAAACAGAGGATATATGGAACTGCCATAAAACCATCATTAAAACCAGAGACGGACAGCTTCCTCTGACCGTCTCACATCATCCTTTGGAGTCGACGGAAACAAGTTTAACAAGTTCTCGTCGGGGTCGAATCCTCGAGCCAGCTCCCTCTTTTTCTTCTTCTTTCTTTTCTGGCATCCTCACTTTGTGCAGGTTTGTGATTCCGACATAACGGGCAAAACAGTTCAGATGTGTCGGTCACGTAGAAGAAAAAAAAAAGTTAATATCATTTTTGGAGGCGGGGTTTGAAACAGGCTAGATTTTACTGAAGCAACAATACATTTAATGTGTGTTTTTTTTTTTTTTTTAATGGCGAGTATTTAGGTGTAAAGTAAGATTTGGTCATTGTTGGTCCCACAAAGCTTCCCCCTTTATCCCCCCTCATAAGCGGCCTTGCAAGTATCAGCTAAGCAGTCTAAACCACAGATGAACCATGAAGGCTATGCCATAAACCACCACACCTGCTTTAAGATGAGACATGTTAGCTCTTCAGTTTATAGACATGTTGATTCCTCGTGAAAGACAAAAGAAACAAAGTCAACACAGAAATGATGTTCAGAGCGACAGAATATGAGAAGGGCAAATTATAGTAAACAAAGAGTCAACAAGGAAGCGAGCGGCTGGGGGCATGGTGCGTCCTTCCTTTACTCTGGATGTTGATTCCTGACCATTAGCCATTCTTTCTCAACATGTTTAAAAGCCTCTTCTGAAGTCCTTTTGTCTTGTTTTTTTTTTTAAAGTTGTGCCACTCTCCTGGGAAAACATCATGGAGAAAGATAAAAGGAGGAGGTTTGAGGGAGAATTAACACACATGGTGGCTGTAGTTATCTTCTGTCTCTGCTGCTTTGTGTTTTGGTTTCTTGCTCCTCTTTGTGCTCCTCTTTTTGTTTTGGATGAAAGTTTGAAGTAGGTCAGCGGGAGTGATAGCCGTTGCTTAGGGCCTGCTTTTAGACTACTGGATCGATGCTCTGGCTCTTGCACAACAACTCATCTAAAATGTCTCCCTCGCAAACAGCCATGTGAGCTCGCCATGGCTTTATTTTTGTGGGTGTTGCATGAATATGAGAGAAGAAAAACTGTGCTTCCAAGAGTTAACAACCGAACTTTGCTTATGCTATCCTCGTCTCTCATCATATTCACTATAAATATGTGCTGCTAACTGGGAAACACTGTTGCGATCCTCCTCTTTGCAGCTTTTCCAACTGGGACATGTGGGAGTTTTTTTTTTTTTTTTCATAAATTCCCATCTGGCTTCGTATCCAAGTGTGCCAGCGTTTCCAGAAAGCAGGAAAGAAGCAGCCATATGGAGGTTTTTATCTCCTTGAGGTCTTTCAGAAGATTTAGCATTGTTAGGATGTAAAATACCTCCTCAGCCATTTGCCTCAGCATGATCCGGTTTTGGTGACTAAATTAGCATTTTAACAACACTGAAATATCGAGTTTCTATTTGGGCCACGCCAACATATTGCAAGTTTGGCCGGTGTGCACTTTGAGGGTGATCAACCAAGAAAAATTGGGGGAATGATAACAGGTGAAAAAATTGAGAAGGCAGTAGTATTGAAATTAGGCTTTTGCTTTTTGTGGATGGAAACCGTCCACATGAAAACGCCAAAATAGTCCACATTATTACATGCTACCTCATTTTCCTAATGTTGGAAAACCAGTCAAATAAAATACAAATCTGTAAGTCCACCACTTCATCTTCACTTCACAGGACAAATGTAAGACACAACAAGTAAATACTGGAGAAATCAAGTCTCTCCTGTGTGAATGTGTCTCTGAGTCCTGACTGTCTACAATGAGGGAGAAGCTCGAGTCCCGCTGGCTGTGTTGTTGTCAGAGCCGTGTTTACATGGACGGGACAGCCGGCTCCTCCTCTTCTGTATAAAAGCTGTTTTAGTCAAGGACTAGAGAGAAGAAGAAGAACATACTCACTGATTATTTGGATGTTAGTAAGAGTTTTTAAATCACGCTCATTCTGTGTCAATTTATGTGCAATGTGAAGCTACGAGCTAACTAAAGAGCGCTAACATTAGCATGCTAACACAACAATGCAGGACACAGGTGATTGCAGCTCGAGCAAAGAACAATTGTGCCCCCCCGCTTGTGCTTAATTGTGCTTAATTATGGAGGGGGGGACCATGTGGGGAGGGGGGGTTGGAGGTGTGTCTCTGGAGGACAGCGGAGGCTTCAGGATGGAGGAGGCGTGGCCAAACAGCAGTTTGTTTTGGTTTCATGCTGGAGCTCAAGGGCGACATCTACTGAATCAAAAAGTTGCACATTCTTCCTTTAATTGATTATTTTTTATTTGTTGCCTATGTGAATTTTTATTGACCTAATTCACTTTTCAATGACTGAGAGATGATTTATCCGGTCTGTAACCGAGCAAGAAGAACGGTCCTAACACAGAATCCACGTTTTTACCCTAAAATAACCTTATTGCAGAAAGTATGGTAAGCAGAACTTCAGGCAAAGTTTTTTCAGGTCTGGAGGATTTCCATCTGATCCTGTAGTGATTCCTATAAGCCTTGCCCAAAGCAAAAAAATAAATAGATTAAAAAAAATGCAAAGACATCCAAATGTGGCTCTTCAATCCTTCCTTATAAGAATAAGAACACGCCTTATTTATTCCCTTTAAGAGTGAAAAGCAGCTGTAGCCCGAGGCTTTGGTAATTCTTCATGGGGAAAAACACTGTGTCCCTGATTTCTCTAAAAGATGGTGTTGTTCCCCATGGCAACAAACACAAGCTGCCTATACCATCAGAGGAAAAACCCGCTTCGATTATGTCTGCGCCAACCAAGGTTTATGTTCAGATGGCGCAGTGATTTCAGCTCAGACGGGGGGCGGCTGATGGTCAGGACCGCACTGTGGCCTGATGTGTGGCTGCACTCTGGTGTTAACGTGAGGACTGTCTGCATGTGATCGAGAAGTGGAGGAATGGCCTGAGGCTCTTTGCCTCGTGCAAACTGAAGTCCACCGAGTTGAGGAGAGACGGGTTGGAGGCAGGACATAAATAGTAACCATTCACACACACTTACGGTTGTTATTTCTGCAGCACCTGGAGGGGGGGAACGTTTAGGTTAAGTAAACCATTTTTGAGACATTGCACATTTCATTACATACAGTCACTTTGAGTCATGAAGCTCCTCCTTCAACCTTAAAGCTGCTTTAATTTACCTCTGTGAGCAAGAAACCGTGCTTGCTAACAGGACAAAAATAACCGATAGCATTCAGTTATTTTAGGATCTTTCAACTAAAATCTATTGTCTTGCTGAGTCTAACTGCTGTATGTGTTGTAGTGCAGCTTCAACAATATTACATGGATGTCTAACCTTAAGGGCTTTTGTCCTATAATTGAGTTTTCTACACAAAACCAAGGCAATTTAGTTTTTAGCGTTTTTAGCCTTTTCAGCACTTAGCATCCTAAGCTAAAAAAAACACAGTGTTCTTGGTTTAGTAGTAATTCAACTTTTGGAACATAGCAGTGCTTATTAATTTCACGTCTCCCTTACTGACCAATTAACATCAAGAAGGGGCAAGACTTCTTATGGTGATGTTCTGCAAGTCTTTTCCTTGTAATATGTGTCTCTAGTCTGTCTTCAAACCCTGCAGTTTTGAGAAAAGTCCATCCTCTCCGTCTTCTGCCTGCTCCACTTTTCAGAAAATGTGTGCTCAAACAGGCCGTTTGGAGATTTTCCCTTCATGACATCACAAAGGGCAGTAGCCCCTCCCCCAGGTGGGTGACACTCCCACAGCTAGGTGTTTGTTCTGCTCTCTGAGTCTGCCATCTCACCGTAAACAATAGCACACGGAGCGAGAAAGCCTGAGTCATCTAAGCCCTTCCAGAAGTCAAAATGTATTCTTACTTTGACTTGGTTAAGTATGATACTGAGCTTCCATTGCTTCCCTAAGTTAATGTAGTTCATATAATGCAAAAGTTCTTGTATTCCAACAGCAAGATGTCAACTTGAGGACATTAATAAAAGAGAGTTATACCCTAAGACGTCCCCTCGTTTATCTGGATTAGTGGTTTCTGTAGGAGAGCATCCAATTTCAAGAAAACCACTTTAAAGTTTCTCTTGTAAACACTTTCTAAAAGTAGTTAGCAAATCATATCTTTGTAATTTTCACATTTTAAATCCGATCATTTTTCCAGTGCACGTTAATTAAAAAAAAATGTGCTGGAAAATGTTTTTTTTTTTCAGGTTTTGGGTTCTTCCCAAGCTTTCGAGAGCTTTATCAAAAAGATATTTGTTTCTGCAGGAGATGTGCCAGCACTGAGAGAAAAAAGGACTTTTTAAGTGCCTGCCCGTGGGCCCAAACGCTGGGAGAGACCTTAATAACAAACACTTTGGGTGCATGTGTGTATCTATGTGTCAGCTGCATTAGAACCCAGGAACCCAAACCTAACCTATGTCCTCCCCACCCACTTCAATTGGATTCAACAACAAATCCCTGCCCACTCCCGAAGCTGAGCAAAAGCATAATGAGACATGTAACCTACTACCTGAAGTGGGAGAGGGAAAGGGCTAAACCAACAAAGCTACTCCTACACAAAGGAGTAGGCTAAGGATCTGTGTTTATTCTCTTATTGTGCAGTGTTACCTCTGCATTCTTTGCCCAGCCGAAACCCTGAGGGTTTACTGCAACATGGAAAACTGTGATGACCGACCACACGCTTTTCCATATTCGCCTCATTCCTTAATGATCAAATTTTACTTTAATTATCCACAAGAAGTCACTGGCTTTATGGGCATGTTAAGTTTGTTTTTCAGCAGCTGATGAAAAAACAGTCAGACTTCCTTTTGTGCTTTTAATTTTACTTCTTTTCACCCTCAAAAAAAGTAATATCTCTAATTGGGCTAACTTTTTGCAGCCGAGGCTCTGTAGCTTTCTTCTTCAATTCCCTTTTGTATTTAAGTAGTACCCCCATTTTCTTTGCTGATCAATTATAGGTTACATTAATGGTCTTAAACCGGCCTCTGACTTTTTGAGCAATGACCCCACTGTAGCGTCACAGACTGTAGAGAGGCTGGTTGGTAATTTTCGAAAAACTGGCATGATTTTGAAAGTAGCGTTCCCTCTGTGCTCTGTGGTATACACCCCCTCTCTCACCTCTGTGCACCCTCAAAAGCCATGCTCCTCACTTACATGCACAAGAACGAGCAGGGAGACAGGGAGGCGTGTGATTGGTTCATCAGATTGGTACCTCGTGGCAGACATTGGTCGAACTTTTTACAGACTTATAACTGTTACAGAGGACAGATTTTATGTGTTCCTTTTTCAGAGAACATGAGTTATTGATTTCTGTCAGGACCTAAAGACAATTTCAACCAAAATCTTAAAAAAGTGGATCTGGAGGAAATGACCAACCCTGCCGTCTCTTAAATCCAAATTACCACAATTGCGGTGCCCATTCCTTTAATGTCAATTCCCATTATGTGTTAGCATCAAGCTAACAAACTAAGATGTACATCATAGTCCATCATCCCCCTACAATGCACCAGCCATGACTGATTGGACTTCATAGTTTTTGCTTAATTTGACCATGATCATAATGAAAGTATTTTCAGGGTTTCATTCTGTTTCTTCTTTCTTGTGGTTTCTTTCAGTTACCTGAGAAAAATAAGCTTTTTCCAGAAGATTGGTTCAGGTTATGGTTAAGTCGAATAAATCATAATTAGTCAAAAGACATCCCTTCAGAAATCATCCTGAGGCTCCACGGATGAATTTTCCATCTTCAGACATCCCTTCACTGAGACCGAGATTTACCTTCATCAGACTGAATCTGTCTCTCTGCACCGCCTCCCCCCCCCCCCCTCTTCCCATCACTCGCTTGCACACAAGCTGTTTGCTTCCAAACACATGTACCGAGTCTCCATCTGCCAGCACAGACAGAACGATGACACTTCAATCACACAGTGCAAATCCATGTCTGGTCGCACGTCTTGCCACCCAGCACGGGTTTGACAAATGGCGACATGCAGGAAGGGGCCAACTTCAACATCAACCCGACGTAGAACAACATGTTCACAGCTTGATATGATGGCAGATAAACTCAGATTAAAACTCATTTTGAAACAATAGCACTGTGTCGGCTTCACCAATCACAGGAGCTACCATTAGAATAATCAAACACAAATGTTGTTCTAACGATTGTTCTGATATCTTACTTAATTTTCCACCATGTTCTATTCTGAGATAACTCTTAAAAAATCAGAAACTTAGTGGTGGAGGTAGGGGGGCGATGCTTTTCATTGAAGCCCATTTCATGTTGTTAGAACTTTAAATTGTGACTCTGGACATACATCTTCTTTTTGAGACGTTAAAGAATGAAGCTAGGAAGTTTAAGATGTTGCTCCTTTTCTTAAAATAAAACAATATATATAGGGGGACTAGTGGACTAGTGGTTGGTGTTCGCGTCCAGTATGCAGAGGTTGTACAGACCCAGACCAGTTCAGATCCAACCTGCATCTCCTTTCCTGGATGTCATTCCCCACTCTCTCTCTCCTCGATTGTTTGACTACTTCCTCTGTATGTGTGTGCGGGGGCTCTCAACCCTTCTGTCCACCCCTGCATAGGTCAGTGACCAGGTTCGGCCGCCCTCGTCAAAGTCTGGCTCCACCCAAACCTTTCTATCAACCCACAAAATACACATCCAATATTCTAGATTCAAACCCACTGAAAATCTTCTTCTAACCCTTTATTTATCGAGTTCAGAAATTATTGAGAAGTTGTTTTGTGAGTCTATGATGATGCTTGGATTAGAATCAGGTCGACAGGAGCGTACAGCCAAAAAGGTCATAACATTGAACTGGCTTAAAAAAAGAAATCCCCCAACCTGTGAGACACAGAAATGAGTTTTTAAAAGGAATTAACTTAATGGATGCACAGACAAAGGCCTCCTGGGGAAACGGCAGTGCTGCACTTATTAATAACACGGGTATAGTATGGGGGCATATTTCCAGAAAACAAGGAAATCACTTTTTCTTTTTTTTTTCTATCTAGTTTTGGATAAAATTATATAAATAAAAAAGCTCTGTACTTCTTGAGGTGCTTCATTTTTTTTTTTTTTAAAGTGTCCAGGCAAATCCAGCCAGGAGTCACATGGTGTGTTTCTTCTTCCTCTCAGAGTATCAGATGTTAGCTTGCCTGGTTCATACGTTTTGCTAGTTGACATTATCTTTCAGCAGCTCTTTTAGCTTTGGAGCACTGTTGGCCACCAATAATCCGACCTGTGTACTCTGGAAATGTCTGATCCATCACCCGACGCCAGAATGAGTCTGGGAACTACATTACCCAGACACTGCATGCCAACGGGCAGGGCTGAATCGGCTAGCTTGTCTCGTTCTATGCAAATAATGTGACAACAGTAATTGTCACTTATTATTTCAATGTGTTCGTATAAAAACGGACTATCTCGAGGACTTTGCCAACTCCAACACTCCACTTGTAGCACCTCTTGGAGTGTTTTTGTGGCCACAGCCTGACAGACATTATGACAGAACATGAATATGCAATTAGGACTCCAAAACTGCAATTATCTCCCAGGACGGCACTTCAGAGATGCAGGCCACCACAAGTGCCAGCACTCACTGAAAGTTCATGTTTTGCAAGTAAACCCGCAGGGCTGGATCAGGAAGTTGACTTTTCCTCTTTCCCTCTGATTTTGTTGCCTTATCCAAAAAAGTAGAAATGTGGAGGGCTTTTGAAGCTGTTATTAATTTCTTGCTGAACTATCTTTATATGCAAAGTACATTGTTAGTTTCTGGTAATTTAACTGAATTTGATTGCCTGCATATACAGTGTATGCTATAGCACTGAAGGCCATGCACTGACAATGAGTGTATGTTTGATGGTAGCCATACTGGATTCTTGTCGTTAGAGAAGTGTTGGGTTTAAACCAGAGCAGGAGTGAGACTCATTTTCAACTCGGGAGTTTCATGGCTCAGACCAGCCCAGTTTACTTCACTACCTGTCACTCGAGATATTTAATTTCAGCTTTACTAGTAAATAAGTCAGAAATAGGGCACTAGTCTCTAACATCCTGTTGTTGGTCCTAGTGTATTTGATCAAAAATCTAATTTCAAATATGACAATTTTTGTTTGCACAGCTTTATGATCCTGATCTCGTCTGTTTGTCTTTTTTTTTAGTCTTTTTCAAATCTCTTTTAGTGTTCATCAGACACATGTTCTCACAATGTTGAATGCATTCATTTTAATGCTTTTATAAACATGTGGACTGGAAAGTTGTGGTGTTCCAGGTTACAGAGCAAGAGATATCACCTGGCCGTCATATACCTGGACGCCCCCCCCCCAGGTGGGAAACACTGCTTACTTCATGTTCCCCCGCGGCCAAACGATCGCCCCACACTTTCAGAAGTACTGGTCTAAAGTGAAACGCAACTCGAGCAATAAGAGCAGTTTGTACAGTTTATTAACTGTCAGTGTACACCGGCCCTCGTGGCCCTACATTTGGGCATTTATTTTTCCAGGTCATCAATGTGATTGGAAGGAGAGGGCCTCTTTCTAATAGGAAGAATCATTTGTAGTTTGGGTTTTCATCCCCTGGTCACGGCTGCAACCTTCCCCATGTTACAGTCTAAGTGAGTGACACGCCCGCTGATCAAGATGATGATTTTTTGATTGATCTTTATGGTCTTGTCTCGGTTGCGACCTGCCTCGGTTTTGGTCTTGACTTGGTCTCGATCCCAAAATGTCTTGGTCTCTTCTTCTTCTGGTCTCATGAATGTCTTGGTCTCGGTTACTGCGGTCTTGACTACAACAATAAAAGTTCAAAGTCTCGGCAAGAAAGATTTTCCAGTGTATTACCAAATTATTATTTTATAACAGAAAACACATTAACCATTTAAATTCTTGATGCTCGAGGGGAATTATTCAAACGTATCCCAGTGATATTTTTCACATTATTCATATTTTCATACATCTATTGAACACACTCTTCATATGTGGAAATGATTATTCTTGTATTTACAGTATTCTCTTTTGACTTTCATGTTTCTGTGTGAAGCCTTTTTGCTCGGCAGCAGCAGCAGTGACCCACTTTCCTCTTGGGGATCATTAAACTTTCATCATATCTCATCGTGTTTTTCAATTATAATGTCTGCAGCTCATGTTGTGGATCTTTCAGAATGGCTCCTACTGTTTAATGGATGTAAAAAAAGAAAATCACCAAAGTCATATTCACTAGGATGACGGCTCTGCCTTCACATTAACTCTTCTTGTCTTTACTCCTCTTTCTCTCCCTCTCTTTCTCTCACCAGTTGGAGGCTTTTTACTCCATCTTCACCACGGAGCAGCAGGACCACGTTAAGTCTGTGGAGTACCTGCGCAGCAACTTCAGGCCCATCCAGAGCTTGGACAACCGCCACGTCTTCAAGTCGGCAGTGAAAGACGCCTGGATGCCCGACCTGACTGACGGCAGCAGCGGGCCATACGGCACAGAGACGTCCAAAGGTAGGGACGCCCGAGGCTTTAATTTTTTATCCCATCACTTTGAAATCTGCTCATTGATCGAGGAACCAACGTCTGTACACAGAGCGTCTTACACCAAGACTGATTTAGATTATGGCCGTGCCCATTTTTTATACTAAAATAAAGCAGTTCTGCGTTTTCAGCGCTAAGTGAAAGAATGCCCTCGGTGTCAGCTGATTCAATTGAAAATAAGGAATTGCTTGTCAATGTCACTTCTCCCTCAACGACCAATCAGAATCAACAAGAGGCAGGAGTTCTGATATCAAGTTTGTAAGGAGAAACTTATCTGACTCGTCTCATTAAAGGCTTTATATTACATGTAATAGAAATCAAGTATATCCTCTGTAAATAACTCTGTGAGTCATGACTGTCTACAATGGGTGTAACACCCGAGTCTGTCTGTGGACAGATTCCTATCTTCAGTTTGTTTACATCGCCAGGACGGCCGGCTGACTCCTCCCCTCGTGTATAAAAGTTGTTTAATTGAGGGACTAGAGAAAAGAAGAATAACATACTGTACTCACTGCTTAACTGTGTTTCTAGATCACGCTCATTTCTGGTAAATTTACATGCAGTGTGAAGATACGAGCATAATAAAGATCGCTAGCATTAGCATGCTAACACAACAACGCAGCGCAAGTTGTTTTGGTTTCATGCTGGTGCTCAAGGGCGACATCTGCTGGATCAAAAAATTGCATATAAAGCCTTTAAGGGTATTATTTCCAGGTCTACAGCAGCAACTCATGCCAGGCCAGGACTCATTTACATTTTCCTCTCATGTTTTCTTTTTTAAAATTCCTTGAACAAAACTAACCATGGAGAGCTATTTAAAACAGCTACTGGTCCCTACAGAGGGAAGAGGAATAGCCGCAAGCCAACTTTCAGTAACCTTGCACCGGTCTACTGATGAGACACAGGCCCTAAGGGCTCTTCAAACTACACACACACACGTTTCACAAGCTGCCTCAGAGTAATAGGAACACCATATACTGTACGTTAGAGGTAGACCACTATGACATCACCGGTTGATTTGTGGATTGCCATTCTTCACTTCTCTCACTTTCTGCCTTTGTTGTTTTTTTGGAGTCAGACGTGACAATACCTGGGGAGAGGGTGAAATATGCATATCTGCACATACATATATGTACTGTAAATATACATACACTTAATAGGATCATAAGTAACTAAATGAAAATGACATGATTGGAGGAGGCTTTAATTGAGACCATAATCTCGACAATATGATTGCTGATGTAATAAGTCATGGAGCAGTCGGCTAATTTTTCCCGTTAAACTTTTATACAATCAAACTTATTTTTGCAACCAGATGATCGCCCTCTACTGGCCATTAAAAAGAATGTCCATTTAAGGCTCTAATGCACTTGCGTCGCTTATGAAACCACAGAGCGTTAGTGAACATCCAGGGGCGTGTCCAGAGTTGTGGTATGGGCCCCCTTTGAAATCTTCTTGGCCACCCCAGGTGACATCCCAAAATCCTTTTTATCTAGTATTGGCTATTTGCCAAAAAACGTTTTTAAGTTGTGACTTTGGACGTACATAAAGTTTTGCTCTATAAATAAATAAATGCTCTACTTTCAACTTCAGGCCACCCCTGCACAAGTCGGTGCCTCAGCTGGGCCACCCCAAGCCCAAAAAGTCTGGACACACCCCTGTCAACTTCATATATATATATAAAGTCTGCAGGAAACACAAGTACATTTTTGAAAATGAGACATAATCCTGATCATTTTTTAGTTCTTATCAATGAATCATTAAACATATTTGTGATAATAATGAGCGCTGGATCTACAGAGACTCATTAAAGGGCCCCCCCTTTTTTTTCTCCCTGAACTCGTCCCATATTCTCACGTTATTCCTGGATGGTGACTTATCTTAATATTAATAAATTAGGCATGTTCAGTGTTCCTCATATGCCCAGAGGGAAGTGATTGCCCTCTCTTTGTGTGTGTGTGTGGTCTAGGCTAGCGCTCTGTCATTTCACCAGCGAGCTGGGTAACCCCCCTAGCATAAGGCAGTGGGAGGCACACCAGCCGTCCTCCCACTCCTGCCTCATTACCACTCTCGCAACACCACACTTTGTGAGGGTGTGTACGTGTGTGTGCGTGAGCGTGTGTGTACTGTATGCATGCAAATGTGAGCGTGTGTGTGTGCCCCGGTTTCTCTGGGTATTTGTAAGTGTTTGTGTGTGGCCTAGCATCTGTGCAGTGTCAACTGTCCTAGCAGGATTTGCCCCCCCTCCTTCATACACACTTCCATATGGTCAACAAGGGGAGCTGTACACACACACACACACACACACACACACACACACACACACAGACATCCACTGACACTGTATGTGTGTGTGTGTTTGTTGTCCTGGCACCGTGTGCTGCATGCTCGTGCAGTGTGTCCTTGAGCGCTGCGGTGGGACATGTTAGCTGTAAACAGATCTATAAGGCTGCTGGAGGGAATGCAGAAGAAGAGTAAGATGAAGGACAGCTGGAGGAAAAACAGAAATCAGGAAGAAATACTGTTTCTCAAATGTTTTGATTATATCACCCCGTTCTCCTGAAGCAAATCAAAAGCCTAGTGTCAGTTTTATCTGTGTCCAGTAAAAGAGAAATGATTCAAATGATTAACACATTGACTGGAAGCAGTGGGAGAAATGCCAGTTTAATTCATCCATCACCTTCTGCTCCTCGTCAGCCACAAGCTCTCTCATGTAAATGGTAAATGGACCTGAGCTTGTACATATTTTTTCTAGTCTTCTGACTACTCAAAGCTTTTTTACACCGCATGTCACACCTACACATTCACACACTGATGGTAGAGGCTGCTATGTAGTGACATCATCAGAAGTAACTAATCTCATTTATACGCCGCCAACAAAGCAGCAGGAGCAATTCAGGGGATCTGCATCTCTGGGGATCGAACCCTCGACCTTCCGACTGAGAGACGACGTCTCTACTAAGAGTCCCCTCGCCCCCCATGTGCAGCCGATTAACTGTCAGATGGGGTAGTGTTGTTCTATCACAAAAAAAATAGTGACTAGCTGAAAGGCTAACACAACAAAACAAAGAGCAAAGTTACTCTCTGTGCTAGCTGTGCAGAGAGAGCCAAACTGGATGATACACTGCTTTCAAAGAATATGCCAAAACACTAGACCTTTGTTTACATTTCTCAGTAATGTTTTAACAGGATTTTATTTAATATGTGCAGATACAATTTTGACAACCACAGAGCAGAGAGAGACCCCAGCCCTGACCCCAGGTTGTGAACCAGTGTTCTCTTGTATGGAAGGCATTAGTTGGATATGCTGTATTGAAAAAAGAATGTCTGACTTAGTTAGGTTACTAGTTTTACCCTGTTTTCATATGTTTTGCAACAGAAGCCTTAACATATAGGCTGCAGGATGTGTTGGCTTTACCTGTTTAGTGTATAATTCTGATCCTGGTCTACAGTGTGCAGAAATGTACTTGTTTAATTTTAGTATATTTCTAAAATAAATAATAGTTCAGTCAAAGTAAGGCTCAAGGTTTCAGTATTTACTGCAGAACTTTTTTTTTTTTGTCCAAAGTTTTTGAAAAGATGAGCAAAGATGAACTCTGACCCTTTGCAAGGCCACGACTCACTGACTGTGTGGTTACATCAGTGGAGCCTTCAAGTATGAGTCATGAGTAGCAGAAATAATAATGACTTTAAAAACAGATGTGTACAAAGTGCTTTGACAGGCTGGGGGGCTACCACTGTCCCGACGCTTACTCCTCTTCTTCTTTTTTCCTATTTCTTTTTTCTCTCCTGTAGACGGATAATTCCTCTTAATTTTTCTTTGCTCACTTTAATTTTAAAAAATTGGTTTCCACGGCAATTATGCATGCAACGCTCAGCAGGGCGACGAGAGTTTCCTACTGTCGTTGCAAAATTTGCACATTTTGGGCCACTGCTTTGGTTTAAAGTTTGTGAGCCCTCAGGGGCCCCCTACTGGTCGGGACCCCAAGCGGTTGACGGCCTTGTCAAAGTAAGACAAGAGTAAGTGCTGTCAGATGGGGCCAACTTTGGGAGGTTTCCTACTGTCGTTGCAAAATTTGCACAATTTGGGCCACTGCTTTGATTTAAAGTTTGTGAGCCCTCAGGGGCCTCCTACTGGTCTGGGACCCCAAGCAGTTGCAGCCTTATCAAAGTAAGACAAGAGTAAGTGCTGTCAGATGGGGCCACCTTTGGGAGGCTTCCTACTGTCGTTGCAAAAATTTGCACATTTTGGGCCACTGCTTTGGTAAAAGGTTTGTGGGCCCTCAGAGGCTCCCTACTGGTCTGGGACCCCAAGCAGTTGCCAGCCTTGTCAAAGTAAGACAAGAGTAAGTGCTGTCAGATGGGGCCAACTTTTGGAGGTTTCCTACTGTCGTTGCAAAATTAGCACATTTTGGGACACTGCTTGGTAAAAAGTTTGTGAGCCCTCAGGGCCCCCCTACTGGTCTGGGACCCCAAGCAGTTGCCTGCTGACAAGGCATGAGCTCAGGACAATAACAACAATACACATTCACAGTCAGGCCAAACATAGAGTAGTGTACAAAAATATAAATGCAAATACAAGAATAACAAAGATATAACAGGCCGGTTTAGAAGGCAATACAATGAAATAAATTCAAAATATAAAACCTTTTATGGGCACATATAACACTTTAACCTTGTAAAAGTTAATTTTTTGTAGAATAATACGTTGAAAAAAATTAAGTGACCTACAAGTATCTCTTTGCATAATCCATCAGAGGATATATATGATAAGGGCCGTTGTGAAATTAACTGAAATAACCGCGGAAGTGGTCGACTTACTCCACAAGTAGGGCTATTTGCATCCTGAAATATTTTAAGTGCTGATGTTGAAGTAACAAGTTGGTAAAGTCAGCTAAGTGGAATAAATAAATAATACATCAACATGAATTATGTAGGTCGTGTTGCACTGCCTCTTATGGAGCCGAACTTCAGCAGAGAAGCAGCACGAGTTATGTTTATTGATCTCAGACGACACGTCATGTGACATCACTAATAATGAACGCTTAACATATGTATGCTTGCACTTAAATTAATGGCACATTACATTTATATTGCTGATGAGAAGCGATGCATCAATGCAGCAGGACGCATTGTGTTCTTCTGAGCACGCTCATAAAGCCTCTTGGATGTCCTCTTCAGCCTGTGCTCGTATGCAATCATGCGCCGTGGTTATAGAAACTGATTGATCCTTTTGTATTGTGTTCTGTGTAATGGGATCACTCAGACTCAACATATGGAGATATGGCTTATTTGCATGTTTTGCACATCCTATTTAATTCAGTTCTGTTTCTCAGTGTAACATCATCCTCACCAAGGATCACAGCACCGTTTCTTCTCTTTTCCTCTACAACCTTGTATAGTGCGGCTTTGTTCACCACATTGAAACATACCATAGTGCTCGCGCCCCATGTATGAAGGATTTAGTCCTTCAAGCGGGTATTCCGGGTTTGAATCTGACCTGTGGCTCCATTCACTGCATGTCATTCCCCACTCTCTCTCTCCTTGATTTACGACTCTATCCACTGTCCTTTCTCTATAACAAAGGCAGAAAAAACCTAAAAACCAAATCTTGTAAAGCGATTTAGCGTACATTACCTTACTTTGGGACACTAATATTACACATACAGATTTGGCAGCAGAGAACATTTGAGCTCTGAAAATCTCTGGTCCAGCTGAGGAGACTTCCTGGGGTGAGCTAAAGCTGCCAAAATACTTGTTATTCCTTCCTTAGAGCAGATTTGTAATTCCTCACATTATTTATTTATACATGTTTGATTTGGGTATCTAGTATTGCCTAGGTTTTAATTCCTCCCCACTAAAACATGAAGTGACACTGAGTTGCAGTCTAAATGTACTTATTGGTCCACTCTCTGCACACTTCTCTGTGCTTAGTTTGTTTTTTTGGTCAAGGTTAAGATGTCCAGGAGCGGCGATGATGTCACCGTGTTATATGTACTGTAGAAGGGCACCGGTAAGAGTTTTACAAAAAGACACGAGCACTGTATCAAGTAGTTTAAACGATGCAAGAGCCTGTAAGTGCCACTTAATTTACTGTACTTCAAGCCTTCGAGTGGCTAGTTGCTGTTGTTAAAAAAAATGACACGGCGTTGCAGATGAGATGAAGAGTGGATAAATATAAATTTAGCTTTTTAGCAGCATTGAAATATTTTGAACCTGAGGACATTTTTCCGCAACGTCAAAATGGATGAACTTGAAAATGGACACAAACATGCAACAGTGCAAAGTAGGTTTTTGGCACTAGTTCTTTTATGCCATTGGTGCACATTCACAGCCTATATCCAACTGTGGCTGACTTCTCAACCCATTCCCTCCAAGTGCAAAAACCCTTTAGCCGGACCCACAATCTAGGCCTGGTCATCGATCAATTGCGGTCAACACGCTGCGGGGCCAAAATGTCTTTTCCTCCTCCAAATGGCTTCTCAGAGAGTTATGAGAGAGCGAGACGGAGAGAGATGTCCTCCGTGGGTTTTCCCTGTGTCAGACACTTCCCCCTGTATCCATGTTCTGTTCTGTGTGATTGGGCCCTGGTCTCCATCACTCACTGCCATCCTCTCCTACCCCCTATATATTTGTGTTTGTGTGTGTGTGTGTGTGTGTGTGTGTGTGTGTGTGTGTGTGTGTGTGTGTGTGTGTGTGTGTGTGTGTGTGACGGTCGCTTATCTTTGATGAAAGCTGTAAGAGGGTCTCTTCATCACCCTGCCAGACACATGGGGCTACAAAAGCCTTTCAGCGGTGTTACACAGGGAGTACCAGTTGCAACAGTTTCGCAATTGAAGTGAAGCCCGCAGGAAGACACACACATGCATATAATAAAACCTACCTCAGTCAAGAAGCTTGATCAAAGGATCGCTCAAGACTGAGTAAAAATACAATTTGACTCTAACCAACGCCTTGTTAGCTAATGACCAGCAAAGCTAGTAGTTGGTTGTTAGCCTCAGACTGTTAACAAGCAGCATTAGAAGCTGTAATGGCAAGATTAGTCAGCGGATGGCTGCTTATATAAGCTTCAGAAGCTATGTCTATTCAATCCAGTAGCGAATTCAGTGGATTTTTTTAACCTCAGCAAAGATGCAATCGAGTCAATTGCTGATCCAGTCCAATTTGCTAAACTTGGCAGGCTACTAACCAGCCTCTCAACCAGCGACCAGCCTGGAAAGTAGCACATTTAGTTCATTGCTAATCTCAGTGTGCTAGTTATCAGCCTCAGCAGACAATGTTCAGGCTAGAGAGTAGCCGTTAAAGTTGTTTGCTAGCCTTAGCATGCTATGCAACAATTTAGGAAGCAAATGTCAGGCCAAGAAAATTAAGCCTTTTCGATGATTGTTGGCCTCGGCCTCCTGCCGTACTGATCTTTGTCCAGGCTAGCAAGAAGAGTGCAATCTGGCAACCCAATGGACTTGCCTGAGATGAATGAATTGCCAGCTCTGTTTGAATGATTGGTCGGCTTCTTTGTCCAACACTGGCCCCCACTTGGTTATTATTGGCCAGATCAGAAGCATTTCAATGGATTCTTCAGTGAGCTTAAACAATGGATGGGATCCAGGCACTTGGACGTTGAGGGTTAATCACGAGGGTTTTTAATCCTGATGAAAGAGATCATGGTGCTCCCTTGTATAGGCTACTGCTATGACTTATTTAAGGTATTTTTTTTAATTAAATCTACATTATGAACGTCCTCACTCAACAGTTATAGAGGTATTAATATTCTAACTTGTGATATCCACGAACACACTCACACACACAGGGCACGGCTGACTGGGTCCAGGTTGATATAATCTGTTAAAAAACCATTGTCCCAGTATAGAGGTCATTCTCTGCTTGACTTCCAAATGATATCTGTGTGTGCGTGTGTGTTCCAGTTTGTGACTGCGTGTGGTTTTGTGTGTGTGTGTGTGTGTGTGTGTGTGTGTGACTAATGGCTTTAGTAATGCTAAACCACATGGGGTGCGACTGCAGGTTATGAATAGAAAAACTCCACTGCAGCTCTTTATGAGCAGGCTAATCAATTTGGTTCCACCAGGCAAGTGAGCCTTATTCTCAATCAAGCCATGTTCATCATTGAATTACCCTATGCATTTGCATAATATGATACAGTGCGTGGAATAATCATTATGTGCATTGTTTGATAGGAAGACGCTTCTCTCTCCAGTCTAACGGGGGGGACGCCGCTTAACGTTCAGAAACAGTGCAAATATTCTGACACACAAACAAACCACCTCTATTTGATCTTCAAACATGTCACTTCATCGTTCATCTCAACCCAAGCTTTTCAACTGGTTGCAAGGTCAACTAGGTTTCACCAATACATTTGGGGAATATTTGAGTATAAGACAAATTCATGGTGATTCTAAAACCAAAGAAGATGTATATGTTTGGTCATTATTGCCATATTCAGGTTTATTGTGTTTTCTGATTGGCTGCATGGTGCATGTGTTTTCTGATTGGCTGCAGAGTGCACTTGTTTTCTGATTGGCTGTGGGGTGCACGTGTTTTCTGATTGGCTGCGGGGTGCACATGTTTTCTGATTGGCTCCAGGGTGCAAATGTTTTCTGATTGGCTGCATGATGCACATGTTTTCTGATTGGCTGCGGAGTCAACTTTTTTCTGATTGGCTACGGGATGCACATTTTTTCTGATTGGCTGCGGAGTCAACTTTTTTCTGATTGGCTACGGGATGCACATTTTTTCTGATTGGCTGCGGAGTCAACTTTTTTCTGATTGGCTACGGGATGCACATGTTTTCTGATTGGCTGCGGGGTGCACATGTTTTCTGATTGGCTGCAGAGTGCACATGTTTTCTGATTGGCTGCAGGGTGCACATGTTTTCTGATTGGCTGCAGAGTGCACATGTTTTCTGATTGGCTGCAGAGTGCACATGTTTTCTGATTGGCTGCAGGGTGCACATGTTTTCTGATTGGCTGCGGGGTGCACATGTTTTCTGATTGGCTGCGGGGTGCACATGTTTTCTGATTGGCTGCAGAATGCACATGTTTTCTGATTGGCTGCAGAGTGCACATGTTTTCTGATTGGCTGCAGGGTGCACATGTTTTCTGATTGGCTGCAGAGTGCACATGTTTTCTGATTGGCTGCAGGGTGCACACTCACAGTTCACCGTGTAGTTTTTAGTGAAAAAGTATTGTTTAATGCACAACCTCTACCTGACCTCGATAATTCTCGACATTGAACAACTTTTATTTCTGGAGTAAAAGCGGGTATTGCAATAATTCTCATATATAAAATGAAGCACTACACTGGCAGCAATCTTCACTCTTTACACGTAATTAAGGCTGTTCATTTTTAGCTTTTTATATGTAGAAATAAGATGTTTTATGGACTTATCAGGTGCCTTGAATTTCATGTAATGAGATATTATTTGACTAGAAATGTTATAAATACATTTGGTAATATTTGAATGTTTGCAGTGTAGCTTCACATACTGCCATGATGCTCTACTACCGTGTTGTAGCGCTGTTGACTGATGGCATCTCTTATAGGAGCACTGTGGTTTGGGAGTATTTTGATCTAGAAAATGGAGATAAAGTTCCACGTGGCTGTGTCAGATGAAACTGGTGTATAACCACTCCACCAGTGCAATGCAGAACCAGCAGGTTTTAGTACTGCTAATGTTAGGCAAACCATTTTGAAGTTGTTTACCAGCAAACGCTGATATACTTGATATATTTGTTGTGCTCTATTTTGAATGTTTTCTGAACTCTGGACCAGTTGACTCTAAATAAAAATTTGCATGAAATGGAAAGCGTAACAAGTCTCAAGGAACATGATTCATTTATATATATAGCATGAAGGAAGGCAGTGACAATTGACGACTGGGGAAAATAATTAATAATAATTGACTGTAAGGTATTTAATGAATACATAACATTGACAACCCACCAGTCTGCTTTGTTCAGCTAATTTGCATGTTTAACTTTGAAGGCCTGCTGAAGACTGTTTGCCATTAGGGATGAATTTCCTGGATCAAGTCCAAAATGAAACGATAAATTATTTAAAGTGTATGAATAAACAGTATTTATGTTGGAAAATCGGAGCAGTAGAGGGGATTCATGAAACTGTTGTCATACTGATGGTCATAGTCGGTCTAAATGCATGACACTCAATGTTTCCAGACAAGGAAGAGGATTGCACTGTGTAAAAAAAACAGTGACTTAAAAGTGGATCAGATAAAGAAGGAAGCCATATTTGACATGAACAGAGGAAAACAGAAAAGGCCTGTGTGTTATTTAAACCTCTTTCAGATAAAGTCTCCAGACAATATTTGAGAATTTACAGTAATATTTCTAAAATATTTACAACAAGATGTGAAATTAAAAAGTATGTCCAAACAGAACAGAGCATCTCACAGGTCAAACAGAGACACCTAGTGGTCAGAAACAGGCAGTGCAGGACTGGTCCTGTCAGACTGAATGGAGAGGGGTTTTGTGTTCTGGATTGTGTATTGTTGAATTTAAAAAAATAATAAACACAATGTTTGCCTTCATATCTCCCACTGGCAGATATTTGGAGGCAGAGTTGGTCGGTTGCATTTAGCCTGAAGGCGACTTTTTATGAACTGGTGTTATTGGACCCTTTAGACAAAACCTGTGTGTGTGTGTGTGTGTGTGTGTGTGTGTGTAGATGATTCGTGTGTGTGTGTGTGTGTGTAGATGATTCGTGTGTGTGTGTGTGTGTGTGGATCACTCTGCGTCTCACAGCCATATTAATAACGCATCGTGAATACAGCTCACGCTCTCAGAGCACTCCGTCTCCGTGTCTGTGTGTTTGAAAGATAAGATGAACCATGTATCCTGTCATTAAATAATCTCTCTTTGTCGTCTCTCCCTCCCTTTTAATTCTCATTCCTTGCTCTGTTCTCCCTTCCCATGCTTCCCATCCATCCTTTCATCCTCTCCTCCCTTTATTTGCATCCCGTCCCGTTCCTTCTCTCCATTTCGTCCATCCTCTTCCACATTCAATCCCACATCATTTCCTCGTCCTTTCCTCTCCCTTTTTACGCTCCTCCTCTCCTGATTGGTTCATCTAACTGTCCCTCTTCATCGTCATCCTCTGATTCCTGCCTACATACAACGTTTTTAACTTACTACTTTATTTGATTTCATACTTTTGTCTTTGTACCTGACGGCCGCCTTTCCTTATATTTCCCTGTTCCTTCTTTACATCTCATCTTAATTTTCTTTTCTTGCCCCTCCATACTCCTTCCTGTTCCTCTCATTCCTTCTTTTCTGTGATTTACATCCCATAATCTTTGCTCCTCTTCCTCCCCCCCTTGCCTATTTTTTACTTTAAATGTTTCCTTCCTGTTTTCTATCTCTGTTTCTTCCCTTCTTTGTACCTTTGCCCTTCATCCTTTCCTTTTCCCTAATGTTTTCCTCTTTGTCACTTTCCCAGTTTGCAGCAGCGCTCCCATCAACATGAAGGTGCAGCATGTGAACAGCAGCGCTCTGGTGGTGCGCTGGGATCGCCCGGAGGTCACCTACCACCCGCCCATCCTCTTCTTCCTGGTGTCCTACAGCTGGACGGCCCACGACGACAGCTACGAGGAGACGTACCTCACCCCCGCCACACACAGACTGGTGAGTCTGGGAGGGACGGGGAGCCTGTAGTGAAGGGGGGTCAGCCTCATACTGGGTGACGGCAACAACTGCTCAACAAAACACACAACATAATATCACATGATAAGACCCAAAGAAGAGGGTTGGATGCAGATCTGAGGACGCATTAGAGCGTTTCATTTTTTTAGAATTTGTATGATTTCCTTTTTGTTTCATAACTCAGCAGTCAAAGTGCACACTTCATTTGTGACCTTTTCCTTACAATACTTTAAAGGAAGAACATCCAACTCTTGCTCTTTGTACATCCACTCACACACCCTGAACTCCTCCTCCTGGGGTCTGTGCAGTAAAAGAGCCTCACACTAGATGGAAAAATCATTGGCAGTAATTTCATTCCTTAAACATTATATTTAGCAAATCAAATAAGAGGATGAACACATATTTGCAGACACATATGCATTCATATAATATATACATCAGTGTATATTAAAAGCTTTTGAACATAAAGGCAGAGCCAGGTTCTCCTTCAAGCCAAGCAAAGATGCCAATGATCCCCACACCGTGTCCTAAATCTGTCTGCATCCACAAAGAAATCCAATAACCCGCCCCGTTCATAAAGCCTTCTCTGTGGTATACAACGACACAACCCTATACGTGTGAGCATTGAAAATTCTGAAAGAAGTATCAATTTATAAATGTGGAGACGTTTGACGACACACCAGCGGAGTAAGTACGTCAGGCATTAGAGAAGCCTTTACATTTAAAAGCACAGCGTGCCTTTACACCTGGACATGTTGGTCGAGTGGTATTCACCAGGATGGACAGGATTGGCTTAACGTTGATGTGTGTGCATTCATAATGAGGCCTGTGCTTTAAATCCATCTTTGAATGAGCCTTTTAGACACACACACACACACACACACACACACACTGAGTCTTTCTCTGATGTGCTTCCTCGGCCTGGAAGAGGAAACATTTCTGTTCAGACTTCTCTGACTCGGCTGTCGATAGCCATGTTTGTTCTGCAGTATATTCCACTGAGACGCCGGAGAACAATGAAGGCTTTCAGTTATTTCAGCGCTGGTTTCATGTCCGCCGCTCTGTGTGTCTCATCACACGACTGTGTTTAAGGCTTTGTGAGGACGTCTGCTTGTAAAGATAGGTTCCCTTTTTTTTATCAGTATCCAACGTCTTCAGTCCACAGACCTCTCTGACGGTGAAATCAAGTAGCAGCACTTTCAATAAAGAATATTAAAAACGTAATATTTAAACCATGGATGGTAGGTTTCAAGCTGCAGTTCTTAACTCGGCCACAAGGCATATAGTCTTACAGCTTTTCAAGTTAATTTAGAGGTCGCAATGTTCACCTTTAACTAGCCGCTTATTATTAATCATTAAGCACTTATGAGTATCACATGACCATAGTCTAAAGCAGGGGTGGGCAACTGGAGGCCCGGGGGCCACATGCAGCCCCCATCAAACCTCAATGTGGCCCTCAGGTCAATTTTTACATATCAATTATTTGAAAGCATGAGGAAAACATGACAAAATCTGCCATGAAATCATGAAAACCAGAAATATGTCCATAATAGTATTTGATCACTGGTATATGTGGAGTTAAATTTGAGACATTATTGACTGTAATCGTTTTTGTATAGTACAATTTGGCCCTCTGGCTATGACCAACGTTGCACATCCCTGGTCTAAAGCAGTGGTTCTCAACTGGTCTAGCCTCAGGACGCACCATCAACTCCTCCCTGAAGAATCTGCGACCCAAATTCTAATATTCTTTCATCCGATCAGATTTGATTTAAAGGAAAAATGGTGCCGTTTTTGGAGTTTGCAGCTTCCGTCAACTGTTCATCTGACGGAGGCAAGAAACTGAACAAAACTTTTAAAAAAGCACTTGACAGACTGTTTTTCGACCCGCTTTTTTCCAGGCACACGCTCGCAACCAACTGAAACCAGCTCCACAACCCACTTTTAGGTCCCGACCCACCAGTTGAGAACCCCTGGTCTAAAGCAGTGATATGATCACTTGTAAGTTCGCACATGAAACCCCTAATACATACTGCAGCACAGTTACCACCAAACCTCCACAGACTGAAGTATCTTCACCCTAACCGCCTGTCGGTGTTTGTGAAGTAGACGTGTTTTGCCATGAGCTTTAATTGCTCAGAAAGAGGCCAATTATGCCTCCAAAATGATGGCATTACGGCTCATTGAAATACGCGCAAACAGCAGCGGAGCACAGGGACGCTCTTCGCTCTGCAGTGCAGTTACAGTCAATCATTTGCACAGGGTTAGCGGTGTCTCTGAACCAAGCCTGCAGAACCTCATCTCTGGAGAAACGCCTGCAACTGAGGATCTGTATCTGCCTTATTATCGGGGTAGACAGTTTGTTGTGAGTTTGTTTCCTGTGGTAGACTGAATCCTCGCTTTATTGCATCACTCTGACTGTGTTGTACGCATTTATTTTCCTCTATTTCTTTATGAATCCCAAACCTTTGAGTCCAAACTCTGCCTATGCATATGACTCATCTGTGGAGCGTTGCACATGCAACGGGGTAAATCATCATGTAGCGCTCAGATAAAAGCCGGCTGCTACATTTCTCAGGTTGGGAGTCAAATGTGCAGTGAAGGGCATTTCAGATAGGATGCGTTGTGCGCTTGCTGTGGAGTAGTGCGCAGAGCAGAAGGGGAGCTAGCAAAAAGCAACAGTAGTGAGTAGTCGGGAAAATAGAAGAGGGTGTGTGTTCATGAAATCCTCAGGACACGACAGGACTTGAGGGAGTTTAGGCTCGTCCAGGAGGTTTAACTCTATAATGACCGCTTCACAAGCGTGACACACATTCCTGCTGCTTAAAGTCTTTCTATGTGATTTTTCACACTTAAATATAATAGAAATCAAGTATATCCTCTGAAAATAACTCTGTGAGTCATGACTGTCTAAAATGGGTGTAACACCCGAGTCCCACTGTCTGTGATGTTTTCAGAGTTTTCAGAGTCCTATCTTCAGTTTGTTTACATCGCCAGGACGGCCGGCTGACTCCTCCCCTCGAGTATAAAAGTTGTTTAATTGAGGGACTAGAGAAAAGAAGAATAACATACTGTACTCACTGCTTAACTGTGTTTCTAGATCACGCTCATTTCAGGTAAATTTACATGCAGTGTGAAGATACGAGCATAATAAAGATCGCTAGCATTAGCATGCTAACACAACAATGCAGCGCAAGTTGTTTTGGTTTCATGCTGGTGCTCAAGGGCGACATCTACTGGATCAAAGAATCACATATAAAGCCTTTAAAACACACCTTGCACACCCAAACTGTTCAACATTTATTTTTCAGACGAGAGATATCTCTCTGAAGTCCCGGTATGTCCGTAAACTAGAGCTCAGGAAAGTGGGACATCGTTTGTTGTGATCTGATCTTTGCTCCTATTGGACGCGCCGAGGCAACATCATAGACCTCGTGCAGCGCCCACCGCGTCCTATCTGGAAGACCCTTACGGCTGCTAACTGAGCTGATGATTACAACAAACATTTTGCACAGAACAAGGAGTGTTGATCGTGTCTTCCATTGGTTGTAGTGTATTCTCTGTAGAAACCGACTTGATGATTGGCGGTATGGACATTTAAATTCAACGTTCTATTTATTTAATTTAATGACATTAAAAACGTACCGTGATTGATTCATTCTCCAAAACAGCAGGCAGCATTTTAACGAGAAACAAATAAGAGAGAATGTTCTGATCTGTCCTGGTAAATGTTTGATCCGAAGAAGCAGCGAGGAGGAATCCTAAAGAAATGGAAAGGAGAGCGTGTGTTTACGAGACAGGAGGAATTCTCTCTCCAATCCTGCCTTGATTAAAGGTCTGCCTCTGCCTCCAGCTGAGATCAAGACAGAAAAACACAGCTCCTTGTGTATGATTGTGTGTTCATGTTGATGTGTACGATAATTAATTTGTAAAGGCTTCAAAGTACAAATTATTGTGCTTAATTACGCCTCCTAATCCCTCGCCATCAATGTGTTTCATGCTGATATTCAGCAGCTTTGAGACCAAACTACAAAATGGTTGACATCAAAGTCCGGCGTTTTAGACGGGCTCAGAATCAGCCGATAATCGGCCGATGAATAGATCATTCCCCTGAGCGACTTCAAGTTCTCTTTTTTCTCCTTTTCTTTCTTTGGTCCTTTAAAAGTAAGCTCCCTGTTGATACACAGCAGGCTGGAAAGACACCGTCCATTTTTATTTAGTAAAATGAGCCAGAGGAATGTCATTTAACCATACAGCGACAATTTGTAACTTTTCCATCCTATGAGTCGTTTCAAGGTCGATCTAATAGCAAAACAACTTTCAACATGGAGATTAGCGCCTCTCTCGTGTCCACAGATCAGCTCAGGTCGCCTGCTTATAGCACTATGTAAGTTTGAGAGCGGGTCGCGGTTCTCTAGCACGCTGACGGTTTTACCATCAATGTTTGATACGATGGCTGGGTTAAGAGCTAAGCTAAAGCTAAGTGATGGAAGAGGACGAGGGACGGATGAAGCTGAGAAAAAGAGAGATATATTATTCAGAACAGATTGAGATGTAACGTTTGGCTGCATCGTTGTCTCATGTTTAGCAGCTTTACCGGCTGCAGAGCGTCGTCTAACCCTCGTTATGTCTGAGGCTCGCATACAGATAAAAACATAAATACATCTTATTGCAAAATGTTGTCTCTCTACAAGATGCTATCAGATTCATATTTGCACAAAATCCTGTAATGTACCGTGTCAGTCTTTTGGCGTTGCACAACACCGCCCCCTGCTTGTCAACAAATGTACACGTTGTCCGTGTCACATTGTCAGAGACCTGCAGACGTCGACAAGGCAATGCAAGTCAAGTTTATTTCTATAGCACGTTTCAGCAACAAGGCAATTCAAAGTGCTTCACACAGGACATCAAAAGCATCAAGACAAAGGGGAAAAGAAATGTAAAAAAAAAATGTAAAAATCACTAAAACAAACCGTTTACAATCACAGAGAAGATCAAATGTGCACATATGTTAAAAAAATAAAATACTGAATAAATACAGAAAAATTCAGCAAAAATAAGACATTTAAGTACAAAATAAATGGGTATTTAATTTTCTTAATTTCCATACTTTATTAATCCCTGAGGGGAAAATGTGGTTTACATTCTGTTATTATAAGACATGCTTCTCACACACATCGGCCCGAAACACACACGTGCACAAACAGAAGCTGTGGACATCACTAGTGGAGAGATGTCAGAGTGGGACTGAAACACAGGGAGAGTGTGAGAGCTGCTGGGAGTTCAGTGCCTTGCTCAAGGGCACCTCGGCAGTACTCAGGAAGTGTTAACCTCTCCAGCAACCAGACCAACTCATATTTCGGTCCACACCGTGACTCGAGTCAGCGACCCGCCGGTACCCCACCCCAAGTCCCTACAGACTGAGCGACTGCTGGCATGACATGCACGAACACAAAAACAGGACACTTAACTAAAACCTGATCAAAACCAGGAGACTCAGGTCGTCAATCTCATGATATATTCAAGTTAAAATCTTTCATCAGAGCCCATTTTATTTACTTTCTTATTGAAAATCTCGACAACAATATATGAGATGAAGAGTCAAATGTGCTTGAAGGAAGTGTGTGTTGAATGTGTGTTTGTGTGTGTTATTTCAGAAATACTGAGGGTTTTACATCATCAGAAATATGACTCAGGCCTTGAAAAATCCAATAACTTGTTTTGGAACAAAACTGTTTTGACACGTTCAAAAAAAAAAAGAAAAACAAAAAAGAAAAGGCGCTGATTGCATCATTAAAAAGACGAGGTTTATTATTGGCACATCCACACACAAGCTTGGGCCAAATTCGTCTCATTATGAGGAAAAATGGGTCGGCTGAGGTTTTAATAAAGTAGTTATTAATAATCCGTCTGGGCACAAAAGCAATGGAAACCCAAACACACACTCCCAACACACATGCGCTCTCACATACACACCAAGCATTGTCTTCCATCAATTCCATTACAAATGGTCTCATCAGGAGCCAAAATGAGCTATGAGGGGAGGCTGTGGAAGCAGACAGGAGGTTTCATTCCCTCACATTGTGGTCTGTTGGTGGGCTAGCGGAATACAAATGCGAAGCTGGAGGGGGGGGGGGGGGGGGGGGGGGGGGGGGGGGTGCAGGGCTGCCAGCCTGTGCAAAAAAGCATGACCTTGGGCCAGGGGCTCTGTGGGAAGGCAGGAATCTCTGCCAAAAAAAAAAAAAAAAAAAAAAAAAGGGGTCAGAGTGCCCCCTGGCTGTGGAAGCAGCATCACATTACAGGAGTGGGAATGTGACGAGAGAGGTGGGAAGTGTTTTATTCCCCCGTCATTAACTCCAGAGACTAACCCCCCCCCGCCTCTCTCTCTGTCAGCCCTCTGCTCTTATTCCTTCACATCCTCCCGCTGACGCCTGTATCTAGGTCACAACAGGGACTTACATGGCTTTGGGACCCCCAAATCCCACTCAAACGCCTCTCCCCTTGTCACAATCAATGGAGAAATCCCCCGTGTTATATAACGCCTGGGACCGGACTGTTTTATGGCCCATGCTGTTTGTAAAGAAAAAAGGGGGAAGCCAGTGACGGAAACAGGGTCCATAACTGGATCCAGCAGGGCAGAACTGACAGGAAGGGGGGGGGGGGGGTATAAATAGAAAGAATGGTGAAACATATGAATGAATATATTACTGTAATGTGATAAAAAGCTCATCACGGTAACGTTTCAATACACTAGCCATCTGGATTTAATGGGATTTTAATCTGGTCTTTATGGAGAAATTATGTAAACTAGGATTCTAAAACATTTCCAGGAACTCACAGGTCGTCATTGGGCTCCTATAGACCGCTGGGTGGATGCTGTGGAGACTCTCTGGGGGAGAGGAATCTCTAACATAGACTGAAAATGGATCTATGTGATGTGCAAACAAGTGGAGGAATAGTAAATAACACTGCACACTGCAAAACATCCTAAAAATTGGAATTCAGTGTGCAAAATGACATGCTTCTCACACACATGGGCCCAAAATACACACACATGCACACACAGGACTTATGGAAATGCATTAATGGAGAGATGTCAGAGTGGGGCTGCTCACAGGGGGGGAGCGCTCCTGTGCAGGTCTGGGTTCAAGCACCTGGGCAGTACTCCAGAAGTGACCTATTTCTGTACCGTTCCAGGACTTAAACCAGCGACCTTCAGGTTACCAGAGTCCCTACACACTGAGCTTCTGCCTCCCTCTTCATCAATTTCTTTAATTAAGGGCCGGCCTATATATAGCCTTTATATACAGCGTTGGTTGGCATTTAAATCTACCATTAACCAGGGAACAGCCATGGAGACAAGAAGAGCCATAAACCCAACCGGACAGAGAAACAGTTTTTTACTTTTAGCTCAATTAGTGGATGAGAATAAAACCATTCCAAGAGGTAAATTGGGCCCTGGTGGTCAAGTGCAAGTGGCGAGAGGCGGGCATTGGGAAAACGGAGCGAAGCAGATAGAAGTCTCATTCCCTCTGGTCGTGTGCACCAGTGAGGAGAGCGACAAGCCGTGGTATATGTCGCAGTTATTTCTGGTGTTATTGCATACATGCATTGGGGATGTGAGAGCATCTACCACAAACATGATAACATGCACTCCAATCTGTAGCGTTTAATGAACTCACTGTCATTCAGGGTTTTGGAGACAGTTCACCGATCTCCAACTCCTAACAGTTTGTGACCTTAGGAGCTCTCTTAAGGGCTATAAATCTTTGTGAACATCTTTCATCTTTACCTGAATCTAGGCTTAACTCTAAGGGAAATTCTTAAGGGAAAACATTGTGATTCTCAGAATTGGTTCTGAAACTCTGAACAAGAACGCTTTATGAAAACGGCCCCAGGTCTTAAAATCAGTATCAGCATGAATAGCTAAGTAGTTGTGCACATAGTAGAGTTTGTTTTTTATCGCTTTTGTGTTACACAACAGGAGAAAAAAATACTGATGAACAAAGCTGTCAAGTATGGTGGAAAGAGAAGACACAAGAGAAGAGGTCACACGTAAACTATGAGAGCAAAGCTGAAACTTACTTTATTACGAAGAGACAAAATCACGAGGCAGGCAGGCAGGGGCCGAGGCAGAAATCCAGGGAGCGGGCAGATAATCAATAATCATGTTTGGGAGAGATCATGAAATCCAGAACGCTTCACGAGGGGGAAAAAGGCAAACTGGCTCGGAGACGGAGGAAGACAAAGTTTGCCTTCCAGGTCCGTACTGTCATATCATGTCGTATTCAGCAGATTTATGCCAATGCATGCATGTGGGATGCAATATGTTGAAAACAGGATGTCCTACTACAGTACATCTGATCATTTTTTGCACAAATGTTGGCTGTTCTGACCCACAATCCCTTGCACAGCGGAATATTTTTTTTTCTCATATCAACTAACAGCTGTGCAAAAGTACTGCAGTGGATGTATTTAAGTTAGAACGATCTTATGATGACGTTCTATAACCCAGTTCTATGCACACTGTATCAACTTTGCATGCTTTGTAGAGCGGCTGTGGCTCAGTTGGTTGAGTCGGTCGTCCCTCAACCAGAAGGTCGGGGGTTCGATCCCCAGCTGCTGCAAACACATGTCCGATGTGTCCTTGGGCAAGACACTGAACCCAAAGTTGCACCTGCTGCTCTGTCAGCGGTGTATGAATGTGTATTTATGGGTTTAGTTACTTCTGATGGTCAAAATATATTTTACAAAATAAAGTAATTAGGCCCCGAGCACAGAAAAATAAAAATATGCACGGTCATCGGGTCAGGCAGAAAATTTTTATATTTCGGCTCTTTAGTAAAAAAAATAATTAGCAAATTTGCTCAACAGTGCCCCCTTAAAATTTGGAGGGGAAAAAAATCAGGTTTTAGAAAAAGGAAAAAAAAACAACAAACTTTCAAAACATTTATTTACAACCATTCCATTTTATATGTCAAGCTCAACATGCCATTTGTTGTAGCAGTCTCTCTTTTTGTGAGAACTAACCGGTTGTGGTCCACCACCACTGGAGGAACCGAGACATCCTTCAGTTTCCACCTCCCGCCTTTATCTTTGACTTTCTTTCTGACCGTCTCCGCTGGATGCGCGGCGTGCAGAGTTGAGCACAGGGACACGCCCCACAACGTTTCTTTCCACCGGAGAAAGAGGATGGAGTCCTTCCTGATCCACCGTATGCTGCCTCGGGGAGATTCCGGATCCAGATCGTTCGCTTTTGTTTTTCGGAAAGCCTCTTCTGTGCGCGCGAACCGTTCCGCAGGCCCACACCTGCTTCTGAAGGAGGTCGCGGAAAAGGGGCGTGGCTTGTGTTGAAGTGGTCGACAAACAACTTGTAGCCCGTGCCCAGCGCCGGGACGTCCACCGGCTCCATCACCGAGTGAAAACCGAGTTTCAGTTTTTCTTTGGTCTTTTCCTCGTGCACCAAAAAGTCCCACGTATACCCGTTCATGGAGTCGGCCAAAACGAAGAGTTTGTATCCCTCGCGGACCGGCCTGTCTCTCGTGAACTGCTTGAGCCCGGTGCGTACTTTTGAGGCCACCAATCTCTCATCGATTGAAATGTTCTGTCTGGGGTGATAGTTCCTTTTACAGGCTTCCCTCATCTCCTCATAGATCGGCTTTATTTTACAGAGGCGATCAAACGCCGGCGTGCCGCGCTTCTCCTCATTCGCAGCATCCTCCGTCAGGCTGCTGAGGTGAATGGACCTATGACCGGTCATCACCCAACTCGGGAACAGGAAGCTGTAAATTTGACCCCCTCGCCAGTAATCCCTATACGAGTCACACTTAGCTACACCCATGTATATGATTAACGACAAGAAGGAATACATCTCCTTGAAGGTCAGGTCGTCCCAGGGGCGCGAGGGTGTTGTGAGGTGAGCTTTAGCAAAGTCGTTTGTGTTTTGAATTATTTTCTCTAAAACAGAGTCGGTTACAAAAAGTTTGAAGAGGTCCAGAGCTGTGTGAGTGTCTGACGGTGTGAGCTGGGGTCCCGGTGTTCGTGATTGTTTTCGCGCCTTGTTCCTGGTTTGGGCTAGTAAGCGACCAATCGGAGCACCGGATCTCCGTGTGGGGAATTTCATTGGCTACAAGAAACGTCAGTCAATTGGCTGGGGCTGGAAACATCTAAACAGAGGCTCTCATTGGCTGTTGTGACAGTGAAAGGCGGGACCTCAGTGTGGTATTTATTTAGCAGACCGCTCCTGCTGTATGTTTCTTTTCTTGTTGTTTTTTTTCCCTGTTATTTAATGTTGATATTTTTTTACAGTTGTATTATTCCACATGTTTTAACTCAGTCTTATTTTTATTTTTTTATACTGTAAGTATGTGTGATGTCTATAAAATACTAGAAACATCTGTACATGCATTTGAATGTGTCAGATTTCATTTGATCAAATGAAGTAAAGTAACAGCAGATGCAACCAAACCAACAACAAAAGAATTACATTCCCTTTACATTTTTATATTTTATATTTTTGTGAGTTATCTATACATGCCTGAAATTAATTCCTCAGCTAAAGAATTACAAATTACACTTCTGCATTAGTTTCATTTTTCAACTTTTTCAAAGACTGAAAAAATATTTTCATGTTGTTTTTTAATGCGACAAAATGTAGAGTAGGCTAACTTTCAAAATCCACATTTCTTTAATCAAAATACTCTTACACTAAAGATCAACCTCTTAGTTCTGCATAAACACACCAAACTTTACCATGTGATACAAAGGTACACGCTTTGTAACTAACCACTCATGGATTTTGTCCCAAATATGCTTCAAAATGTTCCAACCATAGAAAAGATGTTCAACAACACCATATGCACACATACTTACAGGTATATATTACCTACACTCTGCAGAGTCTGGTCTGCTGCTCTGATCCTTCTTAATATGCAAAAGTGAAATGTTGTTTGCGAGCATGTGATCGGTGGGAGCCAGCTCCCCATTGAGAGCTGATTTCCTCTTTACTCCTCGATGTTCTTATTTAATACACTGCAGAATAAAGGAATTGTCTTTTCTCCTCACTGCTCAGCCACAGGCACATCGTGCACTGACTCAATGCTGTGTCATGGGTGTGTGTGCCGTGCGACCAATCAGATGCGATGACAGAAAATCTTCAGGGGGGAGGGGAGGGGGGGGGGGGGGTGACGATGTTCAGAGCACTGAGAGAGGGGAGGAGAGCAGGCAGTGAGGAGACGATGAGTATCAGTCGCTAAAGGAGTATCTGGATTCAGTTTAACTCTATTGAGGCCCTAACCTCTTCCTAATCCAATGTTTGTTAGTCCAAGCAAGAAGACTATCTCAAACAATCATTCCCAGACTGTGTAAGAGAGAGCGTGCGTCATTGTAAGAAAGGGTTACAATCGCTACAGCAATTTGCCCTATAACTGACTGCTGGACGTCCAGAGCCACCACACCCCTCATGTCAGTCACTTCTTTGAAAATGAGTGTTTGTGTCTTTTGGACTTCTTGTTCTGTGGCCAGGAGGCGTCAGACTGAAGCATGTCCAAAACACTTTGCAAAAAGGGAACAACACAACTGCACTGATGAAAACGAAGATGCAAACACTGCAACGGATATTTTATAATGTTTGTGTTTTGGCTTATGGTGAAAACCCTGCTGATGCATGTACCCAGACAAGACCATAGCATTCATTCCATTTTGGTTTTTAAACCTGAAGAGGGGGCATATCACTCCTGTCCTATAGCATTTCTTCATTGGCTCCCAATACGCTTCATAATCGATTTTAAGGTTGCACTGTTTGTTTTTAAAGTCCTGAATGGCTTTGTCCCCCCTCCTTAGCCCCTTCACTTTCTCTGGGCCCCTTTAGATCGTCAGACATGTTGTCTCCTGGCTGTCCGAGAGGCAACTTCATGTTTCATGACAGCCCCATAAAACACCCTTTATCTATTTATTTACCTGTCAATAAAAGATCAGGAAACCTTTATTTTTCTGTACTTTTCTAACCAAAAGTCAAGTCATTAAGACAGTTTCTATGAGTAACACTGAAATATTTTATTTTGGCTCTTTTACACCAGATGAACATGACCCAGTAGTTTATATTTGAGCAGTTATAAGGTCAGAGCTTTAGCACAAGCAGGGCAAAGGTTGGAAACTGGATGACTACTTCTTTTTCAGATCATTTTATTGAGTTACAGCTCGAGCTCAAAGGTGATCGTGCTTTTACAGTCAAAGCCCCTGAACTGTGGAACAGCCTCCCCGCTTCCATCAGGTCTGCACCCCCTGTTGACTCTTTTAAATCCTGTCTCAAAACGTTTTTTTAATATGTTAGCGTTAGCCTCTGGTCCTGAATAGATCGTTTCTTTCAGGGTTTCCTTTGTTGCTTTCTTTGTTCTTGTGGATGTTGTGAACTCCTGTAAATAGTTTCTTTAATGTGCAGCACTTTGGTCAGCTGTTGCTGTTTTTAAATGTGCTTAATGAATAAATGTGACTTGACTGTAAAGCAGCATTATGATGACGTATGATATATGTTTATTTATGCAATGAGAACATGGAAGTGTACAAACAGAGTTAAAGTTGCACATCGGGCCTGTAGACGACACACTGATGTGATTCCTGTTTGTTTACCAGCGTCTGCTACTGTACCACCACGAGATGTTTACATGAAACCTTTTGATTTACTCGATCTTCGCCTCCATCTGTGTGGGAGCAGGAGTCAGCTGGAAGCGTGATCTCTCCACAGCAGCGTTATAGTGTGAACAGCAACACCCACATCTGACAGCACTCGCTGCCTCCTCATGAAAGCTCATCAGACGCACGTCAGATTCTCTGCACGGTCGCGTGGTGCGTCTGTGGTTGATGCTATCTGGTTACCTCTGAATAAATGGTGGAGATTACAGGAGATGTGTGGAGAATCACAGCGAGGCGAGGTGAAAAAAACGTATAATTAAGCAAGCTCAACTTTCAAAATAAGAGTGTGTGCTTGTTATCACTGAAGGTGCCCCATCTCATATTTTAACATCTGTCACATTATTACATTTATATCATTTTATTGTCTTTCCATTAATGTTTACATGCATATATACAATTTTTTTCTTTCTCTAACTAAATTTTCATTTATTTTTAATTAATTAATTTCTTTATATTTTTGTTTGTTTTCTCGCTACTCCCCACTAAGTTCCGCACTTTAATGCATTACGCCGTCATGAACACATTCACACCTTTCTAACACACTACCTGAACCTAAAAATCATTGCTTGACTTTCATCTCATTTAAATGTATTTGTCTGTATTGTTGCTTATGTTTTGCTATTTTGTGTTTATTTTGTCTGTTTTATTTATTTTCTTATTTTTTTGTCTTTGTTTATTTGCTTTCGCTTTAGTTGTCATGTCTATAAATTCCTGTTTCACTTTGTTCATCTTATCACCAATAAAAAAAAAATATATATATATATATTAACATCGGTATATCGATATCACACACATATTAAAGTTATACCAAAGTCAGTGTAAATAATTTCACCAAATGGCTCTGACACTAAATTTATGGAGATCCTCTTGCAGCCTGTTCACTCGATGTTACAGCACATGATCCCCCCATGCACAAATACAAACATTTAGTACATCTGTTGAAAACATTTGGGAAATGTGGACCAATAGGCAGCGCTTGCCACCATTACCATGAAAACACAGAATGATGGAAGATAGTTTGGAAATTGGTGTTCAATCCATGGAGATACTAATGTTTAAAAAAGACATTTATTATTTATTTAACCAGGAAAAAGTCTCATTGAGATTAAAAATCTCTTTTACAAGAGCGTCCTGGCGAAGACAGGCAGCAGCACAATCACAGGGTTTCAGACATAAAACACATAAATACAGGAATCACAAACAGAACCGTTCATCAGAATCTGTCAGAAGTCGTCAGCAACAAAGCGATCAAAAAGGGGCAATACGAGTTAGCTAAAACATCTACAGTCAGATATTTCTGCCTCCAGATCGTTAAGACGACCTTTAAAAACATTCAAGGGAACCAGCTCCCGAAGATTTTTTTTCTCAAAATCAATGCGTTCAGATGTTCTGGTGGCACTGGACCAGTCTCTGCCTCTTGTTGTTTTGCGATGTGACGGTGTTAGCGGTTATGCATCCTCCCCTGAACTGCTTCTACCTCTTGAACAAAGTGAAGGGTATGATTAATCCAATGGGCCTACTTTATCTTAAGTGTGATTCTGAGTATCTCCAGCGATCAAACTGCTTATGAAATCTCCGGCTGATAAATTTCTCCGACTTGATTAAAAAAAAAAAAAAACGAGACTTTAGTGATGTAATAAAAATTCTTTAAAGAGAATAAAGCATCAGAGGATTAAAGTCCAAAAGAGTCTAACATATTAAAACAAGTCTCTTCTGAAAGTGATCTGGTACCGCTTCTCAAATGAGTCTCTCAGATTAGCCCCGCATGTGATCGGAGATAGATGGCAGGGATGGCTGCATGTTCATGATATCTTTATTAAATCACTGATCCAAAGAGTTCTGGTTTGTAAAGCTGGGCTGAGTGGTTTCACACACAAAGAGAGAGGACACTTTATGAGGTCGGATCATATTTAAAACGAGCCATGGTGAGTTTATAAGGGTGAGCTGATGGGCTGGAGAAGGACAGGCTGTTACCCACCTAATTAAACAAGACAAGACCCGGGATTCTCAGGCTGTAAATGGGGGGCAGAGATGAGTTTTTAGGTGTTAATATGATGATGAGCATGGCTGTTTTTGAGCATGAGAATCATCCTTGACCTTTGGGAAAGAGATGTGCACCTCAGAGATGAGCTTTCAGGCTGGCTAAATGTTGTCCTTCAAATGAAAAGTGAAAGGAAATTCTCTTCACTCTATCCTTAAAAATCAAAAATGTGTGATTCAACCAATTTGTTAATGGCCTCCTTTTGGTGTCCAGTACAAGAAGAAAGTATTTGTGTTCAGGTCTGTTTTTTCCCTTCCAACACAAGGTTGATTTATCGGTAAAAAATATTTATTTTTTGGGCATTTTTGAGCCTTTATTGGAGAGATAGGACAGTGGATAGAGTCGGAAATCAGGGAGAAAGAGAGTGGGGAATGACATGCGGGAAAGTAGCCACAGGTCGGATTCCAACCCGTGCCACCCGCCTGGAGGACTACAGCCTCCATACATGAACTGAGCAGTTCTTTTTCATCTTTAGGGCGACTGCGGCTCAGCTGGTAGAGTCGATAGTAATAATAATAATAATAACTTTATTTATATAGCACCTTTTAAAAACACAGGTTTACAAAGTGCTTTGACAAACAGCAAAAACAAAAACAAACTAAACCAAACACAGAAGAACATAAACAACAGCAAGAACATAACAAATGCAAAATACTAAAAATAATTAAATACAATTCAACAGAAAAGAACCCAAAGTGCACGATACCCAACAGACATATAGAACCCGACCATCACAAGAACCATCATAAGAACCATCACAAGAACCATCACAAGAACCATCACAAGAACCATCACAAGAACCATCACAAGAACCATCACAAGAACCATCGTAAGAACCATCACAAGAACCATCATAAGAACCATCATAAGAACCATCACAAGAACCATCACAAGAACCATCACAAGAACCATCACAAGAACCATCACAAGAACCATCACAAGAACCATCATAAGAACCATCACAAGAACCATCACAAGAACCATCATAAGAACCATCATAAGAACCATCATAAGACCCATCATAAGAACCATCATAAGAACCATCACAAGAACCATCATAAGAACCATCACAAGAACCATCATAAGAACCATCATAAGAACCATCATAAGAACCATCACAAGAACCATCACAAGAACCATCATAAGAACCATCACAAGAACCATCATAAGAACCATCATAAGAACCATCATAAACACCATCACAAGAACCATCATAAGAACCATCATAAGAACCATCACAAGAACCATCACAAGAACCATCATAAGAACCATCACAAGAACCATCATAAGAACCATCATAAGAACCATCATAAGAACCATCACAAGAACCATCATAAGAACCATCACAAGAACCATCACAAGAACCATCACAAGAACCATCATAAGAACCATCATAAGAACCATCACAAGAACCATCATAAGAACCATCATAAGAACCATCACAAGAACCATCACAAGAACCATCATAAGAACCATCATAAGAACCATCATAAGAACCATCACAAGAACCATCATAAGAACCCAACAACACGAGCTGAGACCAAGAGGACCAAAGATTTAAAAAGATGTAAGAAACTAAAAGAGCTAAAAGCAAATCAAAAGATAACAGCAATAAGAAGGTAAGAGCAGAAAAAGAAATAGAAACAAGTGAATAAATTATCAAAAAAAAAAAAAATGTAGTCTCTCTGGGGGTTCGATCCCAAGCTCCTGCAGCTACATGTCCGATGTCTAAGCCTTGAATAATTAAACCTGTCCAATGCCAAATTCTCTTATTACATCTCTTAATATTCATTTTAAGTTGTTTAAATTCAGAATGTTTGTCCTCTGAATCCAAAAAGATTCCTTCTAATGTCAACTCAGTGTCTCCCACCAAACCTTTTAAGACCTTGCTGAATTTGAATGTGTTTGTTGTGCTTTTGTTTCCTCCAGGAGGCCATCATTTCCCCCGTCTCCCCAGATGTGCTCTACTTGTTCCGAGTCCAGGCCGCGTGCATGAACGACATGCGCAGCGACTTCAGCCAGAGCATGCTCTTCAGAGGTAACACACACACACACACGCGCACACACACACACACACACACGCACGCACGCACACACACACACACACACACACACACACACACACACACACACAGAAACACACCTCACATGCTCATAGATTTCTGCCACATTATCTTGAATGTCATCATACATTTCAGTATGTGTGTCTTTAATGTACACATGCCCTCTGTCGTCATGGTGCACACATATTGTCTTTCATTTGTGCACCAGCGTTATCTGACGGTTTTGGATTCCTTTCATCGTGATATTAAATCTTTCATACTCTGGGTTTTCACGTTATTAATGTGAGCGCGTATTGACAGCTGCAGGCTAAAAGAAAAACAGCAGAAAGGAAACAAATAAAAACTAAAGGGGGGAAGCAGCTGAGAGGCAGCGAGGTGCACTCATTTCATCTAACCTCATTTAGTTTATTGGTTGCCCCATTAAGTATTCAGCACCTTGCGTTTATATTCTGCCATGCTGTGATTAATGTTCTTACAATGCACTCACGGATGCCTCTATAAGGAAGTGTTGCATGGTTGTCTCTCCTGTGTTTAACTCTAATAATAATCCCCTGTTGTTGTTTTGTTTTTTTCCCCTTCCTGCGATTAGCCAACACCACCCGGGTCTTCGAGGGGACGAGGATAGTGAAGACTGGAATGGTAAGGGAGTTCAGAGTTGACTCACTGCTGCTGTCTTTTCAACTTGTATCCAGCAGAGAGCAGTGTCTGTGTTAGCTTCGTGCAGGACAGGAGGGACTCAAAGAGAAGACGTCATGATGAGAGTGGTGCTGAATTCACTTCTTTAAGATCAGTTTTGCATGAAGAATACAAAGTTCTGACACAGTGAGTGGGTGAAACATCAGATCATCAAATAAAATAACTAAAACATCCCACAATTCTTGAAAATATCAACATTTCGACTGTTATTTTGCTCAGTTGCATCCACTAAAAAGACCTGAATTAAATAGGTAAAACTAAATAAACGCTGATGTTAGGGCTGGTTGTGCCAATTGCAGGTTTCACATGTTTCAAAAACAGTGAATAAAAAGTTTTAAATGTATTTCCTGTTCCCTGTGTGAGAAGGCCCAAATGTTGTGATCTGTGACACCTCAAGGCCTCAGCTTGCTCCAGAGAAACCTTTGAATCGACTATCCTCAGGACTTGCTTAAGGTCTGCTAAGAATCACAGTTTTTAACTTTAATCTCTCACTCTGCACACGCTTCAGATATACTTGAATTGCAGAGTTCCTAAAATGTTTCATATTGAGTGATTCTTTTCTTCGTAAGTGGTTTAAACCATCGAACACCTGAAGGCCTGAGGAGGTTACAAAGAAGCAGATCAAACTTCTCTCCTCAGGACTTGCCATTGGTCTGTTTGAAGATCAGTTTGTATTTTTTGCTACGTGCACATTTTAATATTCATTTTAGATTTAAAGGGGTGTCTGTTTGGCTCGGTTGATAGAGCGGGCGCCCCGTTCAGAGGCTCGCACCGGTCACAGGATCTACTCCCAATCCTGACCCTGTTTGGTGCAGGTCACCCCCCCTCTCTCTCTCTCCCCACATTACCCATCTCTCTATAGTTGTCCTATTGAATAAAGGAGAAACAAGCCCAAGGAAAACAAATTAAACAATTTTTGATTTTTAAATGTGAATGATTCTATTCCTGACTTTTGAAACCTCCAACCATTTTGACCCCTTACACCTTAACGATAAAGAATGCACAAATACATTTTGTCTCTTATGTATTTTGCCAGTCTTGAAAGAGAGAGAGCGAGAGAGAGAGAGAGAGAGAGAGAGAGTGTTGAACGTAATATGGGAAAGTAACCCCCGGGTTGGACTTGAATCAGAACCGTCTGCTTGAAGCAGCCTCCGTAGGTGGTGCATAACCTAAACGCTCTGCCATCTGGAGCCCTGTAACTTTTCTTTTAATGATCAAAATTTGTTGTTCAATATCTTACTCCATGCACTTTCAATAAACTCTTAACTTGTCAGTGGACCCAATGTTTCAGAGGATGTGAGTCTGTTAACCACTTAAGGCCACATTATGTTTAAAAAGAAATCGTTTCTTTGACATGTTGTTCTTCCACCTTTAAAAGGAAATATTGGTGTTTGTAATGGCCACACGGTCAGAATCAGTCAGTTAGTAATCTCTATTTGCAGATTAGACATAAAACTGTAAAAATCTGAGTACAGGGGTCTGGATTTTCAGCATGGGTCAAGTGTTGACCAATCACGTATAAGCAGCTTTGGTGTGTGCAGGGAAAACAGGTAGAACGTTATCTGACAAACCTGCTCCCATCAGCAGTATTTCTGATGATGATTTATTCGTCCCAGATTTGAACAGATATCTGCATGAAAGTGCAGCTAACAATCTTTTAGATCCCCTGACCACCAAATGCATCAGAGGCCATCGATCCGACCTCCATTCAGCCAACAAACATTTTTAAAGTCACTTTGTTCTCCTCTTGAAGACAGACCTGATAAATGTTGAAGTTAAAGTAATCTGCATCAAGATGTTGTTTTGGCAAACCTTTAAACGAATGACACGGGACACTGCCTCGTTGAAACACTCACAGTTTTTGGCTTTAGTGTGAATATGTGAATTCTGAAGATGTTTAACCAAAGTAAGCTTTTCCTCCTGAGATTGTTTGGAATTCCTGAATTTACACTAATCATAAAAAGTTAGAGACTTAAAGAAATTGCCTGATTTCTCTAGTCCTTCAATAACTTGGCCATCCCTTGGATTCATTTCAACTGCTAACCTAAATCAGAAGTCAGTGGACCAATACCCTCAAGGGTAAACACTTCAATTACAACACATAATCTCATGTTCTAATCATTATTGTTTTCTTTCTTAGCCGACGGTGTCTCCAGCGTCCTCCGCAGACATGGCTCCCATCTCCTCTGGCTCTTCTACTTGGACCTCCTCAGGAATCCCCTTCTCCTTTGTCTCCATGGCGACCGGAATCGGCCCGTCCTCCAGCGGTAGTCAGGCGACGGTGGCGTCTGTTGTGACTAGCACTCTGCTGGCCGGCCTGGGCTTCAGCGGCGGCGTCATCTCCTCCTTCCCCAGCTCCGTATGGCCCAGCAGAGCTCCGACCCGTAACCCCGCCTCCGCCCGCCAGACCGCCGAGCCCACCGAGCCTGCCAAAGATGCCGCCGCCTCTCCTTCTGCTGCCGCGACGACCTCGGCCAGCGATAACGGAGAAGCGGCGGGTGAGGAGAGAGAGAACAGCAAGGGTCAGGGAGAGGATGGAGAGAGGGAAGGGGAGGAAAAGGAGGAAGAGGAGGAAGAAGATGAGAAAGATGAGAAGAAGGGAAGGAAGCGATCAAGAAGTGAAGGCAAGGAACGGAGGAAGAACAACAGCGCGGAGGTGAATGAGCCGACCAGCCAGACGCCGGACGCCACCGCGAAGGAGAAGAAACAGACTGAACCAGATCCGTCTAACATGCTGCCTGTTGTGGAAGACCAAATGGACGTGTATACCCATAATCCACTGGACTCTAACTCCACCATCACCACGGAGGCAGATGATGATATGGAAGCATACCCTGCACTTAAAGGCCCGGCAGCAACACTCAGATCCAGCACGGGGCGCAAGAAGCAGTGGCCTTTCTCCATCCATACCGGTAAGTCGACCGTTATTAGCTTTGATAATTTTGTAGAGCAACAAGTTAGGATTTGTTGAATTGCGTTTTCTTGCTTGCACCAGTGGATCACTTGTCGGGAGAAATGTTCCAACTCATTGTGTGATACCTCCTGCAGCTTTGTGAGTCATTTATCCATTCATAGTGCCCTGATTGAGGTATGTATCCCCTTAGATCAGGCATGGGCAAACTACGGCCCGCGGGCCATATACGGCCCGTTGGGCTTTTTAATCCGGCCCGCCGAACTTGTCCAAATTATATTATTATTAAATACAATTTTATTATAATTAAACCTCCTTCGTTTTCCCCTGTAATGCCCGCGTTTCCCCAATAGATGGCGCACTTCAGAGTGTGGTGTATTACGCCCTTCTTCACTTTTTCGCTTTGCCCTATGAACCCGTATGAGCCCTTCTGTAAAAATGAGCAGATCAAAGAAAAGAAAAGTGGACAGTGAATGCCGAGTGTTTAATACGGAGTGGACAACTAAATATTTTTTCACTGAAGTCCGATCAAAGGCTGTATGCCTGATATGCCAAGAAACTGTCGCAGTTTTCAAAGAGTACAGTATCAGCCGTCACTTTGCAACGAAGCATGCTAACTACGCTAGCAAGCAGTCCCCGCAGGAACGGTTCAAGATTCAAGAGTCAACTACCAAGGCAAGTTTTTTGCTGGCATTCAAATTAGCAAAGGCTAGCAAGCCTTTCTCCGAAGGCGAGTTTTTAAAAGAATGCGTGGTAGAGACAGCAGGTCTCTTGTGTCCGGAGAGCCAAGGCCAGTTTGAAAAAATCAGTTCATCACGCAGGACTGTGACTCGCCGTGTGGAACTGATTGACGAAGATATAGCCAGCGAATTAAACAAAAAGGCTGAGTCCTTTAAGTTATATTCACTAGCGCTGGATGAAAGTAATGACGTAAAAGACACGGCTCAGCTCCTCATTTTTATCCGAGGGATTAATGACAGTTTTGAGATAACGGAGGAGTTTTTGACCATGGAGTCCCTGAAAGGAAAAACACGAGGAGAGGACTTGTATAACCAGGTGTCTGCTGTCATCCAGAGAATGAAGCTACCTTGGAGTAAACTTGTCACAACGGATGGATCGGCAAATTTAACTGGAAAACATGTTGGGCTGCTGAAAAGAATCCAGGATAAAGTGAAACCAGGATGTTATTTTCCTTCACTGCATCATCCATCAGGAATCTCTGTGTAAGTCTGTATTGCAGCTTAATCATGTCGTGAATCCAGTTGTAAAACTTGTTAACTTTATACGAGCAAGGGGACTTCAGCATCGTCAGTTTATTACGTTCCTGGAGGAAACTGATGCGGATCATCAGGACTTACTGTACCACTCTCGTGTCCGCTGGTTAAGTTTGGGCAAAGTGTTTCAACGAGTGTGGGAGCTGAAAGAGGAGATCAGCGCATTTTTGGAGTTAATGGGGAAATCCGACAAATTTCCTGAGCTAAGCGATATACCTACGTATGTGAGCAGACATTCAGCGTCATGAACATCAACAAAGCCCCTCACAGATCCAAGTTAACTGACCAACACCTCGGATCTATCCTGAGAATTACCGCTACAAAACTAACTCCAGACTTTAATGCACTGGCAAAAAAGGGAGATCAACAACACTGTTCCCACTGAAACTGAACGTGAGTTTCTCTACTGTGTTTATTAAAATTTAATTTAATTAAATGAATGCATTTGGAAATCAATTTGTACAATGAGCCTTGCATATTCATGCTTTGCTATCTGTTAAAGGCCAAATCCTTTCATGTAATGGCTTTTACATGTCATTTCTATTAGTTCACACAAACACTCCATCCATCTGTTCCTGGCCCGGCCCCTCTGTCAAATTTTAGAACCCATTGTGGCCCGCGAGTCAAAAAGTTTTCCCACCCCTGCCTTAGATTAATATGAAACGAAACATCCCCCAAAGAAGAAGGTTTGAAAGTGATCTTGAGTACGTACTCATGGCCGTAACCATCAATGAGGTCAACGAGGTCTGGACCTCTGTTGGATGATCCACTCTGATCCCCCCACCATGGTTTGGGACGGATGTGATAGACCATTCACTGAACAAATAGGAAGTAAATGTGTGTGAGTTTGTGTCGGTCAGGTGTATAGCTTGAGTGGAATTTGAAGGTATCCTTTGGGTAGGAATATAGCATGCCCCGAAATGCCTTGAATACGATTCATTAAGAGAACAATTTCCAGACCTCACTAATTTCTAAACCCCTTGTTACGACCCAATACGTATCAAGAAAGTGTTTTGCAGATCCACAAAGTAGACTTTTTGAAAAGACCCTTCAAAGCTAAAATGGTAAATGGACAAATTAATATTGCACTTTTCTTGTTGTCTGACGACTCAAAGTGCTTTCACACTACATGTCATATTTACCCATTAACATAAAACACCATTTCTGTCTCTCAACATGAGGCCAGACTGACAGAACAGTAAGTGTTGGATCACTTTAAACCAGCGCACGCCTGATGCACCTCAAAGTGACAAGACCACTTAACCATACAGGTGGCGAGGTACCCCTGTGATTAATGGACTCGGACTTGTAAAGTGCTCTGCCTGTCCTCTGACCACTCAAAGTGCTTTTACTCCACATCACTCTTTTACACTCTGATGGCCGAGGATGCTGTGTAATGTGTCCAACTGCCTGTCACTTATTTGAATGTCTTGCCCATTAACGGCCCGGCCCCACTGTACGCGACTATTCTGGCACCCCATTCACTTCGTACTGGACGCGACACACGAGTAGGGGCAAAGGATTATGGGATGTTTGGCTAGCAGGCACAGGAACTTCATTGAACAATATTCAAATGAGTGTGATGCAAGCTGCACGATCCTCCATTTGATTGGATATTCTGGATTCTCCCTTGATTGACAGGAAAGGCTATTTTCCCCCAGCATTCAAACCGGAAACAACATGGCGGCGTTTTTCCTAATATAAAAATACTTTTTTATACATAAACAGTGCACTGAAATCTCATTCTGAAAGCATTTGGTGCAAGAAATGTGTGATGTAGTTTCTGAATCTTGACCCAATTTGGCCGAAATAAAAACTTTGTTTGACCTTTGTGGTGTATGCTCTGCTGTGACTGACAGTCACTTGTTAGCGACATGGTTCACACCCACAAGCAGCAGGGAGACTAGCCGTCAAGTGAGGTCTTGTTGGATGCAGTGAGGCCGCACGGTAATACTTCAACAATTGATGCAGCATGAGCTGGGGATCCAACCAACTGACTCTACCACCGAGCCAAAGGTTCAAATATAACAGCGTATAGTCCCATGAGTAATACCCAAACCTGTGTTTATACATACACATGGGTAAACTAATGTTCTGGCTATCAGCACTATTGAATTTTAGCAGAAAGTAACAGGAAGTTATAGACGAAACGGCTGCTGTGACCCTAACTTCATTCCCTTGAGGGGTGAGATCAACGGTTTGTTCAGTCCTTTTCTTGTTAAGATGAAGTTTGATGTGGAGGCATCAGATGGTTCTGGCAGTGTATATGTCAGCGTCATGGCAAACAATAGCTCCAGGGAGATTAAGTAAACATATTGTATTTAAGCTGCGTCCAAGTTAAAGTGACCAAAGCTGTGAGTTAATTATCATTTCTCCTTTCATGAGTTTAGGTTGGAACACATGTCAGATACTGGCTCGAGATCTGTTCGATAGTTTATGTGATAAGAGGTTTGAAGTCAGAACGAATAAGAAGTAGACAGTAGAGAGTTGAGTCTGTTTAATGCAAGGTATGAAGTGGAACAGTGCTCTTACATAATAAACCTCTCTGTGTGTCTAATGGGCTTCATGTGGTAAGTTGCAATGAATTGCATTGATTTAGAGGGGATGAATTGCAGTGTTGAAGACAGCGTTCCTGCAGGAGCTGAAAGCAGACCTTAATGCTTCCCCCCCAAGCCAAGACTTTTCAGCAGGGCACTGCATTAGCCCAGTCAGCACCATGGGACATCAGTTCAATTCCAAGTGCTTTGAAACAGTCTGAGCGCATGACCAGACATCATTATGAACAGGAGCAATCATCTCATATTCCAGGAAACAGCTTTTCTTAACCTCTTTGTCAAAGCGTCTTTGGGAAATTGTATTCTGTTTGAGCTGGAGGCAATCGAGGGCAAACGCTTAAATGTTGTTGCACAAAGTTGGTAGCTGTATAAATTCGGATACAGAGCATCTGCTGTGGAGAGATTGGTTTTACATTGAGTGCATACTTTGAGTTCTTTAAAAGCATAAATCCTCAGCCTATACTACCTCACATCATAACAACAAAGGCATAGAGACTGGACGTTATCTCCTAACAAACCAGTCTAGATCAATGTTTGACGTCTTTTCTTTGGAAGTCTAAACATCCTTCAGTAGTAACACTGTACAACTCATACAAATGATATCTTTTCTAGACATGCTGATTAAATTATGGGGTGCACTTGTTTCAAAAATTGTGAAAATTGTCATTATCTTTGGGTAATTTTTAAATAATGGCCATTTGGAAAAAACCAGGAGGTGTAGGGATAGTCGGGATGGCATGCAAAAAAAAACAACGACAATCCTGCTTAAGGAATGACAGTCTGATAGGGCGTTCACACATGCACAGAAGTCTTGAAGTTTTCAGGTGAGATGCATGTGGGGAATGCAAATGTGGTTCATCTGAGGGTCGCTGCTAGCAAGCTGCTAGCTCGCTTCTTACTGCTTCAAAATAGTGTGAAAGTTTTCTCAGGCGTCCTTCCAATGGGTTGAACGAACGCATGCTGAGTGAGAAAGTATTCCTTGTTTATATGACATAAATTATCACATTTATCAATAAATTCAGACTTTTGCGATGTGTTTTTATAACGATGATAAACGACGAATTTGCAATTGCTAATTTGCTAATGGCTAGTGTCACGTTTTGCAGTGATTTCGTCTGCTATGGCTTACATTTTACTCTCCTGCATTCGACCAACAGCTGGAGTAAGCAGTTTATTTGCAGATTAAAAGATTATACATTTTCAAACTAAATAAAATAATCAGATTAAAGATGAAACCGGCTACAAAGTAATGAAAAACAAACTCTACTTTGACCAGAAAACACATGGAAATGTGGACTGTTTGTTTGTAATATTTTAATAAGATATACTGTTAATCTGTGAGCTTGTTCATAACCTTGAGTGCAGCCTCACATCATAGAAGTAGTTTTGATAGACACAGGTTTACTCGGGTCACATCTTGAGGATTCAGCAGCCTGTCAAACTTACTCCCCCCCCCCCCCCCCCCCCCCCACCTCCTTCCCTCTCCTCCAGTGCCCCCTCATCCTCTCTGCCTCCCTCTCTTCTTGCTCTGATCTGAGAGCTGGCCTACTTTCAGACAAGGCGAGAGAGGAGATGAGGCTTGCAGGCTAAACTCAGCTGCAGGGAAAGAAAAAAAAAGAGCCTCTGCTCCATTTATAGTTACATGTGAGTGTGCCTGTACAGTATGCATCTCACTGCACATTGGTGACTAGCCATGTGTGTGTGTGCGTTTGTGTGTTTCATGCTTGCGTGCTGCCAGCGAGGGTTTTATTTATTTATTTATTTGTTTTTGGCAGAGCGGCTGTAAGCGTAAGAGCAAAGCAGAAGGAAAACAGAGGAACAGAGGCAGGCTGGAGTCTCTGGGTCGCTCTGTTTTGCACCCTGCATGTCTGTCTGTGTGAGTGTGGATGTAAGGAAAAAAAGGGGATGCAGAGACAGTGGGCGATGCAAACCAGCTGTGCTGCAGTGCAGGGGGCCCGGCCTGATGTAGCAATCGGCTTCAGGCGAAAAGCTGCAGATTGAAGGCCATGGGGGCCGGCGTCAGCTCCAGCAACGTCACGGCTGCAGCGGCTGAAATGGGTAGGTGGTGCTGATGCTGTCGGTGGTGATGATGAGGGGGATGTTAAAGCAAAAATTAGATTAGACAAAAAAGACTTAAGTCATGCAGAGCTGCGCTTTGTTTTGATTCAAGCATGTGGCTGCACTTTCTCAGAGAGTGTGCAGGGCAGCATCAGCTGAGAACTAGCCCGGTCTGTACGGGTCTGTGATCATTTAGATCTATCTGATGGTTTTTAGTCGCTGCAGCTTATCAGTCTGTTGAAGTCAAAGTAGGAAATTCATTCTTCAGGAAATAAGGTTGTTTACTATCATACTACTGAGCATCATTTTCAGATATTGATTTTTCTTTTTTTTTCTCATAGTCCACTGCACAGTATATAAAATATATTTTATATTTTGTATTTTACAATTTATATTTTATATTTTATTTTTTATATTTTATAATTTACATTTTATATTTTATAATTTATATTTTATATTTTATTTTTTATATTTTATATTTTATAATTTATAATTTATATTTTATATTTTACAATTTATATTTTATATTTTATATTTTATATTTTATATTTTATATTTTATAATTTACATTTTATATTTTATATTTTATAATTTATATTTTACATTTTACATTTTATTTTTTATATTTCATATTTCATATTTTATATTTTACATTTTACATTTTACATTTTACATTTTACATTTTTAAATTCTATTTTATATATTGTAATAGCTTCTTATACTGTATTATTCAAGTTGTTGCTAGTTCTGCTTTATTTCCCTGTTAATTGTTTAGCACCAACACACCAAGTCAAATGTATGTATGTGTAAATGTACTTGGCAATAAACCCCGATTCTGATTCTGATTCTAATTCTGATTCTCATGCAAAATTGTGATTCTTGAGCCTGGCTTAGCAAATAAGCTGTGTCCTGATTCTGCACTAAAGTATTTGTAGTGGTACAGTATTAAGAGCGACATGAACATCGTCTGGAAATAAAAATATGCTCCAATGGAAGTCAATTAATCTTTCCATTCATATAAATCAAACATGGAGTAAACTGTATTAATGAGCAGTATTGGAGAAGGAAATAATTATATGATTTTTCACTTTTACTGACAGATTTGTGAGATCTCCTGACTTTATTCTTGCAAAGAGTCCTATATTAGGAGTGATTTAGAAACCTTCTCAGATCAACTGGACGATGAAAGGACAGAAACCTTTATCTTAGTGAGGAAGCAGTCGACCCTGTTGCTAGGTATGCCACATTCTTTCAAAAGCTGTGATTGGCTGATTTAAAAAAAGGAGGAAAAATACAAATAAAATCTCTCTAACACCGTGTCCTAACAGCACGGAGACGTTAGCTATCTCGTCAGGCAGCAATCAGACGCTCGCTGTCATCACTGCATCTGTTAAATATTGCCTTATTTGCTCTGTGAATTTCAATTTTCCCCCTTGCAAACAGGATGACATTTAGAGCTTTTATTTTGAAGGTGGAACAACTGGAGTGTGGTGACGAGCTGTTGACTCAAATCAACACACTCCAAAGGCTCGGGATTAAACGGCTTGAGCAGAATAAAGTTCATCTTGTGTCAACGCACAAGAATTTCAATCATGGATACAGTCAGATATTAATGATGCACCACAATCTCCACTTTATTACACAAGCTAACAAGCGCTGATGAGTGAGAAAAGTGAGACACTGGCAGTGCCTCGTGGAGCCCCCTCCTTCCTCCTTCCTCGTTCATTTATTTTGCACATTTAGCGCTCGACTTCATCGAGACATTGACTTCAACAGGAAACAAAAGACTCAAGCTGATTTTGTCGACGCTGCCCGCTCGTGTCCCGTCCTGTTAGGACACGCTGTTAGTGCAGAGAGACAGTGAAATAAATCGTCCTAATCAGAGAATCTAGTCAGACATTATGTAAATATGAACACGACATTATGTAATGAAACATCTCTGTTGAATAAATTACGAGCTATACTTTCAAATGAAAGACTACAACATATCTTAAAACACATGTCCACTTGTCCAGCAGCCTCTTAGCTTGCTGCTAGTTAATTTCATCATTTTAGTACTCAGTCTTATTGATATGAAGAAGAGGCTGTGACAGCGCTGTAATCGTTTGTGTCATCACCCTGCTGAGTGACAGTCGTAACAGAACCGTTGTGTTTTTCCCGGTGCCTCGTATCATAATGTTGTGATCACTTTAATTTCTGGGCGATATATTGAGCTGTTGTGTCAAATTTCTCCTCATCTTGAGAGACTCTTAAACTTCTTAAAAATCCTCTCAACAGTTTCTAACCTCAGGAGGTCTCTCATTGGCCAGCATGCTTTGTTAATAACTTCATAATTTGAGGATCTTTCTTAGAGTTTCATCACTGGGAGCAGCTCTCCATGAGTACGGCCCCTGATCCCTCAAACCCCTCACAGTGATAGAGACAAAAGGTGATCTGATGTTACATGATGTGTGCATTTGAGTCCAGCAGTTGAACCTGTTAGCCTCGTCGCTAACCTTTCTGCAGCGCTAATGTCAAAAGTTACACTGTTTCTTTAAGAGGATGGTGCATGACCGTGACATTTAAATATACCCTACAAGTATGTAGTAATGTGCTCGGCTGCCCTTTGCCGTCTTTTTTTTATGGTTTGAGGACCAAATCTTGTCAAGCTAGTTGAGGCTCCATCACACATGGCTGATCTCACACTCAGCACATCTTTTGAGACTAACCCAACCCCACATCGGTTCATGGTGTAGACGTGAAATTACCTCCTTTATAAAGGAATCAACAGCTATCTATTTTTGCAAAGGCTGCTGGGAAGTCAACTTGTGTTTGTTTCACTTGAGTCCAACATTTAGTGAACATTCCTAAGAAGAGGAAATTATGTCTGCAGCTTTACTTACTTGCATCCATCCATCCATCCATCCATCCATTTTCTACACCGATTTTCCTGTTTGGGGTCGCGGGGGGGCTGGAGTCGATCCCAGCTGTCATTTGGTGAGAGGCCCTGTGGTTGGACTGTTCACCGGCCAATCACAGGGCTGACATACTGTATAGAGACATTCATCCAGCCACACCTATATTGTAAATTTTAGAGTCACCAATGAACCTAACGAGCATGTCTTTGGACTGCGGGAGGAAGACGGAGCACCCTGAGAGAATAACTTTGATGCTCAGTATAATTGATTCTGCAACAAGAGATATGTTGTCGAGGCTTTCATGTGTTCATCCAATCAAAAATGAGGGCTACATTTTCAACCCCTGAACAACAGATTTTGTTCGATCCTGTTACCTCTCGCTCACCCAGTATTTCAGCATTCATCAAATTCCTTCTTGATTTGTGTCCACTCTCTCCAGAATACCATCCATCTCTTCCAACTTCTTCTCAGCCTCCGCCTAGAGTATTTCTTTCTCTCCCTTATTGATTTGTTGTTGTTGTTTTTTTTCTTCTTCCAGATCGTCCCAGTGCCGTGACCAACCTGACCCACCAGGTGAGGACGGGGTCCGGTGCGGGTCTGGGCCGTGTGGAGTGGTTGGTACCTCTGGGTGTGGTGTCAGCTCTCACTTTCCTCTGCCTCGTTCTGCTGCTGGTCGTGCTCGTCTACTGGAGGTGGGTGCAACAACGCTTCTGTCAACTTGTGCGTTTTGAGTTTGGTTTGAAGGTCGACGGAGAAGCTGCACATAAGAGGAGTTAAAGATGTAGAAAACACGTCATGAAGTTTGGTTAGAGATACTGAGAGGGGAAACAAACTGGCCGAGCAGTATTAGACAAACTCCACTTCCACACCTTCATGTCGTGTCTTGCCTCAGGAGACCCCCCCTCCTGTCCGACGGGGATAGTCTCCCACTTTGAGGTGCATGTGTGAAGAACCAGATCAGGAGGATTTCAGGCAGTGTTGTAGTCAACCGAGACCAAGACATACCCGAGACCGGAGTGCTCCGAGACCTAGACATTTAGGGTTTGAGTCCGAGTCAAGACCAACATCCATAAATATCTCTGAAAAATCATCATCTTGTGTCAAGGGGGCGTGTCACGCACTTAGACCTTAAAACCTGGGAGAAGGCTGCGGCTGTAACCTGGGGGTTTAAAATCAAATGATGAATTCATTGAAGTTATTTGTTCTTTTAGGAAATATGTGTTTTCCTCCGAATCAAAGTAATGACGAGGAATCATATCCTGGTGACCGATCTTGATTTAAAATCCGGATCTTCCCAGTTTGAGACCGAGACAAGACCGAGTCAAAATGCTTTTCGATTCTGTGACGAGACCGAGACCTTCTAAAAATGGTCTTAAGACCGGTCTTTCAGGGCTCAGGACTGAGTAATGTGAAAACCGGTTTAGACATACAAGTGTTTATGGTTAGGGGTTTAACACGGGGTTTAGAGACATGATGACATCCTCTCTTGTTAAACGTACTTATCAGGTCACATCTCCAGCTTCTGTATAGTCACATTCACAAACTCACTGAGAGTCACGGGGAGTCATTTGGTGTGAGCTCGTCCTCTGAGTGAGGCCGTCGAGGGATTTGAAAATCTCTCATTGTGTTAATTAAAGCCGAATGAAGAGATGATAAAGACAAAGAGGATTACCTGAACAACTCCAGGGAGGCTCATTGTGTGGAGAAAACACATTTAATTTAGGATAATAGTGAACTGTGTTAATAAGCTGTTTAGGTATTCAGTTCACACTCTTAACTTATCTTAATAAACCAAGTCCATAAACATACGAACATCTACAAGATATTAATCCGGCTTTTAATTGATTAAACATCTCTGGAAATGAAACTAGTGAGGAGGTCGACATGCAGGACTTAATACTTCACCAAAAACTGTAAAAAGATCCTTGATAGTGCAAATAGATTTTTCTTTCAGACTGAGTAAGTGACCTCGACTGTGTGAAAGAGAAAACTGTCAAACATTAAAGGAGCAGTATGTAAGTCTGACACCTAGTGTTTAAAATGGGTACTGCAGTTGAAATTCTAAACTTTGCAGAGAGCTGTCTCCCCCCCCCCCCCCCCCCCCCCCCTCCTCTCTAGAGTGGATGCTCACACAGGTCACCATGTGGTGGACACTGAAGCTTCAGTGTTTATCCAGCTCTGCATGGGTCTGTAAACCTTTCTGTGTTCTAACCTCTCTCCATTTTTCAAAAAGCATCTCCAATATTGATCCTAGTTTGAGCACATTTCTGCTCGTGGAGCTTATTAGAAACATGCAGAGGCTTTTTAGGTCGGGTACAATCACTTCTATCTGAACCACTTCTCTTGCCCGCTTCCATCGCTGCAACACCTGTTGACCTGATAACTGCTCTCATATCTGGCAAACCAAGGGGCGTCCAAAACGGCCGTGTGGGGGCGTGTCTTAAAACCGTCCACCTTCTCTGGTCCAAACAAATCCAGAGCATTCAGGAGCAGAATCTAAAGTTAGAAGGAGGACATACTGGCTGCTGCATTGTTGTCAGAGAAGCCAGCACTTCAACATGTTTCCTTAATGTCTGATCAGATAGTAAGGTCACTTTATCATTTCACTCTCTACACATCTCACTGATTGATCCTTTAGAAGAGTGCTATGTTAAAGTGTTCGCTGAGATGTAATTATCTGACATCCGAAAAGCATGTTGCAATTGAGTGAGGGTGAGCAAGATAAGAAAACAGAGGCAGTGCCCCGGCTCTGCCCCTCCACATGTGGACGAGGTCAGCAGAGATTTGCTGTGGACACCCTAAACAAATAAAGCCCAAATTAAAAGTACATTAAGTGCCTGAAATGTAAACCTTTAGCGGAGCTAGAAATATTAAACTCTGCTCATTTAAACATTGTTTCAAACAGTTTTACACCCTAAAGACAACATTACACAGGGGGTCCACCCGACTTGTGGCTGTGAGGAGTGTTTATTTACCCTCCTGAGGCCGTATATCACTGAGAGCAGCATGACTGACCAGATGGTTCAAACACACACACACACACACACACACACACACACACTTAAGAAACCCATGGGCCGCCCGCTTGGAGGACCATAGATGGGGCGCGCACACTAACCACTGAGCCACCAGCGCCCCAACCGCCCTCTGTTTTTATAAAATTAAACATTGAATATATTTAAGCTCAAAAGGTTTAAAAATCCACATCAGCGGGTCATACCACCACGTTGAAAGTTCTGCCGTTTCATGTCTAAAAAGATGACTGATGGTCAGTATATAATCAGCCTAGACTCGCTAAATTCTCTTTGCAGACTGAGGTCGTTGTTTTTAACTCGTCAGTGTTGTCATGTGAAGACACCCAGAGAAAACACACACAAAGTTCAGGGTGTCTAAAAGGTTGTTAATACGTTTATTGCTACACAAGATCCACATTAATGAGAACACTGGAGCGCACTGTTGAGTGGGTTAGTGTTGAGAAATGATCTACCCTCCCTCATGCTTACACACACACACACACACACACACACACACACACACACACACACACACACACACACACACACACTCACTGCAGGCAGCAGGTGCTGGGGGTGTGTTGGGTCATTTAATCCTATTGTGGAGCGACGCTCTCAGGCCTCACAGCTACGCGCCTCACAGACTCCGCCCACCCTGCGCTCCCATTGGCCCTGCAGAAGAAGTTGGCGCCGCCCCTCGTTGCTCATGACTTTAGCTGTGCTGCGTTTACGCTCTGTTGGAAAGAGATCAGTACGTGAACCCTAAACTGTAACACATTATTTCAGTTTGGTGACACGTTCTAAAACACAATAGAATTTTTTGTCAAATTTGTAATTTTTTCCCCTTTATACATTTCTAGATCCCTTCATGAATTTCTTTACTGCCCTGTATGTTTCGATATCAGAATCTGCCCCAAAAATCCCATATCGCTCGAGCTCTCAAAGTTATTATGACAAGAGGAAAAATAAATACTGACATAAATGTAAAGATAAATATATTATTTACATCTCCTGTTGTTTTGATTTACATTTTATTTACACCTAACCATAAGTTGAATCTATAAAAAAAATAAGGAATATCTATTTAGACTCATGAAGAGACTTTTATATTAAATGTAACCAAACTGTGAGTAACTTTCTGTTTGGAGATAACTTCTTTCAATCAAAACATATTTCATCATCTTTGTCCCACGCGACTTGAAAGCATCACCACACCAGCTGTCCGACACCAGGAAGTGGCTTTTTTACAGTCTGTGGGATTGACCTGTGTTTGCATGTAAGTGTGTTTGAGTCACAGAGAGGGAACACCCACCTTCACGCCTTGTTAGGAAATCCCTCCTTCCCTCCCTCCCTCCCTCTGTCCCCTCCTCCCTCCCTCCCTCTGTCCCCTCCCTCCCTCCTCCTGTCCCCTCCTCCCTCCCTCCCTCCCTCTGTCCCCTCCCTCCCTCCTCCTGTCCCTCGCTCTCGTGCACTTGCTCTCAGTTCACGTCAGCAGCAGCATGCGGCAGCTCGTCTGCTCCCTCCTCTCTGCATGTTCACCAGGATGAATGCTCTCTGCTCTCTGCTCTGTATCAAGTACAGGTAGGCAGGGTCACACACACACACACACACACACACACACACACACACACACACACACACACACACACACACACACAGGGGCATTGGGTGTTGAGTAACTGCTCTCCCTGGAAGTCGGAGTAAATAAGGACGCTGCAGTGTGTAGATAATACTCTGTCAGTACGTACTTTTAGTTTGATTTAGTAGATGAATGTAACACGAGGAGTTACTCAATTCTCCATTCAAACATCAAGACGGTTTTTATTTCAAATAAAGAAACAGACGGGCTACACCTTCATCAACAGGTGTTACATTTACATGAAGTTATTTTTCTGTATGTTTGGTGAATAATAGAGCGATTGATTATTAACTATTTATTTTAGTTTAAGGGTCAGACTCTTCTAAACTTCCTCCCTCACAGCTTCTGAAATATCTAAATCTGTACTTTTTTTATTTATCTTTTTTTATGTTGATTTGAGGTTTAACAGCCCTGTAGTTACGCTCTACTCTAAAGCTTTAAATTCATTTAAATATCCGCTCATCATTAGAACCTCACTCAGCAAGTCTTCATATTTAATTTACAAACTCAAAGTTTTTGTTACCAACTTCCAAAAGTTAATTTTACATCATTATGTCATCACGTGTGCTGTAAGGCTTTAAAAAGAATATCTCGGAGGCACCGGTGGGCCGAGTGGTTAGTTTTAGCGCTCTCCATGTGTAGAGGCAGGAGTCCCCTAAATTGGGCGGCATGGGTTTGAATCCGACATGTGGCTACTCTCTCTCTCTCTCTCTCTCTCTCTCTCTCTCTCTCCCCTATTTCCTTTCTCTTCAATAAAAGCCCCAAAAATAAATCTCAAAAGAATAATAATATCTTCATTTTGAAGACCAGTGATGCATTCAGGAGAAGGCACACACACTTTTTGTTTACCTCTGTGAATCCAAAGACATCCTCCTCGTCCGTTTCGGTCTCAAGCAGAGGTGTATACGGTGGGGATGGTTGAGGACGTTCTTTTTTTGAAGAAGAAGAATTTCTTTGTTGATTTGATTCAAAGAAGCCTGAAACTCTTTTAAGACATTAAAGAAGTGAGTCTTCCTCTCTCCGTTCTTTATGTCGTGTGAAGCCTCTCGTGTGTGTTTCTTCTCCGTTGTATTTTACCTCCGACTTGTCTCAAAACGGCTGATGCAGATTTCCACTTCAAAGTGGTCTGATGTAAAACGTCTCATTTTTTTTTTGAATCGTCGCAGCCCACAGAGTAAAAACATGACAGAAGTATCTATTGAAATGTCTCCTCCTGAAGGCTTCCCTGTACGACAGCTCCGACATGTATGTGACTTCAAACACACCTGCGTGTGTGTGTGTGTGTGTGTGTGTGTGTGTGTGTGTGTGTGTGTGTGTGTGTGTGTGTGTGTGTGTGTGTGTCAGTCAGCTGCAGATCATAACACTTTGAAATCAGACGAGTCACTTTGCTCTTAAAGCAGCTGCGTGAAACTGAAGTTGTGAGGGAGAAGTCTCAACTCAGACAAGCTTTAAAGACTTATGTGTGTTTGAGCTGGGTGTGTGTGTGTGTGTGTGTGTGTGTGTATGTGTGTGTGTGTGTGTGTGTGTGTGTGTGTGTGTGTGTGTGTGTGTGTGTGTGGGGGGGGGGGGGGGGGGGGGGGAGGAGGACTGTCACTGACTGACATGATGAAATCTGTATTGTCTCTCTCTCTCTCTCTCTCTCTCTCTCTCTCTCTCTCTCTCTCTCTCTATCTCCACACACACACACACACACACACACACACACACACACACACACACACACACACACACACAGACGCTCGATATCTCTTTCTCGGGATGAATCTTTGTTGTTCTGACGTCCAACATTAAGGATGAATCTCGCTCTTTTCTTTGCAGACGCTGTTTCCAGACAGCCCACTTCTATGTGGAGGACAGCAATTCACCCCGGGTGGTACCCAATGAGACGCTCCCCGTCATCCCCATCCCAGGTAACAACCAACCACAGCTCTTTGCATATTTTAAACCCAATGCTAAACCGCTGGTCGGATGTGATGACAAACCTCGTCTGGGTAAGGCCTTGTGTCCACCTGGTGTGGTTTTTTTCGGGCAGAAAAGCGCTGGCTGTGCTCTTGGGAGCTTGCATGAAGCGTTTTGTGCGCTGAGAGGAAGTGCTGCACGTCCATCCTGTCTCTATGGCAACAGTCTGTTGATTGTTGATGAATCTGTATGTTCTTTTATTTTGGATATTGTATTTCCGATTAGACACTGAGCAAAGAGGATGTGGGTAAAAGACATGATCTGTAGGCGGCAAAACTACGGGTGCTGGTGACATCAACAGCGCCTTTCTGAAAAGTTTTCAACTTGAGCGCTCAAAAAAAAAAAAAGGCAGAGCGCTTGGAAAAAGGACGCTGCACTTTTTCTCCAGGCGGTCGCTTTCTGCTGCGAACGCCCTCTACTCATTGAAAACAACTGAAAAAAAGACGCTGGCATTCAGAAACTAAAAACACGAGGTGGACACGGGGCCTCAGGAATTTCAAAGATTTGTATTTTTTTGTTTGTTTGTTTTTCTGTTTGTTGCTGAGTGCATAATGTTTCACCCCCTCACATTTACTGTTAACTAACCCTGAAGCATCGAGCCGTCAGCTAACTACATACTCATTAGTATGAGTTCACAGATTTGTGTACGTCTCCCCGCGCGGTGTTAGTAAAGTGTGTGTCCACTCAGTGGGGGTCATAGGTCAGGGCTATTCTTGAAACAGAAGTTAAAGGTCACAAAGTCGTGAGGGAAGACGCTACTGGTCTTATCATCCCAATGACCTATGAGTCTCACTGTGGTGCAGTAATCCAAACTGGGACTGAACCAAGCTGCAACCTCTAAGTTTGAAAAATAAAATTAAGCGAAAAGCTCCAAATACAAGAAATGCCTATTAGGTTGCACATCAAAATGCTAATTTTTACAACAGAAAACAAATAAATAATTTGCTGATTTTCAGGTTAAGAATTCACTGAGTACGGAGTTTACTGACAACTTTTAGCCTGGAGACTTAAAGCTCGCCTCAACTCCTCCAGCTTGAATGTTAGATTGTTCAAATTCTTGGTAGAGGCAGCATTTCCAGCATGGTGACTGCCACCGTTGGGCTTCAAAACGCCTCTTCAGAAACCAATGGGTGACATCACTGACACTGCAGCCATGTGTAAGTCTATGAATGTTACATAGTTAGTTAGTATGAAGGTAGTAATAATAAGTCAATGTGTGGGTTAATCTATTCAGTGTGTATGTAATGTAATGCAGTTTGCACACATGCAAGCCAAGAGTTAATCACACGTGTAACCAACAGACTATATAAAACATGGACGTATAGTCTCTGTGACGTCACCCAGTGGTTTCTGAAGCAGAGTTTTGAAACCAAACGATGACAGCCGCCATATTGGATATCTAAAACTAACTTTCAGTCTACCAAGAAAAGGGCAAAGAGGTGGAGATTAGGCAGCCTTAAAGCCTCCTGGCAAACAGCTACAACACGCTCTCCTGTGAGTCAACTTAGCCCGCCTGTGATTATACACACTTATGCTTAACTCTACTTTTATCAAAACGGATGTATCGATAAAAGAATGAGCTATTGATACCACGTTTATTAAACAGTCTTGTTGATTTCTGCTTTAAAAAAATGACATTTTAACATGGGTGTTAATGGGACGTCCATCACTATTGGAGCCAGCCTCAAGTGGACACGCATCAGTTTCATATTTGAACACTGGAGGTCACCGCTTGGTATGACCTTTATAACATAATATACATTAAATGAAAGTCAAATGTGCTTTCATTCCAACCAACCACCAACCCAAACTCTTTGTAGTACTTCACATCACTGTCCTCATGCACGATGGCCGGAGCAGCTTTGTCTTAAGTTGCTGTAGTTACTTCCACATTGGGTTGTAATTATAGGGTTAAATGCAACATTGCATTGCAACACTTTCTGTTGGTACATAAATTAAACAAGAATGAAAACAGCCTGATATTTAGGAGATATACCACAAAAAATAAGTGGTTAAGAACATGCAGAGTAGACTGGAGAACAGGAGAGTCATCGATGATGTTGATGCACAGCTCAGACTGTAAATGCCAAAAAGACAGCCTGTGCCGTGTGAGTCTTTTTGTGTGTAAGCATGAGGGATATAGAGCGGTTACGCCCAGTTCACCCGGTACAAAGGACACACTCACATATAACAAAAAAAAAAAAAACACAAAAAAAAACCCTTTAGCCTCTCCAGCTCAGTCCGCAGATCCAGGATTTGGATCCAAACCTGTCAGATCAATTAAAAGCTTGTGGAGCCTCTTAACAATGAACCCTTGGCTGAGTCCAAAGTCCTCCATTCAGAGGGTTCAGGGCCACCGTGCCCGGGGACGTCAGAGTCCAGCACAGACAGAAAAGAGGCTCTGACATCGAGCCTCTCTGTCCGACGTCCAGCAGGAGGACAGAGCCCACTGAGCTCTGCTGTGGATTGGCCGTTGATTCAACACATCGCTGTGGTGTGATATTTTGATCACTGCTGGATATTTTTGATCATTCCTGGAAGGTTCAGGTAGCTTTACAGACGTTTGTAGGTTAATAACAGGAAGTAGGCCTCCCTGCTCACTTGGCGGCCAGCCCTGTGTGGACCTCAGAGTCCAGCGCGGCCGCAGACAGGGCCGTGGTGTATGACCATATGTTTGTTATGTTAATTTTCTCAATGAGCTCAGACCTAGAGCCTCACACATCCCATAATCCTCTTTAAGACCTTCTGCTGGATTTAAACCTGCGGGCAGTCGTCACCAAACCTTCCAATTAACACTGACTCACACACGCACACACACACACACACACACACACACACACACCGAGAGAGAGGCAAACAACAAGCACTTGTGTGTCACATGGGAGGTGAAGTTAAATTTTTTTGTCATTCATTGAATGCTTCCTATTTGGAACTGGTAAATAAGGAATGGGGAGGGGAGGGGGGTCAAAGGGGAACTCGATTAGAGTGTTTTTCACGTTATCAGGGTTGTGTGATGTCCGATAAAAGGCCTCATGATGTCACTTAGGCCAGGGTATGTTAGGTCAAAAATGTACAAGTTTGAAAAATGTTAGAGCATTGGAAGCTGTATTAGCCTCGATCAGCACAACAAGATCTACAACTAAACTGTCAGTTGCATTGTGGGTAATGTAGGCTGTGACAGGGGAAGATTATGCATGGTACATAAAAAAGTATAGAGTCAGCATCCCTTTTTTTAAAGGTTTAATTTTAGGGGGCTTTTTATGTCTTAATTTAGAGAAAGATGACGGAAAGTTGCCACAGGTCGGATTTGAACATAGGCTGCCCACTTGGAGGACTATAGCCTCCGTACATGGGGCGCACACACTTACCAATAGGCTATTCCCGCCCCTGCAGAATCCATTTTCTTGAAACTGACCAGTTTGAGCCACACTGTGCAGGGCTCCATGCACAAGTTTTAAAGTTTGGCTGAACATTTTTTTTGCTAAAAAGAATTTCTAAAAGCTTTTCTGATAGTTGGAAATTATTTTGTATAGAAAATCCTTTCTCCTTTATCTAAACCAAATATTCATAAAGATTGCTGATGAGTGGAAACTACATTCTGCTGAACTCAGCACCATTGGCTATACTTTTTGAAGACCCTGGAGTTATGTCTCTTTCTTATAAATCATATTTATATATTGTTTGTCGAATGCACCATAAACACGCTTAACTGGGAATTAAGATTTTATTGATAGTGAGATTTATTGAACATTGTTGATACACATCGGTGTTACACTTTAGTCCTTTGAATCGTTGTGTTCTGCTCTTAAAATGAAGCTGCACGCACTGAAAACAAACATAAAATCAGCTGCTCGTCGCTGCAGCTGTAGGGAGATTTATTCAACAGGGTTTCTGATTGTATTCACTGTTGAGTTTTTCTACCAAACACTTGCTATTCTGCTGTATATAATATATGTTTTCTGGCACAAAAACAAGTACATCACATACAGTACATGCCGTGGTGTAAGTGATTATACTCAACCAGCTGTAAAATATGTCAAAGAGCATTTTTCGCATGTGGTTAATTGGCTTTTCCAGACCCCTCTATTAACGCTCAGCACCCTGCTGCGTTTACTGACACAAATCATTCTGACACATTTACATACCTAAATGAGCATCTTGTGAGACACACAGTGAGAGGGAGCCAGTGAATGCCCTCGTTAATATTTAATGAGGACTAAACTGAAGGGAGCTCTGGGAGAAATGGAGCTGTTGTGTAATGTTTTTTTTTTGGTTTTTTTTTACATCCTTTTCACTAAACAGGCTCGTCTCATCTTGGTAGAGTTCACCTCTTTACGCTGCCGGAGTTGCAAGAACAGTTACAACTTTACAATTATTTGTCTTCAAGTGTTTGCATTGTGATGAAACATGGCGCTCCTCTCCTGCGCTGAGGGCTGAACGCCTCCACGAGCAGAAAAAAAATCATCACATCATCGACAACATTTCACTTAAACCGTTTTTTTCTCTGTTTGCTTAATTGTCTGAGGGAAAGCTGTGAAACTAAGACTTTGCTGAGCTTGCATTATTCCTGACAGAGCCTATTGTAAGGAATGGATTAACTCAAAGCACCGCTGAGAACCAGGATGCAAGTTAACATTAGCCGTTAACCCTTTCCTTATCAGTCAGCTTCTGCACGGTGTCGACGGGAATTAAACTCAAACAACTTCAAACGTAAAACAAATCTGCATCAGCATAAATCAGCTCAACATCACTGTCATCTTTTTATGGTTTAGTAAGGGCCAGTAGACCTTCTTTATTCACTGGACGATTTTAGGCCCAATTTGCCTTGTTCAACTATTTTTTTTTTCCGGGGGGGGGGGGGGGGGCTAGGTCCGATTTGCAGCTTGCCGATTATTTGGCCAAGGAATCCCCAAGTGTGTGGTGGCACTACGATTATTTTCCTGCTTCCAATCAAGTTGTAGTACGATTCCTGATCTGGAACCGTACATATGAAACATGTTAGATATTTACAGTTCCTGGTCAGACTGCCTCCAATGGAATATCCCCAGCAGCCAATCAGAGCTTGCGCTGCAAATTGTATAAAGCTGGATATAATCTGTCTTCTCAGTCAAGATTTCATCCGTATTGTTTTTGTCTTTTTTTTTTTTTCCCGCTGCAAAACAGAAAACAAAACAGAACAACTAGCTGACGACGTCTATCGTCCATTTTATTATTTTTTTTCTACTGAAGTCACCTTTTCAGACAGAGTTTGTGTGTGACATCTCGTGTTTGTTTGATCTTACCAAAAACTGCAGGTGTGTGGACTCACGGTCGGGTTGAGTCGCCTTGTGTGTGCGATCGGAATAAAATGTTTAAAATCGATTGGTCTGTGGTCTCTCTAGATCTCTAAATTTGGTTAAGATTTTAAAATGGTCTAGTGTGTAGCCAGCTTAATTGTTAGTTTCAGGTAAAATTCAAAGTTGAATATTGACCTTGATAGCTGAAGTTGGCGCCATAAAGTCCCATCATTTGTTGATATGGAGCTCATCACTGGATGAATTTAGTCCACTTGTTAAAGAAGTGTGGACATTTTCTCATAGCGCCTCATGTTGTCTTGAGAAAGAGAAACAGAAACAGTTTAGGCCAAGATAAGAGACATTCTCTTCAATGATTTTTCAAAGGTCAAATGTAAAACTCTCAACTCAGAAAAAATAGAAATTTCAATATTTACAGCAGAGTTTGAAGGCAATCTCATTTCCTTTTGGAGGGTTTGTGTGCCAAAGTTGGAACAGCTGCTTAACGTTTCCTGAAACTCATTATTGATCTTTCTAACATCTGGTCTCTAACCCTGGTACTTTCTTTCTCTCTCCTCTGCAGATGACATGGAAGCCGTTTCAGTCAAGCAGTTTATCAAACGCGTCTACGAACTCCACTCGAATAACCACCACGGATACTCTGAAGACTTTGAGGTAAGCAGCTGGGTGGTCTACTGGAAATCTCATAGGATTTAGAAATTCAACCTGTTAGCAAACTGTTGTTCACAATTCATCCTGCAGAAAGGGAACATTAACTTTCATTTTAGGTAGCGTTTTCGTCCGTCTGATTTTCTAATATTCGATCTCTAATCTCTTCCAACTGAGGGAAACTTTTTCCTCTTCATCTGCTGATGCTCCACCATGTTCAGCAGTTGGTTTCAAACTGTGTGCAGCACTGAGCAGTTTCTGTACTAGTGGGTTTTTTTAAATCTGAAACAGCTGCCTGCTGTGACCAACAAGGGGTAAACAACACAGATGTATTGATGACATTATTTTCTATAACTATGATAGATTACTTCCCATTTAAATGTCTGTTTATCTCATTCTCTGCTCGAAGGATAAGGTACTCCAAGACCTCATTTTCCATTTTTTGGAGCAACTGTAGGTCAGCTGCTAACCTCGTCTTTTCCTCTTATTCTTTGAGCTAGCTGCTGAGACACCAAACACACATGAACCTTGGCTCTATTATGTATATAAAGTGAAGTGAAAAGTACATATTAAGTAATTTGATTGTTCATTTTAAAGTTCTGCAAGCATTTTATTAATAGTACATCCGAAAACGTCAATGACTTGGTCCCTTCTAAAGATGATTTTTCAACTTTGTCGCCCTTCTTAATACATCTCGAAGGGTGAGATAATAGGTCCTTTACTGTCCTTTAAGTGACTTTTTAAAAGGAGCTCCAAGTCCTCATTGTGAGCCAATTTCATATACATTTAGAGCGGTTATAGGTCGGCTGCAATTCTCTTATTTCCTCTTCTTTCTTCTTCTTCTTCTTCTACTCATTCATCAATTAATGTTTTTTTCAAAGAGCTTTAACTAGCATTGTATTAAGAGCCCATATGGAAGCTCTAATTACCTGGTTACTTAGAGGGGCACTATGGAGCGGCTGTGTACCAATGTATCAAGGTCTGCATTTGCCCTTTTCTAAATTGGGTTACAAATATCTGTCATAGATAAGTTTGTTCTTGTCTCTTGATTGGCGAATCCAAGTCAAGTAGCATTCTAGCTAACTTTCTAGCTCACTAAATGCCATGCTAGCTAAATGCTTGTAGGCACAAGTTTTCCAAGTTGAGCAAATAACCTGCTGTTTTGCCAACTAGCTAATCACATGCTAATTATCAGGCAAACAAAATGCAAGCATGCGCATCCTTGGTAGAGTCGGTCGTGTCTCAACTGGAAGGTCAGGGTGTTCGATCCCCAGCTCCTGCAGCTACATGTCCGATGTGTCCTTGGGCAAGACACTTAACCCCACGTTGCTCCAGTTCCTCTACCATCAGTGTGTGAATGTGTAGGTGTGACCTGCAGTGTAAAAACGCTTTGAGTAGTCAGAAGTCCATTTAGAACAACAGTTTTCCAGCAGTATATTAAATCTTAATGGGATGGAAAATATGGCCCTACGCTTCACCCACGCCAGCCAAAGCTGTGAATCTATGTGACTTTTTTACTTTTTTTTTTTACCTGCGGCTTTATTTCCTCATTCCACTCTTCCTAGAAAGAGAAAACCCAGCGGGCTGAGCTGAAGCCCCCCTGAATGAGATTCTTAATTTGGAAAACAGAGCGCCTCACACACACTACCAATGTTTGAATGGATTCTACAGAGTGCTTCAGGAAAGGGAGCCCCTTGTCAAATGAAATGATCCTCCTCCCACGTTGTCACAGTTGCCTGCTGCCCCACTTTCTCTTCCTCTGACAGAAAAGAGTCGGGGAGGCCATGAGCATCAATCATCATTACTTAAGCGTAGATTAGCTGTAAAGCAATCTGACCTTCTTTTGTAGATCTCTGCAATAGAAATTAAAGTGAATTTAAATGTAAAAATGAACGCTGTCATCACTTTGATTGTAGCCAGTAGAAAAAAGTTAGAAAAAAGTCAGAGGTTTCATTTATAGCAGCTCTTCATGAGGCTGATTCTTTAATGATTCAAAGTGAATTCAACTGTTGGATACAGGCAGTGTGAGATTGCTGCCTTTTTACAGAATGCAGAGCCGTTTCCATTAGAAGAACTTAACAGATGTTACTGGAGAAAAAAACTCTAAGAAGGCGAGTTAGACCACATTCTTCTCAACCTTCATGGAAACATCAGATAAGGGATATACCTTCTACCCTCAAGACAAAGTCTGTCCCTCCCTAGAGTTATCAAACACTTTGAGCATCAAAGCTTCTTTTGGCTTCTATTGATGCTGCCAAACAAGAGCCTGAAGACACCATTGGTTAAAGAATTAAGAATATCGATTATTGAGATAAATAATGTTATTCAAGATGTAGAAATCCCGTTCATTTACTCCATTGCAGATTTGATCATTAGCCATGAAGTCAAAACCATCCAAGGTAGACTGACCACGAGCTACCCGAGTGTGAAACGATGGTTTATGTTCCTGAAGGGGACACAAGGAAGTTTGTATGATATCAACCTGGTTTTAAGAACAACATGGTTTATCTGTGAACCTCACTACTTACAATCCTAGAGCGAAGTCTCTGATTGGAGGAGCTTTGAATCCAAGCTTAAACTGTAGACTGGCTGTTGTACTGCTGTCATACAGTCCTCTCTAATTGTCACACAAACACAGATCACAGTTCAGTATTTGAGATGCCCCAGTGGAAACACTCACATCCACATAGTTGGCATTGATGTAGTCAGTGTTTTTGCCGTACTTTATCAGGATCAAGAGGGTTTTTCAGTGCACAGTCCTAACATCCATTACTCTCTAATATAGCAAAGTAAAAGGTATTAATATCTGTGAACATGTATCTGCATGTAAATGTCAATACGTGTTGCATTTGGTTGTTTGCACATATGCGTGTAAATTTGCCATCTGCTGATCACATCACCTGTCTGTGACTTCATCATCTGCAGTTAGATCCCATCCCTTCCCATCATACCTGCAACCTGATCCGTTCACACTTACTCACCACGAAGCCTCCTACGCTTAAAAATAAATCCCCATCCCAATTAGTATGATGAAACCGCCTTGAATGGCGCTAAAAAAAGGTGGTGGCCCCCGCGAAGCACCAGAGGAAATGAGACAAGAGGGGTCAGAGCCAAATCCAGCGCCTGCCCTCCCTGTTGGCCATGCTGAGCGAGCAGCCAACAGCTGTTTGCCTGGCAGTGACTCCACATTAAACACTGACATATATAAATACACAGGCTGCTAATCCCAGAACTGCTCACCGTGTAACAGCCAGCCATAAGGTAGTTTACACATCGATCCCCAAGGTTCACTTTCAGTCTTTATTAAATCCAATACTGTAAAAATAGTCATTTAACAGTAACAGTCACTTTCCAATTACTGTGTGTATCAAGCAACAACAAACTCCAGAACGGTTAAAATGGCAGCTTGGACAGTGACCCTGTACTTCAAAATGTCCACATTTAAGTCAGGTAGAGTAATTAGAGTGCACATACACCAGGATTAGCAGTATGGGGTGATGGATGGTTCAAACCAAGCGGCAACCTCCGGTGTTGAAAAATGAAGCCAATGTGGAAGTGCAAAATCCCGCAGTTCGTCGAGTGTCCACTAGAGGCTGGCTGCAGAAGCACAGGAAGTCACATACACACCCATAAAAAAAACCTGATTTACAGCAGAAATTCACATGTTTACTTCCTGGTGCAAAAAAAAAAATAGGTCTGATTAGCTCATGTCTCGATCTACACACACTGTACGGGGGTCGAAATATTTGATAACTCGTGCGTTTATATTTTATGAAGGATAAGAGTTATTCACAATAAGGCGCGTAGATAACAAGATCGACAGGCGGGTGCGATGTTCGTCAAGAGGCTTAAAACGTCGTTATGTTGACTGAAAGTTAGGGTGACCGCCGCCGATGGGACTCCAAACCACCCTGCAGGAACAGACGGGTGATGTCACTCAGGCTTCGTCCATTAATATTTACAGTCTATGGTTCCAACCAATATGAGACTTTCACCCAGTTGACTGAGGTTTCTGTTCATATGTGAAACCAGGTTCATAAATCAAAACAAACTGCAACTGTATTGTAAGCTTAACCAAGTGAATTATTGTTGCAGATCCAAAGCTCATACAATATGAAATGTTGTTGAAAGTCTAACCCATTTTTCCACTTGTGATGCTCGCTTTACTGCAGAAGTTTCCGATGGTATCCTCTGAGATGTGGGGCCATTGACGAGGTTGTCTTTTTAAAAATTGGTAGTGCAAATGTATTTTCTTTGTACCATGCCCTCAGGTCAAGAAAATATGGATTGTGCCAAGAAAGGGATGTCTCTTAAGCAAAAGTGAAGACAAGAACACTTGTTCTGAAAAGAGGAAATAAGTGAAAAGAGGAAAGCAAGGATATCAGCCCGAGCAGGTCGAACTAGGAGAGCAACTTTTTATGGGTTATGACAGCAGTGCATGGTGGATGTGGGACAGTAAGACACTTTTTCTACGCACATAAAAGGCCTTTGCCTCTTAAGACCACCAACAACAACAAGCGGATCAACTGTACATGAAGGAGATGTGTTGCACAGCGTCAGGCAAATGGTGGTCACTCCAGTTACTGACATGTCTGCAGTGTGCAGTATAGACGGTTTGAGCATGCAGCAGGCAGTATGGCAAGGTAATGTGTCACTAGAGCAAAAATCACACGACCATTAAATCAAAATCCTTGAGGCACAATGCGACAAAAATAGCTCCAAGCACCCAAAATATAAAAGAAGCAAGATGAAGCAAGAAAAGTATATTCCAGAGCAGTTGTTTCTCTAAATTTAGACAAGTGTTGCATACGTTTAAAGTTTACTGAATGGTTCACCAGAAACATTAGGCCTCATGCTCAGGGTACATCACCATACAACAGACTAATCAGACTGACATGGAGATCTCTTCTTCTCCAGGAGGTTCAGCGATGCACCGCGGACATGAAGATCACATCAGAGCACTCCAACCACCCCGACAACAAGCACAAGAACAGATACATCAACATAGTGGCCTGTGAGTAAACATTTTATACCGTTTCATTGTTCATGCTGTTTTTCAGAAACCGCTCTGAATGAATCATCTGGCTGATTTGTTCTTAGTCTGACTCAGCGGATGCAGCGGAGAGGAAATCATGACCTGAAGCGTTTTCCTTGTTGGTTGTTTTTTTTTTTTTTTTTGACATTTTACTTGTGTTTATTTATTTACTGTTGAACACAGGATGTTATTGAATGTGTAAACCAATTATTATTGTTTATGTTTTAAGTCGCACCCGTTGATAAGACGCCGTCTCTTTTGGTTGTTCTCCCAGAGAGGTTTAAAACGGTCTTCCTGCGTTATGATTTTCTTTGTGGTCAGAAAAGTCCGTCACATGCAGCTTCTGTGCAGCTGATTCGTTCTTTAAAGTCTTTCTATGTGATTTTTCACACTTAAATATAATAGAAATCAAGTATATCCTCTGAAAATAACTCTGTGAATCATGACTGTCTACAATGGGTGTAACACCCGAGTCCCACTGTCTGTGATGTTTTCAGAGTTTTCAGAGTCCTATCTTCACTTTGTTTACATCGCCCGGACGGCCGGCTGACTCCTCCCCTCGTGTATAAAAGTTGTTTAATTGAGGGACTAGAGAAAAGAAGAATAACATACTGTACTCACTGCTTAACTGTGTTTCTAGATCACGCTCATTTCAGGTAAATTTACATGCAGTGTGAAGATACGAGCATAATAAAGATCGCTAGCATTAGCATGCTAACACAACAATGCAGCGCGAGTTGTTTTGGTTTCATGCTGGTGCTCAAGGGCGACATCTGCTGGATCAAAAAATCACATATAAAGTCTTTAAGTATCATCTGTTTCTAAAAGAGCTGTGTTTGTTTCTGTAAGTATGACTCAGCTCAAATCACAGATCTTCACTGAGCCAAAGTGTAGCTGTTAATGATTAAGAAGAACAACCACCAGACATGAGCAGCAGAAACCGTTTAGTGCTGAAAACCTACACACAGGCTTAAAGTGTTGGACTACGTGAAATAAATGCTTCACATGACCATCGGCTGTGGCAGCTCGGCCTCCTGTTTACACACTGCATGCTGGAAGCAAAGGGCAGGTGCCATGCTGTTCAGCTGCCTGTAAAAGGCTACAAACCCCAGCTTGACCATTGTTTCAACCTCAAAGGTTAATGTGCTTCCAGGTTTGGGAGCAGGCGCCTTGGCAGGGCAACGGAGACAGTGCATGGACGGGCGCTGTGTTAGGGTTCGAGCCGAGGTTAGCTCTGCACGGTGGTTTCAGTCACACAGCCCGACTGATTGGTTTTTACCGCTCTGTGTTCACTCCTCAGATGACCACAGCCGGGTGAAGCTGAGGCCACTGGCTGGGAAGGACTCCAAACACACTGACTACATCAATGCCAACTATGTGGATGTGAGTGCTTCCACTGGGGCATCTCGAATACTTGAACTGTGATCTGTGTTAGTGTGAAGATGATGAGAGCCATGCAGAAGCAGAGATTCATTCAAAGGAGTTATGACTGTAAGAGTTTAATGATATAAATGCTTTACTCTTCATCCATTAGGGTTATAATAAGCCTCAAGCGTACATCGCAGCCCAGGGACCTCTCAAGTCCACATTTGAAGACTTTTGGCGGATGGTGTGGGAGCAGAATACCGGCGTCATTGTTATGATCACCAACCTGGTGGAGAAAGGCCGGGTATGTTGTGACACAAACAATATCATGTCTATATTTATAACATACAATTCATTTCCATTCAACAAATAAAACGTATAGGCAAACAAAACGATATTTTTTGTTGAGACTCCATTTATAACTAATCTCTGTTTGAAAAGTGGGTTTGAATGAAGGTTAAAGGTCACATATTATACAAAATACGCTTCACCATGTTTTTCCAAACACAAATATGTGTCTCTAGTCGGTCTACAAACGCCCCAATGATGAGAAAAGTCCATCCTCTCCGTCTTTTGCCTGCTCCACTTTTCAGAAAATGTGTGCTCAAACAGGCCGTTTGGAGATTTTCCCCTTCATGACATCACAAAGGGCAGTAACCCCTCCCCCAGGTGGGTGACACTCCCACAGCTAGGTGTTTGTTCTGAACCTCTGAGTCTGCCTTCTCACCGTAAACAATAGGACATGGAGCGAGAAAGCACCGAGTACACCCAAGCCCTTCCAGAGAGGGGGCGTGGTCAGACACCGCTCATTTACATATTTAAAGGTACAGACACAGAAACAGTCTGTTCTGAGCAGGGCTGAAATAGAGGAGTTTATAGACATGATCAAATACAGGATCAGAGTGGATTTAGAACAAGAAACTTCACAGACATGTTTTTGGGAGCGCTGAGACTTATTTAAACTTTCTGAAAAGGAATATAATATGTGACCTTTAATACACTTTTTCAGTCAAGCTTTATGAATCAAGCCAATCCAAAACTTACAAATAACACAAAGAAACAGATAACTATCAAAGCAACTAAATTGAAACAACAAATGAAATATTTACCACGTCATTAGACGGATGGTAAGAGTGTGAATACAGTTTTTCCTGGTTAAGCCCCGTGTTCATCCATTCTATATTGACCAGCTTTCTTCTGGTGTCTTTTTGTTTTACAGAGAAAATGTGACCAGTACTGGCCAACAGAGAACAGCGAGGAGTACGGCAACATGCTTGTCACGCTGAAGAGCACTAAAGTTCATGCCTGCTACACCGTTCGCTGTTTCACATTACGGAACACTAAAGTAAAAAAGGTGAGAATGAGGACCAGAACAAATATTGTCTTTTTTTATTTAATTGATCTTATATTTGACAGTGGGATTCAACCACTTCTTCTTCCTTCTATCTTTTCCGTTTCCTACACAGAGTGTGAAGGGTAACCCTAAAGCTCGGGCCCAGAGTGAACGCACGGTGCAGCAGTTTCATTACACCCAGTGGCCGGACATGGGCGTCCCAGAGTACACGCTGCCCGTCCTCACATTTGTCCGCAGGTCCTCAGCTGCCCAAACGCCCGACATGGGACCCATGCTCGTCCACTGCAGGTAACACAGCTTTACTATTAACAACTATCATCACTCCAACCTTCATGAACCAGGATAAATAATACTGAAATGTCTTTGCACTCTTTTGTCATGAACTCTTGTATTACTCACATTCTTTTTGAATAACCAGGAAACACTGACAGTAGGGTCAGGTGGTGGAAAAACTGTGTGGAGTCTTGTGAACAAAATCTCCTTTTGAATCACTAAATAACGGCAGTGAACCGTCAATCATAAATGTGTGAACAGCTCACTTAATCACAAATATGAAACTGAACCCTGCAGTCTTATTCAATTCACAACAATCTTTGAGCTGGTAACTTAAAGCTTCGATAGGCAACGTTTAGGAAACCTGTAATTTCACCTAGATATCGAAAGCATCAAATGAGAAGAAAAGTCAAAGCCACTTCCCGAAACACATGGAGGTGCACTGCCTAAATTATGGTGCAGGACGTATCTATGGAAGAGCACGAGATGTGGAGCCCAGTGCATCACGTTTTTGCACGAACTTCACCCTTTAGTCTCTTTATTGTTTTCATGCTGCTAGCTAGCTAGCTAGGTATAGCTTGTTGAAGCCCGTTGACGATTAAGACATGATTGGTAGGCAGATAGGTATATGGCTAAGACATCATTTTGTCAAAGCTTTGGCTGAATATATCACTCCTGTGTTGTAAAGAGATCAAAACCAGTTTGTAATATAATTTGTCTAAGATTTTTATGGGGGCTTTTTGCGCCTTTACTGGAGAGACAGGACAGTGGGTAGAGTCGGAAATCAATGAGATAGAGGGAGAGCCACAGGTCGGATTCAATCCTGGGCCATCTGCTTCGAGGACTACAGCCTCCACACCTGGGCACGCACTAACTAACCACTCGGCCACCAGCGCACCAGTTTAATAGACTTCCCTTTGTCATTGTTTGACATCTCTATGGCCCTCTGTGGTGGTCCACATAACATGTAGGCGGCCCCCTGAAGCCACCAAGTTTTAATTGTCACACTGAACACTTTAGTGGCTAACTCATTCGGCCTTGCAGCGACAGAGCTCGAGTCGAATGTAGCAGAGAAGCTCATGTAACAGCTGGGCTCTCTGTTCTGTTGTTCCATGACTTTAAAAATTAAATAAGTCTCATGAAATGTTCTTTTCTCTTATGTTTTCCCTTCAGCTTAAATTTAAAGATATTAGCTTATATCCCTATTCATATTCTATAATATAATGTAGTGTGTAACGTACATGTGCTTGTACCTCAGCTGTAGTCTTTGTAAGCAGCATTACTGAGACTGTCACAGTTGCCAGCTTGAAATTGAGGGCATTTTACTGTAACGCAGCGGGGAAATTACCGGTAATTGGCCGCTGACTGTGGCCCCCCGGAGGTGGAATGACTATGAAGCCCTCTGCTATCATCTGTGCTGTGATGGTCGATAATAACTTGTCACGCTGCCTCACCGCTGTGGCTTCAGACACACACCGCTCATTACTACCATTTTGTACCCGGGACGCCAGACACACAGACACCCACCCAGTCATTATGCAAGGAGCAGAGCAGGCATACATTTATCCTGCTCAGTACAGCAACAGGAAGTGAAAGGCCTGAATTTCAAAGTACAGAAGAGAACTTTAATGTATGAGTGCACATGGAGTCAACCTTTATCCTAAAGAACAATGCACATCAGTAAAAACAATGCATTAGTTCTAAACTGTTAGAAAAGCATGATGAGTCACATCCTGACCTCATCGTCATGTGAACAAAGGTGGGTGATGTTTACTCCGAGGGAGTCGGTCGACTTTCAGAGTCAGTTTTGAGAGAACCTTGTTATAAATGTAGACGTTGCTTGTTGCAGTGATTCCTCTGTAGAAGTGGCTCGTTAGTTTTGCAGTCGGACACACTGAAGTTGCGATTTCATATTTTTTGCAGACTATTTTTCCAACAGAAGATATCAGAGTTTGTAAGCAGAGGACGTTTCCAATGGTGTGTTTCAGTGCACATGGATGTGTGTTTATGTGTTGTGGATCGTGAAGAGTGCAGGGGAGGCTTTTACAACATGGGGCCCTGCAGAAAAAAGTTTGGAAACACTGTTTTACTAGGTTCACCTGCTAGGTCCTGTAGACTTGTAGACTGAATTTGATTGACACTTTTGCTGGAGTCAAATGACCACTCTGAACAAACTGAGGCATACAACTTTTTGAAGTGAGTGTCTGCAAACATTGATTAGATATATTTGTCTAAACCTGCCGTCTAAGTTGAATCTGCTGCAGTTCACTTTTCAGTCTGGACTTGAACAGGACTTTTTTTGGGTGTTTCGTTCTTGTTTACGCTAAATAGTTGTCCTGATTATGAATTTGTGTGAAACTGAAGGACATGTAGACTATTCCACTTGTCACAAAGAAAATAAATGCAGAACAATTCATTTACCACGGCTAAACAAAACATCACAGCATCTGCAGGTAAACAATGTCAAACTGGGACACTAAGTGTGGCTAACGCTAACAGAGCTAGCAACATCAGCCTTCAGTACTTCAGTCCTTCCACTTGGTTGTGCTGGTTTTTGCTCAAGATGACTGGTTATATGCCAGTTACACAGCCTACATACAACTTTATCTCAATTTTCTATAAGAAAATGCTGCTCTACGAGATTATATCCACCCACTGTGTTTGTTTACATCCAGGTAGTAGCGCAGTATGTCATTACGCATTACAGCGTATAAACATAATTTATGTCTTACAGTAATATAAATGTTACAAATTAATTGCAGCTACTAGTATTTCTGGTGCTGGTTAGTGAGGATGATGATGTTTAATGGACTAATTGAATCAGGAACATCCATTTTTCTTTATATGGAAGTCAATTTCAGGATTTTTATGCATTTAATTTTGTGTCTTGGGATTAATAGAGAACAGGCGTGTAAAGTGCTGACCATGAAGATTTCAATGTGAGCCTTAAAATGCTGAAACCCTAATTCCCTGACAGCTCTCTGCCTCACCTCTGTAATAAGAGGATACAAATACAGGTTTAATGTCCACTTTAAAAGTTCATTTCCAATATATTTCTCCTGTGATTCCTCCCTTGGCTGTTTGTGCCGTCGCTCAGTGTTTCTGTGCTGTGTTGCAGTGCTGGAGTGGGTCGGACGGGGACGTACATCGTCATCGACAGTATGCTGCGGCAGATCAAGGACAAGAACACAGTCAATGTGCTCGGCTTTCTCAAACACATACGCACCCAACGCAACTACCTGGTTCAGACTGAGGTTTGTGTCTCTTTGTCTTTGTGACCCTCTGGCACAGTTATGTCCTTTTGAGACTTTCAGTGCATACACTTTATGTTAATACATATTATGTGTGTGCTTGAATCCTCTTTTACTGATCTGCCAGACGTGCTGCTAAACATCTGTCTTTGTCTTGTGTCATCTGTGATCCAGGAGCAGTACATCTTCATCCACAATGCCTTGATGGAAGCCATTTTGGGGAAGGAGACGGAAGTGTCGGCCAGGCAGCTTCACAGCTACTTCAGCAACATCTCGACACCGGGACACAGCGGCGGGACACGGCTGGAGAAACAGTTCAAGGTGAAGGGACTGTTGAGATTTAAACTGTCACTACATACGCCCCCTTTTCTACCAAAAGGTCCCAAGAACTAAAAGTTACAGGGATTTCCCTTCAAGGAACTAAATGGTCCCATGCAGGGTCTTTAGAGGGGGTAGATCTTTTACCCCAGAACTAAATTTAGACCCTGGTAGATTTAGTGGAAAGTTCTTCAAAAAGTTCCAACGCTGGAAATGGGGCCATAGATGACGCATTAGGCGGATTTATAGCACCAAATTAAACACTTTATCCCAGGAACAGGTAGACCAGTGCTTCCCAAAGTGTGGGCAACGCCCCCCTGGTGGGCCGTGTGGGTACTGCAGGTGGGCCGCGAAAAGCCCTCCACCAATTTTAAAAATAAAATAAATATCACAATAATGATGATTTACCATGAGTCAACCCTTTAAGTGATTAGTAAGGCGTGTCATGACTATTCATGGACATACTGTTCAGTAAACATTGGTTTCTATCTTGCCATAATATCATGTTGTCATGTCCAATAATTTACCCTAACTGAAAGTGATAGCTGTAGTCAAAACTTTTATTTTGTAATGGGCCCCGGAGTAATTTTGTATATCAAAGTGGGCCGCGGCAGTGTTAAGTTTGGGAAAGGCTGAGGTAGACCATACTTTAATTATTATACAACATAATATTCAGATAGACCTGACTTTAATCCACCAGGAGCAACATTTAGCCCAGTAACAGTGGCAAGGGAAAACTAGCTTTCAACAGGCAGAAACTTAAAGCAGAACCAGATATGTTTAGCCTAGTTAGCACTTACACTCGTATCAGAGGGTGCATCTATCATAGCGCAGGTCAAAGCTAAGTGTCTTTTGTTTGTAGTGAATCAGATTTATTTAAACTAGCTTGATATAAGCTCTAGAAATGGGGGAAACAGCGAGGGTAGGAACAGCTTCACAACTGGACTTAATGTCCCTTCTGATGATCAAACTTCTGTGATGATTTACTTTGTCACCAAAATGTAACACAATCCATCCTTTCTTCTTCTTCTTCGTCTTCTTCTTCTTTTGTGTTTCTAGTTGGTGACTCAGTGTAATGCCAGATTCACGGAGTGCTTCAACGCTCAGAAGGAGTGCAACAAGGAGAAAAACCGCAATTCCTCCGTGGTGCCATGTAAGTGTTCAGCTCATATAAGAAATTATGAATATTCAGTTTATAATGGAAACACCTCCAGCAGCAATAAACAACAGATAACAGCTCCCTGTAGAACAGGTGCGATTAGGAAGCATTGACATGATTAGATGAATATATTACCTGTTCAAAACAACTGCATCATATTTAGGAGACAGTCGCTCAGTCTGTAGGGACCGGAGGGTCGCCGGTTCAAGTCCCGGTGCGGAACAAAATATGGAAATTGGTCTGGTGGCTGGAGATGCATGTCCACAGGTCCTGTTTGTGTATGTGTGTGATTCGGGCGTTTAAAACCAGAATTTCCCCTCAGGACCTAGAATGTAAAAAATAATAATAAGTAGAGTACTCCCAAATTAAAAAAAAAACAAATTCACTCATAATCACAGGAAATTCATTTATGTAGATGTAAGGCCTTCTAAACACTGAAATACATTCATCACCTATTCTGATATTTGTGTCGGTTTCAGCAACACATTTTTTTTTACGTCAACTTAAGCAAGTCAGGTTGTCCTCATACACTCTTCTGCAATACTTATGCCTATAAAATTAATGCACTTCTTTTATTTCCCATGCAACCTTTAGACAAATGTAGTGGTGATGAGTAAAATTAGAATTTAATAAAGTACGCTGAACTGAATGAAATTTAATTAAATTAAATTATAGAAGAATAGATAATTACAGAATTTCAGTTTTCTGTACTTTTATTCATGATATATTCTTTTATAATTTGTGTATAAATGAGGCTTGATCAGAACATCATAAAATGACTTAAAAACTACAACATGTAGGAATTTGTTTTGGTGCGCTTTGGCGCCTACCGAAGGCCTCTGAGTGTAACTGCACTTTAAAACACAGCTGTTAAGTTAGATTTTTTAAGGGTTTGTTTGTTAATTTAAATGAACTTTTAGGAGACTTTAAATACTTATCAGCTAAACCTCTGTATGTACTGTTGTGTTGTGCATGTGCTGCCTGGTCTCCCTGTTGTTTTTCACTCACTCTGCAGCTGTTACACAATCTGTTGACAGTCTCTGGCTGTCCCACGTTTCTCTGAATCCCCCGCTCAAGAGTTACAAAGAACTGTCGCTGAACTCGACCATAAACAGCGAAAGCATGAATGGAAGCGCACAGAGAGGCCTCTCAGTGCATGCTCTGTTCTGATGAACTGGTGAATGGCTCTAAACGCTCTCTCTCTCTCTCTCTCTCTCTCTCTCTCCTGTACATGTGAGCAGCGGAGCGAGCGAGGGTGGGCCTAGCACCTTTGCCTGGCGTCAAAGGCACCGACTACATTAACGCCTCTTACATCATGGTCAGCACTTCCACTTTTTTTTCCTCTGTGTCATTCATCTTTCCACTCTCTCTTCCAGGTTTAGACACAGCAGGTTACATCAAGTCATGTCTGTTAAAGCTGTGTTCTTAAAACACCCAGCTTCATTTTATAAACCAGGTTTTAAACAGAGGCCTATTTTTACACTATTTGGGGACTAAATGACTAAAAGGTAAGTTACTTCAGGCAGCAGCCATGAAACAGGCTCTAATGTTTGCATCATTTTTCTTTGCGCTGGCGTTGAACGTTCCTCTTTTTGAGAGTCTCAGATTGTTATTCAGAGTTCCTGGCGACATTATGAAAAGGATCCCTGAGATATAACTTTTTGTTCAGGAGTAAGATGTTCCTTTTGAAACCAGAAACAGGAAGATTGCAGCCGTAACTGGGGGATAAAAATCAAAACTGCAAATGAATTGAAGTTATTTGTTATTTTAAAAAGAGGCGTTTTTCTTCGAATCACAGGAATGACGTGTAAAAATAATAGAGACAAGATCGAGTAAAAATGCCTTCAATTCCAAGACCGGGAAAAAAAGACTGATTTCAAGTATAACAACACTACTTCTGCATCAATGCCCCAATTTGTTGGTTTTAGAAATTATTTGATTTGATGTTTATGTTCTGAAGCAATCATTTAAAACATTAATGTGTAAAATAGTTTCATGGCCAAAGTCTCACATTTGCAGATGAATCACTCATGATAAGCAGGTTTTTGTTTAATAGTGGTTTAAAAAGTTTTGAAACACACTCAACCGTAATGCAATTTTTCAAAAAACATTCATAAAAGCCAAAAAAGTCAGCACGGTAAATGTCCTTCAAAGTATGTTTTATTAAGTTTTGACCAAAGTCTAAATGAGTGTAAACACTGTCGAGCAACTTCCCTCAATTCTTAAGTTGTCGTTTTTTGCATTTTCAGGGTTACTACAGGAGTAATGAGTTTATCATTACCCAGCATCCTCTGCCTCACACCACAAAAGACTTCTGGAGAATGATCTGGGACCACAATGCACAGATTATTGTCATGCTGCCCGCCAACCATGGACTGGTAGGACACACACACTTAAACACACACATTCAGGAGTACAGATGTGTGCTTTGATTAGTGAGCACTCTTACAGCAAAGTGAAATAACACCTTTGCTTTGCAAACACACATACACAAACATAAAAAAACAATCTGAGATGACAGAGTGTATTATAATCGTCAAAAATGTGTTTATTTCAAATAATACAACATTGGTAGGAAACTGTAGCAAAGGCATTCTCACTTTCAATTTTGATAGATCCTTAAAGGAGCAGTATGTAAGTCTGACACCTAGTGTTTAAAATGGGTACTGCAGTCCAGATTCAAAACATTGTAGAGAGCTGTCTCCCCCCGCCCCCTCCTCTCTAGAGTCGATGCTCACTCAGGTCACCATGTGGTGGACTCTGAAGCTTCAGTGTTTATCCAGCTCTGCATGGGTCTGTAAACCTTTCTGTGTTCTAACCTCTCTCCATTTTTCAAAAAGCATCTCCAATATTGATCCTAGTTTGAGCACGTTTCTGCTCGTGGAGCTTATTAGAAACATGCAGAGGCTTTTTAGGTCGGGTACAATCACTTCTATCTGAACCACTTCTCTTGCCCGCTTCCATCGCTGCAACACCTGTTGACCTGATAACTGCTCTCATATCTGGCAAACAGAGGGGCGTCCAAAACGGCCATGTGTGGGGGGGTCGCCTTAAAAGCGCCTACCTTCTCTGGTCCAAACAAATCCAGAGCATTCAGGAGCAGAATCTAAAGTTAGAAGGAGGACATACTGGCTGCTGCATTGTTGTCAGAGAAGCCAGCACTTCAACATAGCATGTTTCCTGAATGTCTGATTGTAGAGTAAGCTCACTTTATCATTTAAAATAGTAGATATCTTACAGATTTCTCCTTTAACATAAAACCTTAAATGTGTACTTCTCCTTTTGTTCCACTCATTTTAAATTGGTATTCAGGTGTCAGTGGAAATTTTTGTTGGAATCATGGGATCAGTTACCTTTATGTTTTCTAGTATATAAAACAGTAAAATGCAATCATATTGTGTCCTGTGGTAAACGAGGTAAATAAATAAACACCGCAGTGAAACTGTCTCTGTGCTCTTCTGCAGGCAGAGGACGAGTTTGTGTACTGGCCCAGTCGGGAGGAAGCCATGAACTGCGAGGCGTTCACTGTCACCCTCATCAGTAAAGACCGGCTCTGTCTGTCCAACGAGGAGCAGATCAGCATCCACGACTTCATCCTGGAAGCCACTCAGGTAACTGTGTGTGTGTGTGTGTGTGTGTGTGTGTGTGTGTGTGTGTGTGTGTGTGTGTGTGTGTGTGTGTCACTTGATTTAACCAAACTGAATAAACATGAACATGACGCTGCTGCCCACAAACGCAGTGAAAACTGTTCTTGAGAAGAGACAGGGAGACAGTCTTCAATGAGACAAAATGCAGAGTTTGATTGTTGTTTTTGGGTTCCAGAGGGATGAGGGATTTTTTATTGAGAGCCCCCTGGTGGCAGAATTGAAAACACTAACTTCCTGTCCTACATTGTGTAAAAAGATTTTAACATCAGCATCTATATTTGCTTCTTGAAATGACATGATTGTTGAATAGACTGCATGAAAACTAGCCTCACTCACTGTCTTTAAAATGCCACTTCAAACAAACACTGGGACACTTTTCTCTCCGACAAATCGATGACATGCAGATTATTGGAAGATTACAGATTTCTCCTGAAAGCTAAAGTCACATGACATCGTGTAACTGTTTTAAAGCGTCTTTGTGTCTCTTGTCTTCCAGGATGACTACGTATTAGAGGTGCGTCACTTTCAGTGCCCCAAGTGGCCGAACCCTGACGCTCCCATCAGCAGCACCTTCGAGCTCATCAACGTCATCAAAGAGGAGGCAGCGAGCCGCGACGGACCGACCATCGTCCACGACGAGTCAGTCTTACACCACACCACGCCCTTACACCACACACATCACCACATCAGTTGATGAGTGGAGCTTCTAAGTCGACCCTGTAGGAGATGTTCATTGTGATTAATGTGTCATTAATTTAAACCAGATGAATTTTAAATAATAATAGACCGGATTTATATAGTATCAGAATCAGAATCAGAATCACAAAAAATAAAAAATAACACAAAACTAGCAACAACTGAAATAATACAGTATAAGAAGCGATTACAATATATAAAATAGAATTTAAAACAGTAAAAAATTAAAAAAATTAAAATAAAATTAATAAAATTTAAATTAATTAAAAAAAAATTAAATTAATTTAAAAAAATTCAAAATTCAAAATTCAAAATTAAAACACAAAATTTACAAAAGGTGCAATGTAGGAGCTGTGTCGTCCCTACAACCACCGCTGCCCTCATTCATGCACGGCCTGCTCGACCTCCACCTCAGCAACAAGGAAGTGTGGACAACAAGAATGTGAGGAATACAAAGGAGAAATCCTTCCTGCTTATTATCCCATATGCTCTTTTTTGTAAAGCGTCTCGAGATAACACTTGTTATGAATTGGCGCTAAAGAAATAATGATTGATTGATTGATATTTCATCCAACCATCACAAGACCCACAAAATAACCATCATAAAAACCCAACAACATGAGCTGAGACAAAGAGGGCCAAATATTTAACATGATGTAAAGAACTAAATGAGTTAAAAGCAAATAAAACAGTGAACAGCAAATCATGTTTACATATTTTTTAAACACAGAATGATGTAAACAAGAATCTTTTTCCGCCCTTGAAGGCACACAGAGACACAAGCAGGCACATTATTCTGCAAGTGAAGTGAACTAAAGACACATATTTGTTTCTTCTTTTACGTTCTAAACCACCCGTCTAACCCCCCTGACCTCCCCCCCCCCCCCACAGGATACCGAGCAAACAGCCCAATTAAACGTAATGAAAGTGTCTTTAGTAGTAACACATATTAGTGTTAAATGACACTCTAATCCAGCAGCTCTGTTCATGTTTATTCATTAGAATAATGAAGATTGCTTGTCGCATCTTTCGAGAAGAAAACTAATGACTAATTGAGCACTTCATCTGGTTGCCATGGCACAGCCGGCTTGCAGCACCTAAGAGATTGTCAGTTAGAGGTTCATCCTAATTGTCTTCGCGCTCATTATTCAGCCAGCCATGGGTTGTTAGCAGCGGTTTCTGCTGCGCTCCTGACAGGGCTGCTAATGGAAGCGCAGACCCTTTACGTTGCGGAGGCGACCCCGGTTCTCTCGGGAAGCCTCACGCGGAGCTGAGCTGTCGTTCTCTCAGGTGAATTCATTCGCTAATAAATCTTTAATCAGGGAGGTGACATTCCTGATCTGTAAAGGGTCCTCACTCCCCAGCTAAGCTGCCGTCGAGGACATCACAGACGCTGAGTTGTGAAGGTTTTTCACGGCAGCACGGAGTCCTCAGAGAGATATTCTTACAGCCAATTAAATTAATAGATTTGAGACGTGACAAGTGGCAGAGCATTCACAGGAAGAGCGAATCTACAGATCACAATTATATATCTGTAAGAAGCTCGGGAATTATAACCACGGCCATGATCTGTAGGTGGACTGTAGGTGGTGGTTAGCTTATGTTGAATGATGACAAACGGACAGGACAAAGACTTTACCTTCAGTAACTTTCTGCTAGTGCGAGTTCATCGGATTAAAAGATCTCTAAAAAACTTCTGGGCCTTCCAGAAGCCAAATTAAGCCATATTAAACTTTATGTTTACATATTTAGATTAGACTTTGCTGTTTTTAGTGATTGAAATAATGTCCAGTGTGTTGTTTTATGGGTCACAAGCAGGGGTGTGTCCAGAGGGGTGGCATGGGCCCCCCCTAGAAATCCGATAGGCCACCCCAGGTGCCACACCCAAAAATCCCAAGTTGGGCCGCCCCAGTCCAAAAAGTCTGGACACGCCCCTGGTCACAAGTACCCAAAAGTTTCAGTTTATCTTTGTGTCTCCGTTTTTCTGTGGTTGTCATGGTGATGTAAACATGCTTCATTTTGACGAGATGGTGAATTGACAAGTGTTCGATGCTGTCCCCCACTTTCCCAAAGCTCTTTTTACCCTCCAGGCCGCCCAGTCAGTCACATGACAAAAAAAAAAAATCGTGTTTAAGGCCCAGTACTGCGACGGAGGATTAGGGCCATGTTCAATTATTATTCTTTTTTTTTTTTTTATTTCGAGATTAAACTATTAAATTTACGAGAATAAAGTCGTAAATTTACGAGAATAAAGTCGTAAATTTACGTGAATAATCAGAGAACAATTACGAGAGTTTAATCTCAAAATTTACATATTTTTGTACGGGCCAAGTTTTAACATGGCCCGTACAGTACTGCTACACCTGTTAAAAAAAAAAAACAATTAAACAAACAATACTCTGACAAACCTGCTGAGTTGAAACATACCAAAGCAGTTTTTCTGATAATAATAACATTAATCTAATAATGGGGAGATGCATGCTGATCTCAGATCCTGACTTTGAGTGTGTGTGTGATTGTGTGTGTGTGTGTCTTCTAGGTTGGGCGCAGTGTCTGCCGGCACGCTGTGTGCCCTCACCACGCTGTCCCAGCAGCTGGAGAGCGAGGGCGCCGTCGACGTCTACGAAGTGGCCAAGATGATCAACCTCATGAGGCCAGGGGTCTTTGCATACATCGTAAGTCTGAGACATGACTCTTATGTCAGGGATGATGTGTACTAAGCAGGTTGTTAGTGCAGAGTGGAACCAAGGAGGGTGAGCATGGACCCTGACCCTGACAAGAGGCGGAGCTAATTACCTAAGACATCCATGATTTGACACAAAGAAATTATCTGGAAATTATTTTATATCAAGTCTTTTGGCATTTTCTTTTCCATTCAGCAGTCTTTACACACGGCCGTGTCTCATATACCACGATCTGTAAAACTTCACTTCATATACCATTCATATTGTGGATTTCTCTGTCAAAGCGTACGATATTCTCATCTTTCAACCTCTTTTCTCCACAGTTTTGCTCCATTTTTCCTTTTTCTGAATGCCAAACAGACTGATGTTGAATTAACTCGACATATTTTTGCGGACTTATCTGATCTCGGTTAGTCCTCCACAGTTTGTGGTTAAAGCAGCATCTCTAGCCACATCCTGTCCATCCCGTTGCTATGGGTAACTGGCCAATCAGAATGAAGTATTTAACACATTTGTGTGATAATATATAAAGATATGGTGTGTGTATATGGGCCATTCTACCGAATTGGTTCCAAGTCAGGTTGGAAATATATTGACATTTTTTAAGTTTTAGTTTTTATTTTAAATTTTTTCCCTATTTATATTGTTCCATATCTGAAGTACACATATCTACTAAAAGAATCGTCAAATTTGATATTGTATTTTTAGACTGTTTTGGAATGTTTTTCCTCTCCCCAAATTTGTCACTATCGAAACATGATAACAACAATATTATGTTAACCTGTTAATATTATATTAATTTCCCTTTATTAAGATTATTTTTACAAATTTTTATTGAAGGTTTTCACAATAAAATCAATACAAATCTATGTGCAATCTTTCTTTTTAAAATGTAAAACGCTGATCAGATTGATTTCAGAGTTAATGATTTTTGAGATGAACATACAGTTAACCAATCAGTATTCTAACATTTTAGTTGAAAACTCAATATATTGAATAATCCCTGCAGGCCTGCTCACATGTGTTCTCATACCTGTCCCCCCCCGGTGTGTTCACAGGACCAGTACGAGTACCTTTACAAAGCTCTGCTCAGCCTCGTCAGCACCAAGGACAGCGGCTCGGCCCTTCTGTCCAGGGACATTAACGTGACCATGGGGTCCATCTCTGACCAGTCTGACCAGGCGGAGAGCATGGAGTCGCTGGTCTGAGAGAGGGGCCCTTCAGCGGGCCTGGAGCTGATCCGAGGGGCGTCTTGTAAGGGGTCCCCCACGAGGGTCCTTGAGCCCACCGCATAGGAGGCACTTAACTTTGTAAAACCGTCAAGGAACTATTGTGGACGAGACTTTTTGAGGCCTTTTTTTGCCAGACTCTTGGTTAAAATGAATAACCTGATTACTTTTTTACACTGATAAAAAGTTTTTGATATTTATTTTTTTCGCCATTTTATGTCTTAATGTTCTCCTACTGAAGGGTTTGCACCTGCGACTTTTTTGAGTTTTTTTTTTTGAGTTTCTTCTTCTTCACGACAGCGTCGATAGGCAACGAGAAACACTTTTCTGTCTTTTTTCTTGTTTGCACTATATAATGTCAGTGTTACTGCCTATACTAAAGCTGACTCACTTGGCTTTCTCCTCCACTCGAGCTCTGAATTGTGTTTATTTTTTATTTTACATTCCACACGGCTTCAGCCACGATCGAAACCAACATGCTTCTGTGAAGGACGATGTTCTGCCCGACACCTACATGTTGATGATTTCAGACAGTGGATGGAGGACGGCCTGAACTCTCTGCCTCAGTGACAAAAAGCTGTTTGACTTCAGCTCAGCGGGACCTCCTCCGCCCCTGCTCATCTATAGTACTCACATAACCAACTCATTAACCACAAGAACCGACACATGGGAGCATTTCACTACAGAAAAAAAAAGCTCTTTTTTTTTTCCTCTCCTTTTTTTTTGCCTTGTTTTCTCGTCACTCTCACTCTTACTTAGCGAGTTCACAAACATGTTAGAATACCCAAGGTGGTGTAACAACTGCTACTGTGAAATTTTACTATTTCTTTGTATAATTCATATTATGCTTTTTAATATATGGAAATACTGTATGTATACATATATAAATATATCCTTATCATAATAACTTTGTGATTTTTGTACATGTCCTTTGTGGCCTCCTGCCTCAGGCCGGTTGATTTCCACCTCATCCGATAGTTTAACCACTCCAGCACGCGCAGCTCATCTCCAAACATTTGGAAGCGGACTCCCTCAGTCGATCGCTCACTTTCCCTGTATGCTGCTATGTTGTGACCTCGCACACACATTCACACACTCAAATATACACTCCGCAAACGCCGCCGGTGACTGATGTGAAAATTTCCAAACATCTGACAAACGACATCAGATGACGCAACGACATGACATTCCCCATCTTGTTGGAAATAACACCTTTTTTTTTTTTCCAGATTAAAAATCAATCAGACCGACACGCAGACGTGTGCATGTGGAGCCCTCATGAGCGCACATGCACATTAAAGTGCAGTCATTACAGGGTTGATTCAGTTTGGTCTGTATGGGGAACGACAGACTCAAAAACAAGCTCTATGCAACACGCTGGTTAGGTTCTAGAAATCTGAAACAGGGTTGAAAACATTCTTTGGGTTCTGAGTGTAAATCTAACCCTGATTTGAAGAACCTCACGACTGAGGTGTTCAATTTGTTAAATGTTAAATTAATTCATTAATGAAGGTGCTTACAGTCATGTTGATAGTTCAATGTGGTTTAAGAATGGAGAACCAGAAAGGACATTTTTGCCCCATTAGAAGCCTGATGCCTCTTTACTGTCTCGTCTGTTTTTTTCATGATTAATCACGACAACTCGGTTTGCAGCGGTCAGATTCCTTTGTAAGGTCCGTCATAAAACGTTAAGATGGTAACAAAATGTGCTAAATGTTAGCCGACTCCATTGAAATGTTGAACTGCTGGGAATACTTACATTTCATAAAAGACCACCATGATACAGTTTGACATGTTGACTTAAGCTGTGTATAAATTCAGGGGCTGCATCCAGAGAAGGGCGCATCAGAAGAGCGATTGCCTCACAGCCGAGTGGCGGCCTCCGGTGTTGAAAAGTGAAACTAATGCAGAAGTGCAAAAGAGCATGAGCAAGAGTTTCCAGTTTTGGGGTTTTTCAATAAATCATTCTTTTTTTATTTTTTGAAGAGTAAGATAATTAGGGGCGTGGTTTACCTGACTGACGGGCAGGCGTGTTGTAAGCCGTTAGCTCGGAGGCTAAAGGCCTGCCTCAGCATCCGCTCTTTGACTGATGTTAGTTTGACCGAAAGGTTAGTTTGAAACAGCATTTCCAAAATGGTGAACGCCATTGTTTTTGGCTTCAAAACTCCTCAGGAACCAATGAGTGACACCACTGAGACTATGTCCACGTTTTATACATCGCATGGTCCTAGCGGCGCGTCAAAGGTTTTACCATTTAGATGAACTGATTCAGTTGCTGCAGACAACTGACGCGACAGTGACGTCTGTTTTGTTAGCTAGTTCTGGTGCAGCTGTCGAGGTTGCTAGGTGACAGAGTGGCGCTTATTTACGATAGGGTGGGCGGGACCAGCTTGTGATGCAAACAGGAAACCCTCCGTTGACCTGACTGTGTAGTTTTAGTTTGATCGGATCGGTCTACGTAGGCTACATTACCTGGATCCTTCAAAGGATGCTACCCCTGAATTTCTACACTAATACGTTTACTAATGCTAATATGCTAAAGCTACACATAAACATGGTATTGTTCATATGCATGATCAGACATGTTTCACTGTTGTTCATTTGTACTTCCAGCAGTACCAAACCCAACTCCTCTGAGTCTTACCAATTCCCATATTTCTACCCCAAACTTAAAAGTCACTTAAAAGTCACTTCAGCAAACGTATCTCATACACGTCATACGGCATTTGTTTGGGGACTATTTAAGGCTGCGGACGTACACATTGAGACATGCTTTTCAATTTAAAAAAAGACTTCTGAAAGTTAGCAACATATGAATAAGACCAACTGGATGACAACAGGCTTTGCTTTTTGACTGAACACATCAAGTTGAAGAGTCAAAGACTACATTCATGAGTAGTATCAGTTCAGGTTTCAATCTTTTCTCTGGATTTCATGAAAAAAAAAAAAGAAAATCCTCAGCTTCGTTTTGCAAATAATAACAAACTGACAGCTAAGGTACAATCCCTGTTTGTACAACACAGCCTGACAAACTGAAGCTCTTCAGATTAAACTGATCATAAACACACAGAAACGTAGCCTTGACTTTAATATCGACACAGCTTAATGCCCCCAACAGATCCACCATGCCACTTAAACACAGGGGTTTAACCGGTTCCCATTGACCGCTTATAGTAGCCATAGCACAGATCTGCATCTTAATTTAATTTGTCACAAACTGGAAGCAAGTTTGTCATCCAATGGAGGCCCACTCATGACCCATGCTCGTCGACAGAGGTGTGATCGCTCTCTCTAAACCTCCCAAGGCCTTGTGTACATAGTTTCCCTCCCTGACCTTTTTCTCCAGAGACATATTTTTGTGGTCCTCAAGATGTCTGTGTAGGTTCTCAGTCATCCAGGTCATAAGGTAAACTCCAAGCTCGATCCAAAGGCAACTGGGCTGGTTGAAGATCTTGATGACGTTCCACCTCTCCTCCTCCAATGGCTTCTTCGGTTCTAAACTTTCTGGTGGACGGAGTGAGAAATGTAAGCCTCTGTGGTCTTCAAGATCTCCAACCAGTCCAGTTGCCTTTGGTTGAATTTTTTGTGGTCGACAAGCAAAGAGCAGAGCCTCAAATGTTTCCTGCTTTATCTGCATTAACCCCCTACAGTACCCCCAACACACCACTACTGACATGAGGATGTTCTTATTTAGCCACCGGTTCTGATGCTATTCGTCCCTCTGTGATTGACGGCACAACACAGATAGCTTGGTCGAATGCGAGAGAGACAAATGTATTTAGTTTTTTTTACCGACTTTTACCAAAGACGTGAATCCTCCCGTGCAGAAAATGACATTTGATGAGCTTTGTGCCCCAGCTCCTCCTCTTTCCATTCCTTCACTCTGTACCCGTATCAGTGTCTTTGCAAAGCTCTGCTTCACAGTCACACTACAGCATCCTGTTTGCTTTATCTTTAGCTTCAAGCTTCTTACTTCTTGCAGTTTTTATCATTCACCATGATTTTTGTTTAGAAAGCAGAATTAAAGGGGTAGTACAATTCTACTTCTGTTTCTCTTGCAGTGTTGTTGAGGGTGACACATTAACGAAACCCTCTGTGTTTTTGGTACCTATGTGCTAAACATATTCTGAATCATGTCATTACATTTTTTGTGAAACTAGCACTTCGTGTGACAGGACGATTCATGTGCACTTCCCCTTAAAAATAACAAAGCCACTGCTGCTGCTGCTGTGCTAACAGTTAAAAGGGTTTCTGTCTTAAATGAACGACAGCTTGTAAGTCAAATAACTCGCCATCGAAGTCTATCTGGCTCATAACAGAACAATACACTGAAACCTCTGACTGTATATTAATGAATCTCTCCGGTGTGAAGCCATAATACCCCCCGTGACAGACGCTGACATAAGACGGTAGCTGGCTGGTGGAACCACAGAATTGAAGCCACGCCCCTTTCGCTCACCAAACACACATTTATCTTACCAATAATACAGTATATAAAAAAATATATATACTTGGACCAAAATCTCTACAGAATCCTTGTTTGACAGTTTTATTTGACGTGTATTTTAACTTCATAGTTTCCCCCATGTCCCATCTACTAACATGGAGAAGGCGGGGTTTAAGAACTATACTGCAGCCAGCCAGCAGGGGGAGCTCAATATATATTTTTTGCTTCACCCTATAAAGTCCATGGCTGTGTCCGAAACTACATACTAAATACTGCCTGCTACATACTCAAAATATACTGACTGCATACTAACCCGACTGCAAGTCAAACAACGTACTTCTGGTTCGAGCTTCATTCGATGAGCTAGCATCAAGCTAGCATGACCGTTGGCTCACGAATAGAATTCAACAACATGTAAACGTTCAATCAATACTAATACAGCTACGTAGTTATGGCTGGCTGGCAAACTCCACGATTGAACCGTCTGAGAGCCTCAGTGCATTGTGGGGCAGCTTAGTATGACCAGAATGCACCCGTTTAGCATACAGTATGAAAGTATGCGTTTCTTGGACACAGCCTATGTATTATCAAGTATTATGAACTTTCCATGTGTAACTTTCCACTCCGTTGTTCGCCAGCAAGGCAGGCTGAGCTCGACTGATATGTAGCCGCCTCCATTTTGAACCTTAAGCATCAAGCATCTTTACCACTGTCAAGAAGACAGAATGCAGTAGCTCATAATATTCATCCCAGTTGAATGTACTGATCGTGTGAAACAAACGGTTGAAAATTTAAATTCTGATGTTAAACATGCTGGTGTCTCCGGGCCCTTAAGATTGTCACTTTTCTGTCTTCTCCATGTTTAAACAACTTCTGGTCAAAGTGTTCTGTGTTGCCTTCAAAGCAAACATGCGGCGGCACATCGGTATGAAATGTGCATATGTTTCTTTGACCTCTAAGTCAACCCGTCTGTAGTTATGGTGACCGAGTCTCCAAGGAAACGTTACATCACAATGATTTTTTTTTTTTAATTCTTTCACCGATTTTTGACTTTCAAGAGCCAATCACAAAGGTTTCCAATCTGTCCTTAATCATATCAACTCATTCACGGTGTTGCCGTTCATGATGGATCGTGTGAATCCAGGTGTGCGAGTGTGTGTGTGTGTGTGTGTGTGTGAGCGTCTGCTTCAAGCTTGTGGTCATAATCACTCTCTCCAGCTTTCACGCCCTCCATTAATGTTCAGGCAGTGATTGTGATATTACAATGTTATCCTCTCTTCTGTTTATTTTTCTTTTCTAACTTTTTGGTTTCTATCCTATATGGACGCTTTGATTCTGCGGTCACACGCGGTGAACGATGGGAATAGCTCTCACAGGATAACTTGCTCTCAGCTGACCTGTTTTGAGAAGGTGGCCGTTTGTTCCTCTTTTTGTAACATGAAGTAAAAGAAGAAGACGGATTGATTTCTGCTTTCTTTCTTTTGTTGTTGTTTAGTTGGAAGCTATATCAAAGCATTCTATTAAAGTGTTATTTAATATGTAAATGGTATTGCTATACATAAAATAAAATATGGGTTTTGATGTAATTTTCTGAAATGATTTGTGTGATGATATTTGTGTGTAACTTAGTTTGTTCCAGAGGGTTTTTTTTTTTTTTTGGGTGGTGTCTTTTTTTTAGAATAAGGACATTTCCCTTCTGACAGATTGAAGTTACCAGCAGAGACTGCTTCACACTTTCTGTTTGTAAAGAAATAGACCTAAAATAATTCAAGGTCCCTTGTTAGCAGAGTCAGTTTGCACAACGATCCTGGCGTTCTTACCCAAAACTAGACCAAAATACATGCAGAGGAATAAAGACAATGTGGGGCATCGGTTCAGCCTGAACTGGATCTCAAACTCTCTGAGGAGGGAGAAAAACTTTATTGACACACTTCAGTTGACATGATATCATCGCATCATCATTGGCTGCTGTCCCTTGTCATTAACACAGCAGAGAACCACCTTTTTACAATCGAGAGCATACATGTCAACATCCCTCCTTACTCACTCTTGCAGCCGGAGGAGATGTGAATGTTAGCTGTTAGCTAGCTGTCCCCGCTATACCTTATCAGAGCTCCTGATCTCTGAATACATCAGAGCAATTTTCTGATTCGACGATAACTTTTGTAAAACTGTCCATACTCAGGTTCTCCGGGACTGATTTCTCACCTCAGATATTCTCATGAGTGGATTTAGTGTTGAAATAAATATGAATATCAAGTCGTTTATCTCCCACTCCTCTGTGTCTTTTACACCTCTGCTAATGCTGGCTACACACGAGATGATTTTTCCTTTTAGGCCCCATTTCGACCCAATTTGCCCCCTTCAACGATTGGGGTGAGGAATGAAACTAACAAGAGGAAAAGAGAGAGTGATGGAACAAGATGCAGAGTGAACATCCCTGCAGATATTATTCAGAACAGATTGTGACGTAACGTAAGGCTGTATCATTATCGCTGTGTATCGTCTCATGATTACCAGCTTCAACAGTCTAGTCGACATGGCTCTTTGGATTCTCACAGCAACAACCTCTGCTTGTCAACAAATGCTCTCGTTGTCTGTGAGTGGGAGAGACTTTCAGTGGACACCAAAGCGTACTAAACCGAATCCTTCTATAATGCTGCTTTAACAAGTAGCCTATGTTTAACTAGAGAAAGTCTGTGTCTTCATTTTGAACAAGCTAAAGTAAACTTTACACCATCAAGAGTTCAATTATTTGAAATCTATGAAATAATATATTTATAATTGATGAAATTTACACCATTTAACCACAAAAACCTACAGATCCAAACTGCTGAGGTGATTCTCAGTGAAACTGTCGTCACAACTTCTAAACTTTCTCGCCGTCACAAACTAAATGGTCCAATCAGTTATCAAAAATGGACCAGACAGGCATGTCTATTCCATAAATATCTGTCTTACTGGATGTTTGTTGAGTCTGATAAATTGGCAAACCAGCCTCCAGCTGACAGTAATGAACGTGGCAACATGTTTGTCATTCAACAAGTCTAAAAATAATTGTATAGAACAGTAAGCAGTCAGTGTGGACGAAAATGTTGAAAACAAATTGAGATTTTTATATATCGGAAACGTTTCCAGGGTTCACTGACACGGTGACAAAAACATCAAAAACAAGGCAGAAACATTTTTGACCTCCTCAGGATGGCGAAACAACTTTTCATTTTGGTTGAATAGACCGACTTACTGACCCAACAACCCCGATTAGAAACAGGAAATAAATGTTTTGGGTGAATTGTGACCGTTTGCAGACATCCAATAGAGTTGTGAGATATTATTACAGAGTACGTAAAAACAACAACACAGAAGAGATGTGAAGAAATTAGAGCGAGTTAGTCCGTGTTAGAATAAATATGCCTCGTGGAATTAGATATATGTCAAAGCTCTCCTGCACCGTGTGACAGAAAGACAGTTGTGTTAGGCTTTGGATGGACTGAACATAATGTCAACATGTCTGTCTGCAGCCTGGAGAACCTCCAATTCATAAACAATGAACTGCTTTCTGTGATGAAACCAGCAGGGGGCAGCAGCAGGTTCCACGTGTTTTATCACCATGGTAACAGAACGCCTCGGTAAGAGAAGCCGTTTGTAGAAGAACTACAACTTCCGAGCAAAGTTTCAAAATAAAATCCATTAGAGAGCTAGATGGATAGATAGATAGACAGACAGACAGACAGACAGATAGATAGATAGATAGATAGATAGATAGACAGACAGACAGACAGACAGACAGCTAGATAGATAGATAGACAGACAGACAGACAGACAGACAGACAGCTAGATAGATAGATAGACAGACAGACAGACAGACAGACAGACAGCTAGATAGATAGATAGACAGACAGACAGACAGACAGACAGATAGATAGACAGACAGACAGGCAGCTAGATAGATAGATAGAGAGAGAGACAGACAGACAGACAGACAGACAGACAGATAGACAGATAGCTAGATAGACAGACAGACAGACAGACAGACAGACAGATAGCTAGATAGATAGACAGACAGACAGACAGACAGACAGCTAGATAGATAGATAGACAGACAGACAGACAGATAGCTAGATAGAGATATAGATAGACAGACAGACAGACAGACAGACAGATAGCTAGATAGATATGTAGATAGACAGACAGACAAACAGTCAGACAGATAGCTAGATAGATATATAGATAGACAGACAGACAGACATATAGCTAGATAGATATATAGATAGACAGACAGACAGACATATAGCTAGATAGATATATAGATATATAGATATATAGGTAGACAGACAGACAGACAGACAGACAGACAGACAGATAGATAGATAGACAGACAGACAGACAGTCAGATAGATAGATAGATATATAGATAGACAGACAGACAGACAGTCAGATAGCTAGATAGATAGATAGACAGACAGACAGACAGACAGACAGATAGCTAGATAGATATATAGATAGACAGACAGACAGACAGTCAGATAGATAGATATATAGATAGACAGACAGACAGACAGACAGTCAGATAGATAGATAGGTAGTCTCAAGGTCCGATGTGTGTCTCCTTTCCTAGATAGAGGCATAAACCCTACCCCCCAGCAAAAAAATAAAAAAAAAATGGCAACCTATTTGGAAAGTGCAATTTTTGGGTGGTTTCATTGCCCTCCTCCTTTGGTCTTATGAAATAGATGTTTTTTTTTAAATGTTGGTTATTTTTTAGACTATCGATCATTGAAATCATGGAGATTGTATCGTTTTAAAACAGGTGAAAATGAAAAGATATCAAAGTATCGAACCCTATTACTAATAACTTTGGTTTCGTTTTGTTGTTTAACCTATATTTTCAGATTTTGCTGCTTTTGTTGTTGTTTAGTTTAGTTTGTGTCAAAGTAGCACTATATTTTTGAAAACTATTGAGCTTTAAATTGACATTTTAAAAACATGCAGTATCAAAAAGTCTCACGGTACTGAACATGTTGACAGCCTATATTAAATAGCCTTAATTAGATAGGTAAAAAATACCTGCTATTATTTAGTCAGACAATGTAGTTGTGATTTTATACAGGCTAAATGAAATGCAAATACACTATAGCTTACAGGAGAGTGTGATCATATTGTTCAGCAGCAGCTGTCAGTACAAACTTGCAGTAAAGGCGATGAAGAGATTTTCACCCAAGCACAGACTGTGCTCTTATTTTGAAGTAAGAAATGCTGCCAATCCGGAAGTGAATCATCTAACGGTCACTCGATTGATACACACTTCTGATGAGAGGAGCGTTTGTTGCTCGCAATGTCGGCGTGTTTACCTGAAGACATTGAATTAATTGAGAAACACGAGGAAATGTGAGTGATGCATCTTTAATGTGGTGAAGTAATGATAAAGTTTAATCGATAATAGTCAATAATTATGTCATAAAGACCACAATTGTTTGGTTCACACAGTTAGCCTGCTAGCTAGTCAGCCTACCGTACACCTTCACCTGTGAATGAAAGCGTTAATTTACTGTTTTTTTTAGGCGAATTCAAACCTCTCTGCACTTTGCTTTTAGTTTATTATGTTCATGTAGTTTCCATTAAATATTATGGGTGTGTATTTCTATACGTAGGCCTACAACAACAACTTTTAAAAAAATCGTTGTCGTTGGTGTTACGGTTAAACGAGTGACCGTGTTATCTGGTGACTTTCCGCCGGCAGGTTTAGAATTTACAAGTGGAAAATTAAAAAAAAGGCAGCTCTGTGTTTTCTCTGCTTTGTGTGACGTCAGTCTAAGAAGGAGAGCAGAGCTGCTGGAGCCGATGGAGAGTCGCAGGGAGCAGCTGAAGGTGATGAAGAGGAAGCAGGTGGAGGTGTGTGAAGCTGCTCGGGCCAGGAACACCACCCTACTGCAGGTAGCATAAGCTGTGATATTACACAACAACAGTTATTAAAACACTTAATTAACAGTTTTTCAGACAAATTTAGACATTTGAAGACGTCACTGAGGCTTTCTGAAAATTTGAAAAAGACAAATATCAAGGAGTAACTAAGACTTAAGGCTTTTCACAATGTCAGAGATTTAAACTTGAATATGATACTAAAATAATAAATCCAATAAATTGCAGGCAAACTCCTATAGTCCTGTATAGTTTCTGCTTATAATATGTCTACACTCATGCACTTTAACTTATGTCAATACTGTCCATTTACAACTCTGTTTGTGCACATTTACATTTAATCTTCATATTTAAGACTAGTAATGCTTAGTTAAATCCTGGTTGTATATATTCCCATTCTTAGTTTTGATATTTTTAGTACTTATTTAGATTTGCTAACATTGTGTTTTTACTCATATTGTGTGTTTGGATAACCTGCTGCTGTAACGCCACAATTTCCCAGCTTGGGATCAATAAAGTAATTCTATTCTATTAACGGGGACATGTTTCACAATCAGTGACATATCAAATCATTGACAAAGTGTGAGAGAGTAAAGAGTGTGTGGATGATCATGTCAGATCTGTTTAACTGTCTGCAGGATTTACAGAAGATAGAGGATCGTCTCAGGGGAAGACCGCTGCCACGTCCAGATCTCCTGGCTCTAGAGGTAACTCTTAGTGCAGGTGTTCACTTTGAGATTGTTCAGATTGTTGAAGTCCGGTGTAAGAGGCAAACTTGTTGTACCAATTTTTTCATCTCCAAAGTTGGCTGCTTACTATAAACCCATGCAACATGTATACCTGCTGACACGGGAGCCGCCACCATCACACTCGGTCAGTCAAATGTGCTGGGATACATGGCGTCTGAAATCCTCATCTGTCTCTCAAGTGGCACCACAGAACTTTAACTTCTTTACTAGATCAGATTTTCATTCCGACTTGATTAAATCAAACCCCCTTCATGGAGGTCATATGTGCAGATTTGAGACTCTAGTCGTTAGGACTAAAGTTTCTTTTTGTTTCTCTCTAGACGAGATACTGGGCGTCAGTGGAAGAGTCCATCCCAGCCTGGGAGAACTTCCTTCTGGGTAAAGGCCCCCACCCTACCGATGGTCCAGAGCAGCCACCCAGGAGACCAAAACAGAAACCCAGCACAGCGAAAGACAGAGGCCTGCCTCCTCGCCCAAGACCCCGGACAGCTCGATAGGTGAGGGGTGGTGGTCATGGTGATGGTGCACTAGACTCTGGTGACATGATGCTGATGATCACAGACTGGGAAATTCAAACACGCACTCGACCATCCTCACTACAAGAGGTTGACGTGGACTTTGTGACGACTGTGAGGGCTACTGGAAAGTGTCAAGTCTGGACTGAAGTTTGAATGCTTGCATTACTGTTTTCAAACCACCAGAGGGAGCCAGTGTCATAGATAAAAGCCCTGTGTCCTTTGAGAACCAACATGCATATTGCACTGATTTATGTGTTATACAACTCACACTTAACGTGCTCGAATTGCTGGAACATTCAGAGCTCAAATAGTCACTGAATCATCAAACTGAATTCTTGATTTTATTTGAAGTTCTTTCGTATTTTTGAAAAAGGAAATCTGAGTCGATTCAGAGGACTGCAGCCGAGATATCCCAAAAGGACTTTGTGTTGAACATTATCTTCCATTTGTGCTCATAACAACAGGAGAAACAAAACCATGACGATGATAAGTTCAGTATTTAAAGAGACACTAACATTTACAAAAAGACAAACATTAAAGAATATCATCATCTTTAAGGTGCACCTTAATTCTAATTCTGAATCCACAGGGTTTGTATGTGTTAATAATTCCACCCTAAGTCACCAGACAGGCTATAGAGGGGACAATGAGGACAGAGGGTGCAGGTGGACGAGTGGTTAGTTTGTGCGCCCCATGTACAGAGGCTGCTCTCCTTGAAGTGGACAGCCCATATTTGAATCCGACCTGTGGCTCCTTTCCCTCATGTTATTCCTCTCTCTCTCTCTCTCTCCCCCCCCCCAAAACATTGACTCTCTCCCTACCTGTCTCTCCAAAAAATATCCCCAAAATAAAAAATCTTTAATCGGGACAGTTACTCACCTGACGGTATTAAACGAGCTGTGTGGACATATTTGGGTTTTAAAGAAAATGTGGTTTGAAAACACAAACAGATGGGACCCAAGGGGACTTTATATTTTTTCAAAATAAGACACTCTTGAAACGAGCAACCAGAGAAAATAAAAAATCACAGCGCTGACCCTCGTTCTAGTGAAAGTTTTGCACTTACAGATCAGAGCACTCAATGGTTTATATTCTGATTTTGTTCTTTTATAAAGTGATTGTATTGACGGGTATGGTATTACAGTAGCAGGCTTTCTAAATGCAACATTTTCATTTTATTGTCCAGAGAACAAATGGACATTTGATTCATCATTTACAACCCGATCATTCAGAGCTAAGAACAGAGACGTGTGTGTTGGACACCAAAGACACATGTTAGAAATGATTATAGCTGCATGGTTTATTTTCTTATACTGAAATAACTATCACAGTATGACAAAATACCTATAAAATGTCTGCGTTTTTCACGAGTTTATTTATCAGAAATAGTGATTTGGAATATTAATTTCATGAAAGTAAAACATGCAAAGATAAACAAAGTATCTATCCTGTTCTTTATAAGACGTTTTCCTTATTTTGGTGAAATGAAATATTTTTTCTACGTTCATAAATATTTGAATACTTAAAGAAAATGAAGGGTTGAAATAAATTTGACTTTGGTCAAATAAATGTAGTTGTTTGTTTTGTTATCTGCCATCTTGAAAATAAGCCAAAGCATTTTGATGGTGTGGCTTGATGGGGTTACCGGAGGTCAGGACAACAACACATCCCACATTTCATCTGCCTGAAGTTTTGATCTTCAGTGACTGAGCAGAGGAACGTCCCACCCATTGGTCACCAAGTATAAAAAAAAAACAGGTCTGCTTATTCACTGCCTGGGTGGATGAAACCCCCTCCCATGAATCACTTGTACCTCCTCTCTCTGCACCACCAGAGTTGGCACCCCCCTCCCCCCACCCTCCCTCTCTTTAACCCCTAATTGTCCGTGATCAAACCCGAGCCGGGCTGACGCGGAGTGGCGGCTTGACAGACGCAATCATCCGGACAGCCCGGGTTGAAGTGGCCCGTGGTTGGCAGCTGCCCCGGCTCCTCAGCTGGGGCCCCAGCGCTGCGGGCCCTCGGGGGGGTCAAATAGCCACCGGCCACCACCGACTGACTGACCGAGTGGACCAGTCTGGACTGATGGGGCTGGGTGGTGGGGTGCTGGTTTTGTAGAGGGGGCGAGCACTGCGAGGTCAAGGCCACGATTCAAGGAAGGTACAAGTGGGGGGTGGGGGGGGGGGGTATTAGTGCCGTGCGTCCAATCATGTGTGACAGGATCGGAGGGTGAGGGTGGGAAGGGGGCGGCGGGGGGGGGGCGGCGGTTGATGAAGATGCCATGCAGCAAATTATCTAAAAGGGGTTTGAAGAGCACGATCTGGAGCCCTTCCAAATGACTAGCCCTGTATTATGTATTCTAATGGCCGAGGCCCCGGGGTGCTGCCGCTGTCAGTGACCAGACCTCGTTTCACCCTGCCAGCCACAGACGACAACAATGACCCCTGAGACTGGCCGGGCCGCCGCTCTCCTTCCAGCCCTCATCCGTGGCATGAATCTTGGATCCACACGATTATGCAACGCGGGGTCCAGCCATCGAGAGCCCCCCCTGACACATCATTGAGCTGCAAAGCCGCGCAAAATGGTTAAGTGTCGACTCCGTTTGATTGGATAATGGGGTAATTGCACGCTGCATTTCATTCATGCGACATGCTGCTGCGGGGTTGCACAAGGGGGCCAAGTGAAGGGGAAGGGGGAAGAATGGGGAGAAGGGGAAAATATTTTGGCGTGCTGCATTTTTTTTTTGCAGCCTGTTATTTCACACTTTTAAGGCTGTTGCATTTGTTTTGGATCCGGGAGTCCTGGAGAGATCACGGGTTTTGTATCAACTGCTGAGGGCCATTTAAATTGCAAATTACATCTTCATTTTTTGACTCAGTCTCTCAGTTTCTGACTCCAGATTTGTCCGATCAGAGCGGCTGCTGGGCGTCGTGCCTGTTGGCGCTGTTCGAGGCTCTCCTCTGACCCCGTGTGAGCTCCCGACTCTCTCCTTTGATCATGGCATGTCACCTCCACTTAAGAGCCCGGGCTGCCTGCCTCTTTGTCTTTTTCCTTCACAGAGGCCTTGACTTGTTGTCATGTTGTCTCACATTAAATAGAAAGGCTTCACGTGGTACACTAAGAGGAAGCAACACTGGCCTTAAGGTTAGCCTGGCTCTGCTGAGTGAACGGACATACGTGTAATATTTCCTCTTTTTACACTGCTTCACTGTGTTTCTAATAATCCCATAGGCTACCTCTCGGCTCTCCTGTAGCTCCTGCCAACAGAAGAGGCTCTCGTCCTTTTTCAAGCTTTCTACAGCTTACATGTATACCTGTGTGTGTGTGTGTGTGTGTGTGTGTGTGTGTGTGTGTGTGTGTGTGTGTGTGTGTGTGTACCTGAATAGACCAGAGCGGCCTTATTGCTCTTAAAGAAGCCCAGCGGGGGAGGTGTGCATGCTGAATTCCACTTCAGTCACCGGTATCGATTCGAGCTTCCACAGATGTCTTTCTGCCGTCGCCTGGTAAAGTCAAAATGAGCGGCGCTATTAACATCGACTCATGGATCGGGTGTGCAGAGTATGAATTTGATTGTTTGTGTACTTGCGGCCTTTTGTTGATATCGATCGAGCCCCCGGGCGTGTTGTGTTTGATTCTTAATGAAGTCCTTTATGAAGCTCTAATCAGTTTACTATCACACACTCGGCAGTCGAAGCAAACACTTAAATTGGTTGAGAGAAAAGCAAACAGGTAATCACTTTGTTTTTGTCTGTTGCAGTGCACTGTAAAAATAAAAAATGGTCAGACAGTGAGAAGGGGGTCGTGAGAATTCTTTCAAAAACATAAAAAAACTGAAAATATGTACAAAAAAATATTTCAAGAGATGATTTATAGATAGGAACTTTATTAATCCCTTGGGAAGGTTCCCTCAGGAAATTCAGATTCCAGCAGCAGGTGTGTTCTGTATGTTCTGCTTCTAGCATATCTTCCAATAAATTACTAAAATAATATTACTGTGTTTAGGCACTTGTGTTCTAATGCCAATGTTTGGAAAGGCCTATCCTGCTGTGTGCAATGGTAGATGTTTTAAACACATCCATGGACAGTGTGGGTCCCCAGTCTCTAGCACTTACTTTGGGGGGTCATGGACCGAAAAGTGCTCTAAGCGGGAGGCCCTGGTTCGAATCCGACATGTCATTCCCCACTCTCTCTCTCTCTCTCCTCTGTTTCTAACTCTAAGCCCAAGAATAAACCTTTAAGAAAGAAACCTTGGTATCATATCAGTACTGAAACGTTGCCAGTGTAATTTTGCAGTGCAGACAGTGTGCAGGAGTTTGCTTGCCATGTTTGGAGGTGAGGTGGGGTAGGTACCAGACAAAGTGATTAAGAGCATGCTGTTAATCACTTTGTGATCAACATGCTGCAGAATCAGACTTTTTTTTATATTCTCCACGGCAAAAAATCTACAAATGTGAAACACTGGACTGTTAAAAGAAACCATGATAAGGTTTTTGTTTTTAAATAAACACTATTAATACGCTGAAAATCTAGATTTTTTTTAGATTTCCTGACTACCTGAAATGCATCAGAAATGTTCGATCTGACCTCCATTCAACACATATTTAACGTTTTCTTCTCCTCTTAAGGCAAAGCTTGCATTTTTACTGCATCTCTGTTGTTTTTTCTGTTAAATCACAAGAGTAACAGATTCTTTTTTTGATGTAAGCCAGAGTGAAGCCGCTCTGTAACTTATCACCTATCGTTGAAGTGAGTCTCACAACAAACAGGTGAACAGGCACCACTACGGGGGATGTTATGGATCAAGAAATGGCGTCATATTTTTTCTGCAATGTAATCACATGGAAAAGGAAGTCTTGGCTGGAAGTTATTAAATGCTAACCACTGCCTCCCCCTGAAATGACCATGGAATAGGCATCTGTTCTGAGAGACATACATGGTCACACGATAATAGATGATGAAATTATTTCACCATAGGTTCACCATTTGAACCCGGTTGTCTTTTTCTCATCATGCAGACTCAACATAAAGGCAGTGATCCTGGATTAACACTCTCTCAGAGGGAGGTTACCCCTGACTGCTTTGGACACTTGTGTCATTGCTTCAGCAGAAAGTGAAAAATCAGTCAGGTGAGAGAGGAGAAAACTAAATTAAACTGAAGGAGGAGACGCCTAAAGTTTAGATTGAAGCTATGAGGTGTGTGACAGATGTTTTCCTTTGGTGGTTCTTAAGTATTTATCATCAGCTCTAAAATGCATGTCAACATGTTTTTCCTCACAGTGACTGCTCATCCTGTCCTGATCTGAGCTTGTTATGTAGCATCATGCAGACTTTCATTCAGCCCGAGGGGGTGGGGGGGGGATTTTAATTGTGTGAGCTAGTGGTAGTGGTTCATCATTAACACGGCGGCCCTAAAGTGAAGGAGGGAGAGGACGTTTTCCCAGCAGGGCCGGGTCAGGTCAAAAGGATTAGCTGTGGCACCGGACATCCCCCCCGAATCAAAAGATCCTCCCCGGACAATGACACACGGCTTTAACGCCACTGGAGGAGGGCTGAGAGCGGCCCGGGACGTGATGCAGAAAATGGCTCGTTGGTTTGCGGCGGCAGAGGGATCACATTAATGTGTTTGTAATTAGCCGGACAAAGAGAGACATATTTGAATAGATTGTGTTTTGTCAGACATGACGGGGGCATTTCATGCAGCGCTTTGTGTTTGTCATATAACCGCTGGGTTTTTACAAATAATTGGCCTTAAATTAGTTTTTGATTTCACCTGGAGAAGAGATACTGATCTTGTTCGAGCACCCAAGCACACCCAGTATTACCCCTTAATCCCAGTCAGTGTCACCAGTCAGAAGACTTGTCAAAGTCGCTGGTTTTGGCGCCCCCTGTGGACAAAGCGGTAAGTCATATTCAGTCCTGGACATGTAGGTTTTTTAACAAGATCTCGTTCTGCTTTCTTTTTTTAAAGTCAAATATATTACTCGGGTAGGGAAACAGTGGAAGCTCTACATACACACACACACACACACACACACACATGCTTTGGACATGCACACACACTCTGCGCTGCTCCTCCCTGCTGGCTCCACCGATCCCGTCCCGCCTCTGAAGACGGTAAAGAGTTGGTTTCACTTCATCTCGCCGTCACACCTCTGTGACATTCACAGTAAAGTCAAGAAGGCTCGTTCCTCCCAGTATGCCTTTCTCACTACCTCCGATGGCCAATCAGGGGTGGAACAACTTCCCCATACCACTGCACACTCGGCGCGTCAGGGTAGAAAGTATCCTGCCTTCAAATGGCAGTCTGTGCACTCCAATAGAGAGACGGGGGTTCACCCTGGAGCTACAGACCACATAGATAAACTGGTTGGATGCATGATGGCGGTCAGATAGTGGAGTTTTGACATCAGATGAGCCATGAGAGCCTCCTCCCCGCTCAGTTCCCAGCAAGCCCACCACTTCTTCCCCTCCCAGCCACAAAGCACCTTCTCCCGGGCCCTCCATGCCCTTGACATGCCAAGGCAGGCGGGCAGCCACGTCCCAGGGACAGGGCTGCTGCCGCTGTCTTTAAGACGCCCTGATGAGGTTTTGGTTTGAGAAAGGCTCGGGGTTGACTTAGTAAAAGAATCTAAATGAGGAGCGAGTGAATGCTGCGTCTGTTCAATTGTGATCTGTGTGCTCGGCTGCTTCTTGAGTGGCTCATTTTTATGCATCACACTCCTGGATTCCTCTGCCCTGAACTGAGACTGTCAGGTGTTTTTTTTGCTTATTCCTTTTAAGCCAAATCAGTATCAATGACAGCATTTTCTACTCGCGCTAAGTAACCAATGTACCGCCGTCGTGTTTTTAAACACTTAAAAAAACATTGAGAGATTTTTAAAACTAAACTGTGGCCCCTTCAGTCCTCCATCCTTTCAAACGGCTTCTCATTTAAATCAGCGGCAGAGCTGGAGAGAGCGATGAGAAGCCACTGCTCATTAACCCCACAGGACTTTACAATGAATCCTGGAGGCTCATTGTGCTAAAGGGCCACTGCTTCCCTAACGAGGGAGGGGGAGGAGGGGGGCGGGGGGGGGGGCTTTCAGGTTCCTCAGGAGTCTAAGCAGGATCTTGATATTAAATTTGTAATCAAACAAAACTAATTGAAGCTGGAAAACAGTCAAATATGAGGTTTTTTATTTTGTTTCCTGGTCCAACCGAACGGATAAAAACGACTTGAGATCAATAAAAAATGAAATCTCATAATACACAGACAACGTTTGGATTAATTTTAAATATAAAACTTAAACCTCGCCGTGTATAAGTCGTAAAAAAAAAACAGGCGACGACTTCTGCTCAGTGTTTCCTTCAGATAATGTCCTGACTTTTTAAGAAGGGGACTAAATGTTCAAAGTTACTAATTTGACAAATTAAGAATAATAGACCTTTTGAAGAATGTTGTGGGGAACATGCGACCATCCAGAAAACACTAAAAGAAGAGAAACACGGCCACATGTGGAAAACAGACCTAACTGTTCAGAGTCCTTAAACTTAATTCTGAAAATACAGAATGTCATATCAGAAGTTTGAAGTTTTTATTTCATTATTGTGTCATACGTACATTTATATGCCCGACTTACATGACACGGTGAATTGAACCGTTCCAAGATCAGAGTACAGAGTAGGTCTATTCATTGTCGTAGAACAAAAAAAGAAAAAGAAAAAGCTAAAGCAAGACAAACCCTAATTAAACACAATATCTTGCCTTCTATTCCAAGCTTTTGAGAACACTAAAAACTACCTGCTAGGCCTGCTGGATCTGAGAAAAGCAAGTGTGTGATAACATTGTTCTATGTTACGATAACGATATGAAGTGTGATAAGTAAATCAATAAAAAGTGAATATTAGCTACAACTCACAGCTTTAATGTGAACCCCCTGGTGTTTGTACCTTGTTTCCTTTTTGCGGCATGTTTCTCTTGAATCCAAAATAAAAATGTTTTTTTTCTTCAACATGAAATTGGCACCAATTACTTTGAGGGCCACTGACTAACTCGAGCATCATCGGACTGCATCAAAAAGACATGAAAGCATGGCCAGTAGGTTTCCATCCAGTATTTAAAATGTGTGCATGCTGAGTGAGAAATCATAAATACAGACTTCTGCGATGTGTTTATTTCGAGTGCTCTTATCGCGATAACGATCATATCGCGATTAATCAGGCAGACCTTTACTACCTCCACATGTACAGAACCAATCAGCAAAGAGAGAAGAGGTACCGCTTTGTCCACAGGGGTCGCAAATATCAACACAACCTAAAGTTCCTCCTGCATGGGAACTTTTTTCTAGAGATAATCATCAATATGTTCTTTATTTGACTCTTTATTAGGCTATACTATTTGCAAAGACCCGATCATGAATCCATCAGGTTTGCACCCTCAGCCTGGAATCTGCTGCAGAGTGACTTAAAACTCAAGGAGCTTGAGTCCTTGAATGTTTTTAAATCTAAAAGGAAAGACAGATGGAGACATGATTCTATAGGACGTCGGTGCTTTTAGCTCGACCGCTTGAACTACTGACTCATAGGTTTGCATTAAAATAGAAAAACCATCTTTGAGTCATAATCTAAGTGTTTTATAAATTTGTACTTTGTCTCTGTTTGTGTCTCCGTCTGTAACTTTGTGTTTTTGCTGCTGCCTGTCTCGGCCAGGTCTCTCTTGGAAAAGAGGTTCTTAATGTCAACGGGACCAACCTGGTTAGAAAACAGTTAAAAGAAATAAAAGAAACCTTGAGCAGAAAATAGACTCATGATGAATTGCCATCTTTCACATTGTGTCTGGAGTGGGTTAGAGGAAAAAGGGGAAACAAAGAGGTGGATGGACACAAACATAATAATGAAGGAAAAGTTAGAATAAGAAATGTTGAATAAACATTATTAGCTCTGAATCCAGGGAGCAAAAATATAATTATTAGTAAAATAGTGAGTTACAACTTCACAACGAAATTCAAAGGGGATAAAAAAAAAATCTAAATTACACCTATAGTAGTTGAAGACAAAATTCTGCTGGGCTGACGTCATGATTCAGTCTGACCAATTACCTCCATCAGCCTGCTCACTTTATGTAATGATCTATATGGGTTTTAAGTATTATTGTTGCTTTGCTGCAGAGCCCTGTAGGTTAATATAATCAGATGTTGTGGGAACGCTGTCTGCAGCCTGTATAATGACACAAACTGTCGTCACCCCTCCACCCTCTCCTCCCCTAAAGAGAGAAAAAGCTGCTGCTGCGGGGACGCTTTAATTGGAATTTCATGTGGGCTAAACTGAGGGGAAACTGATGTAAGTTAACATTTGGTGGACTTAATTGGTCCCTTTCTCTCGCTCCTCCTCGATCGGGCACTTGTGAAGCTTCCCCGCTAATCTCCCATTTACAATCAATTCAAACGTGCAGACAAAAAAGTCCGCCTCTCTCTTTTCTTCTCTTCCTGTCTCAAACCAGCTCCTTTGTGGCTCCTAAATTGCCTGAATCCCCCGGTGATCCCGCGGTTGCGGAGGGAGCAAAGAAAAAAAAAAAAGAAAGATGTCCTCATGCTGTTGTTGACAGCCGATTAGTGCGCGCTCCCGCTCTCCTCTGGCCTCTAATCTGCTCCGCGTGTGCGCGCCCGCGACTTCATTAAAGCTCCCGCTCGTCAATTAACGTGTTTGTGGATGTGGAGCCGGTTGCTCAGATGTTGAAGGTGCAGAGAGAGAGAGAGAGAGAGAAAAGTGCAGAGAAAAGGACAACCTGTCTGGCTTTAGGTTGTTTACTTCTCCGACACTGTTGTTCATGCCCTGCAGCGTGTGTGTGTGTGTGTGTGTGTGTGCGTCTTTGTGTGTGTGCGCGTGTGTCGTGTTTTTAGCCCTAAAGATGAACTGACAGACAGAAACTGCAGATTGATTGAAAAGTTGAAGCATAATTCTATCACTTATTTTTATTTTGCATGGTTAATTAAGATTATTATTAAAACTCATCTTTCACATTTAACCTTCAATTCATGATGTTTGTTTGTTTCACCATCATGGTTTCCTCCATAATGATGTTGTGTTTTTCATGCTAATATGTATTAGCCCAACTTTAATGAAACTTGTTGCAAAGCAGAATGAAGCACCATTACACCTCTGGACCAAGTCTCACAAACAAGTAAAGCTTCTTTTGTTCTTTTTTTTAAATAAAGTTTTCATGTTGATGATGATTTTTTTCCCCAGTCTAAACATTCATTATAATTTAGTTTTTGTCTTTTCACACATACACGTAAAGTAGCCTATGTCATTTTTCCCCATTTTTTAGAAATGCATAATGAATCCACAAGATTCAGCCGAGCAATTTCAACATAATTCTTACACTGTTTGAAAAGTATCTGGTTTCACTTTTGCATTCAAGTTTAAAGAGCTGGACTGTCGGCCTACCTGAGGTCTGCGGCCCTGCTTCCTTCACGTCACACAAACCTCATTTTCACTTTCCTTTTTGTGTATTTAACCTTATTTCTAAGTATACTTTGAAATGATTTCAGTTCCATTCAGACCATCACTCCATAGAGAAACTGAGAGACACTGCAAATTATTTTCCTTTTAATTGCTTTGGCCAAACGTCCATTTTTTTCCTTCATCTTCAGTTTTTACGTTGACAAGAACGTGATGTTGTTCTGCTGGTGTGTGTCTCGGTTATAGCTGACCTGATGTAGGCTTGTAGGAAGATTGTGTGTGTTCTTGTTTATTGTTCTGTGTTGTCAGGAGATTAATAATAATTGGCTATTTATCATCTTTGAATAATGTTGTTCTGCCTGACAACAGAAGGGCTTTATAATCCTGAAAATAGCATCAAAAATAAAGAAAATAAACATTTCACATGATGATGTTTTAAAGCACATTCTAAAATTTCAAGTTTTATCCAGTTTTTCTTTTTTAGGCTAACCCAAAGCAGGACGTGATTATTTACTGACCACAGTTATAAAACTGTTCATAGAGCTATATGGAGGAAGCTTAAACAGCATGAAGCTGACATGTAATGATTTCAGGTTGTATTTAGTGGATATGAACACATGACATGACAAGGTGATGGGGCTGGGGGGGGGGGGTGTGATGTGCAATGCCATTCCTTCAATCATGGCGTGCAACTCATCTCTTCATCAGCTCGAGTTTTTATTTTCCTATCGCTGACATCAAGAGGCGTCTCATCACCAAACAGCTGAATGTGAACAGCCTGGAAGCTCCACGTGCACATTGAGAGACTCTGAGCTTCTGACAACTTCAGAGGGTAAACATTCAGGGGCCCCTTGGAAAGATTTCATATTGGGCCCCCATGGTTGTCGGCTGCAAACAAACCTGTGCGTACAAATAAAGTCACCTGAACCTGAAAGATATCACATTGGGCCCCATGACAAGGTACCATATTGGGCCCTATTAAATATGATATTGAGCCCCGTGGAAAGATACCACATTGGTCCCCAGTCTCTCTTTTAATCCAATCAAAAGTATCAAAACATACTGAATCTTTTTCCTAAGTCAGTTGTACAGGAAAGAAAAATTGCGCACTGAAGCGTTGCCGATGTTTTTGTATATTCTAGACTGTGTGCAGGTTTTTTCTTGCAATATCTGATCATCAAAAACAAGAAATTATCAGATTTTCAGAGTCTGGAATTTGTTATATTTGTTGCCGTGGTATTGAATCAGAAATCGATACTGTTTTTTTTTTTACTAGTATCATGTCAAAGTTTAAAAGTCTGGTATCTTGACTTCTTTAAACCAACCAGACTTTATACGTTACCCCCTGAAACCTCGTTTGCATTTTAAATTAAACCCTAAAAATAAATTCAACGTTGGAAATTGTGCAAGTTTTTGGCACAAATCTCATCTCAAAGCACATTAAACTGTCATATTCAGTCTGATCCTTCTCCACCCGGTCTCATAACTCCTCTACATCCTGTACATTTGTGTTTTTAATGTTAATTTTATCGTTGTGTTGTTACTTTGTTGTTTTTATCTCCGCTTTGTAAGGTGACCTTGAGAGTTTTGAAAGGCGCCTTTAAATAAAATGTATTATTATCATTATTATTATTACATGAATAATCTTTAAGTTTTCTACAATATAGGACTTTTAAGAGTTAAAAGAGAGTTAACAATCGTGTTCATTTATGAGGCCAGGTTTACCTTTTCTTAAGAGTTGAATTATTCGGCTACAAAACAAAAAAGGTAATATTCATTCTAGGCCCAATGAGGGCCCCCTCCTCCTCCTCCTCCCCTGGGGCCCCAGGTAGTCAGTCCCACTTTTCCCCCCACTACGACGTCCATGTAAACACTGACTTTAAATCGACATACAATCAAATCGTGTCGCCGGGATAAGTCCACATTTACACGTTTCTTTATGTTGTCCGTCTCCGCACACGCCCTCGGTATGTGAACCAGGTGAGCGCGGCTGTGTCTGGTGATATCAGCCCTGCCAGGCCTCTGCAGGCCTGCCGGCCCCGCTCGGCGCTAATTGGCTGTTAATAGAAAGAGCGCCATTTGGGAGCACGGAGCTGCCTCTCGACAGAATGTGTGCAGGGATAATATTGTTCCAGGAGCCGTGAGGAGAATAACTTGTGCTCCATTAACGCCGAGGCCCAGATGAGGAGCTGCGGCCTGAGTGCTCCATTATCTCCGGCTCTGATGAGCGGCTCCGGATGCGACGGTCCCCCCAATCAAGCCTCCCCAGGCCGTTTAACTGCTTAATGTAATTCGCTTTTCAAGGGCCCATGTTATCTCTGATCACTTACGCCATTACGCTCGAGTCAAGTGTAAATGCTGCATTATTAAGATCGTGTCTGTCAATAAATGTTGAGGCAAAGTGGCTGCAGAGCATACAGTGGAGCCAGGCTGAGTCTATATGTGGCTTCAGCAACAACACTTCAAATGCAAGACCCGCCAAGTTCAGCAGACAGATGCCTCTGCAGCTAAATGTATGATTTATGAGTAGACATTGAAGGCATCATTAAGAATTCTTCACTGTTCTCCTCCTACATCTGTTTCTAAAAAAATCTGATATTTTTAAAGCTATGCATTGATGATTCTGAGTCTGAGGTTTCATGCATGAGAGGGGGGCGGACAAAAAGTCTAAAATGAATTCAAAGACTTAAAAAATCCATCATAAAAATAAGAAAGGTAAAACAGAATAATTTCTAACAAATGAGAAACAAACAATTCAACAAACTCATCAGTTCATGAATCAACTTGTTCTTAAATTATTTCCATTTTCTGATTATTTGATTAGTTTTTAATGTTTATTGTTTCATTTTAAAGACCCCCCCCCCCCTTTGGTTTGCTTAGTTTGAGTTAAGTCCTCACATTTGGATTCTTTGCATTCATTTTCTTGCATTTGACTTTAAAATTTGAATTTGCTCGTGCAAAACGTTGTCATGTCTTGCACCAATCAAGAAAAAGCTAAGACAAACACGTCATTAAATTTACTCATAAACAACAGCACCACGTCATCATATTATTCGATTTATTTCAAATACCTTCCAGAAAAAACAAAAACAAAAAAGGAAACGACATGGCTCGAACATTCATTTTTCATTATAAGTTATAACTTATTCACATTAACATTTTTGTCTGTGAGATACACAACATGGCGATGATTCACATTTTAAATAACATTCTTTTATTTCCATAGCCTATTATTTACACGTCCATCGTGGAGACGGGACGGCGCCTCCCCCTGTGTGATGCTTGTGACTGTGCAGGAAGAGAACAATCCCCTTTTATATTCCTATAGTGTGCGTTAAGTGTACGTGTTGTTGTAGTCTTCTGGTCCGCTCTGTGACCCCCTGCAGAGGTGCATGCTGGGACACATATTACCAGAATATTCCACCTGTGCTAGGCTTTTAAAACACTTGTCCATCCAGGCTACAAAAAGCGGGCCGTGGGCCAGTCTGTTTTTTTTTTTTGTTTTTTTTGAGGCCTCCTTTAGCCTGCAGGTGGAATAATTGAAATGCATTCTGGGACATTAGCAGCAGTGACCCTCAGCTCTGCAGCTCTCTGGAGGCCTCTTTGGCCGCGCTGAACACGTTGTTGTCGTGCAGTTTCCTGATGTGCTTCTTCAGGTCAAAGTTGCGGCAGAAGCCCTTGCCGCAGGTGGCGCAGGTGAAGGGCTTCTTGTCGTTGTGCGTGTGCATGTGGAAGGTCAGGTTGTAGACCTGGTGGAAGGCCTTGTTGCAGATGGAGCACTTGTACTGCTTCTCCCCGCTGTGCGTCAGCTTGTGGTTCTTGTAGTTTCCTGAGGAGAAAGAGAGAGAGTGACAATGAGTATAAGAGGAAGTCAAGATAAACACTGAGTTACCTGCAGAATTATCTGATCACAAAAATGACCAAAACTTAACGACACAATCTCATCATGAATTCGGTCATGTCTTCAACATTTTGTCTAACCAGCGGTGTGACTCAAGGAGAAGTCTGAGCCAGCTCTTTGCTTTTTTAACTTCCTGTATCCAAACTTTAACACAACCCCTAAACATTAAAGGAACGCTCTCGTTGAAGGGTATGAATGACATCACAACAAAGCTGCATCATCTCATAGAATAGAATCAGCTTTATTGGCTGTGTATGCTTAAACACACACACACAGAATTTGTCTTCTGTAACTTTGCTCTCAATGTACAAAGTCAAACATTAAACATAATATAAGCAAAAAAAAAACACTAATATATTCAAGGTTAATGTCCTAAAGTGTGTTATTGACAGTGTAAAAGCTTTTTTTATTGACCAAACACAACTTGTAAGGTTACACGGGGCATCAATAAGAAGCTCTGGGAATCAATCAAATCGAGCTCTGCAGCTTTAACTGCACATTCTGAACATATCAGACGTTCTTTTTCTTCTTGTAGAAATGATGCAGCCGGTGGCTTTTTTAGCCTAAAGCTGTTTTAACAAATAATTCAAAACACCACATGCATACACCTGCACACATTCAGGACACTGTGGTTTTTTAAATATTTGCACTCTTTGATACTCGGGTCCTTCCCCTCTGATCACTCATTTATTCTAACTTTATAAATTGACAGTTGACAGTTTGTTTTTTTCTGCAAATGTTTCCTTCATATCATTTAATTTGTTTGTCTTTGTTACTGATGTCTTTGCTCTTTCTGTAGCTCTGCTCATCTCCCTCCATCATCCTGTCATAGTCATGTTTTGTTGGCACTTTTCCTACACGGTAATAAATAAATATATATATATAACAGCCTATTTGCACTACCAAATTATCTAAAGGTTTTTTATATTTTTCAGCCTTCATGCATGTTGTAGGTTTTTTTGTACTAGTTCTTTAAACTAAAAAAGGTTTAAAGGAAAGTCACTGATAGCACTTGACTATATAAAATGTGCACACACAATTGCATAAAAAAGGAATTGCAATAAAAATAATAGTAATAATAGATCCTTTTCCAGAGGAAATATCGCGGGATCATTTTAAAGTGTTGCATTAAGGAGGAGGGAGGACGGTGTGATGTTTAGGAACCTCAGAAGAAAGTGAGGATGAAAGAGACCCCTCTCTCTCTCTCTCTCTCTCTCTCTCTCTCTCTCTCTCTGTCTCTCTCTCTCTCTCTCTCTCTCTCTCTCTCTCTCTCTCTCTCACCCCGCCAAGGTCAGCAGTTCACAGTGAAGTTAGAGCCTCCTCTCGCTCCTTTGCTCTCTTGCCCAGCCTTCATTAATCAGGGTTTTGTGTGTCGAAGTCAAGAAGTTGTCAAACTTTGTCAAAATCAAGCGCAAAGCGATAAGTGAACACAAAAAGAGGTTCCCCGGTTCCCCTGACTGTGCCGGGGTCTGCAGCAGCTGACCCAGAGCAAATGCTGCCGTCTCCGAGGGAGAATTAGTCCGTGGAAAAGTGACATGTCCTATTTCCACTGATCGCTTCAGTCTCATCGCGGGGCCTGCAATTATTTCCCCTTTCATTAAACTCTCACAGATCACTCAGAGCAGCAGCAGCATATGCTTCTGCTTTTAGTGCTGTTTCTTTTTTTATTTTATTTCTGCAGCTCTGAGGATTCCTTCACAGTGAGCTCACTCCCTGCAGTAGCACAGGAATGTGTCCCCTCTCTCTCTCACACACACACACACACACACACACACATCATTTAATCCAAACCACTGCACCCCTTAAGGACTGTGGAAGTGTCTTTGTTTAAAAAAAAAATCCTGTTTCCTCATGCCAAATTAAACACACGGGAATGACAGCAGAGAATCCCTAAACTCAAAGTCTAATGCAGGGAAAAGAGAATCCTGATACCAAATTGGCAAAAACTGTCACTCACTGAGCTGCGAAAATCTTATTGTATCCAAAGATGTCAGATTATTTCTACTACTCACAGTGCAGGAAATATTCTACAGTCACTTTTGACCGATAAACGTCGAAGACAAATATGATGCTTCTTTGTTCAAATAAATTAATAAACTGTTAAATAAAAAAAGTTTAAATAATTCCTGGTCTGTTTTTTTTTTTTTTGTTAAATTAAGGACGCATAATATCCCAAATCAAGAAGAAAAAAAATCAAGACTTAAAAAAACGAAATGAAGACCAAACACTAAACATCGAGTTTGTTTTTTTGTAATATCAAAATAATTTCAGAGGAAACAAAATTCGGAGCTGAATCCAAAAAAGGAGGAAACTCCTTCATAAATCCGATAATAGTCCCGGTCATGCAGAGCTTCCTTTTTTTTGAAAGATGACATCATGTTGATTATTTACCTTTCTGGTGGAAACCTTTCCCGCAAAACTCGCAGACGAAAGGCTTGTACCCGGCGTGGATCCGTACGTGAGTGTTGAGCGTGGAGCTTCTGTTGAACGCCTTCCCGCACTGGTTGCATTTATGAGGCTTTTCCTGAAGCAACAAGGTGACGTTAACAAATGATATAAAATAAGGAAAATCCACAGATGTATTTTTTTTTTAAGTGTGGTTAAATTAAAGAATAAAAAAACAGCGAGTCTCACCTGTGTGTGGATGATCTTGTGTCTGCACAGCGTGCTGGCCTGACGGAATCCTTTCCCGCACACTTTGCAGACGAAGGGCCGGGCCCCGGTGTGCACCGGCATGTGTCTGGTCAGATTGTAATGCGCGTTAAAAACCTGCAGAGAACACAAACACACCAGATCAATTATTAGGAATTAATATGGCAACAACAGCAGCGAGACCTCCGTGCGTAAAAATATTTAATTTAGAGTTTATTTAATTTTCATTTTCGTTGAATTAAGGCTTCATGATAATTCTTGATTTTGTATGTTTTCGTTTTTCGTTTTCATTTTTATTTTAGCGGATTCTAACATTTAATTTTAATGATTTTATTTTGTTAAATCACTTAGAAATTTAAAAAGGGAAACATGTAATTCGAATTTTAGGCTACATTTGAATAGAAAATAAAAACAGCAGAAACGTAGGCCGACAGCAGCCTCAGAAATAAAACAGACTCATATGAATGAAAATACCTTTCCACAGACTTCACATGTAAAGTTTTTTGGTTTTCCGTCTGCCGGGCTGCTGCTCAGTTTGCTGTGCGTCTTGACGCCGTTCTTCTCCGCGCTCAGGCCGTGGTTCTCCTTCACGATCTGGTCCAGCTGCCCGGGCAGATGTTCCTTGTGCGGGTACTGCGGAGTGGGTAGCTTCTCGCCCCCCACCCCGGCCAGCTTGGCGTTCTCCAGCAGCAAGAGTCTGTGGTGCGCGGACAGGGAGGCCTGCGCCTGCGAGCTGGAGAACCAGTGTCCGGCCAGCAGCTCCGACTGCTGGTACGCAGAATCCAGGTAGTTCAGGTAGTAGAGCGAGCCGGCGCTGGGCACGGCCACGGCCTGGTGGATCACCTGCGGCTTCACCACCCTGCTACCCGAACTCAGTAGCGGCTGCTTCAAACCCGACTCCACTTTGCCGCATATGCCGCAGTTCCCTTTGCACGGAGCGGCCGCGGAACCGCAAAAAGTGCCCCTGAAACTGGCTCTCCACAACTCCGAGTAGTTCATCAGCGCCTTGGCTTGCAGGTCGTAGCTGAAGGGCTGCAGCGGGATCATGCAGGGGATCGGGGAGCAGAGCCCGAGCAGCTTCTTCCCCTCCGCCCGCTCCTCCGCGCTCCCCTTCGGCTCCGAGCTCTTGGACATGATCCGGTCTATGGAGAAGGCCAGGGTCTTTGGAGCCGCGGAGGGTCCGGTCCTCCCGCAAGACATCACGGTCTCCACAGAGGCAGAACTTGCCATTTTGTTGTTCCTCTTGTTTTTTTTTTTTTTTTGGTTGTTGTTTTGTTTACGGCAGAGCAGAAAACTTGGCGTGAGAAAAGTCCCGGTGCTTTTTAGTCCGAATCCGCTCCTGCAGCTGCCCCGCGTCCTTTCACTCTGCTGAGCTCCCGGCACCGCAGACAGGAGGGCACATCAGTTTAATAAGCACCTTGCTGTCACAGTGTCACGCATTTGCATTCAAATGGCCATTCCCCCCCCACCCCGCAACAATAGCATCCAGGGGTGATGGATTAATGCTCATTAACTAGTGCACACAAAATTAACAGGACATCACTGAGCTCGTTTGGAGGAAGAAGAAGAAGAGAAGGAAGGAAAAAAAATGTTGTAGTCGGAGCTCCTGGAGGATGCAGGAGTGTAAAGTTGAGTCTGTGTTGGGAGTTTAGCTCTTTAATGGTCCGGTGGGTGTGGAGAAACCAGCCGACTGCTCTCTGTCACACACTGGCAGCGCCCGCCCCTCATCAGCGCGGATCACTGTCTCCTGACATCAGCGGGCACCCGAACTCTTAACTGGGTGACAAGGGAGACGCCCTCATCAACCTGCCACCCTCTCAAATAAATCCACACAGGGGCTGGCACGAGCTTGAAAGGCCACCATATGTCATCTCAATATGAAACCAAATAAAGAAAGAAATACGATCAGAAATGTAGTTGTGATTTTTTGTTTTTTTAGAAACACCTGAAGCTCGATTTTCTTGCTTTATTTTGTTAACACCCTAATCTTTTCTTTTTCTTTTTCCACTTTGGGAAATGTTTTCGGTAATCCTCTGAGATGATGGGAGCCCTCCTTTTCCACGCCGGATTATATACTTACTTACTATTTGTATAAATTCGAGGACGTCCAATTTCCACCTGTTTAAGAGCGCAGACTCCCTTTGGATCCTATTAAACGCTGTTCCTCCTTTCCCTCCTATTGAAAAGAAGCAATTTTCCAGAGCGATTCAAGGCTCTACTCAGCGCAGGGAAGAAGAAGAAGAAGAGAAAAAAAAGAGAAGCTCTTTCACTTTTAGCCACTAAAGCGCTGCGTGAACCTGGTTTTGTGTTTTTTTTTCTTCCCCTCCTGAAATGGAAGGACGGATTAAAGGGGGAGAGAGGGGAAAGGAAAAAAAAAGACTTTAGCCTGGACAGAGGTATACACACGGACAAATGAAAAGAGTTTTTTTTTTCTCTCTAAAGAGGCACAGGCAGGCCTACAAGGAGTTTGCTGGAATCCACAGCAGTGTTGTTGTGTGGGAGTTACAATGAGCAGCAGCTTCTCTTTGGCAGCGTTCAATTCATGTGTTTGCAGGGGCCATTTTACCTGAAAGGGGGGAGGGGAGGGGGGGGGGGGGGTGTTTACATGGGCAATAAATAAAAATAGCAATTAATATTACAATTATTGCATTACCTCTATGCATATCTAATAAAATAATTTCCCTGCGCAAATCTTGCATTCTTCCCCAAGCTGTACTTCACGATCTTGAATTTATTGCATGCATAGACAGTTCAAAGATCCGGATGCATGAAAAAATCACATTTAAATCAGAGACTGTAAATATTAATGGAAGAAGCCTGAGTGACGTCACCCGTCTGTTCCTGCAGGGGGCTTTGGAAGCCTGTCGGTGGCGGTCTCCATGCTGGAAATCCTGTCTCAGCCTAACCCCAGTAAAGCTAACGACAGGCTGGAGCTGAGGCGGGTTTTAAACCTCAAAACAAACCACCTGCGCCCACCTGTCAATCATGTCAGCTACACGCCTTATTGTGAATAACTCTCATCCTTCATCAAATCAAAATAGATGATTTATCAAAAGATTCAACCCTGTACAGTCTCTCTCTCGCTCTCTCTGTCCTATCTCTAAATAAAGGCATACCCCCCCCCAAAAAAAAAAACAACCTGTCCTATGCATAATTAGCACACTGCAAAGTCACCAATAGAAACGAATGACCCGACCACATGTGAAACATTTATATGAGTCTAACTTTAAGTCAGAGCCATGACTTTTAATGTTTTTAATGAGTTTTTGTCTATTTACATAATAGATTCTATTTATCTTGTGTTGTAAATAAATAAGAAATGAACACAAAAATATTATTTAGAATTCACATGCAGCAGAAACATTTTAAATAGAAAAAAAATCAAGATTTCTTTAAACTCGGCATGCACAGTTAAGATTTATGTCAACAAACTACACCAAATATTTTTTATTCTCAGCTAGTTTTTTTTTTTTAAAGATATGTTTTGGGCATTTTTTCCTTTATAGGACAGCTGTAGAGAGACAGGAAGTACTGGAGAGAGTGGAGGGATGAAATACAGCAACTGATGAGGCTGGATTCAAACCCAGGGCCGCTGCAACGAGGACTATAGCCTGTGTACATGGGGCGCACGATACAACTTTAAGGCCATCGATGCCCCTTATTCTCTGTTTTTATTACCTTGATATGATTTATATCAAAACTCCTGCAGCTCTTTTTATTTTTGGATCGACAACATCTAAAGCCGTCATCATTGGATTCTATATCGTTAAGTTTGGGGCTTATGATGGGATGTGGACATGTGCTCGTTTACTGAAAAATGCTCCTTTTAGAAATACTTCAAACCCATTTTTTAACCATTTTATTTATCGATTGAACAAGTGAGATTACTTTATTTACTTGCTGTCCTTCATAAGTCGTTCCTGTGCATGCATGATATGAACTTGTGTGCGTGTGTGTGTTCATTTTAACTAAAATATTTAAGACTTTAAGACTTTGCCCTGTCCTATTAGATCTCTGCTCAGACAGTGCAACAGAATTTCGTTGTACACTGGCCTGTATACCGACCTCTACAATGACTATAATCATTTTCTGAGTTTGTTCTCAGCCTCAAAAGCTTCAACTTCCCTTCAAACTTATTCACAAACTGGCCTAAGAATATTTAGTCTTGCCTCATAAAATATTTTTTCCTAAAAATGTGATTTAAGTTGAACATCTTCCCAAATTTCTAAGATTTCTCGTCAAGAATATTAATTAAGACTTGTGGAAACTTGCTTTCAGTCACGTGACCGGGTTGGAGGCTTGGGGGCCAAAAAGAGCATGAAAGACAACAGCAGAAAAAAAAAGATATTTAGATGAAGTGCAGGTTACGGGCTCCTGCAGGTTACAGGCTCCTGCATGTTAGCATCAACACAAACAACAACTCCTACAGCTGTGAGAAGAAGTCTTTAACACGTCTTTAAGTCACTCGCTAAAGTATCGTAAAGCGACTGACTGTGAGAGCATTGACTTGTTGAGAGATGAACGACTACCAGCTGAGGTGGAGCCACAGCCGCCCCTGTATATAAGCGTTCCTAATTATCTTCTGAAAATCCAGGATGGATGATCAACATTCATGATCGAATAGAAAGGCTCACTTTAAAATCAAATTCAAGGCCCTTTAATTATGTAGATTTACAAGATGTATTCAAGTACTGAACACATGTACTCCAGTCTTCAAATCAGATTTGCATAAAGACAACGTTAGTCGTGCAGAATTGATTTAGTCTGTTCATATGTAGCCACGTTTTAGTCTGCTTTAGCCGCTCTCTTCGGACTTTGAAGTCGCCACATTGATTTAAAGAAACGCTCAGAGAGCTTGAAAACAATTGTGAGAACAACAAGTGAATCAAAAAGCATAAAAGAGACCATGAAAAGTCTGACTGCTTATTGTGCCTAAAAAGCTACTGCTGTTTGTTATTAAGAAAACACATGTGCTCATGCATTACCCTGTAGTTCAGTTTTTTATGCATTTATTAAAGGGGACATCTAATTTATTAAATTAATTATTTTTCCTGCAAGTTGAAAAAAGTTTATCGATGACACTTTGAGGTTTTGCTAACAAGAAGCCGCCATGCTAAACTGATTTCATCCTCATCAGCCGCTGGCGCTCCGTGTAACTCTGTAGGTGGAGGAAGGCCGTGATTCACCTCAGGCCCTATAGACGTCGTGCCGTACTTAGCCCAGCATGCCGCTGTCCTACAACACTAGTCTTCCTGTTAATAACCTTTAAAAGACGTCCCCGCGCTGTTTTGTTTTACACCTGCAGCCCAGCATGGAAGGATTATGCTCTTTGTCTCGCTGCCACTCATATGTAAATCGGGCAAAAATACTCTAATTTGAGTTTACTCAGGCACAATTGGCGGCTCATCCATACAATAAACATTGATCCTATTGCTGTAACCCGGGCCCCTCCATTCACCTCCAACAGCAATTAGCTCAAGTATTGATTTAAGGGACTCTTGCTTGTTGCCTGCAGGCATGCGAGAGGGGCACAAAAACCAGCTGGATGCAGCAAAACCCGACAATGTTCAGAGTTAAAGTTTTTTCATGCAACACTGTTTCTCAAGCGGTTATAAATGACATTACTGAAAGCTACAACATGTCACTTTCCACCTTCAAATAGTAGTTTTAAAGATCGATGTCGTAGCATTGCGTCTCTCTGTGTCTACAGCCTGATCGCCTGTTTACCGCACTATGTAACTTTGGCAGCGGGTCGAGGTCATCGTGCAGCTTAACAGCACTAGTTCACACAGCAGCCTTCAGTTTTTTAAAAAGAAGGCAGCTTGTCTCTGTATGGTACGGATACAATGGCCCACTACCCATTCCCCTGCTGGCCTGCGCTCACACCGCTCCAGGACTAACCGGGTCTGAGCACGGTAACAGTAACATCTTGTAGAACGTCAGAATACAACACATTGGCTTTATGTGATCATGAAGCGTGCTAAGTTTGTAAGACAGGCAGACTAAGAAATGGACGCACAGTCGAGTCTGCATCTGAAGAGACTACGACTGCATTTACTGACATTTTGACTTATTTTGAGTCATTTTTGTCGGATGCATCCAGAACACTCGATGTACCTGTGCTTGTGCTCGTGCATTAGCAACTGGACCGTGATGAAGCATACCTCTTCCATCCATGCCAGGAAGGGCCAAGGAAGTTTACCGAGCATGCTTGGGCATGGTATGGATGGCCTAGTGTGATTGCGCCCAAAGAGACAGAAGAAGATATATAATCTTTGTCACTAATGGTGACAGAAAAAAATCCTCTCAGGAGCTTTTATTGTTTGTGAAATCAGGTTTAAATTTGAAGAAGTCTTGGACGCAGAGTCAGAATTAAGTTTATTGTCAAGTATGTTAACACATAAGGAATTTGTCTTGGTGCAGAATAGAGTTGTAGTTCTCCAAATCGGAGAATTGACTTTTTGAAGGTCTCGGTCTCGCCTCGGAATCAAAAGCATTTTTACTCGGTCTCAGACTGGGCGGACTCTGGATTTTAAATCAAGAGCACCACTGATAGACCATTTTTCCACGTCATCAACGTGATTAGGAAAGGAAAGGAAAACTCTTCTTTCTAAAATAACTTTTTATCCCTCGGTTATGACCGCAACCTTCCCGGTGTTAAAGTCTGAGTGAGTGACACGCCCCCTAAACACAAGATGATGATGATTTTGTTCGTGATATTTATGGTCTTGGACTTGTCTCGGAGCACTCCGGTCTCGGGTATGTCTTGGTCTAGGTTGGTGTGGTCTTGACTACAAAACTAGTGCAGAAAACTGAAATACACACATCAATATGATCCAAATATGTGCAATGGAAAACTATACAGTGTTGCAGAAAGGTGCAGGATGATCTTCTACCAACACTGTGTGATATCTGTAGAGCTGGCTCTTCCTGTGAAGTAACTGTGAGTGTGTGTGTGTGTGTGGGGGGGGGGGGGGCATGAACTCCACGCTGGTGTCAGACTCACCTGGAAACATCAGATCCCTCCGTATAAGTTAGTACAATCCGACTTCCACGTCAAACCTGCCGCTGAGGAAGTAACAAGCTGATAATGTTACCCGAGTGAAGCCTCGCACATCTCCGTACAGGAAATCACAGACAGTTGTCCTCACACTCTTTCACCCGTGGTGACAACTCTCACTGATGTTTAAACTTGAGCAAATGAGACAGGAGCGTGTGACTATAGGGAGGGGGATTCTCCCACAGAAAGTGCTCATTTTCATCCTGCTGGTGTCACATGTGATTCCACTTAAACCTTCAGGAACAGAGGGCTTCTGACTGAAATAGCATGAATTAATTGGGTGTTATGTTATATTGTTTATGTGCAACATTGCTGAAAAACAACTTTCTAGCTCTTCTGGTTTTTCTTTTCAACTTCTACAATTCACTTAGCAGACGCTTTTATCCAAAGCGACGTACATCAGAGAGTAAGAACAACACAAGCAAGGATCTAGAAAAAAAGGGAACAATGTCAGTAAGAGCAAATGATCAGCTTTGAGTCTGATTGGACACACAGGTGCTGACAGGAAGTGACCAGAGGCAAAGCACAACATTGAGGGCAGTTCTTGAGAGCTCTAATCAGTATAGAAACCATCTTATAAGTCGTCGTTATCAAACAAAAACCATCGTCATTACCATCATCATCATCAATAATATGGAGACCATCATCATTAAGTTAGTAGGTATTCATGAAAGAGCTGGGTCTTTAGCTTTTTCTTAAAGGTGCAGAGGGACTCTGATTTGTAAGCAAGCAGCAGAGTTTTAAATTTGACTTAACAGGTTTCTCCGTAAGATGGTGAAAACAAATCGAGGCGGTCGGCCCGGGTTCGAGTCCAGCCTATGGCTCCTTTTCGGCACGTCATCCCCGGCTTCTCGCTCCCTGATTTCCGACTCTATCCACTGTCCTATCTCTCCACTAAAGCCACAAAAAGCCCAAAAATAAATCTTAAAAAAAGCATTTGTAGCCCTCACACTTTAAAGTGCAAATCCTGCAAAGCCTTCATATATTGTGCATATCTTTCTGAGTGTATCTGATTTTAAACTAAATTAGTGACAATCGTCTCAGACAAAAGAATGATTTATCGATCTTACAGCTCGTTTAGCGTGCAGCTTTCACTTTTCAAATCAGATCTGTAGTTTTTGTGGCAGCAGCAAAAAAAACTGTGAAGTGCTGACTTGGAGCGCTCGGTGTCAGCTTACTTCCTTCTTTTTGCGCTGAAAAGAAGACCAAAAAGTTTTCTGGCGACGGGTGGACAACAAAGAGGAAAACCTGGAGTGTCAAGGCGATGTGGCGAGTTTGTGCTGGGAACAGCAGAAGTGACTGTTTGACTGGATTCCTGCGTGAGGCTTTTTGTCAGCCTGAGTTTCCGTCCTGCAGCGTTTTTTTTTTTTTCTTCAGCCTGTCACTTCTTCACCTGGCCTCCTGAACAACATGTTGACCCCCTCTCCATCAAACACACACACACACACACACACACACACACACAAACACACACACACCGCCAGCTGCCATGTGGCCTGTCACACTGCCTCACCTTAACCACCACACAAACACACACACACACGTATACATATATATATATATATATATATATAAATATATTTGTGGGAATTTTCTGGGCTTTATTGACAGGATAGAGTCAGAAATCAGGAAGAGAGAGAGTGGGGGAATGACATGCGCTAAAGGAGCCACAGGTCGGATTCGAACCCAGGCCGGCCACTTCATAGCTTTATTTATATAGCACCTGTGCTGTGACAGACAAAGCAAATACAGAAACACAACAACAGAACAGAGATCAACAGAGGGACCAAACAGAGAGGGCAAAATTGTAAAAATGCAAATAACAGGAATAAGGTACGAAGAGGCAGTTCAACACAATGAAGGAAAATTAGTTTAAAATCAACCAGGAGAGAACACAATTAAATTTGAGGGAGAGTGAGACGACATCACATCACAGGCTGTAAACACAGAATGAAGATAAAAAGAAGCGATAAACGGGACATTGGTTAAATGAATAAAACAACAGAGAGCTGAAGAATTCAAAAAAGACTAAGAGCAGTAAAATGAATACAGGGAGGGAAACATTTAAAGGCTAAAACATTTAAAGAAGAGAAAGATAGGATTACAGCCTCATACATGGGGTGCACGCACAAACCGCTACGGCACATGCCCCTAATTTTACTTCTTTTTTTTAAAGGGATGAAGATTCACTGGAACCCCAGAAAACAGCAACCGGCTCCACAGTAAAATTTCTGCAAGAAGTTGGCGTGATCTGATGAGTGGAGGCAGCTAGGAACGAGCGAGCGAGCAGGGGAGGGTGATGGTGTTTGTATCATGCAACTTCGATCTTTGTGCAGGTAATGAAACTACTTCATTATGTTTCCTACTTGCCAATATCGCCACTTATCTCGCTCACACTGTGGATAAGACTGTCATTAGAGCATTGGATTCCGTCTGCCACCTCGGCGCCTCCTTTTCACGTCATGTCTTGCCTCCTGGAAAAAAACGTCCTGCTGTGTGTGACACGAGTGAATAAGCAACTCAGGAAGATTTCAGGTGCACGTCGACTTAAAGAAAATGGGCCTTAAAATATCAGCGTCTAAATCACTCTAATCACACTTTACCTATCCTAAAGAAGAAGTCTTATCTTAATCATGGACACAAATGCTGCTGAACAATTCCCCCCTTTAACGAGCGCTGCAGCACAATGACCTCACTTTACAAATATGTCCTAAAACACACTAAGACACACACACACACACACACACACACACACACACACACACATGCTGGGGGGGGGATGTATTTTCTGCAGAATCTCTTTTTTCCTCTCGCTCAGTGTGAGAGAGTGGAGATAACAGACATCGGTTCAATAAAGCAACCACTTGAGCAGCCTGCCCCCTCAGTTCACTTCAGTCCTCTATTTCCTCGGCAGATTGTCAGCACACATTGCCCCCCCCCCCCCCCCTCTCCTCCTCTGGGGGCCGGCCTTTGATGCCCCCCTCCCCCCCACCCCCGTCTCCTCGAGTGTTGATGTTGAGAAGAATGAAGCGCTGAGACAAAGAACTGAACATCCAAAGCTGCCCCGGCACCTTTTTTTTTTAAGGTGGTTCATGGGAGGAGATGTCAAACGCTGTGGGATGATTATTTAGTTTAGGCCACTTTAACTCAGATTCATGTGAGTGACCAGTCTGGTACCTTTTTAGTTTTCTATGTGTCAAAGTGAGACGTGCTCACATCAGTCAGTGAACACTAATGCACTTACAATATGTTTTCAATGAAAGCTTAAAAAACAAACATCGTGTCAGACATGAAGTATATCAAACTAGGACTGTTTGTCCATTTTGGAATTCTTTGCCTGTGGGAATGTTGTTGAATTTGTACGATTGCGTTTCATTTTTTGATTTCTGCTTCAGTGAAGGATTGAAGCAGTTTCTGCGTGATTTATTTTCTGAATTTGACGAGGTCATCTCAGGTGTGTGTGAGTGTGTGTGCTGTCCTGTGGCTCTGGAGTGAGTCAGGTAAAGACGAGACCCTGGGCAGTCTTAAAGGGACAGAGCGAACCCCATGCATCAGTGCATAAAGGCCTGCAGTCACAGTTTTCCCCCTGAACTCTTTAAAATGCATTTTGAGGATTTGAGTCAGAACTGGTCCAGAGGTCAGAGAATATGCAGATGACGCTTCCTGTCCAGGTTCATCTGAATCTCTCAAACTAAAAAAGGTCCATTGACAGAACCGGCCCCTTTTTGGAGGCCTTGAGGTGGAATTATTCTCTCTAAAAGTTGATGCATATAACTGTGCACTTTAGTCGAGTCGTGCACTTTAGTAGAGTCGTGCCTCAATGCAAAGAACTGTAAATAACTTAAGCTTGAATAACTTAGCTTGAATAATCTTTGATGCACGGCAGAGAAATTATTACATTTCATTACGTTCATTGAACTAAAGCATTTAGCAAAACCTGTCTGAAACCGCAGTGTGTTGTTTTCACATGAGTGTATAAGAAGATTTTAAAGTCAGTGTGGAAAGAGCGGTGAAATAAAGAACTAAAAATAAAGACATTTTTGATAACTGTAACTTCAGCGTCGTCTTCAGAGGAGCCATGGTGTTACCTTTGAGGCGCTCGTTTACTTCCTGTGAAGAGTGGTCGATATGATTGACTTCGCTCTGATCAGCTCCTTCTGTGGAAAGTGTTCAAAACTCTGAGATGATTGGTCCTTGTCCTTTAAGGGTAACGAGTCATGAATATCAGGAAGGAATCATTTCAACCATGTAGGACAACAATGTGATGCTTTTAAAATAATTAGTAATAAAAACTGAAATATGATAGAATGATCAGCAAAAATAGATTTTTCTTTGTGTCAGCATTCAGGACGTGGAAAATATCTGCAGAAAGAAAGGAGTGTGCACAATCAAATGTGCCTGCAGGGGGGGGGGGGATTAACTTCTGACATCCATCTAATAATAACAGTGGCCTCAGCAGACCCAGTTTAAGACTGTGATACTGTTGATCCCCATATGGGCTTTCACAATAAATGACTATGAAACAGGACAAACAGTCCTGGGTAATATTCATCCCTGAGGTATAACACAATCTGCCCTCGTGTCTTTGCCTGAATATCGAGCGAGATTGCTTTAAACTGTAAGCTACTCATGGAAAAGATCTAAAATTAATCAGCAGGCTTGTTCGTCCCCTCTTAAGGCCGCGATAAGAAGGTTTTTGGTGCACGGGGAAGGGAAACATAAGAGGCTTTGGGGGCCGCTCATATTTAAAGAATCTGACATCTACCTGCCCTCTCAAATGGCGGCCAATTTTTGACACTTCTGGCACGCGAAGCATAACGGCCGCGTCTCTCTGGCTCTGTTTTGATGCTGTTTACCTTTAAAGGACGTCTAAATGAAATTCCTCCTCCACAACAAAATCACAGACCAATTTATTTGGCAGCTCGAGTGTCTGCACATGGGCTGATTTTTCTCCTCATCTTTTTCATTTCCCCGTTGCCATTATCCACACGTATCATGTCGGAGACGGCTTGATGGACTCGATGTGTCGGAACGGCTCGTTCTCACATCGGTATCACTGCAGGACTCCCCGCCGTACAGCAGCGGCCTGTCAGCGCTAACACTCGGGGCCAGCTCTCTCGCTGTGATGGTCAGTTGGAGATTCGTTGTATTTTCATACAGTTATGGTTTCCCATTTCCCCCTCTTGATTGGAGCTTAAAAGCCAAAGCAGCTCAGGTCGTGCCGGCGTAAATCTCCAGGCCCATTAATCTGCCCCGGTGTCGTGTCTCGCCCAATCATCTCCTCATATTTGAGGTGGAAATTAAATGAGTGATATTGCCCCGGCAAGCTCACCGACACCGCAGATTGAATGTTAAAATAGGTTGGCTGCTTTGTGCGTTTGCTGTTGATGATTCTCTTATATACAAGATATAAAGGAGACGCGTCTGTGGAGACAGTGAAGTCTCTCTGTTGCTTTAACTCAAATGGCCTTTCCCTCCTTTGTATTCTGCCTCATAACCTCTGAAATGTCTGGCAGGATGAATCACTGGGTATGTGAAACACGATTTGAAGTGATGGTTTGACAGATAGAGCCGGACACTGACTGAATAATGATTTGGTCATTTTCTCGATTCATTTTTTTGGGCGGGGTGCTTGATGGGAGGATTAATATCAGTTTTAATTCTGTGCATTAAGCTCAGTTAAGTCTGAAACACGCCTAGCTTAGCATAACGACCATCGGCCCAAAGAACTCTCAGCTCTGACACACTTGAAGTTGTTTAAAGGTGAATATTTTCCTCCTCAGCTGCAGTGTTTGATTCCAGTCTTTTTTGTTACCCTGTGCTGATCTTTTTGTTGGAAATCACAAAGATGAATCTGATAAATGAGGGTTTATTTTTGAACATAACAGGTCACATCAGCTGTAACTAATTTACATTAAACCTGAGTGACTTGGTCATGGACCACGATTCATTTGGCTCTGATCAGGTTTGTGTGCACTCTTCAGTCGGGGTCTTCATTTTACCAAATATCATCTGTAAGGGCAGAAAACATGCTCTGTGACCGTGGAGTTTCATTCATTGCGTTAACGTCTTCTCCCTCCGTTAAGGTTCCCAAAAATTTCAGACCACTTTACATGTTTGTAAACCAAATTTCCCAAGTTCCTACTTTTTTTTAATTTATTTTTTTTAGATTTATTTTTGGTATTTTTCCCTTAGAGAAAGGATAGAGTCAAAAATCGGGGGATGACATGCGAGAATGTAGCCACAGGTCTGATTTGAAGTCAGGCCGCCAGCTTCGAGGACTACAGCCTCTGTACAAGCTACTTTAGCTAAATTACCACTTTTAAAATTACAAATACAATCAATGCCACAATGGAAGAGCCGCCTCTCACATATGAATAGGAACAATGCTAAAACTCTGGTTTATTTTTTTAATCTTGTCGCATTAACAAAAGTCCACTTATTTTACTTAAATTAAAAACTAAAGGTTTGGGGCGCAGATTGCCCAGCGGTTATGTCACACTTCATGCACAGAGGCAATGGTCCTCCATCTGGGCGGCCAAGTTCAAGTCCGAAAATGATGCTGAAGTCAAGTGCAAAAACCTGCAGTGTATCCAGTGTCCACTTGAGGCTGGTTGCAGACGCCCTGTAAGTCACATCACATGGTTATTCTATCACTTTTAAAATGTTTCAGGTCATTATTATTTATCACCTGAAGAAGACATCTGGTCAAAACGTTGTGATCGTGATGGAATCAAATCTTTTGGTTGGCCTTTGAGTAAGTGTGCCGGCATATCTCCTCTCTCAGTCTGCTGTTTTTGCATTTATCCTGATCAACACTTATTTTTAATCTAGAAAAAGTACTGAAAAAATTCATCTTCATTGGAACCGATTTTTTTATGAAAGTGAAGTATATAAAATATCACATGTTGAATCATATCTGGACTCATCATGGTACAAAAAACTTCAAAAACAAATTTGAAGCAAGCAGCCTCATAAATCTGATGATACATTAATAAACGTATCGAGCGTTATAATCCTCCAGGGAGAAAGTCAAATTTCACTAGTGGTCTGGTTCACCTCAATTCCTCCCAAATCTTGTTTTTCTCTTCTCTTCCAAGAAGGATTTGTTTCCCTCGGTCTATAACATAATTAAAAGATATCCTGTCTTCTTTTAATTTGGGACTATATAATATCTAATCCTCTCTTGACTTCAGTCTTAGCTTCCATCTTGGCCTCTTGATTTGATCTCCTATTCTTTCAATCTCCTTCTCAACAGTAATATCAACTCTCAAGATGACTGATGCTTTAATCCGCAGCATTAATCTCGGACTCGCTTTCTTAAGAAAATGCTGCTGTGGGGGGAGGGAAAGAGGTCACGGCTGAGGATTAACAAATATGTATTTTTTTGCAGTCTGTCCACACAATATCGGCGCACACTCCAAAGGTTAGCTCTTTGTTCAGAACAGCACAAGAAACTACAAACTGTTGACATTTTCTCTGCTTGTCAAAAGGTGAGGCAGGCAACTGCTTGGGGTCCTTGACCAGTACGGGGGGGCGCCTGAGGGTTCACAAACTTTTATCAGAAGTATAATTGCTGTGAAAACCAAGGTTTGTCAATGAAAGTCACTGAAGAAAAATGAAGAGGAATAAGCCGTCTTTCGTAGAGAGCGCCCTCTGAATTGATTTCTGCCTATAGGGCCCAACCAGACTATAGAACCGTCACTGCTCACGCTCACATTCAATCATTACATTTAAAGTCAGGGTTGTTCATTTTCTCCAGATCCACTTTTTAAGATTTTGGTTGAAATTGTCTTTAGGTCCTGACAGACATTAATAACTCATGTTCTCTGAAAAGGAACAAAGAAAATCCATCATCTGTATCAGTTTGTAAACCTGTAAAAACTTCAACCAATGTCTGCCACGAGGTACCAATCTGATGAACCAATCACACGCCTCCCTGTCTCCCTGCTCGTTCTCTACCCCATGTAGTTTAGAGTTTATACTGTGAGTTTACTTACCGCTGAATGAGGCATGAGACGACGTAGGTTCTACACAATGCAAGAGATGAGATGAGGTCCACTTCTGGAGCAATGGCGCTCGTGCATGTCAATTTTGAGGGAGCACAGAGGGGAGGGGGCGGGTGCAGACGGAGCACTGAGGGAATGCTACTTTCAAAATCAAGCTAGTTTTCAAAAATGACCAACCCTGCCTTTGAGCCATGAATGAGACGACCGCTTGCTTCCATGTTTGCTGTTCACCTTTATTTAAATGTTCTTGGCATTGGTGGGTTCCTCTAGAAGGCAGAAGCATGATGAACCCACCACAAACTTCACACATGGAGCAAAAAAAGAAAATAAAACACTTTGTGGAGGGGGGGGAGTGAATACCGGGGACATGCAGCACTTGCAACACACAGCTCTATAACAGTTTAGAAAACAGCTGACAGAGGGGAGAGTACAAGCAGACCAAACTTCCCTTCATCCCTTATAAAAACGTGGATTCACTCCGTCATACATCCAGAAATGAAGTACAGGGTACATACAAGAACTTAAATCATTTGTGGCAAATAAACTCAACATATTTCAATACAATTGGACAAAATGGATCGTTTGTTTAAAAAGTGAAAAAGTTGAAAATGAGATAATTATCTGAAAGAAATCTAGGAAGGAATATTTTAGATTTATAAAGTCAAAGTTCCATTTTTGACTGTTGTGGTAATTTCAGTGATCACTGATTGATTTACATGTACTGTAGGCAGCTTGTCCTTAACCCTTCTTTTCAAAATAAAATATCCGCTTTCTCACTAATGGAAGAACGTTAGGTGGTAGGAGAGTAAAGGATTGTGGCCATTACCAAATAAAACCCTTTGTTGGTAACATAAGAGATCCAACTTATATCCTCTTTGATTTATAACCCTCTCTTGAAAACTGACAAATTTGACAATTTTCTCTTTGAGATATTTTTTCTTCTACTTTATTCTGAAACCATTGTGCCGTTTTAAGACCAGCAGCTGAACTTTATTGTGGAAACTGTGAATGTGTTATTCCTCACTTGGAGAAACAAAGTGTGAGAGTCATTTTTTTTGGTTGCACTTCCCCTACGTTGGCAACATCCACAGGTCTGTCCTCCGTCTCTTTTAAACATCTTCATGTTGAGGAATTCTGTTTTGTGCACTTTGGCACCCCCCAATGGTCTCTGAATGCAACTGCCCCGTCGTAAAACACAGTGTATTGACCTAACCAGTTCGGTGTTGGACTTTCAGCCTACTCTTTCGCTAAATCTCGCCAACGTGTGAAAGCCTGTCCAATATTTACTCGAGTCGCTCTCTCTTTTATTCTTCTTAGCTCCATCCCTCACCATCCTCTTCCGTCTCTTAGCCTCAGCCGGTGTATCAAACAGTACTAAGATGGGATTTCTAACTTATTTCTGCCTGAAAGCTGGTGTGGAAACTAGACCTGTAAAGCTGTATGCACTTCTCACTAGAGAACCACAACCTGCTGCTGTAAAAACTCCAGGTGGAGTTGGGGTGAGCTGCTGTTTGAATGCAGCAGGTCATATTCAGGTTAAAAAAAATAAAATTGCCTGAAGCAGGGCCGATGACATTTATATCCCGCAGTTAGTCCCATCTTCAAACACGGTAGCACTGATATATAAAGGCAAAACACTGTGCCTATATAAAGTGTTGGACTCTTAATGATTAACCAGCAACCTGTCATTTCTGCACCTTCTTTTTTAAACGTCATGTCTTGCCTTGCCTGAGTGTGTAACTGAAGCTGTTTTCACACATGCACCTCCTGAAAATGTCTAGAAAACTTCAGGACAGGCACACACCCTGAAATCTTCCTGAATTGCTTTACAATGAGGAGTTTTTCCTGTCTGATCTGATGGGAAGTGGGGGGGGGGAGGATCTCCACTCTCCGTCTGACAGTGAAATTCTTCTTTTTTTAGCCGTTTTCACTTTTGCCCTCCTGAAAATGTCAAAATGATTTCAGGGAGGACTGCTCCGGTCTTGTGCATACAGTCTTTACACCATGCACCGGTCACTGGATATAAACGTCACCAACCCCTCCCACTTGCTCGAGGTGAATTCTCCTGATTATATCCTGCTGTGTTCTCACATCAGCTCACTCCGACTACATGTAGAAAAAATACTGGGAGGCTGGCAGGAGAAACTCTGGGAAAAATGTGGCTGTTTGCTCCTCGTGCAAATATCAGTTTTCAAATAGAGTTTTTCAGGAGTTTTCTGTAAATGTTAAAGCCCTAATTGTGACGGACATGAGAATATGAAATTCATGAAGATTTCAGGGGCAGCCTATCCTGAATTTTTAAGAAATTTTCCGAGGTGCTTGTGTGAAAACAGCTTTAGCTACACACTCAGGACCGATGCATGTCTGGATGTCTACTTATGATGTTCTAACAGCCTTCATTATGTTTGCACCGTCAAACAAGTCTGTATGGAAATTTGGGGGTGAACATGGCGGCCTCTGCTCTTGCGGCTTTGATTGTTAAATAATAATAATTACAAATTCACTCACGTGCCACCGTGCAGTTTAATCAAACAGTCGTGAAATCAAGTCTACCTTCATGAAGGTTAAAGTGTGTCAAATCAAGTTTCTGTTCAACCATACATTTTGAAGTATGTAGTTGTGTCGCTGGATTATATTGCATTTTCTTACAGATGTTTCTATTTCTTTTATTGTCCACCCTATTTATTATAACAGCGAGGGCAGCTAATAAACAATACAGGTCAACAGCATCACAAACTGCATCCTGCAAAACAACAATTCAGTTGAATTTGTGCTACACAACGGCTAAAACCAAGACATAGTAAGACCTCATTAGACACTATTTTGCTAACAGATTTTTCAAACAAAGAGGACACTTGTGTTGAACAGTTGGACAAGATGGAGTTGATCTCCATATGATAATAGTAAGAGCGCCAACATGAAATGTGAAGGTTAATATGCAGAATCATGTTCTCAGTTTGTGTCACTATTTTACTAGAATTATACCATTTTTTGCACCGCTCAGCGATTTCTTCAACGATGCCTGGATATCATTTGTGACTGTCAGAGACATACTTTGCAAAGTAACCCTAGAACAAACGAAAGCCGTTACTGTGACATCATGTTTCAGCCAATCACTCTAAATATACATTTTTTTATTGTTTAAACATGATACGGGTCCACTGAGTGACCATTCATAGCTATACAACACACATCGTAGCTGCACCAACAGAAGCAGAACACAAAATAAACATAGCATTGTTCATAAACATAATTTAAAAAAAAGATCATTCATATTGCTCATCAAAATCGAGGAGATACTTTAGAAACGTCCAATGAGTTTTGCAGTTTAAGGGCAAGTGTCTATTAATGCCGTTTTTTTTGGACTGGCAGCGGCCACAACCTAAGTTTCAGAGTGCTTTTCACAGGCGCTTGCTGTTGCTATAGGTTACGGAAGTTGACTTCTGCTTCCCTCTGTAGTGACAGATCTTTTATATAGCTCCATGTGCATAATAATTTTCTTTATTGGAGGAAATTTGGCCAAGACAACATGAAAATAAAGTCGAGGAATTTGAAGCTTCATCAAAAGGCAACTGGACTTGGTTGAAGATCTCGCACCTCTCTTCTTCAGTTTTGGTATAACAGGTGGACAGAGCTACACATTTAAGCCTGACTTGCATGAGAGTCGTTAGCTGAGTCTATTTTTAGCTCCGTCCACCAGGTAGTTTAGAACTGAAGAAGCCTTTCGAAGGAGGAGAGGTAAAACCTCCTCAAGATCTTCGACCAAGTCCAGTTGCCTTTGGATAACGCTTGGAATTTCCCATGACCTGGATGACTGAGAACCTACTCAGACAATGTAAAGGAATCCTGACCCTGCATTAGCAGCAGCTTTGGACCTGAAAGTGTACCCTTGTAAAGACAAATCAGATTAGTGATTGCGTTGTTGTTGACGAGGATGATATAAGAGATCCTGCCTTTTCTTGATTTGATTGGAAAGCGAGGGAAAAGTGAGATTGTACGAGTGTGGCTTGGATGCTGAGCACTGAAAACGCTAAACAGCATTGGTTTTTGTATTGAAAATTGGGACTTGGAGTGCACAAAAGGTAGTTACTGGATATTTGGATCTGTTGGACGGTGAACAGCTGATATAGCATTCATTTGCAGGATATATAGGAAATACTTGTTTCCATTATTTATTTGGAAGAATAGTCTTGAAGTCTGAATCGTTTGACTGTTTTCGTAGTTATTCTCTTGAACTGGATAAAACAGGTTGCTATTCTATATAATCCTTTTTACGTGTGGAAGAAAACTGAGAAACAAGCAACAGAAAAGCTCCTGTACAAAGACTGTGGACACAAGAAGGTACAACAAAGTATTTTGCATGCCTTCCATTGATTAACCTCATTTTGATGCAATCTCCTGCCTTTATTATTCCTCGTTTACAAGGCTGCTACACATGGTGAGTGATCATTGTCACATTTGTGCTCGTCTCAAACTCTTTTTGATATTCTAGACACATTTTTGTTCCTATTTCAAGAGTAAGCAATCATTGTTGCTTAAGGTTAGAGCTTTGGGACGTTGACAAAATTGGTAGATGATGATGTCCTGACTGAATGAAGTCTACATATATATATACTATATATTTTTTGCTGCATCCAACAGATTATGCATAAGCAACAGGATTAAAGGCTATAAACTTTAAAAATGACCACAAACCATTGATGGACTGTGATAGAAAAGTGCATGAGGGTGCATGCAAGAGGGTGGAGACAGACAACATGAGACAGGGGGCACGACCTCAGAGTGTTGGCTGCTCTGTTGGTGATTATACCTTCATTAGTTGGCAAACCTCTTTGCCATGCCAATGTTACAAGCTTTTAAGGAGGTCTTCACTGTAAGTGGTCGATGACGCTCATCCAATGATGATGGAGGATGTCATTGCCAATCAATCCAACCCTACTTCTAGACCCTACTAGAAAAACCCTACTAGAAGTGGGTTTTTTGGAGTGTTAGTTAGAATAGAAGAATCAAAGTTCAGTGAGCCTACATTGGAAATGTCTAAATCCAAAGAATGGATGTGGAAGCCTTGCATCATGCAAGTTATTATAGACAAAAAAACAAATTTTATGAATTCAGATATGAATGTTGAACTCTTACAGGAATTGACAAAGCAAAGAATGGAGGGAACACGTTTGGATGTTTGACCTCAGGGGAAGGCTGCATGGGTTCTCAGGCAGTACACCGCTCACTCTCCTGAAAAGCTTTGACATTCTCTTGATTTTCAGTCCCTTTGTTCTAGTTATCGTCATCTTCATCGCTGTCTCTCATGGAAATGCCCTGCATCCCTCCTTCTCTCACTGACGCCGTGGCTTCTTCCAAGGTCAGTCGGTTCCTCACCGTGTCATACATCTTACTGTTTAATGTGGAGTCCAGCACCCCTTGGAGACGGAAGTCACGGTACTTTTTCTAGAACAAATAAACAGACAAAAACCATTGGCAAAGGTAATGAAGAAAGCGCTTTACAGGTTTCCTTAGAAAGAGGGCGTTTTGACAGTGGATCATTTGAGGTTAATCACATTGATTAAACAATATACACAATTATTTATTCCCTGAGATACTTAAAATAACCAAATTCAGTTGTGTCTGTGTCTCTCTAGGGACTGTATCTGAGATAACTTCACTACCTTTTTTCGCTATTCGAGGTTGACCATTGCACTGTTTGTTGCTTGCACAGGCTTGTAGTGTAGTTGTAGTTTCACTGGATCTACACAGTCCCATTACAACCACAAGTTGGACAACTACAACCATTTGTATCCAAATTAGATATGGGTTAAAAGGAGATGACTACATAATGTTCCAGAAGGGTGGGGTGGTAGTTTGGTTTTTGGAGTGGTTTGTTGGTTGGTAGAATGGTTGGCTGGTAAGCTGGTGGGGTGGTTTGTTGGTTTGTGCAGTGGGTTACTGGGAGTTTGGTGGAGAGTTTACTTGGTGGGGTGGTTGGTTAGTTGTTTGGTTTGTTGAGTAATTAGTTGGTTTGTGGAGTGGTTGGTTGGTTGGGGGATTTGATGGTTAGTTGGTTGGTTTGTGGGGCAGTTTGTTAGTTTTCTTGAGTGAGTGGTTGGTTGGTGGAATGATTTGATGGGTGGAGAATTTAGTTGGTTGTTGGAGTGGTTGGTGGAATGGTTGGCTGGTTAGCGGATGGGGTTGTTGGTTGGTTTGTGGAGAGATTAGTTGGGAGGTTGGATGGTTAGTTGGTCTGTGGGATGGTTGTTGGAGGGGTTGGCTGGTTAGTTGGTTGATTGGATGGTCAGTTGGTTGGTCTTTGGGATGGGTGTTGGAGGAGTTGGCTGGATAGTCAGTGGGGGGGGGGGTTGGTTTGATTGATGGATGGATGTGTAATAGTAGTCATATTGTTGTAAAGGCACATGCATAATAATTAAGGGATATGACTTATATTGTGTTGTCTAAACCTAAATCCACACGTTTTATTTTACTAGACAATCTTGTGTTTTACTCAGTATATATCTGATCTCATTTATCTAGTTGATTGGTTGGTTGGTGGATTTGATGGTTAGTTGGTTGGTTTGTGGGATAGTTGGTTAGTTTTCTTGAGTGAGTGGTTGGTTGATGGAATGATTTGATGGGTGGAGAATTTAGTTGGTTGTTGGAGTGGTTGGTGGAGAGGTTAGTTGGGAGGTTGGATGGTTAGTTGGTCGGTGGGATGGTTGTTGGAGGGGTGGTTGGTTTGTTTGTGGAGAGGTTAGTTGGGCATAGGGATGGTTTGTGAAGGGGTTGGCTGGTTAGTTGGTGGGGTGGTTGGTTTGGTTGGTTGATTGGATGGTCAGTTGGTTGGTCTATATATCTGATCTCATTTAGCTTACGATATATTCTGATATGAGGATATTGCTGTCTCTCATTATGAATGCCTTCACTGTACCATAAAGGTCAAATGAACAAGAAAGCGTATCAAGTGCAGCTAACAATGAAACCACTTGATTTGTAAAAAGAGGAGAATTTAACAATCATGGAAGTGAAATTCATCGCGAAGCAGCAAATAAATGATCAAATGTTCCACTAGAAGATTTGGCCCTTTAATGTTTTACACACTTACTAACTTTTTGAACTATTCATGACAATAGTTGATATTTTATAGTTTTTCTCTGTTTCTACTCTTTAGAGGTTTGTTGTTTGGAGTAAAATTTTAAGATGTTTGTTCTATTGCATACAAAATCTCTGCCGATTTTCGAAATTGCGGATAAAACGTCCTCATTGAGCTGTTTTATTATTTTATAGCCACAGAACACTTAATTATTAAATTATTATATTATTAAATAATTTTATGTGTAATAACCCTGATTGTTAAGTACAGTGGCTCTAATTTAAGGAAAATTCTGAGTGGTCTCTTTTTTTCCAGAGCTGTAGGCATGAGATTAAAAATTTAAAATATCAAATGAAGTGTGCAGAGGTTCTAACCTTGACAACCCTGATGAGAATCTTCAGCTGATAAACATGTAGCTGCAGGTCCATGCGGTCAGTCAGCCATGTTCCCAAAAGGTTCATAGTGCTGGTGTACCATTGCTGATGGAGACACAAGAACAAAGAAGGTTTCATTATCTGATATTCAATTCAGTAAATGCACACAAAGCATGATGATATCTTAAACAGACACAAAAAGAAAACAAATTTAACACTCAAATATGAATCCACAGCCCTGGAAATGAGTATCTGAAATACATCCACTTTGCTCACGTTGTATTTGGCACAAAGAGCATGTCATGTCATCCCTGCAGTGTGTAATCCTGGCTGAGTTTCCTTGTCGATCACTGAGGATGAGGCCAGAGGGACAAAGCTGACAAACAGATCCTCGGCAGAAAGACGTCTCTAATCTGAGATGTTCATGTCATGTCGGTCGCACGGCCTCATCAAGCCATGAGAAATTGACACATCATGCAGAGCAGGCGCTCCTCTAAAGCAGGGGGGTTGTTGCTGCTGCTGCAGTCTTCCCTGGGACCCAAGATTAGGAAACAGTCTCTTCTACCCATCAGATATTCCCGTAGGCTAAGGATCTATTTAAATCTGGATTGCGGTCTCCAGGACGATGCATCAGCCAATGAGGAATCAGATAATAGTTAACCTAATAAATAGTACTGCTTATTATGCTTTTGGTGCACAGCACCGTGCACTGTGCACTTCAAAGTCCATGATAGAAATCTATCGGTGAGTTTGCAGCAGCATTTTTTGACTTTTCTACATATGTCTTGAGTCTCTTTTTTAAAATGTTATTCGATTGTATGAAATCAACAATGCTCAGCAGTTTTATAGAGAGTATATAGTCTGACATGTCATTTGTTTGTAGTCATGGCATTAATTAAGATAAGTGAGAATCAGAAATCACATTACATGTTTTTAAAAAGCCTGGTGTTGTAGTGCTGAGTGAAGATTCAAGTCAAGAAGTCAAGATTTGTCTACACATTGTTTGAAGTAGGGATGTGCGCGTTTAACCGATCAAATGGTGCTCAAACTGCAATGCAGCCACCCATCACTATCTGATGAGTGGGCACCTTGTAGCCGTTTATCAGGCGGCTCAAGACCCGCCTCAGCTCCCGCTCTTTCCTGTTGTTAAGTTAAAAGTTTGTTTGAGACGGCATTTCCAATATGGCGACCGCCATCAATGGGCTTCAAAACACCTCCACTGACCTTACAGCCATCTTTTATACAGTCTTTGGTCTGCACTCATTTAGTTCCATGGACCACAGGACTGCGTCTTGTTACTTCTTGTATACAGAGGTGTTACAAACAGAAACATGGAATTTTACTGACTGCTCTATTTAGACGCGTCTTATTCAAACAGTGACCTCTGCGAGGCACAGCGAGCACAGCAGCCACGCACAAACAGCCGAAAGGCTGCAGATGTTTCTCTGTGGGCCCTGGCTGTTGCCAGTCTAATTGATGGATAATGATGAGCACGGGCTGATACTAATAGAAGCTGACTTTCAACAGTCAGGGTCACAGCAGAAAGGATGGGGGGCTGGAGGAGACTGGGAAGAGAAATGAAGAGGAAGGGGGTGGAAGTGTGTCTGTGAGTGTGTGTTGGTAAGAGATTGGATGCCATGGGGTCATTTCTAACTTGTATAAGGGTTTATCCTTGAAAGGTAAACATTTTTTCTACCAGACTTATGAATATATAAGATCTGTTGTCCAAAGTGTTTGAGACTATGTAGTAGACAAGTAGAAACAATCACAAAGGTAATTATTGTGCCAGGTTGTTCCAGCATTACAGAACATAAGAGACACAAAGGAGCATCACATGTCAGTGAAATACAAAAGAACATAGAACATAAAGTTCATCAATTATAGTAGAGGAGGAGGGGGGGAATGAAACCAGGCCTGAAAAGGGATAAATATAGGTAGAATTGCAATGAAGTTTCTGAGCATTTTCTTTGTAACATAAATAATGTATTGATAACAGTAGTCATTATCCCAGAAGATTAAAGTAATGAAAACAGAAAGATAATCAATCGATATACTCGTGCTTCAAAGCTGGGGCGAAATGGTAAATGGACTTGGAGCTTGTTAAGCTCTTTTCTAGTCTTCAGACTCTTCAAAGCACTTTTACACTTCAAGTCACACCTATACATATTCACACACTGATGGCAGAGGCTAATATGTAAAGTGAACATCAGAAGTAACTAATACCATTCATAAGCATCCACACATCCATCGAAACCTTCAACCTTCCAGTTGGGAAACGACGTCTCCACCAACTGAGCCACAGCCGCCCCATTACATAAGAAATGAGATAAATGTTAACTTAAGAATCTAATTAAAAAACAGAGAAGGAGGATCAAAAATGAATAGCATCCATCCATCCATTCTTCATCATCCTTTCATTCATCCATCCATCCTTTATCCATCCTTTCATCCATCCATTCATCCATCCATCCTTTTATCCATCCTTTCATCCATGTATCCATCCTTTCATCATCCATCCATCCATCCATCCATCCTTTTATCCTTCCTTTCATCCATCCTTTATTCCATCCATCCATCCATCCTTTTATCAAGACTTTCATCATCCATCCTTTATTCCATCCATCCATCCATCCATCCTTTTATCCTTCCTTTCATCCATCCATCCATCCATCCTTTTATCCTTCCTTTCATCCATCCATCCTTTATCCATCCTTTCATCCATCCATCCATCCATCCTTTTATCCTTCCTTTCATCCATCCATCCTTTCATCCATCCTTTATCCTTCCTTTCATCCATCCATCCATCCATCCTTTTATCCTTCCTTTCATCCATCCATCCTTTCATCCATCCTTTATCCTTCCTTTCATCCATCCATCCATCCTTTCATCCTTTATCCATCCTTTCATCCATCCATCATCCATCCTTTTATCCTTCCTTTCATCCATCCATCCTTTATCCATCCTTTTATCCATCCATCCATCCATCCTTTTATCCTTCCTTTCATCCATCCATCCTTTCATCCATCCTTTATCCATCCTTCCATCCATCCATCCATCCATCCATCCTTTTATCCTTCCTTTCATCCATCCATCCTTTATCCATCCTTTCATCCATCCATCCATCCATCCATCCTTTTATCCTTCCTTTCATCCATCCATCCTTTTATCCATCCTTTCATCCATCCATCCATCCATCCTTTTATCCTTCCTTTCATCCATCCATCCTTTTATCCATCCTTTCATCCATCCATCCATCCTTTTGTCCATCCTTTCATCCATCCTTTATTCCATCCATCCATCCATCCTTTTATCAAGACTTTCATCATCCATCCTTTATTCCATCCATCCATCCATCCATCCTTTTATCCTTCCTTTCATCCATCCATCCATCCATCCTTTTATCCTTCCTTTCATCCATCCATCCTTTATCCATCCTTTCATCCATCCATCCATCCATCCTTTTATCCTTCCTTTCATCCATCCATCCTTTCATCCATCCTTTATCCTTCCTTTCATCCATCCATCCATCCATCCTTTTATCCTTCCTTTCATCCATCCATCCTTTCATCCATCCTTTATCCTTCCTTTCATCCATCCATCCATCCATCCTTTCATCCTTTATCCATCCTTTCATCCATCCATCATCCATCCTTTTATCCTTCCTTTCATCCATCCATCCTTTATCCATCCTTTCATCCATCCATCATCCATCCTTTTATCCTTCCTTTCATCCATCCATCCTTTATCCATCCTTTCATCCATCCATCCATCCATCCTTTTATCCTTCCTTTCATCCATCCATCCTTTCATCCATCCTTTATCCATCCTTCCATCCATCCATCCATCCATCCTTTTATCCTTCCTTTCATCCATCCATCCTTTATCCATCCTTTCATCCATCCATCCATCCATCCATCCTTTTATCCTTCCTTTCATCCATCCATCCTTTTATCCATCCTTTCATCCATCCATCCATCCATCCTTTTATCCTTCCTTTCATCCATCCATCCTTTTATCCATCCTTTCATCCATCCATCCATCCTTTTGTCCATCCTTTCATCCATCCATCCATCCTTTTATCCATCCTTTCATCCATCCATCCATCCATCCATCCTTTTATCCTTCCTTTCATCCATCCATCCATCCTTTTATCAAGACTTTCATCCATCCATCCTTTATTCCATCCATCCATCCATCCATCCATTAGAAGATTTTTGTAATCATTGTATTCTATTGATTGATTGATTTCATCACATGATACCAATGTTTGTTGTGTTTGAGTAAAAAAAAAAAAAAAAAAGATACATATTTCTGTCTTTCATGTCGGCATCGATTGTGATCCATCTTGTGCAAACACTGGATTAATCATTAAATGAGATCACCATAAGCAGTGGCAGCTCATACCCATAATAATATCAACACTTTCATTCTTCAAACAGTCTTTTTCAAGGCGAAGGTTTTTGTGCAAATGTCGTGCACTGTAGAAGACACAAGACTGAAAGTCACAATAACAGTCAGAATAATTTGGCATCACTAGAGATAGACTTTTGAGTAGCTGTGTGTTTCCTCTTACTATGTATCATTATGGTGCAACAAAACTATTCTTTATTATTGACCAATTTTAACTTTTAAGACCAAGACAACGAAGTCTCCCCAATATTTCGACCTGTAGGGAGAGAAAGAGAGCAGGGTCTACATGTAGGTCAGGCTCAGGCAGTAGAAGATCGGGTGAAAGAGAAGAAGGCTGAGCCGAGGCAGAGCCGGGGTGAATCAGTGAGGCGACCTGGTGCCAGAAACTTCCTATCTGTCGCTGTGTGCCTGTGAAGGCTTCGGCGTGGCAGCAGGCCTGTGATCTCGCCCCGAGCACAACCACCCGTCGAGAGGCCAGGCCTGGAGTGACTGATCCACTGACTGGCTGCTCTCCCTCTTCCCATCATCCTCCTTCTCCATCACTTCTCCTTTTTTTTTTTTTTTTTTTTTAACTACGACTTTACACCGTGCCACACAGCTCCCATCTGCAGCCATTTTTTTTTGCAGCAGCCATTTTGTGTGGTTTTTCCGCTTTACTCCTCTTCATTTTGTACAAAAAAGTCGAGGCGGTTATGTCACCAGTCTTCTCGCTGCCATGACTGGCATTTTGGAGGTCTGACAGGGACATCTTATGTAAACGTAGTGGCTGTGATTTTCATCAACTTTTAGATCTTTTCTATGCCAGCTTCAATGGAGTTCTACATCCGTTTAAAAACAATAAAATAAAGAAATGATCTAACAGAATCTTAAAATCTAACAAAAACATCTAAAGCTGCTTACAGACTGCTGTTCTGCACTACAAAGTTCCATCATTAGTACCCCGTTTTACTTATTGCATACGTTACTGTGTAATATTAATGTCACAGTGTGTGAATTTAAATTGCATTAGGGTGTTGCGTAACACTGAGAGCGGGCAAAAGATGAAAAGGTGTGTGTGAGCTCACAGTGGGAGATCCACATACACTCAGGCCTGCAAACACACACAGCACTGTTCCGCGTCGCCGGATCAAACGTTACACACTGACAGCTCGTTCCCCCGTTACACCTCTGTCACCACCTCTGATGGCGGATCAGCAGAGGAGCGACTTCACTCTACCATTCTGGCTCCATGCGTTAAACTTTGCACATGAGGTGTAACAGGTGGGAAGTATTCAGCCTCCAATATAAAATAAAAGGGCAGCGTTTGTGTTCTGAAGCTTACTTTTGAGATTTTATGAGTCAAAAGTATTTTTTTAAGTATTTGTTGCCTTTATTGGAGAGATAGGACAGTGGAAAGTCGGAAATCTGGGAGGGAGATGGGAACGACATGCCGGAAAGGAGCCACAGGCCCGGGCAGCCGGCTTGGAGGACTATAGCCTCCGCACTTGGGGCGTGCGCACCCCCCGAATGTGTTAAACTCAATGTCCACCACGTATTCATGATGAAGTCGTCATGAAAAGTCAATCAGTCGTTCACATCCCTGTAATTCTCTTGTAATATTGCAGCTTCTGATGTAACCACGGGATGATTATCAGTTGAAATGCTAATGCTCTCGTCCTCCTGGAGGGAATTATCTTAAAGTCATCTTGAGAAGAGATTTCTTCTTAGGAAAGTAATAAGAGAGAGGCTTCCATGCAAGAAGGGCTTCACAATGTATGCCCAATCAGTGACACAGCTGTTCATTTCCACAGCTGTTTCAACTGACTCTGAGCTGTAGACAACAGCTTATGTGATGCATCAACCCTGGTCTGAACCTCAAGGATTCCCTGCCTCTGCTTTCTGAAAGGTTGTTTCCTACTCGGATTTCTTTTTTTCTTTATTTTCATGTTGCTTAACATCAAATGTAACTCTGTTAACCTGGAATCTGTTAACAAAGACGTTAACTTTGATATCAGTCAGTAAATTCTTACTGGAGTTGTTTACACCTATAAATAATAGACTGTGAGAGGCAGAGGTCGCCAGTGGGCCATTATTGGGAAAGCTTGAGTTGGCATTTTGACGGACACTATATTGGTTTTTGAAAAGGCGAGTTGTTGGGTATGCATTTTTCATACCTCTAAGTCAATAGACGGGTTGCCATGACAGCATCTCCACATGGTTGATTGTGTTTGTGACTCTTAATGAGATCATTATTTGCAAAATGGACATCATGCTGTATTGAGGATGACTTGAAACAAGCATAAACTCCTCAGGAAAATGTTTACTGAGGCAATGAGGCAAGTGTGAAATAGTCAATTTTCAAAGACTTCCCTTCCAACTAATTTCCTTTCCATATCAGTCAATATGTTTATATGAACAGTTAGGTCATGCTACGGTTCTATAGCCAGATTGGGGCTTTTAAATTGGACTACAATCCATGGGGACCAGCATGGGGAGAATCGATTATTGACCCTATAACCAACTCCTTAGGTGTTGATATGCCGCCTTTCAGCTCGTTACTATTGGACTACTTCCAGTTAACCTTGCTAACTAAGTTAGCAAATGGCAAACTGGTTGTGTGTTGAACGCTGAAAACATGGAAAACTTAACTTCTCTGTCCATTTGAGTTGTATACTTTCTGTAGTAAATCAATCCCCAACCACATTATCTAAGTGTGTTTGAGAAGTTTGACTTAGTATGATTTCAGTCAGACTAACATATTCACATTTATTCAGAGAGTCATGCTTTAGTTGAACTTACACAATAAACTGACTTTTTCTGTCTGCATGTAAACATACTGATTGATATCTACAACTAGCTGTAAGAAAGTAGGCTTACTGCACATCCCAATTGGCTTCACTTTTGAAACCAAGAGGCCATCTTCACCGCTTGAATTCACACCATTCGCAAACCACTACACACCCAACACCCATGAGCCTTGATGGATGTCGCTATGGAGAAGTGTTCCATCTCAAATTGTGTTTCAGTTCAGACATGGCACCATAGCTGCTGAACATTTTCAAAATGAACCAAGCAGTAACCCTAACTGCTCCAGCTGAGTCATTTTACATTTCATTGGGGCATTGAGTGAGAGTAACAATATGCTCCACAAGGGGAACAGCTGATTTGATGTCATCATGGCAACACATCGCTAAGTTACCAACTATAAGACTTAAAGTTGACCTAGATGAGTGGTTGCTGTACAAGCTGTTGATGGTCGTTGCTAAAATGAACTAACATGTATGATGTTTTGTTTGAATATTATTTCATTCAGAAAGAGTTCCTGACATTTAATTGTGAAAATTGTGAAAAAAACAATAGTAATTCCATAGAGACATTCATAGATTACACAAAACATCCAAACCTAGTTGTCTGAAGAATGACTGAAAAGACTTCCACCATAGTTTCTCCAACTTCTCCACACGGGTCTTAAGGCTTCTGAGTGGAGTGTGCGGTCTTGTTGGATTTTATAGAAATTATAGGACACAATCGCCAACATAGTCATGGCTTTTCATACTTTTTTTTCCTCGTATTTTCTGCTCTGTTTCACCAAGTTTTTTTCTACTGACCCACTTACACTCCTAACAGGAAGGCTGTTTTTTTGTGTGCCCAGACTCTACCTTCTTCCCTTCCAAATGGTACTCTTTACACCATTTCTGTTTTGATATTTTCCCCTTCTCTGACTCACAACTTTCAAAGCTCCTCAACTCCGTCTACTTCCACATAGCATCGTGCAAAAGCTGCAGTTTCTCTTCAAACCCTGGCACGCGGTTGCTGTCCTTCAGGGCTGGATTAAGACGTTGTAGCGTTCACATAGTTTAAAGCCACATTGACGTGTGATGGGGCTCGTCAAAAGAACAGTGATGGCCCCTCTTGCTTTGTTCCGCTTGGCAGGAACTAACAAAAGAAATTCATCAGAACCGACCAATTCATCCGAGCTCTCTTTTTTTAGGGCTGCTTGGGGATCAGCAGGGGGCTAGCGCTCGCTAACAGCCAAAACGAGCGTAATATGGCTCTGAATACATAATGCCGTAACAAGACAGAGATCAAATCTGTGACATTCTAACGAGTTCCATCTGAAGGAAATGCTCCCATCCCTTCGACCGGGTTATCTGCCTGTGTGTGTGCGTGCTCCCATTTGTGTGTTTTGCCACCTCCTGACACGCTGATGAACCCCTACCTATACACAGGCGACATGCACGCCCTGCGGAACACCACACACAAACACACACACACACACACACTCCCACATACAGAAATATACATCTGCCATTCCATCCCCCTTCGAGCGAGAGCTGGGAGACAGTACGACCTCCTGCCCCCATCTGACACCAACCCACCCATCCCACTAGAACCACCCCCACCCATCGACACACTTACACACACAAACCTCGCCTTGAAGCCAGCGTTCACACCCAAGTCTTCACATGGAGCCCAGCAGGGGTTGGGAGCTGCCACCAGCAGGATTTGATGCAAAAAGTGGCACACCTCTCCTCCCCACTCCCCCTCCCCATCCACCTACTCACTCACCTCTTTTGTGACCCTTTTGCATATATTTACTGTTGGCGTAATCAGTGGGAACTGGCCTTTTTACATCAGAGGGGCAAAAGACACAGGAGACGTCTTTCATTTTACTCTGAGGGCACTGCTGTAAATAATAAGCAGAAAGCTTCAATAGAATTTAAAAGTAATTATAATAATTACTTTATAATTATAATAATCGCATACTATACAAATGCCCCTTTAAGGACTACACTCAACGCAAAGTTAGGATGAAGAATGGTGCATTTCTGTTAATGTTTCCTCATCTTTATACTCTGTTGAGTCTATAAGACCAACCAAAACCACTCTAGTTGCAGGCATTGCTTCTGTGCAACTGTGTTGAGATTTGCCAGCCTTACATATGGATCAATAAGTGGCAACTTAGACTGAACCGATAATTGGTGTTTTCACACAAGCACAAAACTCCTCCAAATTTCCCAAAATGTTCGGCGTGAGTCGATGTGTGAACGCAGCAGGAAATATGAGGGAATGTTTTTTTTTCACAGGGCAGCAGGGTGATGACATATACGTGACCCGTGCGCATAGTGGAGCCACTACTATTTCCTACTTGCAAGTTTGTTCTTGTACTGTGAATAAGTCCAATTACATGTAGAATTGATTTGAAGGCAGAAACCGTCATTATAGCTCGGAGCAAGATTTCATGAGCAGTGTGTCAACATTGCTTTTACCGCTTTCATTGGCCGTTTTCACTGATGCACTCCTGCAAATTTCTTCTTCTAGACTTCTCCTGAAATCTTCCTGAGTTGGTTGTTCACACATGCACCTCACAGTTGGAGACTATTCCTGTCGGACAGGACGGGCCATGACGTAAAAAGAACAACAGACGATGCAACAGAGTCCGCTATAAGAAGCAATAATGAGAATGTTTTGCCTTCATATCAATGCTACCTTGAATTAGACAGAATCACAATACCAACAAAATAGTAGATAAGATGAATAAAGCTGTTTCATTATGTGCATTGAGATCGCAATGGTCACATGCACACAGTCTATTGTCATTTGCCAATTGCAAGATATAGACGTCACCAACCCCTCACGCTCACTTGAATTTTCATGAATATTTCCTGCTGTGTTCTCAGGCCGAGCTTCACATGGAAAACAATTGTAAGGGGGCTGGCAGGTAAAAAGTCAGAGTGAAACCTGTATCTGTTTGCGTTGACACATGTCACATGGGAAAATATCAGGGGGTTTTCAGGAGTTTTGTGCAAGTGTGAAAGCACCGATTGTTTACCTGAGTGATTGAAACTGTATATTAATAAACCTGTGAGTACCTCTGCATGCTGTAAACAGGCCCTGATCTTGATTAAAGGTAGGATAAAGATGCTTTTAAATTGCATTGGAGTAACAGGGGCTAATAAGAAAAGCATATTTACACACACACACAAACACACACTAGCACAAAACCCCCAAAAAGCCAACTGATTTGTTAGGTCAGAGGCCCTCTTTTGTGCGGCGGCTCAGGAGCTTTTGTGCTGCTGAGAGCCAGGAATGTTGGAGCTGAGGAGGGGCCTCACCTCACCGCAGGGGGTACACGGGGATTACAAGCAACCTGGGACTCTGCCTCTTTCTGCCTCTACTGCTGCTCCTGTGTGTGTGTGTTCAAGCATGGGTGCGTTTGTTTGTGCTTTCAAAAATTAAGAGCACTGTGAAACCATAGTACCTGTTATGAAGGATTAAGGCTGACAGCTTTAAAAAGCACAAAAAAGTTGACATTGGATTGTACTTGTCAGATTACCGTCTCGTTTATTGCTTGTTCTGACATGTGCAACGATCTGCTTGATCATTTTCTTATTCTGTTTAATTTCATTTGTTTGAGTTAGGAATTAAATATATTTAATTGGGTCAAATTAAAGCTTTAAAGTGGACTTAGGCTTTAATGTACAGACGAGTGGTATCGATGTACAGATTTAGTGTTGTAGCATTCTTCAGTTATTATTTGGTACAAAGACTAAATCTTCATTAACCAGCATGTGGTTGTATGCCGCTTCCCCCCCTCCCAACCTCCAACCCCCAAGTACTATTTTGGACTTGCAAAGAAATAAAGTCACAAGTAGGCCTATCTTAAACTTGCAAGGTCTCACCACAGTCATTTAAAAAGAGAGACATAAAACCAGAATTCTCATCACATTCAGAAGAATCAGATGGTTAAAATGGCCAGATCAGTTTTTCTGCAGGGATGTTGTGACGCCACCATGACGTTGGTCTTTGACCGCTGGGTTTATGTCATCGATTTATCCTTTGACTCGATGGTTTGAAATGAAATGGAAAAGTTAAGTTTCATCTTATCATATCTAAAGATTAGTCACAACAAGGACACTTCATGGTGAGTTTCTGCTTCTCTGCTTGTTTTCAGTTTTTCATTCATGTAGGGTCAAAATAAGAACGTGAGTGCAGCTGTAAGATATACGAACGAGGGTGCAGAAGATCTTGGTTTTGGTCGGGGTAAAGGTAACGCTTATTAATTGGTAGATATACTCAAGAGGATTAACACTATGGTTAATGATAGTCATTAGAAGTCCAGAAACGTATAAGTGGATGTGCAGGTTGTGTATTCGATGGTTGACCACATTACCTCCCACACTCACAGAAAATAGCAGTGTCTAATGAACTAACCTATTAGCATGCTAATGACTCTGAAGCTATACAGTAGTAAACCTTGGCTAATCCTCAACTCACTGTGAGCAGAGGAATCAGCCACGTTTCAGGCCTCATTGTCCTAAATGATGGGGATAAATGCAAACACCTGCTTGTTCTGCTTGAAATGTTTTGCCTCGTCAATAAATGTTTCAACTAGGGCAAAGTTTCAACCTTAAATCTGCTTCAGTTTCTAAGGAGTTTTTTTATTATCCAATGCAATGAAAGGATGCTCAGGCTGTTGTGTTATTCCTCATATTAATATCAAAAGAAAAACACAATGTCTTTTCAAACCTAGTACATGAAAAGACAATAACAGCTACATGACATGTTGTTGATTGATACAGGATTAACCTCACAGAGGAGACATGGCAATTAAATGTTCATTGTTTATTAGTTTAACACAACGGCATTTTGATCATTGTGAAATTACCTGTACATCATTTGTTATACAAATGGCCATGAATATTTTGCAGGAGCTCTCAATTAAGACCGTCAAAAAGCTGATTCAGCACGCCTTTAAGGCCACTAACTAAATGTCAACAAACAAAAATAAATAACAAAAGTCCGAATACAAACAAATAAATACTAAATGTGCCAGTAGCTGATATTAGACTACTTTTTTGTTTTTTGTTGAATCTTGTTTGTATTCTTCTAGTGTAAAGCACTGTTCTGACAACCTCTACTTACATCTACCTGAAGCTTCAGTGTTTATCCAGCTCTGCATGGGTCTGTAAACCTTTCTGTGTTCTAACCTCTCTCCATTTTTCAAAAGCATCTCCAATATTGATCCTAGTTTGAGCACGTTTCTGCTCGTGGAGCTTATTAGAAACATGCAGAGGCTTTTTAGGTCGGGTACAATCACTTCTATCTGAACCACTTCTCTTGACCCGCTTCCATCACTGCAACACCTGTTGACCTGATAACTGCTCTCATATCTGGCAAACCGAGGGGCGTCCAAAACGGCCTTAAAAGCGCCTACCTTCTCTGGTCCAAACAAATCCAGAGCATTCAGGAGCAGAATCTAAAGTTAGAAGGAGGACATACTGGCTGCTGCATTGTTGTCAGAGAAGCCAGCACTTCAACATGTTTCCTTAATGATCAGATAGTAAGGGCAAGAAGTTTCACATCATTTTTGTCATAACTTGCAGATAAGTTAAACATGTTGCATTAAAATGATCTACTCCCACTGCAGGGTGCTTGAATGCCCATATTCCACACTAATGCATTATCACATTGACAGTTGAATTTACCATGAGAAAGATAATCAGAAGTGATAGCTATTGAATTGAATCCTCTTGTTCACGATCAACCACTTAGCTGACCACTTGGTGTGGATGTCTGAGCCTCAACTCAATGCAGAAGAGATTAAAAGTCTGTATTGTCATTGCTACACTAAGGCTGTGTATGTAAGCTGTGTGTGTGTGTGTGTGTGTGTGTGTGTGTGTGTGTGTGTGTGTGTGTGTGTGTGTGTGTGTGTCAGAGAGAGAGAGAGAGGGAGAGCATGTCCTGCTGGGACCCAGCTGTGTCTGCAATTAGCAGGAGGCATGGAATGATGATTGCTGGTGCGGCAACACTAATACCAAGTGACAGGCTTCCTTATGAAGGAGAGGGAAAGCCGCTGAGTGCCATAAAGCTACACTACTTTTTCTTTCAAACACACAGGCTTACACTGAAAGCACACACAGTCCAAATATACACACACACACACACACACACACACACACACACACACAAGCAAGGAGGCAAATAGGGATAAGGCTGGTGTAGTTCAGGGGGGCCTTTAAATCTGACTGCAAGACATTATGCACTTTGCACAAAGGGCTCGTCTAATCCTACCTGCTCTTCCTTTCAGAGCCCACCGCTGGCCCATTCTAGTCCCACTGACCAGCTCAGCAGTGGGGGCCCATTGGTGGCCACACTCAATTACCATAGTAACTCACCCAGTGGGTTAGGAGAATCCTCCCCCCTGCCCCAAATCTCCGCACCAAAACCACTACGCCCCCCCCCCCCCCCCCCGGTCCCTCCAAGCTCTCAAACTTACCTTGTCACCTTACAGCAGGACTAAGCTTGACCCTCAGAGAACAAATGGGCCTTTTCACAGGGGCATAATGGGACTCAGCATCTTGTACTGGATGATGTCATCCCTCGAGGCCATGTCTACACTAACATGAATGAATGAAGCTTTTTACTCCCTGATCTTCGCTCCATAATGAGCATTTTTAAAAACTCAGGGCTGGTGTTGAAGTCTGGATGTTAATGTAAATATTCTCAACAGAAACAAATGGGTACTCCCAGATAGACATGGTTACATTAAGCATATGATAACCCTGCACTAATGTGTGCATCATCCGAAATCCTGATGACCACATGTAGTTTTCTTGCTGCAACATAAAAGCAGTCATTTCAAATTCTGCTCTGACTCATATTTTTTCCGCATTTTTGGATTAAGCTGAAAATTAAAAATGCAGTTATGCAGAGTTATGGATGTGGGTGTTTCAGCCTAATTCTTACAGTGGAGTTGTACAGTAACTTCAACTTGACTCCTTCATATGTCACATATTGGCTTATCTTAAGGGGCTAAATTAATGTCACAATGGGAAACCAGATGCAGTAGCAGCAGGTTGTTCAACATGAGTCTGGTTCTACTTTGGGGTTTCTGCCTGTAAGACTGTAACTCTGCTAACATTTGCCAAGTGCTGTGCTCTTAGTGGCTCATGTGTCTTTGTAAGGAATACAAAAAGCTCTTTTTGTAACATGTCTTCAGATAACATTTGTTCTAAATGGTGCTATACAAATAAAGATTGATTGCAATGGACATCCAAAACAATGATATCAATTCTGCCCTGTCACCTTGTGTTCATGTTACCCTCATTCATGCCATTAGTGAAAATCTGTGTTAGAGGTCATGAATTCTAAAATGTAAAACTTTGGCACCAGAGATTTGATAATTGCATTGCACGAGTCAGGATGAGGATATATTGTCATGTACATGTTTTGTCCCAATCGTTGCTAAAGCATGGTATATACGGGGAAACTGGGCCTAGTGTGAGCGCGCCCTAAAAGCTTGAAATGCTCAAATATCAACAGTCCTAATGGATGAGCAAGAATTAAGAACAGGGGGGAACTTTTTTTTTAGGACACAAGCGGTCAGCGACAGACTTCACAGAAAAGGTTCACAGAAACACTACGAACCAAAAATATTCACAATGTTTTGGAGAGCAGAGGAGGGCGCCTTGTCAACGGGCACGGCAGCCCTGGACCAGTAGGGGCCCCCATAGCAGTGGCCCATAATGTGCAGATTTTGCCCATTGGGGGCCCCATCTGACAACACTCACTCTTGTTGCCCTGCTTGAATGCTGGTTGTATGTATTTTTGCCGAGGGGCCGCAACAGACTTTAGAATCGGCACTGTAGGAGATAAATATGTTGTTCTTATGTTTCGACTAAAAGATGAAATCAAGTGTTAACGTCCAGAACAGTTCAGGACAATTTAAAGAAAGCATGTCACTGCTTGACATTTATGTTAGACCCTGACACTGTGTGTATTGTTTGGTTTATTTTAAAAGCTTGGAAGCAGACTGTATGGGAATGTATGTACTGTATGATATTTTGCCTCTTCAGACATGAGCGTGAAGGGTTCGACACATAAACATGTTTTCAAAAGTATCGCCTCAGAGTTGACGCACAAGAAAGAGGCTTTTCACCAAAACTCAATGGGGCTCAGCGTCTTGCACAAGATCTAGTCATCCTCTGACTCTCTCTCTCTCTCTCTCTCTCTCTCTCTCTCTGTTTTTGTCTTTTCATTCAAGGAGTGGGTTCGTTAGAGGAGGAGGAGGAGGAAGAAGAAGCAGAAGGGCCCTGAAAGTAAAGTTCTGGAGCTCAACAAGCTCACAGGTCTCAAACTGTTTTGATTGTGCCGGTGACACAAAAGGCGAAAACCGCGGCTGACCATTGACCGCCGCCTGAGCACAGCTGGCACAGGCCACAAAAAACGGGGTTCAGTGGGCATTTCAGGCGAGGGCAGCTGCTTCACAGAAAGGAGTGCTATAAGAACCAGGATGGCCAGCCTTTCCTCCAGGCGTAGCATCGCAGGAGAAGAGGTAAATGTTTATCTCACGTCTTGGTTTCTTTTCAGGGTCTCTTACAAAAAAAAAAAACAGCCATCTCCTTCTTGGAGAGTGTCAGCTCAACGGACTAAAATAAGAGGCAACTTTATAAAAACACGCTGGTGCAGAGAAGGGATGGGTGTGTATTCGGGGGGGGGGGGGGGGGGGGGCGGGCAGTGAGTGGAGGGGAGTAGGGGGGGCCATGTTGTGAGGAACCAAACAGTTGGAATTACGGTCAGAGAACCAGTCATTGAGTAAACATACAAAGAGCGACAGAAAAGCTCTGCGGTGGACAATAAAAGGAGGAGAAAAAAAAGCCGCCAGCTTCAGGCCCTGAGAAAAGTGAGCCATTCTCCTTACAAAGAGCCGCTTAGGGGTGGATTGAGGGAAGGAAAAAAAAGAGGGCTAAAACACTTTTGGGCTCAGGGAACTCTATAGGGGGAGCGAAAATGGAATAAGCCAGCAAGCACTTGAGGGTCCCGCCGAGCACCTGAATGGGGCGGAGGGGCGGAGCGCCAGAGGGGGGTCCGGGGAAGGTGAATGGCCTTCTTTTTGGGTCCAATTTGTCTCTTTTCAACCCCGCTCGCCCTGCTCCGGCTCTGACAGATGTACAAAGAGGGAGCGGCACTGGGCCACTCATCCACATACGCCCGTGAGCAGCTGTCACTTTTGTCAGACAAGTTAATCAAACAAATGCCACCGTACCTCCCTTTTTTTTTTTTAACCAGGCGGAGGGAAAGAGAGGGGTTTGGGGGCGGGGGGGGGGGGGGGGGGGGGGGGGCTGTGAAAGGGTGATAGAGACCTGAGAGATGACATGTGTGTCCTCAATCAATTCACCCCGCCGGCCCCTCATCAATAAAAACCAGCAGGACCCCGACAAAAGGAGAAGTCTCCATTAAACTTGTATTTCCCCTCCTCTCCTTACGGGATGATTGTGGCTTTAGTGTCCTTTAGCGTTTCCTCCCGGCAACACGGCATACTGGGAATGCTGACAGAGGATTTAGAGCCCAAAGAAATGAAGCGCGGGGGGACAACAAAATGCTCTCTCTCTCTCTCTCAGTAATTATCACGGACTCTAAGCTGCTTACGGACTTCATTAAACGGAAGTGAAACCTTTTCAGAGCGCGTTTTGAACAGTCACACACGGTCCATGTAACGTATCCCGCCCGGCTGGCCTTTTTTTTATTTTTTTATTACTGTGACCTGTACCGTTAGAACCTATTATTATTTTCCCCTCCTTATTGGTCGGGTAATCCTTTTTACAGTTATTTGACGTCAACCTTTAAAGAGATTAGAGCCCGACATGAACAACAAGATGACACCACAGCGTGTTGTTGTTGTTGAAAGGAACCAAAGAGAGCCGTTCCTACAGATATACCTGAGACATAATGTTGGTTAATGAGAGTTTTCTTGATGGGTATCAGAACATTTTAAATTAAAAACTCATGACATCTGATTTTGCAATGTTTCAAAAACTAAAAATTAACTTGACATTAAATCTAAAAGATGAGATCATGTTTTATATCTTTTTTTTGAAGGTTCATTTTGGGGCTTTTAGAATGGGACAGTGGATAGAGTCAGAAATCTGTCAGAGAGAGGGGGGAATGACATGCAGGAAAAAGAGACACAGGTCGGATTCGAACCCTGGCCGCACGCACTTGGGGCGCACACTAACCATTACAATGTTACAATTCACTTAGCAGACGCTTTTATCCAAAACGACGTACATCAGAGAGTAAGTACAACACTAATACAGTCATACACCGCCACCGAAGCAGCGGGAGCAATGCGGGGTTGAGTGTCTTGCCCAAAGACACATCGGACATGTTACCCAGCTGGGGATCGAACCCTCGATCTTTTGGTTGAAAGGCGATGACTCTACCAACTGAGCCACAGCCCCCCAAAAATCATTTTAATACACTGAGTGCCTTTGAGATTGGATTGAGGCCGCTAATGGCTCCACAAATCCCCCCCTACTACCTGCTCTGTCTTAAGTTTTTACTCACAGAGCATGTCGCTCTCATGATATCAACAACACACCCAAAAAAATATTCTAAGCAAATCACTTGTCCTCACCCTTGAATTTAAAAAAAAAAAAATGCATGATTTTACTAAAAGAGCAAAATTCCTCAACTACAGTTATTATCATCACTTATTTTATTAATATGAACCAGCCTTGAATAAATACACTTTTTGATTTGATCAAAATGTAAATGTTAAGATGAACTGATGAAAAAATCCATGACTGAAATGAAACACATTTCTTATTCTTAAAAACCCTCTATCATATGTTTTACTCGTTTCTTGGGATCATAAATTTATCAGTATTTTCCCAAATTTGTGATTTTCATTTTCACTTTCTCTTTATTTAAGCTTCACATTTTCATAAGGCGACTTGTCCTCTTAATTCTCTCCTCTGGTTGAAGCCCTCATCTGAGACAGAATGAGACATCTGACATGCTGAGGGGAGTTAAGTTTGCGTGCCGCCCGAGCTCAGTGTTGATTAAATTGTTCACTTGGCGTGGCTGCTGGGGCCGACGGGCAGTTCATGACCAGAGCCTGCAAAGTGGTGAAGGCGTCCCCCAGACAGCCAAGTGGTATTGCGGGCGGCTCCATCACTGCTGGTATTCTACTCTGTCACCGCCGTCCGCACAAACACCACCCACCGGGACCGAAGCACACAGAGTACAAACTCCACCAATCTGCCGCTCGATCTGACCTCTGCCCCTGGCTCTGCTCCGTCACAGCCGTGCGGCAGTTGGTGAGCGGAGCGAGACGGCAAGCAAGCAGCAGAAGCAGCGATTAAAAAGCGCTTTAACTTTCGTCACACAGAAGTGCAATTTCGCCACGCTTGGGAATCTGATAACTACCCAAGGTCAACGGAAATACTTCAAATCAATCAATGAGCCGCACTTCTAATCCCCTCCGGGCAAAGGCAGATTAAGTGTATAATTGACCTGTGTAATCCCAGTATCTGCAACTCCAGCCAAGGGTGGGAGGGATGGGGAAAGGGGGGGGGGGGGATGTGGCTCCAAGCTCCTCTGGCTCTGGAGCACCATCTCTGTCTCCCCTGCTCTCTTATTCCCCGCTCCTGGCCGACATGTTGGTTCATCACGGGGCAGGATGGTGTGGTGTATCAGTGCAGGCTGGATTTGGCTCAGGCTAAAGACATGGCTTTTTTTAATCAATGATCCCCAGTCTGTGCCGCACTAAGTCCCCCCCCCCCCTTCAGTATCATTTAAGCACATCTGTCTTAATCCGAGCCTCTTCAGCCCCTCTTTCAAGACTAAACCACGGAGGGGAGGGGAGGGGGAGGGAGGGTGCAGAGGGCCCAAATTAAATTCTGCCTATTTCCAAACCACATACACAAAAACGTGCATACATCGATTCTTATCTTAAAAACTGACCAACTAGAGCAGGAGCTACAAACTGTCTTCATGCATAATATGAAAGGTGTCCAAAATATAGCTCTGAGAGTTAATATGGGACATACTCAGATAAAATGCAAATCAAAAACACGGTCAGTGATAATGCAAAATCCTGTATATGCAGTGAAAAGAAAAAGGAAGTTTTGCAGGACTCACAAGTTATTAGTGAGAGATGCAATCACAGTTAGCTTATTTACCGTCATCAGTAATGATCATTGTATTTCAGTTAGTCTGAATTTATTCAAAGCAACAGAAAAAAAAGAAACATTAAAAAGTTGATTGCAGTTTCCAGTGCCAACAGTATACCAGATTAAAATGCAGAGACAAGCAGCGTCATGACTGCACCCTCAACCACAGCACGCCACCCTCAACCACAGCACGCCACCCTCAACCACAGCATGCCACCTGATGTAATAGAACATTTACCCGCCATTCATTGTGTATCGCAAGCGGCCGCTCCATTGCTCAAAACATGCTGGGATACAAAGACTACTTTTTTTACGACACCACTGTTCAACAGCTTTTCTCCTTCATCTGGTCATAATCCTGCATTTAAAGAAAGGTGGTGTACTGCTAAGAAAATAAACTTTGTGGAGTTCTGGTTTGATTAAAGACAACATTGTGCAGCGTGACTCGTATAGGCTGTGGGTCTGTACTTCACAATGATCATCGTACACTGAGAGCTTGAATACCGTATGGTAGCTAGCATGTTTCCCTGCTCCCATCCCTGTTTTTTTTTTTTTTTACAACAGGCACGTGTGAAGTAAGTGATGTAGAGTAAAACATTTCCCACAGTGATGCAGGAAGACTTTAAGCCTTTAATTGAGATCTGCAGAGTCCCTCTGCACCTTTAAGAAAAAGCTAAAGACCCAGCTCTTTCATGAATACCTACTAACTTAATGATGATGGTCTCCATATTATTGATGATGATGATGGTAATGACGATGGTTTTTGTTTGATAACGACGACTTATAAGATGGTTTCTATACTGATTAGAGCTCTCAAGAACTGCCCTCAATGTTGTGCTTTGCCTGTGGTCACTTCCTGTCAGCACCTGTGTGTCCAATCAGACTCAAAGCTGATCGTTTGCTCTTACTGACATTGTTCCCTTTTTTCTAGATCCTTGCTTGTGTTGTTCTTACTCTCTGATGTACGTTGCTTTGGATAAAAGCGTCTGATAAGTGAATTGTAGAATTGTAGAGAAGGCTCACATGTCCCAGAAATGGGTGGACTGAAGAACAAGTCTCCCAGCTCCATTATTTATTTGGTAATTTTAGTTAGTTATTTAGTGTTCTAGGGTAATCACTGATCGGGTGCCAGTGGCCTATTGGTTGGGGCACGCACGGATGACTGGAGTCCTCTGGTTGGGTGGCCTGGGTGCGGGGGTCCTTTCCCGTGTTTCCTTCCCCACTCTCTCTCTCTCTCTCTCGGTTTCTGACTCTATCCACCGTCCTGTCTCTGATCCAAAAAATACACAGTTTGCTTTAATCTCCCTGTTTGCACTGCAATGCAAAAGTGAAATGTACCCATTCTAGAAAATATTTTTCAAAGATGTTCTGTTCTCAGTGGGGGGGGGGGGGTGTGATGCTGTTAAACTCAAAGTAGATTCAAAATGTTGTCGCATGTAATCTATTTAACATAGACATGTCCAGAGGTCAAAAAACAAACGTTACTGCACAACAGCCACCTCTTTGCAGGAGCTTTACCACACGATTTTAATCACAACACCTGCCTCCAGAGCAATTTAAATACAGCAGAAAACACATTATAGACGTGGCCGTGATTGGATTGGTGCCGAGGATTGTGGTTTGTGAAATAGCATAAAGTAAATCTGATTTAAACACTGAAAGGTAACACGTCCTGCGTTCATAGAGGAGCATAAACACGCAGTTGAAAGCCCCCCCCCCGCCCCACCCTAAGAAAAATGGGTCAAATATCAATTAAAAAGGTCTTCCTTTCGACAAGCCCCCCTACCCGCCAATCTATGTCAGAACACGGGTATTATCACTTTTAATATGTCTCCGATTATGATTCATGTCTTGAGACACTGTTGTTTGTTTAAGATTATGCGCCCACATATGGACCCGTCTGCTGTCAGAGCAGGCGTCAAGTCCGGACTGTTGACACATATTTGGAAATTATGAAAGCCATAGTGAAATAATCTGCTTACCGGGGCTGATATAAGAAGGCATCTTAAAGAAGATGTATGTCATAACCCCCCAATTACAATGAAATAACACCTCAGGCTTATTTCCTCTGGAAAGAAAACCAGGCTAAACACGCTTAAGAAACATTAATTACTTTGAGGCGCATGCAGAGTGTCTTCACTGAGCATGTGTCCCGACCTTAGACTCTAAATATTAAGAGTGACGTCAGCCATCTGTTCCTGCAGGGGGGGCTCCGGAGGCTCATTGGCAGCAGCCGCCATGTTGGAAATCCTGTCTCAGCCTAACTTTCAGTCAACCTAACGACAGGCTGAGAGCTGGAGCTGAGGCGGGGTTTAAGCCTCTTGATGAACCGTAACCTCGCGCCCACCTGTCAATCATGTCAGCTACGCCCCTAACCAGAGGCACAACTGTTTGAGGCCCCAGGCCAGGAAGGGCCCCCCCAAGGCCGCAGCACTACCTCAAAATGTGCAAATTTTGCAATGACGGTAGGAAACCTCCTTCAATAGGGCCCCATTTGAAAGCACTCACTCTCGTTGCCGTGCTTAGCATCTCATGTATTATTCTTTCATTTCAATTAAACCACAGAAGGAAAATGAAGAGGAATTTATCCATCTGGGAGTGAAACCAGAAAGAAAGAGAAGGTGTCATAATGGTGGTTGGAGGGGCCCCCAATTATTTTCGCCTAGGGCCCCAACAGACTCTAGAATCGCCACTGCGCCTAACTATGGATAAATCAAACCGAACTGTTTTAAAGAAATAGCTAGCTGATGATGATAGCTATTTTGTTTTTGAACCAGGCTGTAAACATGTAAATTTATGCTGTTTTGCCCGTGGTGTGTATGTGACTTCCTGTTCTTCTGCAGCCAGCCTCAAGTGGACGCTCGACGTACTGCAGGATTTTGCATTTCCGCATTGGCTTTATTTTTCAACCCCGGAGGTTGCTGCTTGGTCCCGACATTATACTAAAAACAAGGTCACTTATTTCTATTCTCTTCAGCAGGTAGTGACGGCAGCAGACAGACTCTGCTGTTCTTCTTCAGATCTGGCAGAGATGTGTGAAATGAAACACGTTTTAAGCACTTTATAGCGTTGATGGGATTTGAAACATAATCTCGACTTTTAGCGCATTCAGACACCCGATGTTCTTTCATTCTATATTATTTCCCAGTGAAATATTTAATCTCGTCAGACGGCATAAAGAAATGTGCCCTGCCGGGTCATCAAAACAGCATACAATGTCTCTCTGGTCTTCTAAAAGATAACGGGTTTATATGTTGATGGATCAAAAAATTGTTTTCTGAGCACTTTGTTGTTTCTGCAGCGGTTTGTTTTTTGTTGTTACCACCTTTTCCATTCCCATTGTTCAGTTTTAACAGATTTTTAGTTTCATTATTATTTCCGAGTGAATTTTAGAAAACAAACACTTTTAAATCAGAACTGGAGAGGTACTGCTGCACTTCTACCGACAAGTGTTGTAGTACTCGAAATCGGTCTTGGTCTCAAGACCTGTCTCGAGACCACTATCTGAAGCTCTTTTCTCAGAATCGTTCTTGTCTTGGATCTCAGACCGGGTGGACTCCGGATTTTAAATCGAGACCGGTCAAGACCACCACTAATAAATAAATATAAATAAATAAGAAGGAAAGCTCTAGCTTTCTAAAAGAACAAATAACTTCAATTCATCCTAAGACGCTGACTAGACTAGTCCCTCTGCACCTTTAAGAAAAAGCTAAAGACCCAGCTCTTTCATGAATACCTACTAACTTAATGATGATGGTCTCCATATTATTGATGATGATGATGGTAATGACGATGGTTTTTGTTTGATAACGACGACTTATAAGATGGTTTCTATACTGATTAGAGCTCTCAAGAACTGCCCTCAATGTTGTGCTTTGCCTCTGGTCACTTCCTGTCAGCACCTGTGTGTCCAATCAGACTCAAAGCTGATCGTTTGCTCTTACTGACATTGTTCCCTTTTTTTCTAGATCCTTGCTTGTGTTGTACTTACTCTCTGATGTACGTCGCTTTGGATAAAAGTGTCTGCTAAATTAATTGTAGAATTTGTAGTTTTGATTTTGATCCCCCGGGTACGGCGGTCTAAGTGAGTGACACGCCCCTGCAAACAAGTTCATGATTTTTCAGAGATATTTATGGTCTTGGTCTTGTCTTGATCACTCTGGTCTCGGTTGGTGTGGTCTTGAATACAACTCTACTACTGACTATAAACATCGAGCTATAAGGTATATGCAGGAAGATACAAGTTGTAAGAAATAAATATGTTAGACATGTCAACCATACTATGATACGATTCAATCCGGTATAGAGAAAGAATAGAATAAAGAAATAAGCACATAATATGAAATACATACAGATCATCAAATAAAGATAAAAAATACTTAAGAACCTTCTCACCCCAATGAAACTAAAATGGAATAACAAATTTACTGCCATGCTTAGACAATAAACTGAAACTGAAATAAATTGCAAACTCTACAACAGTATGTTGTGTAACTGAGGTGGAATGCAATTTAAGGGAAGGAGCTCGGCTTAGGCAGCGGGCGATAAGACGGTGTTTCTATGTAACGAGCTGCCTCATTGTGAGCGTGTATGGGACACGGCTTGTAATCCCCACCAGAGGAAACGGACAAAACAGATAAATAAATTAAGTCAGCAGCCCACCAAGGGAGGGGAGGGGCCGCCTAACAAAGCAAAGATTAGGGGGGAGTCCATCCTGACCTTATTTTAAGAAGAAGACACCCCCACCCTACTCCCACACTCCCACACACACACACACACACACACACACACACACACACACACACTTACAACTCTAACTTGTGGAGGCTCGTGAACAGTTGCATTGGTCCATTTGCTTTGACGTCTTCATGTGCAGAGCCTTAAACAATAATACAACATTAATTAGAAATGCTCCCAGAATGCAGGCCCTGCATGTCGTACCTAAAGTCTTTAAAAGTAGTACGGGAGGTATAGCCTTCAGTCATCAGGCCCCTCTCCTTTGGATCATTTCCAGTCAGAGTCAGAGAGGCAGACACCGCTCAAACTTTCCTTCATGATGAAGCTTGTAGTTAAGGCTCGCTCAGGCTTGGACCACCTCCCAGTTATACTGCTTTAGGCTTAGACTGCCATGAGACGTGGACCACAGAGTTCCTCTCTCTCTTTTCTCCCCCTTTCTCTCTGTCTCTCTCTGTCTCTCTCTCTTTCTCTCCCCCTTTTACTCTCCCTCTCTCTCCCCCTCTCCCTCTATCTCCAAGGTTATTCTGGTTTTGGATTTCATCTTTCCTTTTTGTTTTCAACTTTAGTGGAGTTTAAATCAGTTTTTTTCATGCTGGTTTGTTAGTTTAGTTTAGTTTATATTTTGTAAAAAGTTTAAGAAAATAGCCAATAAGATATTGTATAAAGAAGGGGTACAGGTTTTAACTTCTGCAGTCAGCAAGCTCATCCAAAACTAAAACTGACATACCTGAGACAAATAGTAAGGACTGTCTGAGTGCGCTTGTGTCAAAGAGCCACAGGTCAAAACAATTGTTTTTTTGGTTTTTTTTTTTAACGGTAATAATCTTGTCTCTTTCTTTCTCTCTCTATTTTTGCCTTGCCACTTTTATTTGCTAAATCTTTCTAAGTACTGTGCTCATGGTGGATTAATGTTGGGTCTCTTAAAATAACACAGCAAAGCGTACAATCTAGAAATGCTCTTTTTTTAAAGTGTCTTGAGATATTATTCGTTATGAACTGGTGCTATACAAGTAAAGATAAAGATTGATTGAGTTTTCTATTCCAAAAGAAGCTAAAAGTATAATCCAGACCTGACCCTGTGACTGAAAATGACACCCGATCAAGGTTAAAATAGGACACATAAAGAGAGCGGGAGAGTGGAAATAAAAAAGAGCGGAGTGACAAGAAAAGCACAACAGAGCGGCAGAGTGCAGCCAGAGACACCTTCATGGGCGTTGGGTGATGCCGCGGGGAGAACTGATGCAGAATGACAACAAAGAGAAGTCGGAGTGAGACAGATCCCGGCAGAAATGTGCAGGAAGAGAAGAGAGGATACATGGCCGAGCAGCGGGTCAAGATGTAGAAAAACAAGCAGCAAACATGGAGCACCGGACACCTCTCTGTCGCCTTCTGTCAGGTGGAAGAGAGAGGGAGAGCACAGGAGACGGCTCACACCTTAAGGCCTTAATTCAACACAACGGCGGCGGCAGATAGAGCGACTGTATACGGACCTTCAGTCTGCAGAGAGTCCAGCATTAACTGAACACACAGTCAGCCAGCTGTCATGTGATCATTATATCAACCAATAAACCAATAAAGCAGTTTATAACATGCAGACTCAAGGAGCTAAGGTTTATATTTTCCTGCCAAATTTCAAATTGAGGAGTACTCTGAAGGGTTCAAATTAATCAGGAGGGACATTCCTGTAAGAAAAAAGCTGCGTTGCTGCACAGACGAAATACAATCCAGCATTTTAATTAATGCTGTTTGAATAAATGTAGAGCTGAGAATCTAAAAAACACAGATAAATGAAGTGTTGGAGGGATTAGTCCGAACTCTGGATCAGGTGATTTCCCAAAGTCCAACAACAAAAAGAGATAAGATGATTATGGGCATTAATGACTTTTTCCAAGACTTCATTTCAGCTCACTTCGGAGTGAAAGAAAACATGTTTGTTGGATCTTGTGCTCTTGGAGATCAAAGATTACCCTTTGTCTTATCCTCATCTTCCAGATTACTGTACACACTCTTTTCTTAACGCATTGTTTTTGGTGTCCTTCAGGACTTTACTCAGCCGAAGGGGGCAAGTCACATAGAGTCTGATACATCCTCCCTAAAAGATCGATACAAGCTCTATAAATTGTCCTGGAAGTTTAAGAAATAAAATAAAATTAAAGTCATCTTAAAGTGTAAAGTGGTTGCTGAAGAAGGGACAATCAAGAGAAGAAGAAGGGAGCCACTGAGCTCTGAACGTCCACCCCCTGCCCCCATACTACATCCTATTATTGACTGCCAGTCGGTGGTTATTCTGCAGTATACTAAGCTGGTTTTTGGTCTTGGGATGAGGAAGTGAACATCAGCCCTGCTGACGTCAAACGCCGCTCCAGTGTAGCGTCCACTAACAGTCTGAAAAAAGCTGACGAGAGATTCATTTAGATGTTCATGATTCTGAGAGTCCAAAAAGATAACTGTTGGTATCTCTGTGTTGTTTGGTCTAATTGCGATTAATTCCCCTGTTACGATGGCCATCGCTGTCTGTTGTTGCGACCTCTGACCTGACGCTTTGCATTGTGGGAACACTGGAGATTTTTCCTGAATCATTACGACATCCAGATGTTTCTTGACATACAGTGGATCTTGCATCTGCTCCCATTCTGCATACTGCATTTTGTCCTCGTCAGGTCGTACTACTACTACAGCAGGCGGTTTTGTAAACAGCTTCTGTCTTGTGATGCACTGATGACACAAAGACGGAGTTTTCCAGCTCCATCTTTTCTCAGAGTAATCCACTACTTTCTGACAACTCGAGTTCTTTAAATAGAAGCTTGTGAGGCCGCTTGTTTGGAAGTCCTGAAAAGAGGAAACGTATAAAGAATGTGTGGTGGGTGGCTGTGAGTAAACATGGAGTTAAGCCATGTTACAAAGTGATCTTTTGTGCCTCTTTTTGCAGTTGATTAACTGTTGCTGCCGCTGAGGATTACTCCTCCTCCAGATCGCCACAGACTGCACACAAACACGACGATACAAAGTAATAAACAAAAGGAGCGGAGAGGATCAACGTGGAGAAATGAGTCCGACGTTCTAAAGAGAAGAAGAGAGCAAGCGGCTCAAGATGAAACTCCTCCCAATGCACGAGCCGTGGAGAACATTTTGGGGAGAAATCTTCTAGTTTGACCTCAGCGGAGGCTCAGCAGCGAGGCTTAGAGATTTACTGATTGTTTTGGTGTTGCTCGACCTCGTCGCATGTAATGGAGGCAAACGGTGTCATGGGACTGTTGATTACAGCTTTAGTTGATTACTGTGAAGAAGGACACTGATGCTTCAGTACAGTTTTAACAAAGTGACTCGCAAAGAGCCCAAAAAGACACAAACGTTCACAAGATGTCACAAGCAGTGAAGAAGTTGTTCAATCAGTATTTCCATTTGAAAACGTTTGAGACTTACCTGCAGCACCATTAGAATAAACCCCCCCAAGTACCGAACATCCAACGATATTCAACACATCGGAAAAAGTTTGTTAAAGTCTTAATATGTGATTTTTCACACTTAAATGTAGAAATCAAATATATCCTCTGAAAATAACTCTCTGAGTCATGACTGTCTACAATGGGTGTAACACCCGAGTCCCACTGTCTGTGATGTTTTCTGAGTCCTATCTTCACTTTGTTTACATCGCCGGGACAGCCGGCTGACTCCTCCCCTCGTGTATAAAAGTTGTTTAATTGAGGGACTAGAGAAAAGAAGAATAACATACTGTACTCACTGCTTAACTGTGTTTCTAGCTCACGCTCATTTCAGGTAAATTTACATGCAGTGTGAAGATACGAGCATAATAAAGATCGCTAGCATTAGCATGCTAACACAACAATGCACCGCGAGTTGTTTTGGTTTCATTGCTGGTGCTCAAGGGCGACATCTGCTGGATCAAAAAAATCGCATATAAAGCCTTTAACGACACTTACAACATCTTAAAAACGTTCCCTAGTTGAAAAGATCCTGGCACAAAAACAACAAAATAAATCCAACTTTTGAACACCTCAGTATTGAGACATTGGCTGTGTGTGTGTGTGTGTGTGTGTGTGTGTGTGTGTGTGTGTGTGTGTGTGTGTGTGTGTGTGTGTGTGTGTGTGTGTGTGTGTGTGTGTGTGTGTGTGTGTGTGTGTGTGTGTGTGTGTGTGTGTGTGTGTGTGTGTGTGTGTGTGTGTGTGATTGTAATCATTTGACTTTGGATCACAGATAGAAGTGATTTTTAATCTTCCTCCATTCAAACGATCACAGGTGGAGTGAATCAAACCTTGTCATCACTAAGCCTCACTCTGACGGAGGACGAGGTCGAGGACGACGTGCGGCGTACTTACATCGAATAATCTCTCTATGTACACTTCCTCGTTGACCTTCTCCCGCAGCATGTCCTGGGAATGTCGCACAAAGGTCACATAACCGTCAGCCACGTCCATCCCCGGTTTCTGCACGTGACAGAGGGACGAGAACGACACAGAATGAGAAAATGGAAACAAACTGTAGACACAATATTTCAACTGAATTTTATGTGCTTACAACATATCACACAATATCTGTGGATTGAATCGATGGTTTCATTGGGTGCGTTTAGGTGGTAAGATAAATCAACAGAGACTTCACTGCGATGCTCAGTCTCAGTACTCCGCCTCACCTTACATCCCGCACTGGCATAATATCAGTGTGTTGTGGAAGCACAAGATTCATGAGGTGTAAACAAACACACAAACACACAAACACACAGAGTCCTGCTTCATCCTGTCGCCTCTGATGTTTTACAGTTAATGTATTGTAAAAAGTGAAGGTGCACAAAAAAACAAAAAAGGGTCCCATTCATGAAAGGACAAAGAAAAGTGCTGCAATTGAATTATTTTCATATCATTGAAATTTAGCAGTTTTGCATCTGATACCGCCTTTGTTACTGTGACTCCAATGCCTGCTCAGTGGTAGCTGATATTACAGTCATATTTACAGTGTATGGCTGATATCAGAAGTCCGACCCCTTTTTGATTTTGATTTGTCCATGAGGCAGAAGTGACTTTGACGCGTGTGGCACTGCTCACAAAATGTAACCTTGTTTTAACTGAGAGCGCAGTGACAAAAAAAAAAAAAAACACAGCTGCACTGAGGATGATGAGCGCTGAAAACGTTGAAGTATATTGGTTTTGTATTGAAAACTGGTACTGCCAATGCAAAAAACGCTGCGTCTGTGGACACAAGCCCTTTACTTATAGCTTTGGACCAAAGTTCAAGAATGTCCACCGTTGCTTGGCAACACATCCGACTGCTCTTTCACCTTGTAGCCCCAGCGGGTTTGTTTTTATCAGCGGACAGATTCATCTTAAATACAAATAAATATATCTAAATATTGACGAGAGTATTTCACATGAAGTGGAAATCATTTAAACTGAGTTGTTGTGTTTTTTTAAAAAGGGTTATAATTTGGAGAAAAAGGAACATTTGCGTCTCCAAAGAGTGTTTCATTTACAAAGTTGCAGACTCGGGGGAGGGGGGGGGCGATTGTGTTCTTCAGGCAGCTCTTGTTCTGTCAGAGAGTTCGAGCTTGGCCGGGGATCAGTCGTCACAGTCTGGGCATGTGCAAAGTGAACAGGGGCACTGGAGGCAGTCGGGTTTGATGGGCAGAGCAGATTGTTGGAAAAGCCTGCCATCTAAAATATTCACTGAGGACAATGCGTTTATTAAAGACTCTTCAGATTCATCCACATATCTCAACATTTTAAAGATTCAACGAGTCACTCTTTTAACCTCAGTTTCTCTTTCTGAAGGATCCAAGCCAAACAAAAAACTCCTAAACTCGGTTAACACATCTGCACTGAGGCTAAAAACGTGTAAATGAGTGTCTTTTCTTACCAGCGAAACTCTAATTTTGTACATTAAGGACACAATTAGCATGCTGTGCTGGAAACTGCGACCCCTGCCAGAGTACACAGTGCCTCGTCACATTCACTGACAGGCCATTAATTTGAAATTTGGCATGTTGCTGGGGCCGAAGTGTTGGCAGCTAAAACAGATCTGATGCGTACACACATATACACAATCACACACACACACACACATACAGCACCACCATCGCCACCCTAACAGCAGAGTGGGCATGTGTTGTAAAACATGGAGCCACAATGTGTACTGCATAAAGAGCGAGGCACGAGGCATGGCTGCCTGTCGGTGTCTGGCCACATGCATAATGAATGGACATTGGATGTGGAAATTCCGACCACTAGAACCATCTGGATTTTTGACTGAACATGTGAAAGCATGGTCAAATATTTGTACATGGAAAAGAAACACCAACAAACACACACACTTGCATAAATCAGGGACAAGATGCCGATGACTAGAGCCGGTTTGGAAAGATGGCGGTTCAGTAACAGGAGAAGAGGCGGGCCTAAAGCTTCCTGGAAAACTATAATGTATCCACCTTTCTGTCAAATCAATGCTAGCTCTTAATTATGCAAATGTATGAATAACTCTGAGGCTTCATTAAAACAAATGTATGAGATATTAAAAATAACATCACCCACTTTCACCAACAACGGCATGAACTGTTGATGCTAAATTTGCTTTTTGAAACAGACTGTAAACATGTTTATTTGTGCTGTAAAAATTAGCATTTTAATATGGGACCTAATGGGTATTCCCTGGATTTTAGAGCCAATCAAGGGATTGCAGTTTTTTTCACCTCTGCATTGACACGCTTGGAGAACATTCATTTTTCACACACACACACACACAAAAAATTTCCTCATAGTGTAGGTGTGTAATCTTAAAAATGTACTCATTTGTCATGTAAAAAAGTGCACACACACACACACACACACACACACACACACACACACACACACACACACACACACACACACACACACACACACACACACACACACACGTGATATTCTTAATAAGAAAAACATCTTACTTACAGGTACATCGACGTACTTTGAGGCCGCTTTCACCTGCAATAAAGAAGACAGAGATGTGTGTTATGAACAGTTAGACCTCAAGCTAAGGCACCACGTTATAGAACTCAATCTGCAGACTTCAGTTTATCACACGGTGAGTCAGGATCAGAGATTCATGTGGTGTTTCAATTATCAGAATCCCAATCCGTCCCCGAGGGAAACCAGCTGAGGTGATTCGCTTGTTGGTGCTCAGAAAGAACTCATAATATGGTCAAACTGTGTGAAAATCAACATGAAACTTTACTGTAAAAAAAGCAAGATTTACAAATACAGCACAACTGTGTCAGCATGCATTATGTTTTTATTAAAAAGCCAAGATTAGCAAAGACTACATCAACTGTCGGCTTGATTAAAGAGGAGCTGATGAAGAAGACATCGAGACATGCCAGCGTCCTGATTGTGTGCACACAGAAAAAAAAAAACAGGATGTTTCAGTAAATGTGTTACTCACTGTGAAAGATAGGAAGGAGGAGAAGAGCGTCCCCTCGTCGTATCTGGAGAGCTTCGCTAACACGCTCTCTAAAATGACCACAAACTGACGGAGAGGAGAAGGACAACAATGAGCTCAAGTACGATTACAGCACTGGAGTAAAACTCTCAAATATACTTACTTTTGAACCACACGTACGACCACAGTCTGGGTCGTGAACGTAAATGTTCACATATTTGCCTAATGTACAACCCGTTAACTTGTGAGGATGCTCAAAAACCATCGCAGGAGTTAAAAGCAATTATACTCAGAGCTTAAAGTCTTTATATGTGATTTTTCACACTTAAATATAATAGAAATCAAGTATCTCCTCTGAAAATAACTCTGTGAGTCATGACTGTCTACAATGGGTGTAACACCCGAGTCCCACTGTCTGTGATGTTTTCAGAGTTTTCAGAGTCCTATCTTCACTTTGTTTACATCGCCAGGACGACCGGCTGACTCCTCCCCTCGCGTATAAAAGTTGTTTAATTGAGGGACTAGAGAAAAGAAGAATAACATACTGTACTCACTGCTTAACTGTGTTTCTAGATCACGCTCATTTCAGGTAAATTTACATGCAGTGTGAAGATACGAGCAGAATAAAGATCGCTAGCATTAGCATGCTAACACAACAATGCAGCGCGAGTTGTTTTGGTTTCATGCTGGTGCTCAAGGGCGACATCTGCTGGATCAAAGAAATCGCATATAAAGCCTTTAAGTGATTTTATACATTGTGTAGATTTATATTATTATTGGTTACCTTGGCTACCAGCAGAGTTATCATCTCCTTCACCGTCTCTTCAATGAGATTGTCGATCTGGGAATGGTATTGTCTCTACAGAGGACGGAGAAAAGAAAACACATAAATTCAGTCTTCCAACCTTGTTGTGACTTTCAAGGGAAAAAAAAACTGGACTTTACAAAACAGTAGATAACCCAATCAAAAGTCCTGGAGTCAAGTGTTCCCACTTCTCAAATCCAACTGAAACACTTCAATATGCTCTTTGTTTTCTGCGTCACATAGGATACAAGATGAAGATCACTGAACACACTGAAACACGTCAAAACCACGACGATGTGAAGGAACACAGAGTGGAATGAAAGCGAGATAAGTGGATTCAGATTGAAGGCTAACCCCGATATAAAAGGTTTGGATTACTTTGCATCTTTTTTTGTCACTAGGGCTGGTTAAAAACATCGATTCATCAATGCATTGCAATTATTATTTTCCCAATTTAATATCGATTCAGGGAAATCCTGATATCGATTTTTTTTTTCTTCGTTGTAATGACACCCCTCTCCACTGGGGGCACTGTGGGTGCTGTGAATTCAGGGTCAGGCACAATTTTGCACTTTAGATCATACTGTACTTTCATGTTTTATTCTTTGTTTATTAAATAATAATAATGCAATGATAAAATACATTTTTGAGACATGTTTGTTTTAAAACAAATACAAACACATATTTATTTAACAAATATAAGAAGGTACTGTGAGTAGTTATCTGGGTATTTCTCTAACCTCTGTAATATTGAATCGATATTGAATCAAATGGTGAGGTTGTGGACGATATCCAGCTCTATTTGTCACTAAAACAAACTTCTTTTGGCAACTCAGACTTCAGTGCATTGGCAAACATCTGTCAATATGAGACTGTACATATCACATAATAAGTGTTGGGGGTCCAATAAATTGGGATGCAAGACTGCAACCCAGAATAAAGTCTGTGTATGTACATGTATAAAATGTGGTTGTGTTTTTGCTCCTGCATGTGTGAACACAATGGAACAGATTTTATAATTCCTTCCAGTCCCCTGATAAAATTTCCTTGGAAATCGGGTGAGCTGATGTGTGAGCGCGCCCCCCCCTTACTTATTAACTGTGTTGTTCATGAACATTTTCAGCTTGTTTTTGTAGCTTGTATTATTTCTTTTTTTAACCCCTCGGATGAAGCCGATCCCCTCCGACTCGGACTGATTACTTGTGCAGAAGAACGGCTGTCATGGAAACTCTCAGTCACAGTGTCGCTGCGACGACTCCTTTTGTTCAGCCGTGTCGCACCCGCAGAAAGAGCGAAAGGACTGTAGCAGTAATTAATTCATCGTCAGAGATTGGTATCAAGATTCTGCGAAATATGAGATCTCTCACTTCGAGCCCCATGTATATTCAATACTATTTACACATATGCTAATGAACTCCAAACAATTCAAGTGTAGGGATACAGACAGGGAAAACTGATGACTAATTATACATGTGGGACTCGGAGGGTGAGATTTCAATTGAATTAATACACACTTACCCATTCTCTAACAAACTTTCACAAGACAGAGAGAGAGGAGGGAGAGGGAGAGGGAGAGGGGGGAAAGCAGAACAAAAGAAAAAAGATAGAGGTGACATGACGGCACATGAGAAATTAATGTGAAGGATGCAAAAGAAATAAGAAGAAAAATGTGACAGACAAACTAAAAAAAAAACGATTCCCTGACTTTGATCTGAGAAGAACATTTACAGAAGATTTGAAGGATATTAACTTCCCTTCAGCTCCACAACTCTGACCTTTCCATGAGATTATATTTAAACAGGTGAGCTGTGTGAGGGCGATGTCTCATGTCTAAACTCTATAAAGTTATATCATATAGAACAGAAATAGAGCTCTTGATTTGAGAGTACTTTTTTTTTTTTTTTTTTAAGTTCCTCCTACCTCCTGCCCCAGGTCCATGGCACACAGCTTGGCTGACTGGGCCTTGGCGTCCACCATGACGTTGAACATGGTGCAGATGGACTGCGGCACGCGGAAGTCTGTGGCCCTGCTGCTCTTCTGAAGCTTGGCCTCGAACGCCGCCCGCGTCCTAAACAGGAGGTGAACGACAGTCAGCTCCGGGCTAAGATCACTCAAATAAATAAAAAAGCCAAACAACACCTTTTTTTTTTTAACATCCTCTTTTGATGAAGATTTATGTAATGCTGTTTTAAAGCTGTCAGGAAGCTATCTCTCTCTCTCTCTCTCTCTCTCTCTATATATATATATATATAAAGATATATATATATCTCTGCATTCACATCATATTACTGCTCTTACTTGCTCTTTTGTAAAGTGTCTCACCATAACACAAGTTATGAATTGCTGCTACAAATAAAGATTGATGGACATGAAGGTGAAGAAATTCAGAGCCTTTTTTAGTTTGATAAAAGTGACCTTAATTAAAATATTTTGAAAATCAGTTTTCATGCAGGAAATAAGTCCCACAGAGGCTGCTGAGTTCAACACAACTGTGAAAAAAGAAAAGGGCAGCCTCTGTGTCGTCTGTAGAAGCAGAGGCCATGAATTCAGCTCTTCACTGGGGAGCGTGTACTTCTCTCGAGCACTTCTTCTATTTCCACTTCAAACTTCATCTTCATGACACAGCAGAGGGAGATGTTTAACTTGTTATTGTGCTGAATATTGTCTGGTCGTGACTTTGTTTTATGTTCTTTAAGGACATGTTTCACATTCAGACACATACAGGTCTTAGTCAGGGGATCGCTGAAGTATCTGTGATTTGAAATGCTGTCTCATATCAAATTAAGACGTGCTAAGCTTGTCAGTGGTGCCTGCTTCAGCCCTCTCATATATTTCATTGGGGACAATTTTTGCAGCACATCTGAGGTGGCATCACTAAAAATCACAATGAATCATCCGCCACGACTTTTACTGCAACTCAGTATTATCACAGTAGCACCTACATTTCTGGTAGATGAATTTGTTGACTTTATATTCCAGCTCTTTAACCTGCACTCTTTGCATTAAGTGATACAAATGCTACTATTAAAGGATCAATCTGTAAGATATCTACTGAACTAAATGATAAAGGTATCTTACTATCTGATCATTAAGGAAACATGTTGAAGTGCTTCTCTGACAACAATGCAGCAGCCAGTATGTCCTCCTTCTAACTTTAGATTCTGCTCCTGAATGCTCTGGATTTGTTTGGACCAGAGAAGGTAGGCGGTTTTAAGACACACCCCCCCACACGGCCGTTTTGGACGCCCCTCAGTTTGCCAGATATGAGAGCAGTTATCAGGTCAACAGGTGTTGCAGCGATGGAAGCGGGCAAGAGAAGTGGTTCAGATAGAAGTGATTGTACCCGACCTAAAAAGCCTCTGCATGTTTCTAATAAGCTCCACGAGCAGAAACGTGCTCAAACTAGGATCAATATTGGAGATGCTTTTTGAAAAATGGAGAGAGGTTAGAACACAGAAAGGTTTACAGACCCATGCAGAGCTGGATAAACACTGAAGCTTCAGAGTCCACCACATGGTGACCTGTGTGAGCATCGACTCTAGAGAGGAGGGGGGGGTGGAGACAATTCTCTACAATGTTTTGAATTTGGACTGCAGTACCCATTTTAAACACTAGGTGTCAGAGTTACATACTGCTCCTTTAAAGAGTTTTAAGTATGTTCCAGTATTTTTTCACAGTTATGTGATAAGCCTTTAGATTTCTGAAGCTCAAACTATATTTTGTGCATGGGTATTACTTTTTGTCATCAGGACATGAAGCAGAGAACGATCACTAAAACATTTGTTTCATGTTACAGAAACAAAACGTCATTAACGCCCCTGAGTTTACGTCCAGTTTAGTGATCATTGCCATGTCATACATATTTGAACAGAGTGTTACCGTTTGACGCAGGACTCGATCATGTCACTGGACATCAGCTTCAGCCGGGTCTCCAGATGTTTCCCGAACTCCTCCTCCGGCCAGTGAAGGTCTCTGATGAAGGTCTGCAGAGCGTCCAGCTTCCAGAAGAGATCCTCCGACGTCCCCGAGCCGTTACTGCAGGGACCACAGGTTAAACATGAGCTTTTTTATAAAGACCACAGCTTTGGAAAAAGGGACAACGAGGGGTCAAGAACAGCTTGGTGCATTTTGAATTAAACCCACTGAGATGATAATGATCATAAATAGATAGATATGTGCGTATGTTTCCCCTCTATGAGTTGTTTAACAAAATGCTCTGTTCAGATGAACCTGTGGTGTTGTGACTGCACTTAAAGCCGGGTTCATGCTAACAATGTTACACACACGCTGCACCGTGAGAGAAGGTGAAAATGTATGCATGTTCCATCCTGTCATTTACACATCAAGCAAAGTAAGTGGGTTAGACTGTGTGAATGTGCGGGTGCAGGAAACTCGTCTCTGTGCGGGGGGGGGGGGGGGGGGGGCATGTTAAGGTAAAGTTGAGTATAATGCTCGGAGCAGAAACAAATCATAACCTGCCAAATGTATTTGTCTAAAGTTCTGCTGGCAGCTATCGTCACACATTACTAGAAACTGACTTTGTGCTTGAAATATCTTCAAAAAAAACATTTTTTCATCTGGATTTGTCAGGTCAATGCAGATTATATTCAGGGGTGTGTCCACACTTGTTGGACTGGAGTGGCCCACCTGGGGGCTCTGACACAAAGTCTGTGTGCACAAACATTCATATAAATAGCATGTTTATCATTTCTTTACTGTAAAAAGTGTCACTATAGAGTAGCAACATGTCATTCTTCTTAGATACATTTTTAGGTTCTCAAAAGAAGATGTTTGTCTAAAGTCATCGATTAAAGAACTTCTGCACACTGTCTAACTGTAAAGAATATATCAGCAACGTTTTAGTGCTGAAACGTTTTAATTACATTGCAGATTCTTTTCATGTGTGTGTGCAGGAGTTTTGCTTGCAAATTGTATGAGCACATTCCTCTCCTATGCACGTGTCTTATGAAATAGATGCGTCCAGTATTTTGCTATAATTTTAAGTACAATCAATAAAACTGCGCTACATTTAAATGTAAAGACACTACCAGCAGCCTGTTGCACCGCAGCCTTATAAGTCCCTCCTCTAACGAGACAAAAAGCCAATCACTGTTAAGAATTTTAGGGTGGGCTGGGTCAGGGGTGAATGGACATCAGGTAAATCCTCGGGGTACAGCTTTGGGATAAAAAAAAGACTTGAAAAGATGCAAGATCAAAACCAGGAAAGTAGTTACTCTTTACCTCTGAGGTTCACAGTATTCAACATGGTGAATACTTTCAGTTTTGGTGGATTTGCCAAGAGAACTCCCATGATTCCCCGCCAGCCTCGACGTCATCTTTTGTTATTGTTTTAATTGAGAGCCCCCTGGTGGCGGCATTGACATACTATGCGTTTAATCAGGCACATTTAAAAACATGCTCTACATCCCTCTTTAGTTTTTATGATCCGACTCCTTGGTGTGATTTTGCATCTCTACAGTTCCTACATGAGCACATACAGAATGTGGGAGGGAAAACGTCCATTTTGAAGTCACTGCCTCGTCCTTCCACACACACACCATGTCTTCATGTCGGCATAAACGTGGTCGTTAATTCTCCCTAACAGACCAACACAGCCATGAAGGTTCTTTAGGATTTAATCATGAACTCCTCCCGCCTTCTTTCCTTCTTTAAAACCAGTTTGAGCCTTTCTTACAGATCTAAGAGAGGGGAAACATCAGAAGTATGAAGTATGTGTTCAGTTTGTATCCTCCAGATTCCCGAGGAGGGAACGGGGCTGAACGTGCCGCAGCAACAGGGTCACACTCTGCAGGAAGCCGCGGCGCATCACCGAGCTTTTTACACCTTTGATCCCCATTGTTGGTGCCGACGATCTTTCCCTCAAGTTTTTTCGAACGTGCGATCGATGACATGTCGAGTCGCTTTTAGATATGCAGATTTTCTTTTAACGATAACAGCCACCCCATCACATACATATTAATAAACATAATAAACCCTCACGGCGATCAGAGGAAGAAGCAAATAAATGATGAGCACATCGAAAACTGAACGAGGAAAGGTGTTTTTGTTTTTTTTTAAAGATGACTCTTGGGGCTGAAGCTTTAAAAACTTTCCTCGGACAGCGGAAAGAAATCGGAAACAGAAGAGGAGTTAATAAATAATTCATTAGTTAATTTTATAAATGTAGAAAGAAGATGACAAACAAATAAAGATCTATATTAATCATTTTAATGCATTTATTTCTCGACTTTATTCCACTGATTTGTGTTATTTATTTTGTTCTGATGTCTCTCTGTGGGCATCTGTGTTCTTTGGTGATATTTTGGAGGCTTTGGCTTTGACTTAAAGGTACGATATGCCGAATGTTTACCCTAAATTAATTAAAAATTGACTAAACCTATGTTATATATATATTTTTTGTTCAGTACTGACATTACCTCAAATATTTCCAACAGTTATCAAAGCCTGAGAAATTCGTAATTTTATAGTTGTAACGAGACATGTCTTGTTGTGGCAAGATGCCGGACACATGGTTGCCGTGGAAACGCCGGATGTTACGTCTAAAGGCCGCTGCATGAGGAAGCGCGAGCTGCCCCTGTTGCTGTCTGTGCTGCTGTGAAAAAAACGTCATGTAAATTATACTCTGATACATTAGCTCGTCTGTAAACATATTCTCTTCCTCAGGTCGGTTTCACCTGGTCGTCATGACTACGATCAACTCGGAGCTCGTTTTCATCAGATTGGGGGATGGTGTATCAGAGAGAATCACTCCCATGATTCCCCGCCAGCCTCGACGTCATCTTTTGTTATTGGTTTGATTGAGAGCCCCCTGGTGGTGAAATCTACACACTGTGCCTTTAAGACGATTTAATTTAAAATAATACTTTTTCGTAAAAGTGCCTTGAGATAACATCTGTTGTGAATTGGCGCTATAAGACTGATAGATCGATTGAAAAGCAGTTCTGCACGTTTATGCCACAGACATGGAGTGCGTGTTTGGAGCTGAACGAGGCAGATACACACTCAGAGTCACTATGAGCTGTCATCCAGTTGGGCGGAGAAAAGCTGGGCATCTGTGGGAGGTTAACACTTGTCACTGTTAGATTTGGTACTTTGGGCATTTGGAGGTTCACATTGGGCAGAGTGTTTGTTATCGTCCTGTGGAGAGAAGCAGAGAGTAACAGAAGACAAAACACAAAAAGAGTTTACAACGATCATGCAAACAAAAAGTAACAAAAGATGAAGTCACACTTGAGTCAAAGAGGGACGGCGTAGTTTAGGATCCATTAGAAGCTCAACGTCCGACAATCAACCAGCACACTGCTCTTCTAAATTAAACATTATTACCATACTCTCTACATGACATGTAGATGTTCTTCAGTGTAAATATGTTTACAGAAAGAGTGAAATTCAACCTTTATTTATTTATACTCGGAAGATCATTGAGGGGCAAACCCTCATTTACAATGACATCGAGTCATTACAGAAATAATTAGAAAACAGACATTAAATCAAAAAGAAAAACAGGAGACAGATAATACAAGACTGCTATAATCAGTCTACAAAAGGCTAAAATGTAATAAAAAGGCTTAAAGATAATTAAGCGAGTACAAAACTGCAATAAATAAACACACTTATGTAAAACAGTTACAAAGAGAGGTTGGGAGGCTTAAAATCAGGTTTCTAAAATGCCCAAAGGGTAAAAGTTAATTTCCCTCAAGAAGATGCTGTATGTTGAAAAACCTGACTTCTCTGTGTGTGTTGGTTAAGGAAAGATCACTAGAAAGTAGTGTTGTAGTCAAGACCACACTAACCGAGAGCAGAATGCTGAGACCGAGACATTTAGGGATCGAGACCGAGACAAGACCAAGACCATAACTATCACTGGAAAATCTCGATCTTGTGTGCAGCGGGCGTGTCACTCACTTAGACCGTAACACCAGGAAGGTTGTGGCTGTAACCGGGGGACTTTTATCTAATTACAAATGAATTGAAGTTATTTGTTCTTCTAGAAAGAGGTGTTTTCCTTCTAATCACAGTGATGACGTTGAAAAAAAGCCAATCAGTGGTGGTCTCGATCGGTCTTGATTTAAAAATCAGTCTAAGACTGAGACAAGAGCAAGTGAAAATGCTTTTGATTCCGAGTCGAGATCGAGACCTTCAAAAAGTGGTCTCGAGACCAGTCATGAGACAAAGACTGATTTCGAGTACTACTAGAGGTCGGTACATTTGATCCTAAAAGATCTGCAGTAAACGCTGGTAGACATTCCAGTTTGTCATACAGTAAGCATGGTGTCTTTCATGCTGCTTGAATCACAGCACTGAAGTGAAACACAGTTGTTGAAATCACTGCATTGTCTCTGGGGGGATGAGAACATATGGCAAATGATGTGTAAGTGAATTCAGCTGCTGCAGGAATGAATGAAATACAAAGTTTGCAAAAAGAGCAAAGTAAGACTGAAAGAGACGTTCAGTACAGACTTACCTACATCTGTTCTGAATCTATGCAGCTGTATGTGTGTGCTACAAGGTACCAGCAGACTTAACAACAGCTGATGGTAAAGCATAACGCTGATTTGACAAAAGGTCAGAGACGATGGTTATGTCGACCTCAATACCCCATTTTTACACGTGATAAGAAAACCTAGCCAGAGTGAAAAGTTCAGCTGTTTGTGTTCAAACATGCTGCTCAACTTCAGGAAGTTTTCAGGATTTTTGTGTGAATCAGCAATTTGTCTGAAACCTTATTTTCTTTCTTCCAAAACCAACAGGAGAAAGCTTCAAAAGGACATTTTAGAAATGCACCTTCCCTGTCCTGATGTCCTGAAGATTTTTTTAAATGCAGGGAAATGGAAAACATTGAATTGAGAGGAAACAAGGACTTGGCGTGTTGCAAAACCTAATCTATCCATCATCTTGATATGACATTATATCTGTGTGAAGATCAGCAAAGAGTAAACGTCTTAATCAACACATGCAGGTGAAAACGACGGTTAAAGGTTGAATAAAACGAGGCGTCCTTACTTGACAGGCTCCCAGGACTCCCTCTCAAATCCTCTGTGGATGGACTGAGCGATGGATGACTCCATCAGGTCCACATATCGAACCACCAGGGGGGCGTACAGGTCCTGCAGGTGTTTGTGGAACCTCCCGTTGCACAGGTTGTCTGCGGGACAACACGAGAGGGAGAGGAAATAAGACTTTAAAGGAACCAAAGCAAGAAGATTCCAACATATCTCACATGAATTAAAATAACACCGTGAGAGGGAAGCAGGTTTAGAATCGCCCTATAAATCAGGACATGATGACAGTGATTTAGCTGCAAGTGGCCAAAGCATCAGCATACAGAGTGTAATGATGAGTTAGAGCTTTGAGATTTGTTACAAACCTCAGTTAATAAAGTTAATAAAGAGGCATAAAAGTGGCCGCAACAAGTTGTCTTTTTTTGCATGCGAAAGACAAAACAAGACTTGCTTGTGAATTAAAGCCGCAACTTTACCTTCTTCACAAGCTGCTGAATATGACGCTTAAAAAAATAGAAACCCATCAATTAAGAGTCTGAGGTAGTAACAAGACGATGGAGAATCACTCAACATTACTCTGAGGCGTAAAAATAGAAAGTAGGCTTCTTGTGCAGCGGAGCAATAAATAACAGTATCATCTGCATATCGGAGCAATATCATCCACATAGACACACAAATGTGTGTTAGGAACATTATGACAGATACTGCCTTACAATGAAAATCAAAAGAAGACATACCAAAGCAGACAAAACACAGAAAAAGTGACACACTGACGTACACACTTCTCCAAAATAAGACAGTATACACCATAGTCCAGTGTTGGATATTTGTGGATGTAGAGAAGGAGATGACATGTGTGTATAGCTCCCCAGGTATATGTTTCTCATCTGCCCAAAGACACCTTTAATCGTATGTGTTCATGAGCATGTTCAGCAGTTTAATAAATCTGAAAGTAGGGCAACATGTAGCAGCTGGTGATAATAAACTAAAAGCTAACGCTATACCACTGGCTCTTCGTTAGCAGGTGTGACACAGCACATCCAGTTTTTCAATCTTTCTGAACAAAAGGTCGGCGTCTCGGGGGAATTTCTAAATCCGACCCATCAAACACATTTTCCCTCGTCTCCGGCGGCTCCCAACTGGTAAAAAGGCAACACTGACAAAGACCACAGGAGATAAAATGGAGGCCAGTGTGTGCTAATGTGATGCCTCACGGCTCCATGCAGCGTGTCTGCTATTCCCTCGCCCTCTCTCTCTCTTTGTTTTTCTCTCCCCCTCTGAGCATGTGTGTGTTTGTGTTTGTGTGTGTTGGCATCGGAGTCAAGGTCGATGATACACAGTAGGTGCAATGTTTGTTGTGCTCCGTGATTGCCACTCTCCCAATTAGCCACTTGAGCGGCTGCTGTCCACTTGGATGTGTTGTGTCCAGGAGTGTGTTCGCGGGGGCTCGCCGCGCCGCAGCTACCACTGCTTTAGACCTCATTAACTCCTCGAATGGCGGTCCAACTTTGGCGCCTGTCTGGTGCTATACGGCTATTTACTGCTACATACTGTAAGTGCAGCGCTGTGGGGAGACGGAGCAGATGACCTTCTGTGGAAAAGACGTCCCCCATGATGATGATGTGCTGTACTGAAGTGTGTGTTTGTCTCACTGTGCGTGGCCTTATGTCGGCGTTCAAGATGGTTTTTAAATTTTTTTATGAGGATTGTCCTTAAATGTTTATTTTACAATTGTTGAATTAAAGGGGCACTCCGCTGAGTTCTCCAAAGACGTCAGCTGAGTAGTCATGACGACTAGTACTCCGGCTGTGAACACATATGGTATTTAATGTTTTTTGGCCCTGCAGGAGCTTAAGGTCAGAGGTCAAACCATGGTGATGTCATCAGACCATGAATACATGCAGTCTTTTGAGTCATTGTCTCAGAAACTAGTGAGGATGTCCACATCACTACAGTAAGGCTGGTGCTCAAGCCACTTCAATACTTTGTATTTTTGGTCGGACGTCTGAATTGTTTTTATGATTTTTGCCTGTGCAAGAAGACAGACAGCTTCTGAAAGCACCATGGCAACAGCAGGCGAGCCTGTTTCATTTGTCTTTCCCCCTCTTAGAGAAACGCTTGCAGGAAATATCTGCAGACATCCGGCTGACAGGGAAGAGAGAGAGAGAGAGAGAGAGAAAGAGGGAGAGAGAGAAAGAGAGAGAGAGGGACAGAGAGAGAGAGAGAGAGGGGGGGGGACAGAGAAATAGAGAGAGGGACAGAGAGAAAGAGAGAGAGAGAGAGGGAGAGACAGAGAGAGACTCAGAGAGAGAGAGAGAGAGAGAGAGAGACTCAGAGAGAGAGAGAGAGAGAGAGCGAGAGAGAGAGAGAGAGACTCAGAGAGAGAGACTCAGAGAGAGAGAGAGAGATAGAGAGAGAGAGAGACTCAGAGAGAGAGAGACTCAGAGAGTGAGAGACTCAGAGAGAGAGAGAGAGACTCAGAGAGAGAGAGAGAGAGAGAGAGAGAGAGATAGGGAGTTTTTGGTGACATCTGAAATGCACAAAGATGTGACTTCAACTTCTGTCTGTGGGAGTTTTTGTCAAAGAAAACTGTATTGACAAATGTCAATGATACGTCCCAATTTAACACTCAGGTCGTGCCTGATCGTACAACGTGAGCACATAATGAGCTGTGGTCGTGCGTCCTAAACGATTCATAAGTACAGTGCGAGTTCACATTAAACATTTCTGCAGTACCTTTTAGGTGAAGACTGGTTTGTCCAAAGAGTCAAGTCAGTGTTAATAAAAAATATAATGAGGTATAAATAACAGAGATTTTCATTTGTGTTTTTGTGATTGAAAGAATAAATATTTAACAGCAGAGAGATTGAGATGTTTGTTATTTTGTTTTGTGCCAACAGGGCACCCTTCTTTGCACCAAAGATTCCAGCTGACTGATTTTAAACACAATTTGCATCAAACAAGGAAATGTACACCGACACGAGGGGTCTGTTTTTGTCGTTAACTTGTAATTGCGAGCGCAGCTCAATTTCCTCCCCCCTCTGTTAACTGCTGCATGGTGTAGCTCCTCTCGCTGCTACGCACTTCAATTTCTATTTCCACACAATTGACGATATGCGGCAAATGAGGAGGAGGTGGTCAATTTGATGACACTAACAAGTGAGCATAACAAGCTATTTGCAGTCACCTCTGTTCATCTGAATGTGTGAGCCGCGCTCTGCCTTCTCCTTGACTCCCGACTGACAAACTGAAAGGGGGGGGGGGGGGGGGGGGGGGGGTGGGGGGGGGTGGGGGGGGTTGGCATTCCCCAGGGACAATTAGAGGTCCAAAGATTGAGTCCGCATTGTGAACAGTGAAGTGTTTGCTTTACAGGACTACGGACAGCTCCACAGTGTTCCTGCAGGCAAGTGCATGCAGTTCATTAGAGAGATGGCTGGCCTGCAGCAACCGGCATCAAGACCCGACTATTATCTTCAGTGAGACACTCCTGGTTCACACACACACACACACACACACACAAACACACACACACACACACACACACATATAGAGGCAGTTCAGTGTGTAGACCCCTCCAGGGCAAAAAGTCGACATCTCACATTGACAGGGATGATTTCCGAGACGTTTGAGAGATGTTTCAGGGAGATTGGAATGCACAGGCAACAGCAGCTGTAAACCTTCATTATTATCATCAAACGGTCGGCTTATTTGTGGTCGCTTGTAATCATCAGACTGGGCGACAAAAAACCATAGAAACACCGGACACATTCATCGTATCGGATGGAAATTTGAAAATGTTGCAGTACTGACACTTGCAGCCAACCACATCATGAATTAAAGTAAAAGTTGAGATACATCACATGGAAATATCTGGGATCAGAATATGAAACAGTGGAGGAGTTTCTGCTAAGTGCTCACTTAGCAGAAACTTGTACGGTCAGAACCAGTGATGGTTGGCCATTAGAGGGTGCTAGAGTGCACAGCACAAATATAAATGCTCATTTAGCTTAGCAAATACAAACAAGACCTTTAACTTTAATTTAATACACTATGCAGTACCTGTCGTTATACCTCATCATTTCACTATGTATACGTAACATGTATGTTTTAATGCTGCAACTGCTCGATGCTTTTCCAGCTACTGTTGTCTTTTGCAACTTGCATGTACTTAAAGGCTTTATATGTGATTTTTCACACTTAAATGTAGAAATCAAATATATCCTCTGAAAATAACTCTGTGAGTCATGACTGTCTACAATGGGTGTAACACCCGAGTCCCACTGTCTGTGATGTTTTCAGAGTTTTCAGAGTCCTATCTTCAGTTTGTTTACATCGCCGGGACAACCGGCCGGCTGACTCCTCCCCTCGTGTATAAAAGTTGTTTAATTGAGGGACTAGAGAAAAGAAGAATAACATACTGTACTCACTGCTTAACTGTGTTTCTAGATCACGCTCATTTCAGGTAAATTTACATGCAGTGTGAAGATACGAGCATAATAAAGATCACTAGCATTAGCATGCTAACACAACAATGCAGCGCGAGTTGTTTTGGTTTCATGCTGGTTCTCAAGGGGCGACATCTGCTGGATCAAAAAATCACATATAAAGCCTTTAAACTTTTCCCACTTGGCTGCATGCCTGTGTCTTTTTTCTCATATTCCCTAGATAAATGAGTCATCTTGCTTTTAGTTACTGCAGACTTTGAGTCAACTTTTTAGACTTAAACTTTTAGTACTTTGCTTGAAGACACAACAAATCAGACCCTATCAGAGGCGACCTATGAATCTTTCTTTTAAGTGGCACTGGTGCATGCTGCCATGTTGACATTTTTGATTAGGAAAGCGTTCACTGCTCTGGACCAAAATGAGGCAAGTTATGTGGAAACCTTTTCAACATCATCCTAAACCACCAAGTCTTGTTGGTGGAAAATATTACAGCTCTGTTGACTTAAGACTAAAGGCTTAAGTTCTTTTTTATTATGATTTACATAACGAGACTATCTCTGAATTTATCTGCATAATCCTTTCCAGACCTCCACTCAGTGTGTTCGATATGTTTTCTTTCATGAGCATCTTAACTCACAGTCCACTCTCAGGAAGTCGTTGAGAAGTTGGAAGAGGGGGAAGCTGTCCCAGCTGTCGGGCGGCTGAACCTCGAGAGCGGCGTCCATGTCGGCCGAGTAGAGACACAGGAAGGTCTCTGCGTGCTCCACCATCAAGTCTGACCACCAGGCGAAGGCCTTCAGAGGAAGTACAGGAGAGACGGAGGAGGAGGAGAGGAAAAGAAACCAAGAGGTTGAGAGTGAAAGAAAGGAAGGAGAAAATGACACAGTGAGTACTTGTACTTTAAAGTGGTCTGACCTTTTAGAATTTACATTTTGATCTTTTATCTTCATGTATTATAAATCTTAATATCCAAATGTCTTTAAATGCTTTAAATGATGCTATAAATGTTTTCTGAACTCTGTAAAGCACTCTGAATAGTTTCATGTCTGAAAGGTGCTCTATAAATAAACGGCATTGCCTCACTTTACCGGTTTGTTTTATCATAAAAGATAAAGATGAAATGTAACTCCTGAGATCTATAGCAAAAGCTCTTGGCTGGTTTTCTCACTTTTCAACATATGAAATCAACTTGTTGCCTCAACAACTTCGCTGCGTGACCTCCAGGGAAGGATTCTTCACAACTCGAAGCAGAAAAACACGGGCGCTTGGGCACGAAAAAAAAAAAAAAATCACACACTTTCCTGTTGGCCCGTGGAGGAAAACAGCAGCAGCTCCTTGACAGGCATGGCAGGGAGCTACTTAAACACTCACCCATTGCTCCTTAAGCGAATCAATCAGAAGAAAGGAGCTAGCGAGCTGCAGTGGTGCTCAAATCTCCCCCATAAAACAGACGCTGTGGAGTGACTGTTAGGGACCGAGCTGGTCTCATGCACATCGAAAAACACTCGCTTTCCTCCATGCACCCCCACTCTTACCAGGCTTCTTAAGAGGAACCCCTGAGGATCCATGGTGTTTGCTCATTCACATCAAGCTGTCAACACTGTAATGTGAATGTACCCATGGGCTTATGAGGCGGGGGCCGCATGCACTTGCCATTGGGAGCTCTTAGAACTGGATAGTTGGAGTGGGAGATAGTTGGCAGAGAAGGTGTACACCCGGAGACTGTCACGCATGTAATCATCGTTTGTGACTTTCGAGACTTATGCATGAAGACAACCAAAAAGAAACAAGACAAATACGAGAAGCAAAACTTGCAAACTAATAAAAAATCAAGTGTTTCTTGAACATTTTAAAATAATTTATAAAAGGAAATAACTATCCTTTCCACAGCCTTACTACACTCAGTTGTGCTGTACCCACATTAATCGCTGTATAAAGAGGACGGGGAATAGATTTGGAAACTGGGTAGAGAGAGAGTAGAGAATGGCATTCGGGAAAGGAGCCACAGGTTGGACTTAAAACCTAGGCTTTCCTCCTCTGCACATGGGGTGCACTAACTAACAACTAGGCAACCAGCACCCCCTACCTAAATGCAGAATTTACATTTGAGGGACAAGATTTTTTCATCCATAACATTCTGGTTTCCGTGTGACCACAGAGGGGTGTTGACCACTTGCAGGACTTGTTTGAATCAGGCAGTTCAATAAACCATAGAGACCATTCTTGGACCCATTATCCATCTTCTGACTGATAGTTTGCGTTTTATTATTCTGAATAAATAAACATCTGCCTATGAATGCAGCTAAAGGTCAGGCCATAGATGCCATCTCTTCATTTTGTCACATTTCTTGCTTCTCAAGTTGCCAATCTGAAAACTTGCCAAGTCTTTATCCCCTGTCTGAATAACTAATGGCTGCACTGGAGGCCCCCAAAAGGTGGCAATCTCTCCCAAAGGCAAAATATTGTGGTGGTAAATGGGCAAGACTGTTTACTGATTTGCTGTGAACACAGAATATCTTTTATCAGCACATATAAATGCATGGTGGTTTAAAAACAGGCAGAAATTTAACATAATTTAACATGTCTACTTTTTTAAACCCCATGGCAACGCAGGTTTCAAAACACTCTGATTCTACAAACACCTTCTCATCCAAGATACATCCTTTACTATTTGTCGGGTTAAGCCACAGAAGCTTCATGGTCACTTTTAGAAAACACATCATGGTGCAGGTTAGATTAACAACTCAACCCTGACCCGTTGATTCACACAGGACCCAAACCTCTGTCTCCTGGCTGGCTCGCCATAAAAGTTTGACCCATCCACCACCCATGATCTCCAACTACCGCTTAGAAAACTAAATTCCAATCTAGATTCCCATTTATGTCAGTTAAAGCTTTGTGGGTCTTTTGCAGACACTGAACATTTCCTTGTGTTTTTTTGTATTCTTGATTTGGAGAGAGCAAATTGAATCATCTATCAACAATATGTGTCAAAGTAAATTTACCTGAATTAGCACAATAGTTAACTGTCATCAGTAGTCCTAAGGCAACTTTTTTTTTAAATTGCAAGTACAAGATTGCAGATTAGAAGCCAAGATGTATGACGAAGCATTGGTTTTTGAAGCCTTAGGAAAGAGCAAAAGCTAATGCTTCTCCTCCAGTTACCATCTTTGTCAGGGCAGCTAACTCATATTTTTTGATTTGCGATGCCTTACATAAAAACTCCCTGAATTTGATTTCCCAGTCCGAGAGGATTTTCAACATGTGACAGAAACTCTTGAGTTTTATTAAACAACATTTTGCAAGTTTTGCTGCTCCTTTTGCAGTGGATGACTTTGAAGAATTTAATGTTTTAATCCACATAAAAGTCTTCGAGTAGAAATCGATGATCGCATGCGTGTCACAAAAAGTTGCTGGTAAATATGATTAGCTTTAACCAGCATTAGAGCAACAAGGATATAAAAAAGAAAGATCATTACATTGATTTTGAGAATCTTGAATGTGTTTTCAGCTTACATTATAAAAAAAATAAAATATCCATTTTTGTTTCCAGGGTTAGGGTCTGACGTTGATCATGCACCAATGTGCTCACACTATTGGAACAGCAGTGAGATGCATTTCAGTAAAATGCATGGGGACTGATGTTACCTGTGATCAAACAGAGCATGCCTTGCATTTCCTCCATTGTGTATTTTCTGAGGGATCCAATGGAGAGGATTGTTATTTTAAGGGAAGGAAAGGCGGCACAGCACCTTCCTAAGTTTTCTTACAGGACTGTATAGAACCAATGACACATGGCTGGACACATGGCTGGACACAGGAAAACACCAAAGTGTTTCCAAGGATGATTTTGGACTTCTAAAAAACAAAGTACAGGGTTGTGAAGTTAAACACATCAGAATTCAAACCTCCAACTCTGCACTTTGTTTTGTCAGTGTGATAATGTCGAGTAATAAAACACTGCCTAAGTGCTTGTCTCGTCTCTTCAAGCAAAACGCTTGCTAGCTTAGAAGCTAACAAGCGCTGCCACACAAGCACTTGATTAGCAGTGACCACAAGCTGAAAGGGGTTCTGGGTCATTGTTGATATGGGGGACATTAATGATCCTCTGCAACACCAGCAGGGTCATTAAGTGCATGCACAGGACTGTAAATAGGGTTAGGGTAGGAGATGGGGCATATGGCATTAAGACAATCACATACCTCTTTTCCCTGTTCAAACATTTCCCCGCCAACCAAATCAATCATTGAAATACAAAGCAGAGAGAAAATAAGTCAGTTTTAGTTTAAAGGAAGTGGCCCGAACATTTGATTTACAATAATATTCCATTTTCACTCAGTGGCCATTATCCTCAGACTTCAAGCTCAGTCGGAAACTCAAATGTTATTTAATGTTGTACTGCTGTGCTACAAGTTGTATAAATTGGGATCTGACAAATGTGTTGTAATTTTCACCGCTTCATGATTGGTCAGTGACTGGAAAGATAATAATTTGGTGCTTTCACACAAAACTCCTGAAAACTTCCTGAATTTTTCAGTGTGAGCCTGTGTGAACATCAAGACGGAGTAAGCTGATGTGAGAACGTAGCAAGTACAATATTCAGGAAATTCACCTTGAGCGAGTGGGACGGGGTTGTGGCGTTAACATCCTGTGACAGGAGCACAACCATAGACTGTATGCATGCGAACAGTATTTTCTTGTCAAGACTTTTGCTGATCTTTTGAATGTGTCAAACTACATGTAGCAGTGATTTAAAGGCAAATACATTCTCAATATAGCGTCGGACCCGCTTCCTCCTCATCCTTTTTATGCAATGGCTCACGTCCTTAGATGCCCCCCCCCCCTGTCTGACGAGGATAGTCTCCCGCTGTGAGGTGCATGTGTGAACAATAAACTCAAGTGGATTTCAGCGGGAGTCTGTCTGAAATTTTCTAGAAATGTTCAGGAGTGCATATGTGAAAAAGCTATTGTGAAAACCAAGAGGGATATGTGGTCACATTGCAAGGTGAACAGCATATTTGATAACCCATTACTGGCTAACACTACTGTTTGATACCGTTACACACAGTACACTTGGAAGTCTGAGATCCAAGGAAAATGGCTGCCAAGTGAAAATGTTGCATGTAAATAGCACAGCACTCAAGTAAAAAGGGGTAGAGAGATTTGATTGGACTAAATCTTCAAATCAAAACAAACCTTCCAGTTTCTCTTTTTCTTTTCTTCATGTGTGCATTTTATCTCCCCATGCTGTTTTAATATTGCATGTTCTCATGACTCAGTAGGATTTTTGATAACCCCATTGCTCCTATACCTACACATCAGATTGTGTACTTTGCATCAGACATGGCCCGCTGTGCAGATAAGATGCAGTATGATGATTCAAGGTAGCATGCAGTCACGAGTGAGTGACTTTGTAGTCACCATTTCAAATATGAACAAACACAGAACACCGAGACCCCCAATCAAGAGGAATATAAAATACCTTGCACAATTTATCATCTGTAACTAGAGATCTGCAGCTCCCCTGTTGGTATTCTGATGGTTTTAAAAACTATACAAAGACCAAGGTAAACATAATCAATGGACAGTCTAGGAGGGAGATCCCTGCTGCCAATCAATATCTTGGAATATACACCAAACTCTGTGTCTGATAAAAACTGATCTAGCAAGTAGGGAAACATCATCTGAAAACACTCCCTATGGCTGAAAGCATACTCCACTCTTAATAGAGTTGGGCATATCTACACTGGTTTCCAGCTAGGTAGAAATGTAGCAAAAATGCAGCTTGAGGCTCTCATTACAGCTCACACACCGGTGAAGAGAACTTCTTATAGACTTGTCAGTTCACCTCCTACATCGCTTTCACACAGTTAACAAATGTCATGCATGGTTTTTGCTTAAATCCATAGATTTGAAGAAGTTTTAGGCTGGTGATGTACTTGCTTTTCACTATGCGTTGGCATGATGGCTGTCTTCATAAATGAATGCTAGTTGGTCGCAATAGGAAGTCTGCAAATGAACAGTAGGGGCAGTGTAGAAGCAGAGGGGATGTGACCAAGTTAACACAGCAGCAAGGACAACAATGGCAGAAAGACGTGCTGACAGACCGATTATCCACATCTTTAGGATGTGTCATTACCAATACACAGCAACAAACAGGCGTATCAAAGTAGCCACTGAAACCTTCAAAACTGGCCATCTTTCCAATGGGCTTGGGCCATACATACCACTGACGTTGGTGTCATTTTTTTAAACTTTGATGCAAGAATTAACAACAGTAACCTCCCTGTCATGTTGCTGTTCACATCCTGTACTTCTGGTCATTGGTAAATACTTCTCTGCCCAGTAGAGTTATCCTCAGTAACACGTGTAGTATATAGCCAAGTATGTGAACACTTATGTTCATGACGCAGCCGGTTGTGTACTCAACTGCAAGGTTAAAAAGTAAGTATATCTCCAGCCTTTGAAAAACTGTTTGCTTTAGGTTTTGAGGAACCATGAAGCCTCAATGCTATCAAACTAATTCAATTGAACTTCATTTGCAGCCAAAATTTACCAAATTTGTTTAAGGAAATAGATCATGGTTTCCGTACCCATTACTTGGGTAGCTAATGAATGTCACATAACTAACCAACACTATCAGACATTACTAACTTCCCTATTGAAACTCAAAAAGAAGACATAACTGACTCTTCATTTTACACAGGAATGTAGCCCCGATTTTTCTGATATAAGAGTTGTGTGTTTGTTTGACACGTGTCACCCTTGACTGCCATATCCAAGAAGACTTTTGCACTTTTAACCCTACGTCTCCTGACTTCAACGGCACAAGAAAACAATAAGGTAAATGTCTGACAATGTCTAGTAATGACGTTAGAGTCGTACGCAGAGAGTCATTGGGATGTTGTATCGGTAGTTGAAATCGGCCTGTGGATGTGTCAGCACAGTTGAACGTGAGGATGCCAGCACACTCACCTCAGCGTGATGTTCCTCATTCTGTTGAAGCACCTCAATCACCAGCTCGGCCAGGCGAATGGTGTCCTCCAGTTTTTTTGCAGGGGTTACTAACCGTCCTACATTCTCTGCAGCACAAAAGTCAACATTCAGTTAGGGTAGCCCCTGAGCCTGATCAGTATCCAAACAAAAACAATGTTCATGCAACCAAAAGTCTATTACAACAGCCCTGCCCTGACAAAGAAAAGTGTGTATTCTTTGATACTGTATTTAGATTGTATATATGAAAAAAAAAACATGCATGTAACTCTTCTTACTCCAAAACACTGGGTTAAGTCACTCACAAAGTGTAGGTAAAGCTGTTGCCTCAAAAGAGATCCTTAGTCCAGTCTATAGCCTCAGCCTAAACCACTGGGACAGTGTCATGGTCATTTTAAAAATACAAGCAAGAAATATCCACTTGTTGTTATAATTAGGGCAGGGAATCAGATATTGTTATGCTTTTGAATGTTTTGAATTATTATTATCAGATATTAAAACTGTCGGACAAAAGACTGGATAATATTTAAAGTATATTTTGAAAAATTGTCAATAAAGGTCAGATTTTAAACCCAATCATGTCTAACTTTAACATCTAGCATTTGTTGTACCCAGCGCTAATTATACCATAAACTCAAGGTTAACTATGTGTTGTTCAAGAAGTTTTAGAATCAACACTTTCCCAATGAGTGCACTGGAAGTAGTTATGTCTGCGTATGAAGTGAATGGTTCAGACATAACCGTCTTATAGAGAACACATAGACATGATGAGGGATGTAAAACAGCATGTACATTGAACATCCATCATGCAGTAATGTGGTGGTTATGTTGTGTCAATATATCCACATTATCCAGCGTGCAGTTCGATTGCTTGGGGTGGTAAGCTGCAGCTTTCTCTACCTGTATAGTAGTCTGAGGTGAATGCAATTTGAAGATATATCCACACCAATAATTCAAATCCTTAGCCATAGATTGTGTTTACTTCCTGGTTAGTTGAAGAAAGAAGCCTGGTGACATTTGCTTCCCCTGCGTTAATGTAGAATAGTTTTGTTATTGCTTGGGGCGGCTGTGGCTCATTGGGAGAGTCGGTCGGTTCTCAACCGAAAGGTCAGGGGTTCGTACCCAGCTCCTGCAGCTAAACTTTTTTGAGGAGTTCAAAGATTCAAGTCATGAAAAGGTACTGAAATAAAGGGCCAGCACGTGTTTCGAAAAGAACAAAAAATGTGTGTGTATGTGTGTGTGTGTTGGTTTGATTTATGCTTCCTCACTCTGAGAACAGCACCATCGTTCTTGTGGATAAGAATCCAAATAGGCTGAGCTGTCTGTATCAGAGTCATGTCTGTTTTCAGTAAAAATACTGTCAGAGCTCTCTGGCTCAGTGATGTTGTGGACAACACAGCAGAGTGATGAGTGCTCGCCTGCTGGAGGTTCAGTCATGCTAACAGGGCCAAAATCCTCTACAGAAAGGGACTTCTGTCCTGGTTCAAAGGGGGATTGTTTGGATATAAAAGTGTCTTTTCAGTAAAAACTATTTAGCTGAAGTTTGGAAGAAAAGTGTTGGAGTTGAAAGAAAAGTTTTCTAACATAAAAATTGATTTAACTTTTAAAATGTCCATGTTAGACTTAAGAGTTGTCAGATCTAACTTCACAGCCTGACATGGGGCAGCCTGAGTAAGTCCAATTAAATGCTTCACAGAGATCGTTGACTTCATGATAAACTGTGATATTTTTGACAAGCTGGAAGTGTGGCGTTCTTCTCCGACCACGTATCGTCTCATCTGTTGCCAAGTCCAGTCCTCACTTTGGATAAAAGTTGGTAGATGTTGTTATGAAGTCTTAGTTCTTGTGAATAAAATATCTTTGTTTTTTTAAGTGGCAAATCTCCTCAAACTCTACAAAACTCGTATTTCCCATAATATGCTGCAACTATAATATACTTAAAACAACTTACTAAATGATGTAACTATGCTATATGATCGTAGGTTTCCACTATAATATACTTCACAACATTATACTATACTATGCTATGCTAAGCTATGATACATACCATACAAATAAACTATACAATGCCATGCTATACTGCTATACAGTACTATATCAAACTTTACTATGCTATCCTATATACAATACTAAGCCATACACAATTATACTTCACAATACTTCAGTATACCATGCTATATTGAACTATGCTATGCTATGCTGCATTGTACTGTACTATTCCATGCCATGCTGCACTATATTAAACTATAAACTATATCATGCTCTGCTATGCTATACTATGCCATGCCATGCCATGCTGTGCTACACAATACCATGCTATATACTATACTATAATATACTATACCATGTCATGCTATGCTATGCTACGCTGTATTATATTATATTAAATTAAATAAATTAAATTAAATTAAATTAAATTAAATTAAATTAAGCTATGCTATGCTATATTATATTAAATTAAATTAAATTAAATTAAATTAAGCTATGCTATGCTAAATTATATTATATTATATTATATTATATTATATTAAATTAAATTAAATTAAGCTATGCTATGCTAAATTATATTATATTATATTATATTATATTATATTATATCATATTATATTATATTATATTATATTATATTATATTACATTATATTATATTATATTAAATTCAATTAAATTAAACTATGCTATGCTATGCTGTGCTGTACTGTACTTTGTTATACTATACTATACAATGCTATGCTCGTACTCTTTTTGCTTTCTCTGGGAACTTGTCAACAGAAGAGATTTTCACTGACAATGTGTGAATCAGCTCCACAACTGCTCTCTCCATTTGTCAATAACCAACTCATTCCTGCTGTCCTGTCATGTTCTGTCAGCGTAACAGCATCCCCTGCTGTGAATGCTTGTAGAGCATGGATATATTTATATTACCATGAGTGTTGCACTTCATTAAAGTCATCCAAAAGTCTCCACCAAACATTTTCAATTGGTGTCAATTCTTACTTCTCGTTCTCCATTTGGAGCATTCAAAAGCAGTGAAAAACACCACAATGTGGGGAAGGGGGGGGGTTTCACAACGTTCCTGAAGCATGTGCTTTAAGGTTTTGACGAGTGATGCACAGGTAACAGGAAGGTTGTGACAGGGTCTATGGTGGTATGATTTAAAAGTAGACTTGGTGTATTCTGGTCAGGAATGATCTAACAGGAAAGGTTCAGACATACAGTACAACGTCACCTGGATCCTTCTGTTTTTTCTGAGCTTTCTCCTCTAAGTAACAGTCACATAAAAAAAAAAAAAAAGACAACAGAAAGGTGCGAGGATGGAAAGAAGGTAGACAAGAGGTGGGAAAGTGTCAGGTAAAGGGTGAGAAAGAAGAGATCGTTAAATACAGAAAGTATAGGTATAGCAGAGGTGACGGAAGGCAGGAATCAGAAATAAAGACAAAAGGTTAGATTGACTTTAAAACACATTGAACAAATATCTGCAGCATATGAAGGAGACGGTTTAGGAAGCTAGTAAACGAAGTATCTTCACTTTGACCTGAAATCCGACAGGAAACAAATCTAAAATCGTTTGAGAACCTGCTAAAATGTAAAAACGACCAGCAGGAGGCGTCAATCAAAGACAGAGACATTTTCCTGGGACAGCACCTCTTATCCTACAGATCCAAAAATGTTTCAGCTCAATAAGATTCCCTTCAAATCACTGCAGGATGAAAAGCTGGTTCCTGTTTAAATGTGCCGTGATCTTAAACACTCAACAGGATTTACACACAAGCAAAGTAAAAATGCATTCAAGTCGCAAACAGACAAAAGGACAGGTGGTTTTGGGCAGGACAGAAAATAAGAAGCTGTATCAAGTACTGAGCGTCTGGAAGAGACTGAGACAACGGATACAAACAGAGACAAACAAAACCGAAACCAAAAAAAAAGTGAGAGTTGGCTTGTTGTGGTTCGACACTGGTTGGAAGAGAACAATAAGAAAGAAAGAAAAAGGGATGCAAAAGGTGAAGGAGGATGTTGCTGGGGGAAGAGGAAGGTACTCACGAATGGTTAAATCCATCACTTGAGATGCCAAGCAGAAGACCGGGTGCTCATACATCTCTCTCTTTTTCCCTACAGAGAAAGAGGGGGGGATACCGAGGCATGCGAGAGGCGCAGGGTCAGAGGGGACGAGCACAAAGGTCGCTACAGGTTTGTCCAGAGGAGGTTTTCAGGGGCCCATGCCTCTATATGCCTCTATTTAAAATTCTCACAAACTTCATGCCATTGATGTTTAAAGTGTTGAATCTAAAAATCTTAATATGCTTTGCTTACTTCTACCATACTAAGCAATGCAAATAAGATCATTATTCATGTTCAACAACTTCCTAACTTACTATCAGTAAGCAGTAAGCAGAAGTTATTGAGGGCCAACTCTTAATAAATGACCTATTAGCTATAGAACATGATCATGTAGAATAAGGTACGAGTAAGCGCTTAATAATGACTAATAAGATCTCCTCACAAGAGCTTTAAAGGCTTACAAATGCATCACAAAACACCTTAAAGGTCACATATCCTCCTCCTCTTCATCCAGTTTAAATGAGTCTCTCTAAAACGTGTGTGAAGTTTCTTGTTCTAAATCCACTCTGATCCTGTATTTGATCATATCTATAAACCCCTCTATTTCAGCCCTGCTCAGAACAGGCTGTTTCTGTGTCTGTACCTTTAAATATGTAAATGAGCTGTATCTGACCACGCCCCCCTCTCTGGAAGGGCTTGGGTGTACTCGGTGCTTTCTCGCTCCGTGTGCTATTGTTTACGGTGAGAAGGCAGACTCAGAGGGCAGAACAAACACCTAGCTGTGGGAGTGTCACCCACCTGGGGGAGGGGCTACTGCCCGTTGTGATGTCATGAAGGGAAAATCTCCAAACAGGCCTGTTTGAGCACACATTTTCTGAAAAGTGGAGCAGGCAAAAGACGGAGAGGATGGACTTGGTCTCATCATTGGGGGGTTTGTAGACAGACTAGAGACACATATTAGTGTTAGAAACAATTGGTAAAGTGGATTTTGTATAATATGTGACCTTTAAGGATTTTACAAGCATGTCCTAAAACTGCATTAAATCCTCAAATGTGAGTTGGATGACATTAACTGTCTCATGTTAAGGATTTTCATTAGCCCTTTTCACACTGCTTTTTCCCCCCTAGCAAAAGTGCCGCATTAAGCTCAGCCGTCATCACGCCTTTGTACATCCACACTGATTCCGCGATGGCGTGACATTTTTGTCCCAGTCTGTGAATTCACATTGCGTTCCGGCGTTGCGGAAGCCCAGGACAGAACAGAACAGCGGGAGCTTCACATACACACAAAGTCAGACATGCACACACGCACACACACGCACATAGCGCTGCGCTCCCCCTCTGGGTCCGCTAGACCGTCTTGCCTCTGCAACGCCTCTGTTACTACCTCTGAAGACGGTACAGAAATAGGATTACTAGATCCCTCCATTACGTCACAGGGGCGTAAATATCGCTTCATGAAACGGCAGTCTGAATGATGAGGGCTAATGAGAAGCCAAAGTCACCAACACAACACACCAGGTAGCCTCAGAGTGTAAAGGCCCTGACACACCAAGGAGATCGTCGGAGCGATTGTCGCCATAGTTTTTTGCGTTTTTTCCAGCTCTGTCGCTACCCGTTGGCCATCTTTCCGGACGATTCGACATGTTGAGTCGCCGTCTGTCTGCGCGGTTGTTAAGAGGGTATCCCTCTGATTGGCTGTTTGGAGGTTTCATTTCTCTCCAGCTCTCCTCTCAGGTTCAGTAAAGCTCCTTGAGCATGCTGCTGTAGTCTCCATGCTTTCACCCATTAGTGCGGTTTCTCCTTATTCGTCTCCTCCGCCTCTTCTTTTCTTTTTCCACTAAAAGACCAAGAGCTGACAACGCCAGCGCCATTTTCTACTTTTTATCAGACATTATTCTCCATCAGTAGACGACCTATAATACGAGTGGTGGGCGACAGCGGTGTGAAAACGGTCTTCTCGTATCATAACAACGGACTACCGCCGCCTGATGGCATTGAGAGGTATTTCATCTCACGCATGAGCAGAACGTTTGGGTGGTTGGCCGTCGGCTGTAGTCTTTGCGGTGTGTTCAAGTGCAACTTTTTGGCCAGGACAAAGGCGCCTTTGTTGCCATTAGCTCTTTGCCGTCTGCTTGGTGTGTCAGGTTCCTTAGAGTCAGGGGAGCATCACAGCTGTAGCTGTTCCTGGGCTGTCTACTTTGGATTAACCATTCGTTCTCCCAAACAGAAGTTGATTCTTACATATCAGTGTTGGTTTTTAAAGGAGATCGAGAAGCACACCACCAGTATGAAGGACAGGAGGGGTTAGGGGAGAATCAAACATCACAGCTGAGAAACTAAGGTTCATTATGCCTTAGTGTCTTCAGGCAAGCGATGGTTTCTTTACAGACATCTTTTTTCAAATCTAAATGATTAACAACATTTTGGGAGATTTGCTTGTTTGCTGTTTTAAAGTGAGTAAGATATGTCATAAGGAGTTTTCTATATTAGAGCTAAGTCTCATCAATTAAAGAACATATTCTGTTCTTACGTCTTAAATGATAACTTGTTGTTTCATCTCACTCCTCCTCAAACAGCAAATAAGCATGCGTCCTGAATGTCTCATATACTGAAGTTAAAGTGGAAGGTAGATTGAAATTAGCTCATTGATTTCAACAAAAACAAAATAACTCTTTAGTAGTTAACAGATACAGCCACTGTTGTGACTCCATTTTGGATAAGACGTTTTTGAAACCTGCTAAACATCTATGATGCCTACTAAAGAAAACTTAAGACCATGCAACGTGAAAAAAACAACCAACTGGACACTGAGAAGTCCCGTTGAGTCTTGTGTATTAGCATTCCTGTTTCCAAACAAACAGCAAAGCCAATAGACAAAGAAAATAAAGAAGTGACATGGAAATAATCCGAGAGCAGGAGAGAGAAAGGTAAGATCAGGGGAAAAGGAAGGGGCATCACTTCAGCTGATAAAGGAGCTGAGGCGTGCTGGAAGAAGTCAGCGTAAAAGACTGAATTGAATGCATTTTTACTTCCCGTTCATTTGATGCTCGTAAATGCAGAACGTGAGAAAAGAGAAATACAACATGTATCGCTCAAAACGACTCTCAGGTCATCAAGTACATTCTGAACAAAGGGTAGAAAAGTTTTCTTCTGCTGCGAGAAAGAGAAGTTAGAGCGTAGTTTTTTTGTTCATGTGAAAGTCAAAATGTGAGAATAATAATCAACATAAATGGAAAAGCTTTCTTTTGGTGTGTTCAGACCGAATTAAAACCAATTATTCTCCAAGACTCATAATGGACAAAGTCTTAGGAAGCTGTGAATCCAAATTGTTAATGAAGTGTTCCTGATGTTCTGAGATTTCATCAGGGTCGGTTAACCTGGACTTTGTTTTAAATATTTGTACAAATCTAAATTATTTTCTAGGTTTTATAAAAAAAATGTGTCCTATTGTTGGGCTCATTCAGCCACATTAGATCAGATTGTAGACAATGGGTGACTTTTGGCCAGAGACAGAGGAAAGTGAGGGTTGGTGTCTCGGTTTAATTTAAACCGACAGCAATAAACAAATTACATTTTGGTCAAACATAACCAAAAACTTTCAGTAATGTTTGCTTTCTTTTGGTCTGAACAAACCATAAATATTCTTAGTGACCACATGTAACTGTAGTAACTGTACAGTTTCAACTTTGAGTAAGTACCAAAGCAGAAAACTGGAAACTCCAGTAGATTTATAAAGACGGTTTTCCAACAGCTCATTGGACAGTTGGAAACAAAGACGTCTACACACCTTTAAACAAACGTTGAGTCTTAAACGATGCATCAGAACGACACTGTTATTTAACCAAATCATGAGTTCATCAAATAGATCTCATACACTACTTTAATATCTCGCTTTATATTTCAACAAACTTTCCAATGAACTCATCTTTCATTTTTACCATTTGAGTTCCTCTGTACGCTGCATTGATAATCACAAATATCTGAACCCTGTTAGAACAGAAAACTCTTTGTTGTTGTCATCACCGTCACATAAAGTTGTCTTTCAACTTCAGCAGTACTTTCACAAATATAAACAGTAATGGGAAAAGCCTTACCTTCCAGTTTGGCGTACTCTGACAGGCGTTGGTAGTTGACCAGAGCCGCCTGCTCCAGACACTTACGGATAACAGTCTTCACTTCATCTTGTGGAACGGGTGTGACGATATCGTTCATCAGAACCTGGAAAGGGGAAAAAAACAATATTGAAAACAGCTTGCATTTTTAATCTTGCTTTTAAAGGATGGAAAGATGCTAAACATATCAGGAAAAATCGGAAAATAGTTCCAACAATCGTTGTCCCTGACATCACAGTATTAACTATTACGAGGCCTGAGTCAGCAGGAAGTAGTCCAACCAATAATGGCACTTATGTTCAGTGAAAGTTGGCCACTAACCGTACACATTGTTAAACAGAGCCCAGCTGTTTCTTAGATAATATGTGTCAGAAGTAAACTAGAGGCACCACCTTGCCGTTGTATGCCTCCACTGATTAAAGGAGACATATTATGAAAGATCCACTTGTACAGTGTTTTTAAACATCTATCTGGGTAACCTGAGAGTCTACTGACCCACAAAATGTGAAATAAACCCATCCAGTCCTTTGTTTGTGGTCTGCATAAGTCTTACAACACAGAGAAAAATGCTCTGTTTCAAATGTGCTCTCCTTGTGATGTCACAGTGGGATTCTGGTAAAAAAAAATCCCTTCCCCTCCCCTGGTATCTCCACCCATGGACTCCACCCCCAGCCTAGAACAAAGCTTTTGCACAGGTCCACCATTTTTAGTCTTGCTATCGAAGGAGTGATGTCTACCTGGAAAACTCAGCTCATTACATTTAAAGAGACACACACACCAAAACGGAGCTTTCTTAGAGAGCTGGTTTATACAGGGTCACAAACCTCCTCTGGTGCTTGATTCATGTTATATTTTGACCAAAGCACAGCACAGATGTTTCATTTAGACCACAGGAGACTGTTTGAAAAGGTGGAGAAGGGGGATAATATGTCCTCTTTAAGTTGTGAATTTGCAGTTACCATCAGTCAGTGTACGCAGATGATTGACAGTTTGACGGTAGAGGACTCCAGCCTCCTTATATGGCTTGGTACCTGACCACAAAGCCATCAGCGCCCCAAAAATACTTTAAAGAATACAGAAGTGGAGTCTGTAATCCTTTACAGAAGGGACAAAGTACTGTGTTCAAGAAGTATGAGGTTGGGCCAAACGGACAGATGGGTGGACAACCCAAAGCCATGTCTTCTCATTATGTTGAAGGCATTAAAAAAACTCAAACCCATCTGTGAAACAGTTAAAATGTCTTACTCTTTCGAGCAAGGACAGAGTTGCTTTCAGCGCCCCCTCTGGCCGTCCAAATGGAAAGCAGTACCTGTGGATGAAACGTGACATAATAATTCAAACCCACAGACTTCTGTTTAGGACGTGAAATCAGAAAAATGGTTGTCTTTTCAGTTCTTACCTAAAGTGTGTAATCTGGTTTTCCAAAAGTACCCGTAGCCTCTCCTTGATCTCATCGAAGCGTTCCTTCTCCTCCACAGTAACTGTGCCGATGCCATCGGGCCTGAAAGATAGTTTACATTTACAGACAGTTCAAAGTCTGGAAAGAAGCTGGAGCGTCAGAACTGGGCAGCCCTTTAAAGCAGCAACCGACAAACTTGTAACTTGGCCTAATTCAAGGCTTGTTGCAACCGATTATTTGTCCAAATGATCCTTGTGCCCTAAACAAAGACTGTAAATATCAATGGGCAAAGCCTGAGTGTCTGTTCCTGCAGGGGGCTTTGGAGTCCAATCGATGGCGGCCTCCATGTTGGAAATGCTGTCTCAGCCTAACTTTCAGTCAACCTAACAACAGGCACTTTATCCTGGGAATACCGGTTGCTGTATTTTGCGTCACTTCTAAAACTTTCAGTATGAAACAGTACATTTTGCTCCTGTTATTTCCATTTCCATCTATATTAAAAAGGAAATAATCTTCAGAAAAGGTAAAGGGGTAATAATGGATTTGAAGTGTCTAAAAATGTAAATTGTGGTTGGCATTTTTTGTTTTGTATTTTGGAAATTTCAAAAAATCTGAGAATCGAAAAAGACCACTTTCAGAAGTACACTGATTTACACAAGGTGGGTTTTAAGCCTCATGACATAAAATTCACCCACCGTACAGTTTGCGCCGATCGAAACATGTGCTAATCAGACCTATTTGATTTTTGTACCAGGAAGTAAACATGAGAATTTCTGCTGTAAAAACAGGCTTTTTTGAATGGGTGTGTATGTGACTTCCTGTGCTTCTGCAGCCAGCCTCTAGTGGACACTCGAGGAACTGCAGGATTTTGCACTTCCACATTGGCTTCATTTTTCAACGCTCGGAAAATACCGCTTGGTCCTGATCTTGTGTCTGTGAAACCTTTACTGCAAACTGCAGGTGTGTGGTTCGTGGAGTTTTTAATATTTTTAATAGAATTTGCCAAAAGGCGACGTGCATCTTTTAGCGATTTCAACCCAAAGACGGGACCTCATTATACTGCAATGGTAGTGTCTGGTTTATACAGTCCTTTACTTACACACACACAAACACACTTAATGTATTAGAATAGTAGATGTGCCAAATTTAATCATGTAAACAAGAAGTCCAAAAACAGAATCTCATGAGTCTCCTTATTTATCATATTGGCGTTAGTATTTGAAATCTAAGTCAAGCAATCCCAGCGTTTAAATCAGGTACGTGTGTGTGAGCGTGTGTGTATTGGATGTGTTTATTGTTTGTGACATGGTGGAGTCTGGGTGGAGTGTGAGCAGAGTGCATGTGACAGAAGAGGCGCTGGACTGGTGGCCATGACAGCATGATGAGAAGCAGGTGACATGACACCTCCCCCCCCCCCCCCCCGCCCGCCCGCCCCCCCACAACCCTTTGACATGTCATTTCGGCAGACACTGAGAAACTGTCTGTGTAGTTGCATGTGTGTGTGTGTGTGTGTGTGTGTGTGTGTGTGTGTGTGTGTGTGTGTGTATGTGTGTGTGTGTGTGTGTGTGTGTGTGTGTGGGAGGGGTTTCCCTGGCTGCACCGCTCCATGAGTGCTGCTGTGTTACAATCTGAGCTGTACCAATTTGCTTAACATCAGAGATCATCTCACTCAGACCGTCCTCGCTCTTTCATGAACATTTGATCGGACACTGTCAGCGTGTCGTAGCCACCTGTAGGCGTCTGCTGCTGAGATCGAGGAGACGACGACTGTGTAGTGGTAAACTACTAATATCTCAAAAAGAGGGCATGGTATTTAAATGATATTTTCTGAGCAGGCCATTTTAACGACAGAGCGTTTCACTTCTTACGAGCCTTTCTACGGTCAGACTTTCTTTACTAGAAAAAAAGTGCAGTAGTTTGAAAATGTGTCTTTGTGCCTGATGCTGCTCGTCTGTTTCCGCTTGATGGGGCACATCAGAGCTGACCCTGCAGCTGCAGTGTTGAGGTGTATCGCAATTGGAGCCTGGCTGCCTGTTGTTTGATTTGACTGGCGCAAGGGCGGGCACCATGTAGCTTTACCTTAGCTAACAAGGGACTGATGTGTAATTAATTTACGTTACAGCACTCATGATGAAGCGTGTGCTCATCCAAGGACTGCTGGAATTCAACAGCAAGGTCATAGAGAAGTTTGCACACATGGACCGCCGTTAAAGAAATGAACATCATCCGTCATCTACATGTAGTTCTTCATTTTTAAGAAATGACGGCTGAACTGAGCCCATGGTCCGAGCACGGCACTGGTTTTAATGGACACGTTTTGTTGAGGAGTTGATGATGTAGTTTGCAAATTGTTAAAATTTCAATGTGTTGGTGATGAGTGCCCTCCATGTGTGTGGGAAATGTCACCTCATGTATGAGCATGGTGCGTTTTGCAGTGTGTTTTTAATGTGCTCATGTCTGTGTTTGTTCTATCCTGAGTGTTTGATGCTGCGAGATCTTTAACACTCTTCTTTGGTGGCGCTGTGGATACGTTGTCAGATCTTTATTTGTGGCTTTATTCAGCTGGATCTTTCTCATCACTGGTGCTGTGACCCCCTCTATCACTTGGATGCACGTTTATTTGTTGTGCAAGTGTGGATGAATGTAACATACATTTGCATCCTAAAATTTTCTCGTGTGAACATTGTGTGGCCTCAGCAGAAAATCGTTTCTGAACATCAAAGCTTTGGAAAGGAGAGGAATTATTCTCTGTATGATGTGCTCTTAAACCTCCCAATGACAAACTGGAGATTCAAATTTAGTATGAGATCGACCCAATATGACGTTACACAAGACTTAAAATGACAAATCAACACTATAAAAAAATCCATCTCACCTTTAACATCAGATAGAAAATGAAAGAGGGAAATTTTCACACTAATTATGTCCTGCAGGGTCTCTCTTTTTTTCCCCCTTCTTCCAGCAGCACGTTATTTCTTGGCAGCTTCCTCATGTTTGCCTGACCTCCTGACCTCACAGCTTTGATGACGACAACAAGCAAATGAGCCGTCAGTGTGAGACAGACGCCGAGGCAGCCACACTTCACATCGTCTTTTAACACGCTGCAGACCACATCAGGGCATCAAGCTCGATTACTTCTGTCTGGGATCTTTTGTTTAAATTCTGTCCATTTTGAGTTTTAACTTATTGCTTTAATATTGATTTGTGATTTTCAAAGTAAAAGTCTGTACTGGTACAATAATGTGTCCACGATCAATCTGTGTAGGGATGAAATTAGGTGTAGATTTAATCAGTGACAGCAGAGAATTAGCTTTAAAATGGTTTCATTACTGTATTTTATCGTTTAAGGGATGTGACTAATTTCCAGTCTGAAATTCCTAAAGACACTGGATTTGATTGGACAGTTTGTTTAAAGAAAATAAAAAGTATAAAAGTATAATTTTGTAATCAAAGAACTTTAGATGAAAAAATTAAAAGACGTTTTTTTCCGTCAGTGAAAAAGCCGATGTTTGGAGCGCTGCATGGGTGCTCTTCAGTGTCGGGATCCAACCTCCTGTATCACATTTTATGTAATTTTATGCCAACCAAATACCATAACTGCAAAACTGTTTGATACATTTGAAATACATAATATTAATATTAAAATCACGGTAAGTTGCTCCTTCATATCAGGCATGATTTAAGCGGGACAGTTACTTTCTTAAATCCAGAAATTAAAACTAAAACACTTTTTATTCCATAAATCTGTTGAAAATGCAAAAACCACTCGACCACAACACACATGCATGCACAGCCCTGTATGTGTGTTAATGGATGTTTTTATGTATCTGTATTAGTAATGAATCATTAAACAATCAAACTGTTTTTTCAATCCAGTAGGGGTTTAAAAAAAAACAATAAATGAAAGTGATTATATCTCAGAAACAAGGGCTCTGTTGGTTCATCTATAAAATCTTTAAAATCCTTCAAAGGTTTTAAAGATTGAGCGTCACTTGTGTTTAAATAAAGATTAAGGCTTAATTTTATTTTTTTATTTTTTTAGTTGCTTCCAAACGAAAAGTCGATCTAAACGGAGTCGACATTTATCTGGACAGAAGTCAAATCCTGACACTTTAGCCGGCGACTGGGCAACCGAGTCCAACTTGGTGCAACCAACACCTCCAGGCCAGCAGGCTATTAGGAGGCCAGGGTGGGGGAGGGGTGACTGTGTGTTTGTGTGTGTGTGTTTGTTTGGGTGAGGGGGGGTCTGGATGAGGTGTGTGCAGTGGGGCACACGCAGCAGCAGCAGCAGCAGCGTTGGTAGGGGAGACATTCGGCCGTCACATATGACAACCTGTCAACCTGTCATGCCTCGACCTCCAGGCACGGCTGGACTGGCAGAGCAGGACTCGGTTAGCCCCGCATATCTACACATCCACTCAAGCAGAGGTGCATTATTTTTGGATTTCAAGACCACAAAAAAACCTGCAAGAAGATGTGAATTAACAAGTGTGGTTTTTTTTTTTTTTTTTCCTGTAAGGGTATTATTAATAAACCGAGCAGGACTCTGCCCTCTAGCAGCAGACCTTTGCCCTCAGCGCCGGACCGGGCCCCCCTCGTCTATCTTTGTTACTCTTCATCTGCAGACAGCTGATGTTGATGTTGACAAATTTGATGTCAGACAGACATCACAGCAGATTAGAGAAGAGTAAATATTGAAACTCAGATTACAGCGTACATTCAGGGATGATGACGTCCATGTGAGTCCTGTGTCTCAAACTGAAAACTTGCAGTAAATTACCCCCAAGTCCACAAGGATTACACCACGCTACCTCTGTACGTTTGATGGCAGAGTCAATAAAAAATACTCGCTTGGAAGATGTTTTAATAGAATAATTTGTATCACAGAAGAGTTTTCTTAGTTTAAAACCCAAACAATAAATCTTTAGGAGGTCTAAATATTCCTCTAATATTGTGTTTGCACAAAAATTGGGGGAAATTGCCATAGCTCGGGGAACTGAGGTGCATGTGTGAACGCAAACGGACATATTTTCACCCCAACTATACCCAGACTTTTTCCTATGAAGTTAGGATTAGCCGACGTGTGTGAACACAACAGGAAATATCCAGGAAAAATTCCCCGCTCAGGTCGTCTGGGACAGGTCTGCTCTCCGTCCCCAGAGTCAGAACCAAACACGGAGAAGAAAGCGTTCAGTTTCTATGCTCCTTATATCTGGAACAAACTCCCGGAAAACTGCAGGTCTGCTGAAACTCTCAGCTCTTTTAAATCGAGGTTGAAGACTCACCTGTTTACAGCTGCCTTTCATTAAACAGCTTTAATAAGATTTTAAACTTTTACTCTGCCCTGTAATTATTATATATTTTCTAACTCTTTTAATTTCTTTACTTTTATTTTTTTATTTAAATTAATTTCATTTTAATTATTTTCATTTGAACATATTTTCAGATTTAATAATTTGAGTGATTTTTTAATTTTCTATTTCAATGTTTCTTTTCTTTCCTCTGTCATGATGCTTTTGATGTTTTGTGTGAAGCACTTTGAATTGCCTTGTTGTTGAAATGTGCTATAGAAATTAATTTGCCTTGCCATTCGCAAGCGGGTGGGAGGGGGTAATGACGCTCATATCTGGCGACTGGTGCGATTTTCATGCATGTAATCAAGCAGCTTTTTACCACTTGTTTGTAGATACTTAGGATACGTTCAATTACACAAAGCATTGTTATAAAGGGAGATAACTGTCATCATAGTGTCAGACTCTGTCTCATTCTCATCTTGGATTTCTGAAGTGTCTTTTTTACAAAATTTCCTGCCTCCTTGGACCCCCCGACCCTTTTTTCCAATAAGGAAAAAAATCAGGCTGTGAGGGTCATGTGTGCATAAGCAACTCCGGAAGATTTCAAAGGGCAGCCTGACCTGTAATTTATTAGATTTTTTTTTTTGAGTGCATGTGTGAAAACAGCTATACTCTGCAAAAACACCGACTGTGAAAATGACTTACCTTCTATTGGGGGACCTGGGGTCAATTTTCTTCATGAACTCAATGATTTTGAGTTCTCTCCTAGAGGTTTGCGCGGGAAGTTCAGGGACACAGGGGAACAAAGCTCGGTCGAGTTCGGCCGCGTTTACAGGCCAGTTTAACAACTCGGACACGCGCTGGCTAGGTGTGGATGTGTGGAGGGTTCAGGTAACAGTCGACAAGGTAAAGAGGTTTACACAGGGAAAAGAAAGGACGACAGAAAGAGGAAACGTGAGCATGCAAAGAGAAAATAATAAACATGCAAAAAGGCAAAACATGAAAGAACAGAAAAGATACAGGGGAGGAGAATTTGTCTTATGTGTGTAACGGCCTGTTCATTTGTCAACACTTGTCCTGCTACATGTCCAAAATGATAATTAGGTTTCAGTCAGTCGGGGGGGGTGTTCACCTGTCGGGAAAATGAAGCACACAGGGAAAAGAAGAGGTTTTATCGGTACCTGTTTCCATGGACGTGAGAGGCACAGAAGGCGAAGCTGTAGTGCAGCAGGGTGGGGTCGATCATGGCTCCGTTCTCCGCCCTCTCCAGCAGATCACTCAGGTAACACAAATGTCGGTGGCAGCCTCGCACGCCATAACGAGCGCAGTACTCGTCCAGGACGAACACCTGACCGGGACTGAACCAGCCCTGTGAGAAGAAAAAGAAAGACACTGCTGTGTGACTCCTGTATTTAAAACACACTTACAAATACAAGACTGGAAAATTTACATTTTATTAAAAACTGTGGTGTTAAATTTGCTCTTTGGATTTTGAACATGTTGATACATTAAATTTAAAACTGGATGATATGTGTTTAAGGCGGGACAAAGCTCTTCAGAACTGTGATATACAAACAACATGGCCGTCATAAATCCAAAATAATTCAGTGTGGACAGGGCTCAAACTGAGTGACCATTTGCACATTTCTTACAATAAAACTTTGTATGTATCTTTGCACATGTTTTGTTGGAGTTGAGAAAAAATTGAAGTGTCCTGCTGAATGACTGTACGTGGCTTCATGTGTCAAATAAGTATTGGCTACCATATCCAGTTATTCTTTAGCAGGACATGCACCATGTTAAGCATCTGAAAGCCACATTTAGTTTTTTTTTTAATCAACTAATGGAGGGGGGTAAAGGACTGTGGCCATCACAGAATCATTTAAAACCATGGACTGTATATAAACATGGACGTTATCTTAGTGACATCACCCATTTGAAATGCTGTCTCAACCTAACATTAAGTCAACCTAATGACAAGCAAAGAGCTGGAGCTGAGGCAGCCTGTCAGTTAGGTCAGCGCCATATCCTTCATACATTCAAAAAGGATGAGTTACAACCCCACCATACAGCGGGTACCGATAAAGACACAAGCTACTCAGACCAAATTCATGTTCATTTCTGCTGTACAAAGTGGCTTTTTAGAACGGGTGTGTATGTGACTTCCAGGGCTTCTGCAGCCAGTCTCAACAGTCACTTAGTGATGGTTGTATTGTGAAGTGTTTCCCTCACCAGGCAGGAGTACGAGTCGTTGAGTCTGTGGTCCAGAGTGAGCCGCTGCACCAGCTCAAACAGCGAGCCGTGGTCAAAGTTACAGGGGTTGGCTGAAATAAATTCATCCATGCCGTGCTTCTGGGCTCGATCGGCGTCTGTATAGACATCCATGGAATCGGTTCAATGAGAAGACAGACGGAGAGAAAGAAAGAAACAAGAGGACACACGTCAGACCATGGAAGAAACGAGTTCTGTTACACTCTCACAAAAAGGTTAATAACATAAATGATCTCATGAAGTGCAGACGACAAAGCAATGCTCTACACACCTTCTTTTCAACTCTAAACAAGAGATCTTTTCTTTTTAAGCCAATCAGCTGTGAGGTTGTGTCGAGCACTGACTCCATCATCGGCAGTCCATGAGGGTAAAGTTGAGGAGTTCAGGACAGTTTTTTTAAGGCGTGGTCTGCAGTCTGAAGGTTAGTTCTGACGTCTAGAGGGCTTCTTTGAAATGCTGCGTCATGCTTAATCATACAGTCATATCTAGACACACACATCAGGATCTAAGTGTAAACCTGCATTTTACTGCTGAATGCTGCAAAGGTGGACTCCCCCCTTGGTAAGAAACCCACATTCAAGGCATATCCCATTTCAGATTTAACCTCAGTGTATTCAGTTTCACAAGGGTTGGTGCGACAGCGAGTCAAAAAGACGCTCTGGAATCATGCAATATGTTTGCCTACCGTACGCTAGAAGCCTTCTGATGCCCACTTTCTTAAAGATATATTTGATGTCTTTATTTGATAGGACAGAGGATAGAGCAGGAGAGAGTGTGAGGATTGACATGCGGGAAAGGAGCCACAGGTCGGATTTGAACCTGGGCCGGCCGCCCCCATATATGGGGTGCGAGCTAACCACTAGACCGTCTGCGCCCCCGGATGAACATATTTGTAAAGAGGATATGCGGGGGAAAAAACGTGGTATCTTCCACAGAACAGCCAACTGTCTTAATTTCCCAAATATACAAAAACATGTGAATTACATCTGTTACATTTAAAGCTGCAGAACAACTTTTTTATAATGATAACTCAATGACTGCACGACTCGTCATAGATTCAATAAAACTAACTAAACAAGAGGACGTCCATCCCATCAGTCAGGACCAAACCTGGCACAGATGTGAGTGAAGGTTATACTGAAATACAACAATCGAGAGATTTGTCAGCCAACGTTCCTCTTCACTGCCCAGCGAAGGCACCCCAGCTGTCAATCAGTGAGCAAAACAAAGAGCATGACGCTGGGAGCTGATTGTGTCCCCTCAACAAGTCCCCCCTTACCCTAATCCTCCTCCCCCCCCAAAAAAAAAAAAAATTCTAAAAAGGTGACATTGCGGTGCCCCTTTGGTCTGTAGCTGGTGGCCTGTCAGGTCTGTTTGATGTAAGCGAGCGGGAGCGGAGGCGGGAGGGCTGGACAGTAACATGCAGTGACATTAGTCACCTCCGTCCGTCTGGGCCGGGGAAGGATGGCCCTGACAATGATTGATGGCTGCTATTCATTTATAGATCCAGAGGAGAGGGTCCGGGAGGCAGCGGACACACTGCTGGTCAACGGTTTGATGGCCACGAGCATTTGGGGCTATTCTGCACATGGCATGATTTTTTTTTTTTTCTTATAGACTGACCATGAAACACATCGAGATCTCTCTGGAACTAAACTTTTGAAGACCCCTTATTGATGAGCCGACACCTGACCTCTCTGACCAGCGGTTTACCTGAAAATGAAGAAATCTACTCAGCCTAACTTTCAGCCCACCAGTCAATCATGTCAGCTATGCACCATATTGTGAATAACTCATATCCTTCATAAACTCAAAACGGACGAGTTATAAAAAAAATTCACCCCCCGTTCAGTGTGTGCCGATACAGACATGATCCAATCAGACCTATTTTGTTTTTTTTACCAGGAAGTAAACATATTAATTTCTGCTGTAAAAACTGGCTTTTCTGAATGGGTGTGTATGTGACTTCTGGTGCGTATGCAGACGGCCTCTAGTGGACACTCGAGGAACTGCAGGATTTGCAGCTCATTTTTTCAACACTGAGGGTGTCGCTTGGGGGTAACAGAGGATTGAACAGGCTGTTAAAGCAAGCTCATGACTAGCCACTTTCTCCATACCTAACCCAGCATGTTGAGATTCTTAAAAATATAACAACAAAAAATAGACATGCATGAGTTATCTGAGGTATGTTGAGTGTTTTGCAGTTGATTCAAGTTCTATATAAGCATGTGCTTGTTGTGTTGAAGTTATAGGAGCCCATCCATTCATATATGTTCTTTATTACAGATAATGTAACTGGAGCCAGCCTTCACATCTGTCAACAAAAATACCTAAAAGAAAAAATACATCTCTAAAATAGTTTCAAACTCTTCTAAAACTTGTTCGTTTTTTTTACTTTTTCAAACAGAAATTTAACTTTCATTTTGCTTTATTTCATTAAAATATGTTAAACCGTGTGTCGTGGAACACCGAAGCATAAAACTGTGAAAATCAGTTTCACCTCGGAGACGCTGCAAAACAAATCTCTTAATTTTGTCTTTGTTGTCACAATGTTTTAATGCGGTCTATTTCGATTTGGCTCAGGGGAGGCCCGGGTGACAGTGAAGGGATGTTATATTATTCATTGCACCGATCCAGGTGTGAACTGACAAGTAGCTATTTGGTAACATTGACTGATTGCTGCTTGGTTTAATTGTGCAGCAAGCTCACTGTATTATTCATGGCCAGGCACTTTTAACTTGGTAATTACCAGCTGCTGGGACTCAGTGGGACTCCAGTGGTTGTGACAAAAACAGCTCGCTCAGTAAATTCACTTACCCCAACGCTATCAGGAAACACTTTTTCAGTCACTGGGTGTGGAGGTCTTCGTGCGTTCCTCTTTGAATCATTGTTCTCTACCAACTAAACTTTTTCTTCATAATTAATTTCATTCACTTCCAGATCTTCGAGTCATCAGTCTGTAGAGTTTTGTTCTAACTATTGGCAGCACTTTGATCAGGACTTCATATTTTTATCTGTGATGATACCAGACTTTTAAACTTTGAAGCAATACGAGAAATAACCATTTGTTATAAAGAGGACATATTATCCCCCTTCTCCACCTTTTCAAACAGTCCCCCTGTGGTCTAAATGAAACATCTGTGCTGTGCTTTGGTCAAAATATAACATGAATCAAGCACCAGAGGAGGTTTGTGACCCTGTATAAACCAGCTCTCTCAGAACGCTCCGTTTTGGTGTGTGTGTCTCTTTAAATGTAATGAGCCCGCCCCTGAGTTTTCCCCGGAGACATCACTCCTCTATAGCGAGAATAAAAAATGGCGGACCTGCACAAAAGTTCTTGTTCTAGTCTGGGGGTGGAGTCCATGGGTGGAGATATCAGGGGAGGGGATTTATTTTACCAGAATCCCTCTGTGACATCACAAGGAGAGCACATTTGAAACAGAGCATTTTTCTCTGTGTTGTAAGACTTATGCAGACCACAAACAAAGGACTGGATGGGTTTCTTTCACATGTTGTGGGTCAGTAGACTCTCAGGTTACCCAGATATATGTTCAAAAACACTGTACAAGTGGATTCTTCAGAATATGTCCCCTTTAAAAACACGTCTGAAGATCTAAGTTTCATTAAAGTTTCATTAAAGTAACTGAGATTAGATTAGGTTTTTAGAACATGTGGTGTCAAAAGTATTGAATGTTTTGACAACCTTGTTTGAGATGATACTGTACAGTTTGTCACACAGCGCTTTACCGTGGATAAGGTTAAGAAGATATTGACTGAAATCCTGCATCTCTGTATGAGATCAAACTGCAGCTCCGGATGTTGTTGAAAACTCAGTTCATATCATCTCCTACAGTTCGGGATGTGATCCGCAGAAACATTACATTTCCCCGTTTCATCTCACCGTGTCTGTGTTTATCATGCAGGTATCAGCTGATGGTTACAGGAGACAACATTCAGAAATGTATCCTCAGTAACGTAACAACCTGTTGTCGTCTGCAACTACAAACAAACTCCGTAACAGAGCGCTGTGTTCGCTCTAAAAACTGAAGATATAGCCCCGTAACACAGACGGCTCCTTTGGTGGTTCGTCATGAGCATCATCTGCACACACACACACACACACACACACACACACACATCCGCTTAAAGGTTAAATAAAGGTTGGATTTCCCCGCACAAACAGTTGCACAGAAAAACTGTTCAAATGTTGAGCCTCAAAATCCTCACTCATGAATCATTCAAATGTGAGGCTTAAGGCAAACTGTTTCCAATGGACATTTTAATTCCTATCGATATACAAGACGTGTAAAAAGGAAACTGAAATTGCAACAAAAAAAAGGCAGAGCAGGACAATCTAGAGAGACTTTTTTCCTTCCAAAATCTTTTCAGTATAAAATCAAAATCACACCTCATTTACAAAATGCTACAATCTCCAAATCAGCGTCCCTCATTTAGGCAGAGTTTGTCTCACAGGGATGAAATAGAAACTGTTACTAATCTCGTTATACAATAAACATGCTATAGCTCTGATGCATTCATGAAAAACGTGTCCCCATGAATAAAAAGCATCTATGAATTTTCACCCTGACCTGCGATGCAGCGCTGTCATAGGCTGATCCATGACACAATGAACCAGTCAAACCCCGCTGTACTGATGGAACATGTGCAGACATGAAGCACAGCCAAAGCAAATCATCTCTGCATGCATGTTCAATTACAAACAAAAATAAAAATGTTTGTACGTCTTGTATTTCTGTCCTTCAGCAGAAATACTTCCGATGGACAACAAAAGGGAGGAAGGAGAAAGAAAGGGGAGGAAAAACACTTACCGTTAAATCCAGCTACAAGATAGCAAGGTCGGGGTAAAGAAGAAGAAGAAAAAGAAGAAGAAAAAGAAAAGGAAGAAACAAACAGAGAAACATAAAGACACACAGCAAAGCCACCGACACTTTAACACTAAAGCAGATCTACAGCTGAGAGCGAAGCAGCACACACACAGAGAGAGAGAGAGTAACAGTTTAAAACATAAAAAGCACACGACCGGGAAGAAGACACACCAAGAACATCGTCGGTGGTTATGTCAAAAAATGTTACGAGGACAACATCTGCACCGGAGACGGAGTGACAAGAAGCTGTGGAGAAGGATCCAAGTGTTGTGTCGACCTAGCACATGCAGGGCTCAAAGGTCAAGTTGTAAATATATATTCTTCATCTGGTAAGAAAATTCAGCTTTCAGTTCTGTGCTGATAAATGTGCAACGTTCGTCACAACTTTTAAAAGCTTGCAGAGAAAAAGCTTGTTATGAGATGGATTGGTTAAAAAACTTACAGAACTGAGATATGGGCGCGTCCAGCTGTGGTGCTGTGCCCCCCCTGGAGTTGAGTTTCTGGACCTGGGTGGGAGGGACCGGTTTGTGTGACTGTCCTGTCGCTCTGTACATGGCCTGCACCCACAGGATCCGGTCCTGCTCGTCATCACTGGCAAAGATCACAGTGTCGCCCTCTTTCACAGCGTTGAAGAACGTGCGGCCTCCATCCAGACCTGAGGGACGGACAGAAGAAGAAGAAGAAGAAGAAGCTGACAACAATGCAGCAGCCAGTATGTCCTCCTTCTAACTTTAGATTCTGGTCCTGAATGCTCTGGATTTGTTTGGACCAGAGAAGGTGGGCACTTTTAAGGCGACCCCCCCACACGGCCGTTTTGGACGCCCCTCGGTTTGCCAGATATGAGAGCAGTTATCAGGTCAACAGGTGTTGCAGCGATGGAAGCGGGTCAAGAGAAGTGGTTCAGATAGAAGTGATTGTACCCGACCTAAAAAGCCTCTGCATGTTTCTAATAAGCTCCACGAGCAGAAACGTGCTCAAACTAGGATCAATATTGGAGATGCTTTTTGAAAAATGGAGAGAGGTTAGAACACAGAAAGGTTTACAGCTGGATAAACACTGAAGCTTCAGAGTCCACCACATGGTGACCTGTGAGAGGAGGGGGGGGGGAGACAGCTCTCTATGATGTTTAGAATCTGGACTGCAGTACCCATTTTAAACACTAGGCGTCAGAGTTACAAATTGCTCCTTTAAATTTCTTTCAGAGTCTATTTTTTTTTTTTTACAGTTCTGTTGAGGACCGAAAGTCACAGTTTTGTAATTAATGTCACAAACAAAAACATATTTCCACTTTTAACAGTATTTCTACCAAATCCACTTTCAACTTTCTGCACGCGAACATTTCTGGGCGTGTTGATTAAAATAGATGACATCATCAGGCTTATTTTGTAGATGGTAAATGGACTCAAGTTTTTATCTCTCTTTGGTCTGACGAAGCAGCAGGAGCAACTCGGGGTTAAGTGCCTTGCTCGATGACATATCGGACATGTGGCTGTAGGAGCTGGGGATCGAACCCCTGACCTTCTGGTTGACGGACGCCTGACTCCACCACTGAGCCACAGCCATCTGTCTTGCTTAAAGCTTCTCAAGAGCAAAAAGCTGAACTTCCCAGCTTGTTTATTTCACAGACCGAGTAATGCTGCTATGACACTTAAAGTAACAGTATAAATATTATTAATATTACTGATCATTTTAATTGTGTCACACTTTCTGCTTCACTTTTGAGTGTATTACAAGAAGGCACCTTAAAGTCCTGCTAAAGGCCTGCAGATGAACAAAAAGGTGTTTTTTAAACACTCCAGCTGTTTAGAAAACTAGTCAGGCTAAAGCTGTGTAATGCCAATCTGATATATGAACCAATAAGATCCCTTATAGGTCAGCTGTCCAACCTGGATGTGAGGAGATCTAATCAGGCTTCATGAGTAAAAACACCTGTGTGGGTGGACTGTGGGAGTGCAGGAGTGTGTCCTTCATGTCGTGATTCTTCCACTTCATCTTTATCATGCACGGTGCGTTACCTGGCTGCGGGTCTGTGTAGTCCACCGTGTAGCCGTCCAGCTGGAGGAGCTCCACCGGCTCGGCCTTCTTCTCTCTGTAGCTGCACATGGCAAAGGTGTACTGACTCACCTGCACCAATCACAGACAAGAGGAGAGGGGGGGGGGGGGTCACTCATCAGCCAGATCAGAAGGCAAAGCAAGGTAAAGTAGATTTATACAGAAACAAGGCAGTTCAAAGTGAAATACTGTGTGCATCCATCTTCTGTTTAACAAGATACAATATGTAGATTCTACCACCAGGGGGCGACGTCGAGGATGGCGGGGAATCATGGGAGTTCTCTCTGCTACTTGAGCTTTAAAGTCTTTAGTTCTGCAGGTATTTGGCCGTAAATCAATCAGACCTGATGATGACGGCTACATGAAAAATCAGAGGCTCACCAAAGAAATAACACTCCATCCTTTAAGGGGAACGTGAATGAATAAATTCCTTTTTTTATTCTAAATCATTATAATGTGTGTTAAATGTATACAATGGAGTGTAAAGTCTGACAAACTATGAGCCAAGTAAAAGTATGATTTGAAACCGACTCTTGCATTAAAACATATATGGGTGTGTCTTTGTGTGTGTGTGTGGGTGGGGATGGTGGTGGGGGTGTGGGAGTGGTTATGTAGATGACAGCTGTGTTACCTTAAGTGGACCTCTCCTCAGTGCACACATGTGTTACTATAATCACATTAGCGGCTGAATTAGAAGGTTAAGTTGAAGAGGTGTTGCTGAATAAAGCGCTGATAATAGAAGTAAAGATGTGTGTTCATGACCAGCAATAATGAGGAGAGGGAGAGAGAGAGTGTGTGTGTGTGTGTGTGTGTGTGTGTGTGTGTGTGTGTGTGTGTGTGTGTGTGTGTGTGTGTGTGTGTGTGTGTGTGTGTGTGTGTGTGTGTGTGTGTGTGAATATAACAGAACACTCTATGGACACATGGAAATAGAAGAAAGGATCTATTTTGTATGTCTCATGGGACGGATGATGCATACTAAATTCCCTGTTCCACCACAGACAGCTGTAGACATTTGTATGATGGTTGCGGAGTTGGTCACATGAGAGGTCTGAAAATACTGTGCATTGCAAACACTGAAGCTGTGATTATGACCTTGAATAACAGACGTTAAGTGACACACAGAGTGCGTGTTTGCTGGTTTTCAGGGTTGTACATTTGTAAGTGCACATTTTGAAATATCGCAGATTTTTTGATAATAATAAATTGCTCATAATCTTGAATTGGAGATACATTTAAAATCAGGTTAACGGTCAAAAGAACGGAACACCTTCACTCAGCCAGTAAGTACTGATAAGAACTCATAAGGCCTCCTGAGATACATCTTCAAACCTACAACATCCTGCACGATGACAAACGTCTCTACATGACAGGAATTAATGTTTCTAAAGGTCCAGGTCTTAAGATGAATTCGAGACGATTAAATCAAATGTGTTGATTGCTCTTTGTTTTGCAGCTTTAATCCTCCAGAGAATGAATTATATATTCCATAGTGCTGCTAACCCACAAAACTACGGAAGCCCTGAGAGGCAAAAAAATAATAATAATAATAACATGTTGTTATCCATTGGTCTGATGTGTGTTTTTTACTCCAGTGTTTAAGAAGTTATAAAAAATCGTTTTGCCATCATGATATGTTTAAGATTGTTTTTAAAATGTGAAAAAAAGGAGATGGTTTCGCTCATTTTATTTTCTGATAGTTTTTATTTTGTCATCTTTTAAAGGTTTTTCACATCACCAGTGAAAGTAGAACAATTTGAAAAAAAAAATTTTTGTGGGAAGGGGCTCATAAAAAATAGTTTAGCTGGTGTGAAAATGTAGTTTTATATTTTTTTTGTCTGCATTATCGTTTTACAGAAGCACTGCTTGTGAACAGGCATGGCAGGCGACTGCTTGAGGCCAGTAGGGGGCCCTCAAGAGCCGATAGACCTTAAACCACCACAGTGACTCAAAATCACAGACTGTATTAAAAATTAATGAAAACCTCAAGCGGACACTTGATGAACTACAATTCTACAATTCTCTTAGCAGACTCTTTTATCCAAAGCGACGGACATCAGAGAGTAAGTACAACACAAGCAAGGATCTAGAAAAAAGGAACAATGTCAGTAAGAGCAAACGATCAGCTTTGAGTCTGATTGGACACACAGGTGCTGACAGGCAATACGCAGAGTAAAAGCA